>NC_133328.1:382103039-382786459 GCF_042186555.1 Aquarana catesbeiana | reverse complement strand
GGTCCACCTATCTATCTTTTTTTTTTTTTTTTTTTTTTTTTTTTTTTTTTTTTTTTTGTTCATTCACAAACTTTTCTTCTCATGATTATCTACTCACATGTTCTGTGTAATAAGTCCGCCTGAGTCTGATTTCGTTGTAAAGAATAACTTATAAAATTCACTGAAGGCGGTTTCCATCTTCATTGTGGGCATTTGCAGCCCACAAGCATGTATTTCCTGGATGCGGTGAATGCTGTGCTCCCAGCATTCACCGAGATGTTGTGATGACGCTGTTGCACAATGCATGCTGGGAAGCCTGAGACTAGCTCCCAGGGGACTGTGGGAGGTCTGGGAGAGGCTAGAAACACGCCTACTCCCATGGGAGGAAAACCAGGAAGTGCTAAGAAGATTAGAAAAAAAAAGGTAATTACGGCGATTTCAATTTTTTTACACAGCATGTCAGCATCTAGGCAAGGAAGAGAATGCATAGAGATAATGTTCAAAATTTGGGTGGAACCCCGCTTTAAGGCCTGTACATAATGAGCATATCGGAAGAAAAAAACGAATTTGGCGCAATCATCCGCTCTAGTCGTTACTGCTAAGCTTTTTGGGAGCTGATCGGAACAGTTTATGTGAAAATATCCAAAGGGGCAAGCGCTTTTTTTTTTTTTTTTTTCTCTCTTACAGCAACAGAATGAACGATTGTAATTCATATGGAATTTTCCAAAAAATAGTATGACCAAGAGCATGCATGCTCGGAAACGAAAGAATACAAAACAGTTGTATTCTGTCTTACGAGAATTTTCGTAACTTATTGGTATTTGAGACAAGCATGCAAAAAAAATAAATTGTCCGATATTCTAATAGTGTGTACTAGGCTTTAGGCTAGGTTCACATCTGTGTGGGTGCAGGACTGCATGTAAATCACATGCATACCCTGCGGTTTCCATGCGGCTGCAATTTTGGAAAATATGCAGGGACCTTTCCTTGCATTTTCTGTAGACACAGCAGCCCAATCAAATGAATAGGCTGCTGTCCCCGTGCAAACGTGCTTCTAAATGTTTTGCTTGATATATCATGCATTGCATCCTGGAAACATCAAAGGCACATTCTTCAAATCCGGGTTACCAGTAGTAGAAGATCTGCAAGTTGTGTTCTAGAGAAGGGGAGGGGGAGAGACTGCTTACCTTAGCCTCTTACCATGACCTCTTTACTGTGGCTGCCCTAGTTAATTATGAAATCAAATGCACTCTTACTGTGCTGTGGAGGAATGAAAATGTATGTTTTGCTTTGAAACTATTTGCTTTTTTTTTTTTGTTGTATAGTTCATATTTTTGCATGATTAGCTACAGAGCAGTACAACTGGTATGAATGGTGGTGTTTTCTTAGAGGAAGTAAACCCTGATGGGTTTTGCTTCCTTTTTTTTCCCCTGCAAAGTAAAAGCATAATGGGCTAGTGTGCATCATGCCCGTTCTTCAGTGCGCATGCGCCAATGACATCGGCACACGCGTATATGGTAAACATCTCCTAAACCGTGCAGGTTTAGGAGATATTTCCAGCACCTACAGGTAAGCCTTACAGGCTTACCTGTGGGGAAAAGTGGTGTAACTAGGTTTACAACCACATCAGCCACAGAAGGCTTTACCCCCCCCCCCCCCCTTAATGACCAGGCCATTTTTTGCGATACAGCACTGCATTAATTTAGCTGACAATTACGTGGTCGTAAGACGCTGTGCACAAATAACTTTCTCCTTTTTTCACACAAATAGAGCGTCCTTTTGGTTATATTTGATCACCTCTACGGTTTTTATTTTTTGAGCTATAAACAAAAATAAAGACCAACAATTTTGAAAAAACAATATTTTTTACTTTCTGCTATAAAACGCACCCAGTAAAAAATCTAATTTATGAATTAAGGCTAATATGTATTCTGCTACATGTTTTTGGTAAAAAAAAAAAACAAAAAAAAACAGTAAGCTTATATTGATTGGTTTGCGCAAAGGTTATAGTGTCTACAAACTTTGGGATATTTTTCTTTTTTTTTTCTTGACTAGTAATGGCGATCAGCGACTTGGGGGGACTGCGATATTGCGGCGGACAAATCGGACACCTAACTGCCATTTGTGACACTTTTTGGAGACTAGTGACACGAATAGTTATCAGTGCTAAAAAATATTCACAGCCACAGTACTAATGACACTGGCATGGATGGGGTTAACATCAGGGGCGATCAATGGGTTAAATGTGTTCCTAGGGAGTGCTTTGTAACTGTGTGGGGAGGTGTTTTAACTGTGGGAAGACAGAGATCAGTGTTCCTGCTTGGTAGAAGCACAGGATCTGTCTTCCCTACTAACAGAACAGCGATAGGCAGACCACTATTCTGCCACTGCCGGGAACGATCGGTAGGGTACGCTGGACTGCCTGATTGGCTCCCGCTGTGATTGGACACAGCGGGAGCGGGTTGCCGGTGGTGCACGCCACAGACCTGGAAGTGCAAAATCGCGTACCTGTATGTGATTTTGCACAGAGGAGCCATGTACATGTACGTGGGACGGTCATCAAGAGGTTAAAGTGGAACTTTACCCATAACTTGATAAGAAATAATGTTTTTTTTTTTTTTTTTTTTTTTTTTTTTAGCAAGGAACATACATTCCACATAATATTTAGGGTACCAAAATTAGTGTGTGCTGTAAATTGCCCCCAGCTTTGCTCCGGTTTCTTCTTGCTGGAGGCTGCCATTTTGCTGAAGCCCAGAGCCCCTGAACAGCAGTAAATGTGGAACTAAACCCATGTATTTAACGGTTTTGAAGAAAGTTGCATCCCTGAAATGTTGGGATTGCTAACTAACATTTGCTGGTTTCCTCAACCAAACTGTTAAATGGCTATTGTCATAACTGACCACATGTGCAGCACCATGGCAGTTGCCGATCAAACAGAAGTAGATTCCTTGGCTGTAAAGGATAGGAGGGTTTAATTCTGCTATAAGGCTGTCAGCAGACCAGCCTCAAATTCTACAGTGCCTAAAAATTGAGTGCAACTGAGCATGTGCAGAGCTGGGTGAGACAGAGTATTACTGGATTTAAGCAGTAATGACACTTATTTTTAACAATCAAAGAATTGTATTTTAAAGCGGAGTTCCCCCCCCCAAAAGTGGAACTTCCGCTTGTACTCTGCCCCCCCCCCCCCGGTGCCACATTTGGCACCTTGGGGGGGGGGGGGGGCGGCAGGTATCCTGTCTTTCACAGGTATCCTGTCCCCACTTCCGGGAGCCTCAGCCGCTGGTATTTGCATCATCGCTGGGGCTCCCTCCTCCTTCCCCGGGCCAGTAGGAGAGAGGTGCAGAGCCTCACGCATGTGAGGTGGGGTTCCCGGCGTGAGGCCGTAAAGCTACACTGCCGGGTTCCGTTACTCGCAATAGAGGCGGCATGCACCCAAAAGCTGATGGAAACATCAGCTGCGGTGCCGATATCGCTGGACTCTAGGACAGGTAAGTGTCTGATTTATTAAAGTCAGCAGCTGCAGTATGTGCAGCTGCTGGCTTTTAATTTTTGCAGCAGTGGGCGGATCTCTTCTTTAAGGAGCAAATGGTAATACAAATCAAACAAGCAAAATACACAGATTGGCAAGGTCATGTAGTAAATTGCAGATAATACCAAAGTTAACATGACATACAGGATCACAACTCAAAAGGGTGAAAGAGGTTTGTAAAATACAACAATTGGCAACAGGAGAGATCCGCTGTCGATTGGCGTACTTGACAAAGTGGCACCAGAGTTATGTAAAAGCGCAACAAAAAGAGGAAAAGCGAGAACTGCGCTTTGGAGAGGGCAAGAGAAAGGAGAGAGTGAGGAGGAGACCTAGGACTCCGATAAGTTAGTCTCATTTGGTCAACCAAGTGCAGGTGACAGGGGTACCTTGACATAGTTTACCACGGCTCCTTCGTTTGTTCGAAGAGTCCCCGTTTGTCATTAATACCTGCCACCTTCTCATGCACCATTATCCAGAATATTTTATGCTTCAAGTGGTGGACAGATACGAAGGGTGACTTCCATTCTATGGTGATCTTAGCCGCCAGCAGGATAAAATAAACCAATTGCTTCATAGGACGCGGCATATCGCTTGGAATTTCGATCAGTAGAGCAATAGAGGGTGGTTGTTCAAATTCAATGCCTGTTATTTTACGCATCGTAGAAAAAACTTGATTCCAATAGCTCCTAATTCGGGGGTATTCCCACCATATGTGGAGCATAGTACATCATAAGGAACACCCTCGAAAGCAATCTGCTGATAACGGGTACATCTTGGCTAGGCGAGAAGGGACCCGCTGTCTGTCGACGGACGCAGCAGGACTTGGGAGCGAGCATGCACTGATGCCCCCATGAAAAGCGGCTTTCTTTGGGGGCACCTGCCAAAGAGTAGGGGCTTGGAGCATCTGGGGGGGACCCCAGAAGCACAGAGCAGGTAAGTATGACATGTTTGTTCTTTTTAATAATAATAAAAAAAAAAAAGTTTAGAACCACTTTAAAGCATAAGTTTAGCTAAAATCATAATGAGCACAAGTGACATTGTATCATCTTCTGTGTGGTTCTTGCTTGGTTTCCCAAGCTGGGATCCCTCTTTAGTTAAGAAATGGGTTATTAAATATTTAAATCTCAAATCAGAGCATTGTGTGGTACTCAAGTGACCTAATGAAGCATATATATTTATATATAATTTTTTTTTTTTTTTTTTTTTTTTTTTTTTTTTTTTAAGGTGTGGACACTGTCAACGTCTTCAGCCAACATGGAATGATTTGGGCGATAAATACAATAATATGGAAAAGCCTGCAGTTTATGTTGCTAAGGTGGATTGTACAGTGGACAACACATTGTGCTCTGATAATGGTGTCCGTGGATATCCCACGTAAGTCTTTATATACTAAATGCTATCTGCCTAGCTTTGTGTTCTGTTCTATTGGCCATGGCCTGTGCAATTTTTTTTTTTTTTTTTTTTTTTTTTTAGGATCTCTTTAAATTGTTTCACGTAAACCTGCCATGATACAAACATGGCAAGCACAATTGATGTCCTTCTGAAAATCCTAGTTGCATAGTTTGTCCTATAGAACCTTTTTAGATTGCTGGCAACAAGTATGTGGATCAGGCAAATCGGAACTTACATTTTTCAAGGTGACTCAAAATATTAAAGTGGAACTAAACTTGGCTAGTTTAAATAAAAAAAAAAAAAAAAAAAAAAAAAAAAAATGCTAGCAGGCAGTCTCTTAATGCAGGAGACATGCTAAAATCTTCTGCAATAACACTTGCCTGCTCGACGTCTTCTATTGGATGTACACTAAGCAGAGCCTTTCCAGCTCTGCCAAAATGACTGACTCCCACGTGCATGCGCGGGCTGACATTTTTCCCCCACCAGTCAATCAAGAGGCTGAAAACTCAGCACCCACTAGTAGCCAAAGAGAAGGCAGTGGCTGATGAGATGTAACTGCGGCATTTCTGGAAGATTGAGGTAAGTGGATTTGAAGGTTTAGTTTTGCTTTAACTACTTGCCTCCTGCCCACAGTATTTTTACTGCTGGCAAGCGGCACAGGCAGGCCAGACAACATACCTGTATGTCGCCGGCTTGCTTCCAGGTTTGGGACATGCATGCACAGGCCCCCTGCCAACCCGTACTATGATTGGACACAGCACAAGTTTGACAGCTTATTTCAGCCAATGATTTTGGCTGAAGGCAGCTGATTGGCTGTGGCTAGAGTTGTTTACAAAAACATAGCACTCTGTTTACTTTAAACAGCCATATGGCTGTTTAAAAAAACAGCCAGATGGTAAAGGAAAAGCGGCATGCATTACATATTAGGCACACAGTAAAGCGCCCAAGATTGCCCCTAGATGTCAACCCCTTCCCAGCCATTATTAGTGTCAGTGTACAGTATTATCACTAATCACTGTTTTAAAGCACAAAAAATAAACCCAGTGGTATTTGTGTGGAGGAAAAAAAGAATCTAAAATACAAAGTACTCCTGCGCTCACCTATCAAATAAAATGTAGCACTCACAAGCACCAAAAAATTTACAAGATAAATTATACCATCACATGTGCCGCTCACAACATTATGAAATTCCTTTTACAATATGTGACAATACATTTTAAATCACCTGTGAACAAACCTATTTAAGAAAAATGACTGTTCATAAATATGTATGCAAACGGACCACCAACAGGTGAATATATAAAAGTTCCTCCACCTTGAAATCATGGCTGATCACTGTGTCATATTAATTTGCAGATCATCATAGTCCTAAAGTGGCTTTAAAACTTCTAGAAGTTCAATGGGATCTGTATCCTCCAAAACGGTGCTGGGAAAGGGACCACCACACACATTTAGCCGCTTATCTCAGACATAGACCTTCAATTCTAGAGGTCCAAGTACGCTTGTTCCCTTTATTAAGCTGGGATCAGCTTACTGCAGCCGTCTCACCAAGTGGATTTCTCCCCCTTCATTCAAATTCACCATCGGAAATGGCTCAAAGTATATTAAAAAGGGACCCAATTGTGTTCTGTTTTAAATTATAGGTCACGTTCTTAAAACCATTAGGGTGGAGTTCTGCCTAGAGAATTTATTTTTTTTTTTTTTTTTCAAGTCAACAGCTACAAATACTGCAGCTACTGACTTTTAGAATAAGGACATTTACCTGTCCAGGGTGCCCATGATGTTCTCACCCAAAGCCGACCCGTTCCTTGGCTCCGAGTGGAGATGCTGGCATCTTAAGTAAGGGAATCCAGGAGTGAAGCCTTGCGGCTTCACAGCCTGGTTCCCTACTGTGCATACGCGAGTAGCGCTGCACGTTCTGACTGGTTCCTGCTGTCTTTTGGGACCTGTGTATCTCCCAGAAGACAGCGGGGGGGACAGAGGAGTGGCCGGACATGGCATAGATCTTTTGCCGGAAGTGGGAGCAAATGCCTGTATTAGATGGGTATCTGCTCCCCCCCCCCCGAAAGATGCCAAATGTGACACTGGAGGGGGGGAGGAATCCGGACAACAGAAGTTCCATTTCTGGGTGGAACTCCGCTTTAAAGTCTTGTGTGTTAAAAAAGTTATGCTTGCCACGTCTGTGCAGTTGGTTTTGCACAGCGCAGCCTAGATCCTCCTCATCTTGGGTCCCTCTTTGTTGCTCTTAGCCCCTCCCTCCTGTCGAGTGCCCCCACAGCAAGCAGCTTTGCTATGGGGCAGTCGAGCTGCAGCTTCGTGTGTCCATTCAGACGTGGAGCTGCCGTTCGGCCCCGCCCCCTCCTCTGGCTGTCTGACAGCCGTGGGAGCCAATGGCGCTGCTGCTGTGTCTCAGCCAATCAGGAGAGTACCGGATGGCCAAGGGAATCGTGGCCATCAATGGATAGAGATGGAGCTCGGGTAAGTATTAGGGGGGGGCTGGGGAGGCTGCTACACAGGTTTTTTTATCTTGATGCATTAAGATAAAAAAACTTTTGCCTTTACAATTACTTTAAAAACGCTACTCGGTACATAAGCGTGCATGAGATGAAAAAACGCACACACAAGTACCAGCCACAATTCAAGCCTGAATTCTCATTTATACCTTCAACACAAGTAATCGGATGTGAGTACATATATGTAACATACATAGTGATGCAATGACTATTTGCAGATATGCAACCCATAGTACTGTACTGCTTTTTTGAATTGCTTGCTGCTAGTTTAGGTTTTGTACATATTGTTGGCTCTCTAAACTGACTAAGCATCGTAACACCTGCTTGTTAACCTAGATGCCGTCCACTAAAATATTTGTATTTTAAATGTGAATCAAAGGTATAATTTATGAAAATATGCTGTTAGTATAGCTCTGACCTGAAGAAATTTGATTGTTTTGTTTAAGAGACGCCACAAATGCATGTTATATTAAAATATGAACAATTGATCGATTTTTCATAGTTCAGGTCTGTGTAATATTTCCTGTTTCCCGTTCACTGCCAATTACAAGTATAATCTTATGTCTAGCAACAAATAATGTTTCCTCTCATTGTTATCTTTCAGTCTGAAGCTGTTTAAACCAGGCCAAGAAGCTGTGAAGTATCAGGGAGCAAGAGACTTCCAGACACTGGAAAACTGGATGCTTCAGACTCTAAATGAGCAACCAGAAGTGAGTGTCCCGGAAGCTCTGTCTTCCTGAGTTTTGGTTTTCTCTGAAGTTAATGCTCAGATGGACAAAGCTAAATGAAACTTGCTTAGTAATGTCGGTGAGGTTTTTAGCTGCTTTTTTGCTTTTTATATCAGCATGCTGGAGTCCAAATGCAAGACCTATAGCAGCTCCAGTTTTTCATCATGATTTTATAGAATAAGACCTTTTAGCAAAGCTCTGGGAGGTGGGCAATAAGTCAACATACCCTGATATCCTTAGCTTTAAATCTCATTTACTGCAAGTGATGCAGACTGTCAGGGTTGTGTGGTTTTGGTTTTTTTTTTTTTTTTTTTTTGTGCTGTTTCTAAATTTATGCTTTACTTGAGTTCATAAACTTTCTAGCTTGTGTGTTTTTATTGCTCAAAAATATATTTTTGATTCTGCCATTTTAACAGGGTTCCTTTTTCTGAGTGGCAATACTATTGCAGCCAACCCTTTCTGCTATGCTGCCCCCTTTTCAGTGAGCATGCTGTACCGTTCTTCTCAGGAAGCTGTTCAATTCTCTTTTCTCTTCTGAAAGGCGCTCAATGTGACTCTTCATCAGCTTGCGGTGTGGCTCTAGCAGGTTGACTGACAGCTGCTGCTTATCCCAGCTATTCTCCCCCCCACGTGATAATCTGTGCAGCATTGCAGGGCAGCTGCAGCAGATTGAAATGTACGTCTCTCCTGCTAACTGTCCAAATCTACCATTTTATCACTACTTTGAAATAAAAAGAAAAGATAGGTACTGGCGATCTATAATCGGTTATTGGCTCAATCTTGCATTTCTGCAGCTACCGTGCGTTTCTTTGTTTTATGCAAAGCGTTTCTCACTTGCAGAACTTTACTTGTTGCAGAGCACTGTAGGCAGTACCCAGCTGTGCTCAGAATGAGAACAGGCAGCTATATACATTCAGATGTTGAATCTGGTACATATAATCCAAATCAGAGCTCAACATTTTTATCTAAAGGGGGGGCGGAAAAGTAAATTCCTCTTGCAGCTTTTCAGACAGGATTGTAATATAAGAAATAATGTAATCTAATATTATGCATGACACTCCCTTGTCATAGGCAGGTAGCTTGATGCAAGCTACCTGCTGTCACTTTATGTCGGCCATTCACAAACAAATTTTTCCTTCCAAGATGTACATTTTAAGAATGTTTGTTCGATTTCTAATTTTTAGTGTAGTCAAATTGACCGTTTTGCACCACAGTGACAGGAAAATTAGAAGGAGCAGAATAGAAACTTATGGACTGGATGAATTTTCGGACAGTGTATGTTGTTTTTGTTCAAGTTACATTAATTTTAAAACTGAATGTAAAAAGCAAGTGAAATTTTCAAGCTATATTAATCCATTCAGCGAATGTACAAATAATTTTTGGACAAATATATATTCTTACAAATGTTCTCGCGCAAAAATCCATAGGTATGTGGCTAGCATAAGACATTTAGTAACAGCAGCATGTGTGTGTGTGTTTTTTTTTTTTTTTTTTTTTTTTATCACCTGTCATGGTGTTAAAAAAAATTAACAATGATCCCTTATAGTACAAAAACAGCAGATAATCTCTACTATAAGGGGTTAATTTATGCAGCGAAACGAAGATATAGATATATCTAGCTTTCACTGTTTTGCTGCAAAAATGAAACCCTTATAGTGTGTTTAGATATAGATTGCCCTCTTATATATCTATTGGATATATGGGTTTTTTACATCAGTCAGACATGAAGCTACATGAGGGTTGGAGGGGGATATAAATCTTTTATGTTAAAGTAGTACTAAAGGCTGAAACTTTCATTGATATCATTTTAAATATAATGCACAATACTGGTAAACATTTACTTTAAATGTAATTGTAATGCCTTATATTGCCTCCAGCTCCTCTGGGTTCAGATGCTGATGGACAGTGTCCATTGGGGGCACTCGGCAGGTAGCAGGAGCCAGAACCACCAGCAAGGGTCCCATAAAGAGTCGGGGCTGCTCTGTGCAAAACCATTGCACAGAGCAGGTAAGTATAACATGTTTGTTAAAAAAAAAAGCCTAGAATCACTTCAAAGTGCAAGACACTTTTTTCTGAAGCATGTCCACAGTGGCTGAGGCTATAATCGTGTGTGTGTGTGTGTGTGTGTGTGTGTGTGTGTGTGTGTGTGTGTAAATCGCATATACTTGACTATTGCCGATCTTTCCAGCATAAAGGTGATCATACAGTTAGAGTTCATTATGTTTGTGAACATCTCTCGAAGATCTGTTTGCCCTGTTTCTCATTTTTAGCTTTACTTTTATTAAAACAAATTTGTTTTAAACACATGTTCATATTAAGAATTTTGTTCTCCAGGAACCAAAAGTTGAGCAAGAAGCCCCTAAAGCACCAGAGGCCAAACAGGGTCTTTATGAGCTCTCCTCAGGAAATTTCAAGGATCACATTGCTGATGGTATGTAAAAAAAAAAAAAAAAAAAAAAAAAAAAAAAAAACCTGGTTCCTTTTTGTGCCAGTTTATATAAAAATCTGACCTGTCTTGTTACGCTTAAAATGTATTTCACCTGCATGTGCTTAACCTCTTCAGCCTCGGAAGGTTTACCCCCTTCATGACCAGGCCACCAGGGGATATGGCACTGCGTCACTTTAACTGACAATTGCAGGGCCGTGCGACACTGTACCCAAATGTATTTTCCCTCAAATAGAGCTTTATTTTGGTGGCATTTGATCACCACTGCGGTTTTTATTATTTGCGCTATAAACAAAGACCGACAATTTTGAAAAAAAAAAATATTTTGCCTTTTTAGCTATAACACATACCCAGTAAAAAAAAAGTAGAAACTGTGCTATAAAACATACATAATAAAAAAAAAAAAAAAAATAGAAAAACTATTCCTCAATTTAGGCCAATATGTATTCTGCTACATATTTTTGGCAAACAAAAATCCCAATAAGCGTATATTGATTGGTTTGCGCAAAAGTTAGTTTGTAGACACTATGGGATATATTTATGGAATTTTTATTTTATTTTTTACTAGTAATGGCAGCTTTTTTTTTTTTTTTTTTTTTTTTGCAAGACTGCAACATTTCGGTGGACAAATTTAAACACGAAGTGACACTTTTTGGGGACCAGTAACATTATAACAGTGATCAGTGCTAAAAAAAAATGCACTGGCAGGGAAGCTTAGCCTCAGGTGCGATCAGAGGGTTAAATGTGTTCCCTATAAATGTTTTCTTACGGTGGGGGTGTGGTTTGACTGGGGAAAAACAGAGATCCGTGTTTTTGGTTGGCAGATACACAAGATCTCCATCTTCCCCCTCACGGAACGCCGTTCTGCTTCTGGAGAACAATCGACAGGTCCTGGCAGACATCGGGTCCACCGGACCCGCTGATTGGCTCCCGCTGTGTCCAATCACAGCAGGTCACCGGCGACGCGTACCCCAGACCCAGTGCACAAAATCACATACAGGTACGTGATTCCATGCAGGAGGGCCGCTCTGCCACAGTATATCTGCGTGGGGCGGTCCTTAACCGCTTCAGCCCCAGATGATTTTACCCCCTTCCTGACCAGAGCACTCTTTGCGATTCGGCACTGTGTTGCTTTAACTGACAATTGCGCGGTCGTGCGACATTGCACCGAAACAAAATTGACTTTTTTTTTTTTCACAAATATAGCTCTCTTTTGCTGGTATTTGATCACCTCTGCGGTTTTTATATTTTGCGCTATAAACAAAAAGCGACTATTTTTGAAAAAAATGCAATATTTTTAACTTTTTGCTATAATACCCCCCAAAAAGATATAACTTTTTTTTTTTTTTTTTAATATAGTTTAGCTAATATGTATTTTTCTACATATTTTTGGTAAAAAAAATCGCAATAAGCGTATATTGGTTTACGCAAAAGTTAAAATGCATTTTTTACTGTAAAAATGTCACTGGCAGGGAAGGGATTGACTCTAGGGGGCGATCAAGGGGTTAATGTGTTCTCTAGAGTGTGGACTGTGTAGGGGAAGAGATAGCTGTTCATACTCTCTATGAACAGACGATCTGTCACTTCTCTCAGAGAACCAGAAACTGTGTTTACACACAGATCCCGGTTCTCCTTGTGCCCCGAGCGTTCGCGGGAGCCCGACAGTGATCACTACAGCAGGGAACTCGCATCGGGTCCGTGGGCAAGCAGGGGGCGCGCGTGCCCCTAGCTTCCACAGGGCAAAGCGACTTTGCATTACGTCGTTTCACCGAGCCATTCTGCCACAGTACAACTACGGTGGCTGGTTGACAAGTGATTAAGGGGTTAAAGACATTTAAGGCTAGGTTTGCATATAGAACAAGTGTATAATTGCGCATGTTACTGATGGCACATAAACATGATGCTCTTTAGCAGACGCACGTTGGTGTCATTAATTCTTAATGGCACCCATGCACAAAATTGTATAGGGGCGTGCTTTTTTTTTTTTTTTTTTTTTTTTTTTTTTTTTTTTTTTGTTAAGGGTCTGGGACTTCTTCCCTGTGTTTCTTGCAGGTATAGCGACGTACACATGTGAACCTAGGCTAGTAAATGTCTAATCCCCAGGGTGCACATGGCACTCGCATGAACAATGAAAAGAGGTGGCGACACTACCAGCATAAAATTGAAGTTTATTTGAAATCCTTTAAAAACAAGGACCCAGCTTGCACACACATCTCCTGTGGCTTCAGCAAACACGTTTCACAAACCTGTGCTTAGTCATTGAGCAAGTAACTGTGTGTGTGTGTGTGTGTGTACGCTGTGTGCTCGTTTTTAAAAGGTTTCAAATAAACTACAATTTTATGCTGGTAGTGCCGCCACCTCTTTTCTTTGTTCATTCGCCTTCTGGTTGTGGACCAAGGCTGGCACCCTGCAATTGTTACAGCAGGGGAGATCTCATTTCACCTGGAGCGGTGCAACTATTTTGCTATATTTTGAACGTAGCACTCCACTCAGATCTGTCCAGCGGTTTAAAATTAAAACCACTTTCTGTCAGTGTTGGCTACCACTATACCCCATTATGAAGTGCAAAATTGTGCTCCTATAAGATTTAGCTAGCAGCCCTCTGTCTATTGTAAAGCCCCATGCCTCTGCTGCCTTCCTTTAAACTGAAAAGGAATTTTGCTACTGATCCCACATGTGAGCCCAATCCCAGGCTTAAGCTGGCTTTTCAAAGGAGAGTACCCGTGTAACTCCTCTTGTGTTAATGACAGCACTGGAAAGCGGTGCTGACTATTCACAAAAACACAAGCCCACAACAGCCGTCTACTATACAAGTCTTAAGGTTTTTGTACTCTCCAGCACTCGTTTTCACAGCAACACATTAAGGTGTCCGTTTTATGAAGCAGTGATCCCGAGGATCACCGCTGATCACAGTCCATAAACAGTTTATGAAACCGTGATAATTGGGGGAGAACATGTTTGAACTTGTTCTCCCGCCGATTATCTCTACACGCGGAGAATCCTCATTGAATGACACAGTAACGGCCAGTTTATGAAGCGGTGATCTCACCGCTTCACTGGCGATCTGTGTCAGAATACACACTCCCAGGTTCACCAGCTCAGAGGTGGTGAATCGGGGAGTGAAGAGGAAATCTCGGGGGATCTGAGGGGGAAGGAGGAAGATTTTTAACTTCCTTATGCCTCGTTCAGACCCCCCAACACTGTTAGCATGTCCCCTTGTCATATTTATGTGTATACATATATATACATATAGTGTGTGTATGTATATAATGTAGGGGGACTCATTATTTTATTAACATTAATCGTCCGTGTATTGAGCGGTGATAATTTATCACTGCTTAATAAACTGACATCTCTGTATTTCTGGTGCTGTAATCTCGTAAAGTCTCACGAGATTCCAGTATCAGGGGCCGTTCTCTACTGTTTGAAGCATTTGTAGATCTCTTCACTCCTCCAAAGGTGAAGCGATCTACAAAGCTTCATAAACTGGCACACAGAGGAGAAAAATCTTCACTGTGAATGCCGGAGAACGAAGCAGTGAATAGATTTCACTGCTTCATAAACGGACACCTCAGAGAGATACAGGTGTATGCCTCCTAAAAAGCAGATGGTAGGTGGGTTTGGGTGTGAAATCTTTAGCTTTTCCTTTCAGTATATAGTAGAGGAGGCACAGGGCTTCACAAAGAGATGGAGGTATGCTGATGTTCTTCCTGGCAGCATTCACAGGAGGCTGGGGCAGAGGCTGTGTGGGCTCTTGTGTGCTTTGTCTCCTGTGCCCCCTCTCCTCTGTGCATAGTGAGAGGCAGTGATAAAGCTGTCCTTTTTGTTCAGCGTGATCGGATAATAATGCAACAAGCTGTCAAACCACACTGGACAGATTTGAGTGCAATCTAGTACACTGTACACTGGGTCCCCTGGGGGATTTGACAATACTTAAATACTCCTGATGGTCTTTTTTTTTTTTTTTTTTTTTTTTTTTTTCTCTCAATGACGGAAAAGAGTTTCTTAGTCTCTTAAAGTGGAACTTCACCCTAAAAGGGAAGTTCCACTTTATGCCCTCCTACCCCCTCCTCTTCTGTGTTTGCCACTTTTTTGGGGCATACGCTTCCACTTCCGTCAGATCACCGCAACTTTTGCACATGCAGTAGGCAGCTGGCTGGGAAGCCACAAAGAATCAGCCAGCTGCCCACAGTGAACATGCCGGCACCAAGACCCAAAGACCGGCCCTGGACACATGGAGATGTTTGTCCTGTTTATAAAAAGACAGCCGCTACAGTATTTGTAGCTGCTGACTTTTTTTTTTTGACTAATTATGTGAGGGTCTTGTGAGCCAAAAAATGGATTGATGCCTCTATAAGGTGAAACAAATATAAATAAGCTGCAAACACTAACCACGTTTCATTTCGTGCATAAACCAAAAATATATAAATAATCGTGTCTGCGCTGAAAAAATATATTTATCTATATCCCAATAACTGGGAGGTGCATATGTAATCTAAAACTATACTACAAAATTTCAATATATTAAAACCAAAAAAGTGCTAGTAATATATAAAATTAATACAATCCTTATATAAAGGTATCCCATAAAGTGCAACATGCAAAAAAAAATATATGTATGTGGCTATTAATATAGGATCAAAGTGCAAAATCATGTGTCCACATTTGAAAAGGTTCAATTCATTGAAAACAAAACGTAAAGTGCAGAAAAGTAGTGTCCACAAAAAACGGTGTTCCTCATGCTCCTCCTTAATGGTGTTCACAATCCAGCATGCTTCAGTGCTCTCCTGTGACACCCCCCCCCCCCCCGCACTTGTGCTTGCGCTCACCTCTAAGCGTGTGACACGGTAATTAAACAGTGTCTAAACACGCATTGGAGCCACCCCTTGGGCTCATACAGGATATGCTGGTATAAACTCCACCTCTCTCAGATGTCATCAAATAGTTTCACATATAAGGAAGAAAAAGCTCCATAGTGTGATACAGTAGGGATTTATTGAAATATATAAAAAAAAATTCCCTCCAGAAGGGTACTCACAATATGCAGGTGCGTGAGTGCACCAATCTTTCCAGAGTGTTTTTGTAAAACAAGCGTTTGTATGGCGTGCGGTGTGTCGTTGCTGACAGCTCCGTCCTACCCCTCCCCGACGTGTATTCGGCACAGGGATCATGTGCCTTCCTCTGGAAGGGACACTTAGTTTACTAAATACAGCTGACCTCTCAAACAGGAAGCTTGGTGCATGGACTTCCTGTGAAAACTCTGGTCACCCAGAAAAATCAATTAATATTCTGCTTTTAAGACTACTGGGGTCTATAGGGTGAGGATCCTAACCTCTGTGAAGCTGGTGACCTAAGTAAAGGCTTCTGTTTGGAAGCTCACTCCGAACCCTGTAAGTCCAGAAGTGAACTGGTAAATCGTTCACCAGAGGTTAGGTTTCCAAATACTAGGTTTTGGGAACACTCAGTTTTGAGTGTACTGGATGGATTATTTGCAAGCTCTAACGTGTATAATATTGCACATCTCTAGTTGCCAGTGTATTTACTTAAGAAAAAAAAATTCTTATATCTGTATTAAGGATGGACTTCCCAAATGCAAGTGTATTCAACAATTTTGTATTCTATTTTTGGGGTTAGCATGTTCCATTGTTAATAGGAAGTATTTAATTTGTCTGTTGCCATATTGTATATTTCACTATTCATCCCATCAGTTTTATGGTTGGATATATCTTTAATCTTCTTTTTTTTTTTTTTTTTTAATTTTGGCAGGAAACCACTTCATCAAATTTTTTGCCCCTTGGTGTGGCCATTGCAAATCCTTGGCACCAGTATGGGAGCAGCTGGCTTCCTCTTATCAGGAATCTTCTACAGTCAAAATTGCAAAGGTTTGTAAAGGGGTAGTATGGCTCATTTTTCACTTTCTGGGTGTTTTAGGCCTTTTATAACCGACTGAATTGTAAAAACTGGCACCAATGAGCAGCTACTTTACTGAGAACGTGTGGGGGTTTTTTTTTTTTTTTTTTTTTTTTATTGAAACAGTGGGGTGCCTTTTGATTTGTCCCCTAATCTGAAGGCAAATGAATGTCTTATCAGCAAAACGAATAATTCTGTATTAATCTATTAGGAAATATGTAAAAGCAGAAAAAAATTTGGTTGGATTCCAGTTTGTATGACTGGCTTTAAGCTTTGAACACTTGTCATTTAGGAAGGCCAAAATGGCAGTACTGTCCACTGGTCAGTGTTCTGGGTAAGCAAAGGCCATGAGAAATTTTAAAAACCCAGGAAAGCCTCCCGAATCTCCCCCCCCCTTTTTTTTTTTTTTTTTTTTTTTTTTTTTCTTTTTTTTTTTTCTTCTTCAATTTAATTGGTCGATTTGCAAAAAAAACTGGTGGTTAACACATGTCAAGGGGGGAATACACTGGCACTGTTCATTATATACATTTTTTCTTTTCTCCCTCTTTTGAAAGGTTGATTGTACTCAGCATAATGACCTCTGCTCTGATAATGAAGTGCGTGGCTATCCCACACTGCTTTGGTTTAGAAATGGTGAAAAAGTAAGTTTTGTTTTTTTTTTTTTTGTTTTTTTTTTGTTTTTTTCTCTGTGAAATGTACACAATTTATTTTAAACAGATTATATAATGCAAGGTTTCTTCTGCCTTTTTTTTTTTTTTTTTTTTTTTTTTTTTTTTTTTTAGGTGGATCAGTACAAGGGGAAACGGGATTTGGATTCCTTAAAAGAGTATGTGGAAAGCCAGTTGAAACCCACAGAAGATAAGGAAGCAGATGTCCCAGCACAAGAAGATGAACCAATAGCAGAAGAAGTGGGTATCTGATTATATATGTTCAGTTTAAGGTGATGGAGCAGACACTGGGGTTGATCTTCTAAGCCTGGAGTGCAAAATCTCGGTCCGATGCTGCGTCTGCCCCCTGCCGCCTCTGCACTGGGAACCGAGCAATCGAACATCGCTGATTACTCGGTTCTCGCAGCTCCCCAAGCAGAGAGCTGCTGACTGTCAATCGGCTCACTGGAGCACTGAGCTGGGGTGGGGAGCAGCAGTCTCGGGCTCGCTGAGACGGGCATCAGTCCAGGCACCTGGTGGATCCAGACTTTGTTGCGATGCCTGAACTGATTCCTGTTACGTCAGCAGAGAAAGCTGGTCACAGGATTGCAAAACGAATTGCACCCATAGGAGAAGCCCAGCCAAACTAGCTCAGGTTGGACTTCTCCTTGAAGTCCTTTAATATATATATATATATATATATATATATAACAAACCTGCCTTACCTGCTCTGGGGTGGTTTTGAACAGGGCAGCCCAGATCCTCCTCTTCTTGGGTCCCTCGCCGGCACTCCTGACCCCTCCTGCTGAGTTCCCCCACAGCAAGCAGCTTGCTATGGGGCACCCGAGCCTCTGTTTCCATTCAGACAGAGCCACAGCTTGGCCCCACCCCTCTTTCTTTCCTTATTGGCTCACTGAGTTTGAAAGCAGTGGAAGCCAATGGCCCCTGCTGCTGTCTCAGCCAATCAGGAGGAAGTGTCCTGGACAGTTGTGTGTATCTCGTGCAACATCGCGATGGGGCTCAGATAAGTATTAGGGGGGCTGCTGCACACAGGGTGTTTTTTTTTTTTTTTTTTTTTTTTTTTTTTTAATCTTCATGCATAATAGAATGCAAGAAGATTAAAAAAAAAAAAAAACTGCCTTTAGATGCACTTTAAAGGATGAGTGTAGCAAAGTACCTGTTCTCAAAGCGGGGCCTCGCGTTCCTTCTGGGTTTAGACTGTCGTGAGACAGGTTAGTTTTAGCCTACCAGCTTGGGCCAGGTTTGGATCGCCCCTGGGAGCTGCATATACCTTGGACGCTCATAAAACGTACATCTGCCCTGCCCTTGTGTGCAAGTGCTACAGTTATATATTTTAGTGAAAAAAATGTACACATGGGTGAACCAATAACATATATAATTGGTTATTTGCAGCTCACATATCTGCCTAGGTTACGATCTAACAAACACCTTGTTTAGGTACTATAACTTTTCATACCACACTTCAAATTTGTACAAACTTTCAGTAGAAATACCATGGTGATTAGCCTGAGTAAATATACAAAGGGTTCTGTTTACAGGGAATGTTTGTATACTGGCTGAAGCATTTGGGAAGATGATTTGTATTGCCACACTTCATGCAAAAGTGTATTAAATAAAGCTCATGTGTCTGTGTTCACTAGAGTATAGCTGCTTGCAACCTAGCATGCCTCATTAAGATGTGAAGACGTCTATGTGCTGTAGCTAAAGACTGCTGGTTTTATCTTTTCAGTCCAAGGTACTGGATCTAACGGAAAATAACTTTGATCAAACTGTTGCCAAAGGTATCACCTTTATAAAGTTCTACGCACCGTGGTAACTATTTATTTTTTATTTTATTGTGCATCTGTTATACATGAGAAACAGATTTAGAATGTAGAGCTAAAATAGGTTGCATATATAGTCTAATATTTAAAATTATGGTCCGTTATATTAGTCTGTCAGCATGGACTGCTTGAACACACTTTTTTTGTTTTTTATTTCTACTAATTCTACTTTTGCAGTGTCATTTTAAATTGGTAAAGTTCTTAGAATTGCAATAAAAGGTGTATATTAATCTACATAAAAGCTGCATTATCTTCCTGACATTTATTGTAACTGAAGAGGTGGCTTGGAAAAACATTTTCACCATTACAGAGAATCTATTGTGAATGTTGCTTATGAAGTAGCTAGTAGATGACCATGGACTAAATCAGTGGTCATCAACCCTATCCTCAGGGCCCACTAACAGGCCAGGTTTGCAAGATAACTTAAATACATCACAGGTGATATTTTCTGCTCAGTGATTGCAGTATCTCCCCAAATACATAAAACCCGGCCTAAATGAGAACCTTCACGGATATAAAGATCTATCATAATTTTAGTTATGTCCCATGTTGCCAAGTGCTTGCTAACCATAGTTATGAGGTCTGACCTGCCTCGCCTTCCTTTCCATCCTGCCATAGCTGAGCGAACAAGAACTTTGAAGGCGACAGCTGATTCAAAACTGCAGCTTGTCAGCTGTGAACTCTTTCCACAGACCAACAGTAGCAAGAGGAATGAAGAGGGAGGGGGGATGTTATATCAAAGTCCATTTTTAAAGCACCGCATGGTGCTTGGTAAAACGCACCTTGTTATAAATAGGGCCTAAGTGACATTCCCCTCACCCACCTGCTATAATTCCTTTGTTTTAATCACTTTATACAAAATACATTATCTCAAAACTTTGTGTATATTAATAATTTTTTTCTTTACTTTAAGGTGTGGACACTGTAAACATCTAGCCCCTATATGGGAGGCTCTTTCCAAAAAAGAATTTCCTGGTTTTAGTGATGTGAAAATAGCTAAAGTGGACTGCACTGCTGAGCGATCCCTCTGTAATAAGTTCTCAGTAAGTCATATATGCATGTAGATATAATTCTTGACTTCTGGTAATCTTAAAACTTTTTATGTAGTATTGTAGGATCAGTAGGTAGAGGTTACTTTACCAATTTGCTAGTGACTTTATCAGACAAAATGTATGCTTGACTATTTTGGTGCTTCTTGTTTTGTATATTCGTAAATAAAAGCAGCAGTTTTCATTCAGATCTTGTCAAGCCTGGGAGTGCAAATTGCAATGCATTGTGTGTTCTGATACATTTCTGTCGGAACCAGCATTCATTTTTTGATCTACAGTAGCTCTTTTGGATCGGACTTCATGGGCCAGCCATCACTCCATATGTGCATTAGTGAACTTTGGCTGTCCATGACTGTGTTGCCAGTTCACCGTTTTTTTTCTTTCTTTTGGACCACTAAAGACCGGGAACATCCCATACAAGCTGCAGTTTGAAGTTGCTCTGATCCGGTCGTCCAGCCATTACAATTTGGCCTCTGGTCGCTCAAATACTTTTTTTTTTTTTTTTTTTTTCTTGTGTGTTTTCAACACCGAGTTCAGTGACATGTTTACTGCCCAATATAGGCCACCCACTTTCAGGGAGATAGATAGATAGATAGATATTCATATTCTCAAATGTTGCCGTAATTGCTGGCAACCACTAGTCAAAATCATCTTGTACTAGTCTTTGTGTATTGTAATTGGTTTCAAGTTGCTGCAAAGTCCATTTGTGTGGTGCACATGTATTCCACATAATGACCTTATTTTTCATCATAGCTGCTCTTGATTTGGATATCTTCAAGCCCTGTTCATTTAGGCGATTTGGAATCATAGGCACAATTGGTGATTTCAAATCGCAGTGAAACATGTTAGGGGGCCATTCAGGATGGCACCCCAAACACAATGCGATGCGTCATGCAACAAAACACAGAATCGCGGCAAAGTGTTTCTGTAAAATCGTGCCTGGCTCGGGACCGAAGTTTGGTCCCTAAACTTTTGGTGTGGCAAACGTGCATAGGGCAGCCCATTCGGCAACACACATTTCCCTGTGCAAATCATGCTTTTTAAAATCGCTAGCAGGAACCCACTTTCTAGCTAAGCAATATAAGAACGGGGTTTGATATGTAGCATTATTTCTTCCATCCATGTTAATTTTTGTATTGTGATTAAACAGTGTTCACACTATCAATAGAATTTTTTTAGTTTTGAGAAGCACTTGGTTTATAATTTTCTGTCTTCTTTTGCCAGGTTCGGGGGTATCCAACATTGTTGCTCTTCCGTGCTGGTGAAAAAGTGAGCGAGCACGAAGGAGCTAGAGACCTGGAAACACTACAGAACTTTGTATTGCGGAATTCCAGGGATGAACTGTAAACCTGAACCCTATGGGTTTGCACTGTGTATGGGCCAAACAGTTACTGAGTCATTTTTACATGCAGTACTGCACAGCATACTTAATGGTTTGTCTTCTTGGTGTTCTGTAAGATGCACACAACCCTGAAAAAAAAACAGGATCTACAATTTCTTTCAGAATGACCGAAAAAAAAAAACAACCTCTTTTGAAGACATCTCAGGATGTATGTTATGCCACTATTTTGGACAGTATATTTAGCAATCTGTCTTGAGCAGTTCTTGTGCACAACTTTGTCATCAAAATGTTTATGGAAGATCTCGGCTGTGAAGTGCCTTACTTGCTGGGTGGGTGAAAGATGAAGGGTTAATCTAAATCTTTTTCTTCAATTCTGTGTCATAAATGGATCATTTTCAATATAACTTTGTCTTGTCACAAAATGTTACCCTTTTTTACTTGCTGTTGGGGGACGAAGGGGGGGGGGGGGGGTGGGATTTTTTTTGATCATGTGTTTCAGTGCAATGTTGAGACTTGCCTTTTTCTAGGTTTTGGCACAACTACACCAATAAACATAAAAAAAATTACTATATGTGGCTTTGTGTTTTTTGTATTGGTGATGCCAGGGTTTAAAGCCTGATTTTGTGTGCCTTTTTAATCCTTGTGCCCCCCACCGCTATAAACGGAAAAAGACCGAAAATTTTGAAAAAAAATATTTTCTACATTTTGTTATAAGAAGAAATCCAATAGACTCAATTTTAGTCATACATTTAGGCCAAAATGTATTCGGCCACATGTCTTTGGTAAAAAAAAAAAAAAAAAAGTCAAGCGTATATTTATTGGTTTGCGCAAAAGTTATAGCATCTACAAACGAGGGTACATTTTCTGGAATTTACGCAGCTTTTAGTTTGACTGCCTATCATTTCTTGAGGTGCTAAAATGGCAGGGCAGTACAAAACACCCCCAAATGACCCCATTTTGGAAAGTAAACACCCTAAGGAAATTGCTGAGAGGCATGTTGAGCCCATTGATTTTTTTTTTTTTTTTTTTTTTTGGTCCCAAGTGATTGTAAAAAATTTTTATTTTTTTTTGTCAAAGTGTCACTAAATGATATATTGCTCACACATGCTATGGTTATATGTGGAATTGCACCCCAAAATACATGTTGCTGCTTCTACTGAGTATGGAGATACCACATGTGTGAGACTTTTTCGGAGCCTAGCTGTGTACGGGGCCCTGAAAACCAAGCACCGCCTTCAGGATTTCTAAGGGTGTAAAATTTGATTTCACTCCTCACTGCCTATCAGTTTTGAAGGCCAAAAAATGCCTTTTTCTCGCAACTTGTGTCAAAATAAATATAAAATATTCCATGGACTTGACATGCCTCTCAGCAGCTTGGGGTGTCTACATTCCAAAATGGGGTCATTTTTGAGGGGGGGTTTGAACTGTCCTGGCATTTTATGTCACATATCACCCACTCTTCTAACCACTTGAAGACAAAGGCCTTTCTGACACTTTTTGTTTACATGAAAACATTTATTTTTTTGCAAGAAAATTACTTTGAACCCCCAAACATATTTTTTAAAGCAAAGGCCCTACAGATTAAAATGGTGGGTGTTTCAGTTTTTTGTTTTCTTCCCCACACAGTATTTGCGCAGTGATTTTTTTTTTTTTTTTTCAAACGCAGTTTGTTTTTTTTTTTTTGTTTTTTTTTGTTTTTTTTTGTTTTTTTAGCACTAAAACGCACTATATTGCCCAAATGTTTGAAATAAAAAAAGATGATCTTAGGCCGAGTACATGGATACCAAACGTGACATGCTTTAAAATTGCGCACAAATGTGCAGCGGCGACAAACTACATTTTCTAAACGCCTTTGCAGGTTACCACTTTAGATTCGGCGGAACCACCGGCTGCTTTCTCAGGTTCCCTGTTGGGACAGGAGAGCCAGAGAAAACCATGGAAGACAGTGGGAGGACATTTCCTCCCACTGCTTGTAAAAGCAGTCTAGAGGCTAATTAGCCACTAGGATTGCTTTTACATGAAAGCCAACCGCTGGCTGAAAAAAATGATATCAATATGACCCCTACCATCGGTAACCGTATGGTTAAAAGATATTGGAGATAAAGGCAATGGAAGATCTGGTGGCCACGGAGAAATCCCTCCGCGGGCAATTTTCTTTCTTATTATGGGTCGCCTGACTCTGGGATCAAAAGGTCCCTGTTACCCGTTTTACATGTAATACGGTGTTCGCCGTGTAAAAAATGGACATGTGAGATGCAGAACCTCCCTATCCTTCCGCAACTTGGTGAAACCCCAAAGAAGGCGAACTTTTACTGTATGACTACATAGACTGTAATATCAATTGCCTTTGGGGGAGTTTACTGTTCTCTTTACCCATATTATTGTGATGGTTTATGTGTTACCACATGCTTTTCCTTCTTAAATAAAGAATTTACAAAAAAAAATGACACCTAAACCCGCAGGCATCATTCTGGTATAACCACTCAAAGTCCAGCAACATACCAGTACGTTGTTGGTCCTTGTTGGGCATATATTGTAATCATATTTTATTTATTTTTTTTTTATGTGGGCTGAATGAAAAAAAGAGATTGATTGGTGGATATGCCCACCATTAGAATACCTCCCGTCATCCACCCACTTCTAATGATGGGCATACATGCACCATTTTGTTTTTAACTGTGGTGGTGAAATCACCTCCTACATCGCTGGAGTCGCGGCTTTATGTATCGTGGGAGCAAACGCTGTTGCTCTCCAGATATATAAATTAGCGCTGCAGCTGAATGGTGGCGTACCTGCTAAGCAAATGATGGTTAACAATAAAACAAAGTAACATTACAGTATAACAGTAAGACTTACCATACCTGCAAAGCAAATGCAAAAATAAACATAATAAAAAATAAAAATGTTTTTAACGCAACCTGTGCCTAAAAAGTACTAGTTACTTACCGGTAACTGTCTTTCTGGGAAATCTTCCAGGACGGCACACCTGAGAGATGAGAGGCTCCTCCCCACAGGAAACACAATCAATCCACAGCTGTTTTAAGTCCACACCCTTCCCCCGATCCTCAGTTTGTAGAGAAGTAACTCCTGAACCTGGTTCACAAGGGAAATCATTCCTCATAGGCACTCACCTTCTAGTGTTCTAAAATTTTCCCTCCTCCAACGGGTGGGAAGTAGGCCTGCCGTCCTGGAAGATTTCCCAGAAAGACAGTTACCGGTAAGTAACTAGTACTTTTCTCAAGTCATCTTCCAGGACGGCACACCTGAGAGGATAATCAAGTACCTCAGGCCTACCTTAGGGTGGGACCACTGCAAGACTCTTGGCGAACCTCGGTTCTGCAGTAAGCTTTACCTTTACTCCATATGCTTGATGAAGGTATCTTAGCTGGATCATGCGGCTGATCTGCCGGTCTACTCCACCGGTGTCCCTGCCTTCTCTGTTTCGGATGCAGGATCTAGGTGGAGTGGGCTCTTAAAGATGGAATCAGAAAACATGTTAAACTTGTAGGTTATCAATGTTGCCTGTCACACATCTACCAACAATGGCCTATTCTGCCTATAGGTGCTGTTTAGAACCACTAAAAAGATTAATCGGAGACCTGTGTTGTAAGACAAGGACACTACATTGATCCATAAGGGGGCCTGTCTTAACACAACCCTGTCCAGGGAAATAAAACTGCCAAAAAAGGGGGGCCCCTGACAGACAACCCTTTTTTTGTTCATTTTTAGCTTTACGTCAGCAAAGACTGAAAGGAAACCTACTTAAGGGAAATAGATTAACAAAAACTTAATCCCTGGGTTTAAGGCATGCCCAATCTATAGTTTTACTTACGCCTGAGAGCCTACTCAGGAGATTAACACTCATATTGCTACATCTAGTTTTGCTAGAAGGGCAAAATGAAGGCCATGCACCGAGCTGTAACCTATTTGGTCGGGTATACATGTTTATACTTCATCTTCAGGCCATAAAACTCCTCTGAACCGAACTTCCTAAGTTCTTATTAAACAGGGCGATTCATTATCGCCTTCCTCCAGTGACCCATAACTCTACCGGGCTTCAACCCTAGGAAATGGCTCTGGCATCCCTGAATGTAAGGGGTCGAGGCTTTCTGACATGTGACATCTGCACCAGAACTCCTGGCCCTTTCAAGGAAGAGAAGGCTGAAATACAAAAAGGTGATACATGTATTATTAATATCACAAATAAAAAAAAAAAATCATAGATTGTGGACATAGCACAATAGATTTAGACAGAAAGGACACAAGCATAGACATCAATGTTGTGTATCTGAGTGTGACTAGCTAAACCAAAATATCAAATATGGGAAGAGACCCAAATCTGAACCTCACAGTCTGGTTTTCTGATGTGCGGCCAATATGTAAGCATTAAGACACAAACACACCTTAAATGCTGCGCATTTCTGAAGTGCAGCTAGCTAGGTCATAACTGGTAAATACAGAAAGGACGGGAACCCCCTTTTACAGTGGCGTTTTACTGATGTACAGCAAAACAAGGCTATAAAGAGAAGACAGAAAGACCCAAACTTCTATGTTGCGTATTTATGACGAACCACCAAGTACAGTTATAAGACAAGCCTTCCTGTTATGCAGTTCTGTAGTGCAGTTACATAGAACCAACAGAGAAAGAACACAAGCAACCTACAGCATTGTGTTTTTCTGAAGTGCCATAAGGTAAGGCAATATGAAACAGAAAGCACCAACAAGCTTCAATGTTGAGTACTTCTGCTGTGCAGCAACATAAAAACAAACAACAGACAGCCTTTACAGCTGCGATCTTTCTGGTCTACTGCAAAATAAGGCAATAACTCCACAATGAGTATTCCTGCAGCATTGCAAAACCTGAACCAGAAGGGACAGATAAGCTTAGGGTTCCCACACCCGTGCGACCCAACCTGCCACTTGGGACGCATGAGAAGTCATACTATGGCTTCCAAAGGGTATCATTCGTGACTGTGCGACTCCAGGTCACAGCATATCCAGCAGTCCCTGCTTACGGAACCACAGACCTCAAGATTACACAGGTCGCAGGAAAAGCAGTTTTCGGGTCGAACAAACAAGGGGTCCCCATGCTGTGGCTCCCTGGAGGAGTGCAGCCAACAACCCCCTACTGTGTATACCTAAGAAACAGCAAGGAAGATCAATGAGAAACACCACTTACTGCTGTGCCTTTCTGATATACGGACGATAAGTCAGTAAATATAGGACATACAGGACACAAACAATGTTCAATCTTTGTGTATGTCTGATGTGTAGCATATACCAATACTGAGCAGAGATGTCATTACCCTCAACGTGTCTCCCTGCTGAGCAGCAAAAACAAATCAGAAAAAGACAAACAACCTTCACTGTTGTGTCCTTTCTGATATGCAGCCAATAAGGCAGTAATCCTTCAATTTTGTATGTGTCTGATGTGCAACAACAATCTTGAATAGAGATAGCACATCCATATTCAAGTGATTTGGCATGTGACTCAACATGTCAAATCGCATGCCTAAAATTGGCAACCATTGCCGTTAATAGCACTGTCTGAATCAGCCCGGGCCACTTTGTGGTGCTGCACTGATTACCAATGGCAGTATGTGTACTACCCCTCGCACAGGTTCAATTTTGTATTTTCCAACAAAATCAGGACCATCCGTCATCACTGCTGCCTTTCTGATAAGCAACCAATAAGGCAGTGATACAGGACCCACAGACAGACCTCAATCTTGTATATCTCTGATCGGCAATAATATAACAGTTCTGAATAGAGATAGCACATCCATATTGAAGTGATTTGGCATGCAACTCAACATGTCAAAGTCGCATGCCTAAAATCGGCAGCCATTGCTGTTAATAACGCTGTCTGAATCAGCACGTCACTTTGTGGTGCTGCACCGATTACCAATGGCAGTATGTGTACTACCCATGGCACAGGTTCAATTTGTATTTTCCAACAAAATCAGGACCATCCATCTTCACTGCTACCTTTCTGATAAGCAACCAATAAGGCAGTAATACAGGACCCACAGACAAACTTCAATCGTGTATATCTCTAATGTGCAACAATCTAACAATTCTGAATAGAGATAGCACATCCATATTGAAGCGATTTGGCATGCGACTCACATGTCAAATCGCATGCCTAAAAGCGGCAGCTATTGCCGTTAATAGCACTGTCTGAATCAGCACGACGCCACCTTGTGGTGCTGTACCGATTACCAAAGGCAGTATATGTACTACCCCTGCCATCAATCTTTCCTGCTGCCTTTCTGATAAGCAACCAATAAGGCAGTAATACAGGACACAAAAACCCCACAGACAGACCCCAATCTTGTGTAGGTCTGATGTGCAGCAATATAACAATTATGAGCAGAAATGTCATCACCAGACTCAATGATGTGCGTTTCTGGTGTGCGGCACAAAACCAGAAAGTACAGACCACCTTCCCTGTTGTATTTTCTGATCTGTAGCCAAACAAAGCAGTACCTTTAGGATATAAAGGACACCCAACAAGCTTCAGCAGAGATGTCACAAATCTCAATGTGTACTTTAGTTGTGCTAAACACCCCAGCAAGGACAAACCTTCACTACTGAGGTCTACTGGTGAGCAGCCAAGAAGGAGTCATGGTGTATCCCTTTATGAAATAACCAAACAGGGGCAAATTATTTCATAGGCATAGCCTGGGCTGTAGATACTAATCCTTCACCACCAGTGAAGGAACCAATCCTAAAATGGTTGGACACCTTACTATAGTAGCTGTTGCCCTACCTTACCTCCGTAGATTGAGCAAACGCTAGCCAGCTCATACACGGGTGGGGCTGATCAGTAACTAAAGTCTCAATGAGCCCAGCCCTAGAGACCAATATAAGACCTCAAAAAAGGGTGGTTACCAATTTAGCCTGGAGGTAAATAGCCACCTGCAGCCCTTAAAGAAGCAATCATATAGCCATCTAGCCCTTACATATGTTTGCACAGAAAATCCTTAATCAAAGGATATAGGAAAAACGATTTATGGTAAATCGCTTTTAGATCTGTCACTGAGTGGACTGTAGCCCAAACCAACAAAAAGGTTTTTCTTACCCCCTGCATTAAAATATAACCACAATGTAAGAGTGGAGTGGGAGGTTGGAGCTTATGAAAAGTTACCCATAGCAAGCAACCCCCAAAAGGAGGATCTGTTACAAGGGAACCCCTACTGTGCCACACAGAAGCTTGGTCCCTGCCACATTGTTGAAAGTTAGGTCAGCTTTTAAGCATCTTGGAGCAACTTTAAGCAGATTCCTAGCAGCTGGGCTTATAGGGCCAGATAACTTAGTGCACCTGCTGAGCAAGGGAGCTTACTCCTGAATCCTTCAACCATTGCACCATTAATAACTTGTTATTACCTGGCCAGTAAGGAACTCTTTGTTCTACCAGGTCACCCTCTTTGCTGTATTCACCCCTACTAATGTACCACAACCGGGTATGTAGGGAGAGGCTGACAACCTACTGTTGTGATAACCACAGTGTCTCTGCTATAAGAGGAAGCTGTGGCTGGTGGTTTTTAGCAGTAGCTTCTGGGCTATTTTGTTATGGAGACCCCAGGTCCTGCACTGCACTGCACCACTCAGTAAATACAGGTGGAAGGGGAAAAAATGCCTTACCTACCTCTTTCCCATCTGAGGTGGTTTAGGCACACTCGCTCCTCTGCACCACTTGTCCACCATACAGCATCTCTGATGTAGGAGGGAGCTGTGGCTGGTGTCTTTAGCAAAAGCTTCTGGGCTATTTAAATCCAGACCCCAGGGGAGATTATCTCAAATGCCCAGAAACCATCTGGCTGGGATTGGGGATTTTTGACTCACCGTTGTCGTCTTCCCCTTTACCACAGCCACCGGGCTTGCTTTTCCATCCTTATGGTCCACACGCAAGGAGGATAGCCGCCAAAGTGCCCCCCCCACAACTGCTGTCCCTTTAGGGAGCTGCAAGGTTAGGCTGTGTCCTGCTCTGTCCAGTCAGTATATACACATGGGGGGGGGGGGGGGGTAATGCCGTACGTTCCTCATTCCCATCTGAGGTGGTTTAGGCAGACATTCACCATAGTAAACTGGTGCCTCCTCGAAAGGAGGATGTGGGCGCCTGCTCCTGCTGACTCTCAGCCTTCCCTTCTGGGTAAGAACGCGGGTCGTTCAGACGGTGCCCTCCCCAGCAGCCCACGCGAGCTACCAGGGACCCAGGAGTCAGGGGATACGATCTCCCTGGAAAGAACCGACGGCCAGCACCCCCGTCTGAATGGACGTCCGGACAGGTAAGGGGGGGGAGACAGGATAAAGGCCCCTGAAGTTCTGGGGACACCACTGTACCCAGGGGCCTTCAGCTCTCAGGGGGGCTTTCCCAGTTTCTGCTGCCCCCCCCCGAGGAAAGGATAGGGGAACCCCCCCGGGAAGGATAAATATATCCCGCCAGACCCAGAGGCTTCCCAGGCATTTGGTCCGGCTCCCAGGGGGAGACCACCAGCCCCAGGCTTCGGTCATTTGGAAAGAAACAAACAGTTTTGCCGTGTAGGGAGAAACACAATCAAAAACTGAGGATCAGGGGGAAGGGTGTGGACTTAAAACAGCTGTTGATTGATTGTGTTTCCTGTGGGGAGGAGCCTCTCATCTCTCAGGTGTGCCGTCCTGGAAGATGACTTGAGAAATATATATATACCGAAGCATGGGGGGCATCCGTCCCAAAAGTTAGGAGCAAATCGCTCCTCCACCCCTGCTGCCCCCATGCTTCGGCATATATGCTCTTTTTTTTTTTTTTAACTGTAATGGTGCGCTGGAATCACGGCTTTATGTATCGTTGCTGTCAAGATATATGATAGATAAATCCGCGCTGCAGCCGAATGGCGTAACTGAAAACAAAAAAATGGTAAACAATAAAACATTGCAGAATAGAATACAGGAAAAAAGAGCAGAGGAATAGAGAGAGAACAATAAAATGAGAAATATATTTTTTTTTTTATTAATTATTTTTTTTGTTTTTTTACTTTTTTTTTTTTTACACTTTTTTATTTGTAACTGTAACGGTTCGGGTCTCTCAAAATGCGATGGCATCTTGGGAGACCCTGTGAAAGTGTACCTAGTCTGTGCAATGCTGTACCCTACGCTATTGCTCAACTAGTGTATGCTAGCGTTCAAAACATTCACCAATGCCAAGACCAGGATCCTCAGGACAGGAGGGACAAAAATAGCAGGTGTCACGCCTATATCCGCGCTTTCTACAGACACAACATTTTCTTTGGGGGGTTTGTTGGGTAGGGGTACTCGGGAGGACATACGGAAAATGCCTCTCATGCAGCTGGCTTACTGCATTTGGATTGGGAAGGTGAGGTGGAGCACCGTCTGGAAACAGAAGGGCTCTGACGATCTCCCTGAAATTTAAGGAAGGATCCAGTCCATCCTGAAGCTCTGTATAGTACATGAGCGTTCAGCAAAGCCAATTGAAATAAGTATACAGACACTTTCTTGTACCAGCGTCTGGCCTTACTGGCAATTAGGTACGGCGCCAACAACTGGTCGTTGAGGTCCACCCCTCCCATATTGAGGTTATAGTCGTGGACACAGAGGGGTTTCTCCACAACACCAGTCGCCGTAGTAATTTGGACTGTCGTGTCTGCATGAAGGGAGGTAAGAACGAAAACATTCTTATTATCCCTCAACTTCATAGCGAGCAAGTTATTACACTTCAAGCAGGCTCTCTCCCCCAGCCTAAGATGGAAATCTACAAGCCACTGGGTAAAGCCCCAACGATTAGATCGCACGGTGCCACATGCTCCAATCTGATGATCAAACAAGTGACTAAAAAGTAGCACGCTTGTGTAATAATTGTCCCCATACAAATGGTACCCCTTTCCGAATAAGGATGACACTACATCCCACACAATCTTGCCAGCGATTCCTATGTAGTCAGGGCAGTTTGTTGGCTCTACGTGACTATCTCTTCCCTCATAAACCATAAAACTACATGTATAGCCTGTGGCCCTGTCAGAGTTTATATATCTTGACCCTGTATCTGGCACGCTTGTTGGGAAGATACTGTTTGAAAGACAAGCGGGCAGAAAACTTAATCAGGGACTCATCAACGCAGACAACTTGATGGGGAGTAAACAAGTCTGCAAAACGTTGGTTGAAGTGGTTTACGAGGGGCCGAATTTTGTAGAGCCGATCGTATCCAGGGTCTCCATGAGGACGACAGAGTTCATTGTTGTTGAGGGGCATTAACTGCAAAATCTGCTCATATCATGCCCTGGTCATGGAAGCAGAGAACTTGGGCATATGGTGAATTGGGTCAGTGGACCAATATGACCGCAACTCACTCTTTTTAGTTATGCCCATGTCGAGGGATAGGCCCAGAAAGGTCTTAAATTCCGAAACCGTAATTGGTTTCCAATCTGGCAAGGGAGGACTGGGGATTAGCGGCGATGTATTGACCAGCATACAAATTGCTTTGGTTCACAATAGATCTGTAGAGATCTTTGGTGAAAAACAGCGAATAAAAATCAAGTGACGTAAAATCAACTGTTTCCACCTGAATGCCGGGTTGGCCAGTGAATGGGGGAAGTACGGGTGCTGCAGAAGTGGTGGGCTCCCAATTAGGATTGGCAAATTCTGCAGGAAGGACACTATGGGCACAATGGGCCTGTCTTTGTCTTCTTCTTGGTGGCAGCGGGACACTACTTGTGCTTGCCACCTTGCCAGCTTGAACTGCCCTTATGGGACTCGCCACGTCACCAAGTGTTACTGCAGTGCTGGATGTACAACCAGGGTGTACTAGGCCGCTGGTGCTTGCCAGTTCACCAGAAGGAATAGCGGCACTAGTACTTCTCTGCTCCATACGAGAGCCCTGCGGTTCTTGCACCTCAACAGCAGAAGAAGATCGGGGTCTGGTACACCTGACCTTGGCAGGGACCACGTCATCAGAGCTATCTGTCATGGAGGAGCTGTCGTCTACAGCAGTGGTCATCAACCCAGTCCTCAAGGCCCACTAACAGGCCAGGTTTTATGTATTGAAGATGCAGACTAGAATACTGCAATCACTGAGCAGAAAATGATATCACCTGTGATGTATTGGAGTTATCTTGCAAACCTAGCCTGTTAGTGGGCCCTGAGGACAGGGTTGATGACCACTGGTCTACAGGATCGTATTCTGAGCCTGAATATGACAGAGTTACTTCCTCTTCACTATCTGTCATGCTCAGAAATGTGTAAGCCTCTTCACTAGTGTACCCTCGATTTGCCATTTTGGGCTCTAAATTTACTGGTACAGTAGTGAGACTCACAGGTAAAAAAAGCTCCTAGACTGTCAGCAAATGTAACAAACGCTACCAAAAAAACTGTTAGCAATCGCAGGGATCAGGCCTGACTCTGCATACACTTCAGTTTATGTGTGTTTAGTATTTTGTAAGTGACAGTGATCGATTGATACTGCACTTGGGTGGGCTGGGCTGGGCGGAGGGGCAAAATGCAGGTGCTAGCAGGTATTTGGGAACCCTAAACTGCTGGGGACGCTAGTATAGATCTGATCAGATCAGATATCGATCCGTTCAGATACTATACTACTAAGGGAGGTGTATGCTGCGTGCGTGGGTGTTAGCGCTACTGGCACTAACCTGACACTGCCTGGTTGACGCAGACCCTAGCTTACACTAAAACCTTATATTACCCGCCGGGCAGGGTTAAACCTTTATTGGGTAATAAACGGCGGGTATAAAAAACTAACCAGCGTCACCCGTAACAGTTATATGATGATCACTGGTGAAAGGGTTAACTAGGGGGCAATCAGGGGGTTAAAGCCTTTATTGGGTAGTATATGGGGGTACCTGACGCTATAAAAAGCTGACAGTGAACCTAAATACTTACCTGGCTAACTAGCATCACCTGTGACACTAATACGGTGAACAGAAAAAAGCGAAGAAGGGGTTAACTGGGGGGTGATCAAGGGGTTAAACCTTTATTAGGGGGGGTTAGGGGGGTACCCTAGACCTAAAGGGGCCTACCACTAACTGCCCTACCACTTACAACAGTCACAAATGACACCAATGCAGTAATCAGTAAAAAAAACCCCAAAAAACTGCTATTGGTGTCACTGTGACAGGGGGTGTGATCGGGGGTGATTGGGGGGCGATTCATGTGCCTACGTGTTCTACTGTTAGTGTAGTGTTGGTGCAGACTTACTTAATGTCTTCTCTCCTCGGGCGCCGGAACGAAAGGACAGACACGAGGACAGATGACATCACTTCCTCTGCTTCTGTTTACATTACAGGAGCAGAGGAAGCTTCTCATTCGTCAGGAGCGATTGCGAGGGGGTGGCCATGAATCGGTGGCCTCCCCCTCAGCGCGGATCGCTCATCGAACGATTCCGACCGCCGCAGGCATCGGGGGGGGCGATCGGGCCCCCTGCCTGCTGGGAGGCATGGACGTACAGGTACGCCCATATGCCTACCCGTGCCATTCTGCCTACGTACATCGGCGTGAGGCAAGTGGTTAATGTTTCCCAAGTCTTGTTTAATTCTGTCCTCTGTTAACCATGGAGGTGCTTCCTGTGATGTGTCATAAGGATAAACACTGAAGTTTTGGTTACTGAAGCCGTGATGTGTCATAAGGATAAACACTGAAGTTTTGGTTACTGAAGCCGTGATGTGTCATAAGGATAAACACTGAAGTTTTGGTTACTGAAGCCGAACGATTCCGACCGCCGCAGGAATCGGGGGGGCGATCGGGCCCCCTGCCCGCTGGGAGGCATGGACGTACAGGTACGCCCATATGCCTACCCGTGCCATTCTGCCTACGTACATCGGCGTGCGGCAAGTGGTTAATGTTTCCCAAGTCTTGTTTAATTCTGTCCTCTGTTAACCATGGAGGTGCTTCCTGTGATGTGTCATAAGGATAAACACTGAAGTTTTGGTTACTGAAGCCTCGTGAAGACTGAGGAGAAGAATAAATTCAATACCTTCGCCATCTCCCCATTCTTTGTAACTCGACGTCCTTCCTCATGGGGCTAATATGGTCTGTCCTCCCTTTTTTACTGTTTACATACTTAAAGAATTTCTTGGGATTTTTTTTTTTGCTCTCCTCTGCTATGTGTCTTTCGTGTTCTATCTTATCCGCCCTAATTGCACCCTTACATTTCTTGTTGCATTCTTTTTTCGTCCTTGCTCCGGATGCCTTTTAAAGTTTTGTGTTTTTTTTTTTTTTTTTCTCTTCTCCATCCATCCATCCATCCATCATCCATCCATCCATCCTGTCGGGTTCAGCCTCTCCCGATTCAGAAGACCCCCCCATATAGGCTGTAAATCTCCTGAGGAGCCGATTACCCTGATTGCCCTGCTGATTATTGAGGCCCATCAAGGGTTTCACAGCATCAAGGGTTTGGAGCATACAGCTATTCTATTTGACTACACCTGTCTGGATGTTCCTTTCATTCAAAGCAAAGGTCTTGGCTGGGCTCTAGCCATCCGCTTGCTTCCGCTTGCCATCTGGTAAGCGAGTTTCTCATTAGGTGGTGGCACTGAATAAGGATTTAGCTCACCTGGGTGTTTAGTGCGGATTTGTTTGAACTGCATTTCTCTATTCTGGAATATACAAGCCATTGTTGACCTGCACCTTTATATAGCACAGCTTCTCTTTTTCCATCTAATTTATGCATTTTTTGCTATATGCTGCTGCTTTTTGGACTTTGATATTTTCAATATATAACTTTGAATGTTAAATCATTATTGTTATACAGATCTAGCGCGTTTTTTTCCTCTTTATTCTTTATAAAGTCTGAATACTGATGATGAACCCTTAACCTTGTATTTTTTTTTAAGGCCTTCTCCTTCGCTTTTACTGTATGTGCATTTTTACATTGGAGTTAAGTCATCCAGGACTTTTGTTTGCTCTTTTAAATTTATTACCCAATAGGATGCATTGGCTAATGCCCTTATTTAATATGCTCTTAAAGCAAACCCATCTCTCCTCCGTGTTCTTTGTTCCTAAGATTTTATCCTAATTCATGCCTTCTAACAAGGTTCGTAGTTTAGGGTTGGCTCTTTTGAAATTCAGTGTCTTTTTGTATTTCCCTTAGGTTTCCTATTTGTGTGATTTATACTGATGCCAATTGACCTGTGATCGCTGTTTGCTAAATTGCCTTTATTTCCACATCTGTGATCAAGCCTGTATTGTTGGTAATCAGTAGATCCAGTAACGCTTTATTTCTAGTTGGTTCGTCTACCATCTGAACCATGAAATTGTCCTGCAAGACATTTAGGAACTGGTGAGCCTTAAATGAATGCGTGGTTCCTTCCGCCCAGTCTGTCTGGATAATTAAAATCCCTCATTATAATAACACCTCCCATCCTTGCTGCTAATCCAACTTGTGATGGGAGATCCGTCTCCCCCTCCTCCCTCAGGTTAGGGGGCCTATAGCATACTCCCAGTAATATTTTCCCCTTAGCTTTATCCCTTTGGAGCTCTACCTGTAAGGATTCCACCTCCTTCCTAGCTCCCTTAGTGATGTCATCTCTCACATTCACTTGTACATTATTCTTGATATATAGGCATACCCTTCCCCCTTTTTTACCCTCTCTATCCCTGCGATAAAGGGTATACCCTTCAATGGTTGCCAGCCAATCATGAGAGCTGTTGAACCAGGTCTCTGAAATTCCCACAAAATCCAAATCCTCCTTGTACAACAGTATCTCTAGTTCACCCATCTTGTCCGCCAGGCTCTTGGCATTGGTGAACATGCCACGTATGTTTAGACCGGTCGCATACTATCCTCTTATTGGGTGTTCCGAGATTGCACCTAGTTACTATACTTACCTTGGGTTAATGTGCTTTAGTCAATCTACCCTAATGCCCCTAATACTATCCTCTGGAATATGTTCCGTGCTGACTATCTCTACCTCTGGGCCCCCCCCCCCGTCGCGTAGTTTAAAAACCCCTCTAACTTTTTGGCCATCTTTACTCCCAGCTGATCTGCACTCTCCTCATTTAGTTGCAGTTCATCCCTTCTATAGTACTGGTTATTGACTGAGAAGTCGGCCCAGTCCTCCAGGAACCAAAACCCCTCCTTACTTCACCAGATCTTCAGCCACTTGTTTACTTCCCTAATCTCCCTCTGCCTTTCTGGTGCGGCTCGATGTACCGTAGTTTTCCTGAGAATACTACCTTGGAGGTCCTTTTCCTCAATTTAGCTCCCAAGTCCCTAAAATCGTTCTTTAGGACACCATCTGCCTCTGACTTTGTCATTGGTGCCAACATCTTCCCCAGCCCCTCCCAGTAATCTGTCCTCCAGATCCGTGATGTGCCGAACCCAAGCGCCTATTAGACAACATACAGTTGCGCTTCAGGTCTTTGTTACAGATTGCCCTCTCTGTCCTTCTAAGTATTGAGTCCTCTACCACCAGAATCTATTTTCTTTCCCTTTGCTTCCCCCCCCCCACTCTCAGTGGAGGAGTTCTTCCCCTGGCAGCTAGGAGAGTCCCTCTGCTCCAGCAGTGCTGGTCCCTGTGCTGGTCCCTGACTGGAGCGTACTTATTGGGATGCTCCAGCCCTGGATCGGCCTCCCTGGCACTTCCCCCTCTACCCTTCCTGACTGTCACCCATCTACTCTTTCCTAGAGCCTGCACCTCTTTGTCTCCACCCGCCTCTGGGCTGGCCCCAGCCGTGTACTTTCCTGGCTCTCCTTTAGTATGGAGGGACTTCTCGTGCTGACAGTTGCTTCCCCAGATTCAGAACCTGGGCTTCCAGGGAAACAATGTGCTTACATTTTACACAGCAGTATTCGCCCTCGATCGGATGATCAAGGAACGCATACATGCCGCAAGATGTACACCGAGTCCCATCTCTACAGCCACCGGCATCGTACCTACTAATTTAATGAGGGTTGGGGATTTTACCCTGTCCAAATTACCTAACTAGTTTCCTGACACTAATACTCAACCAGACAATACACAGGTACTCGCAGACCAAGGTGCACCTGCTGACCCGCGTACACACACAATACACAAGTACTAACGATCCACACACACACTACTTAGACAACACTCAGGTACTCACAATACACAGTACTACCTGACACTAATACTCAATACAGCCCACGTGCACTCATGTACTTACAATACACAGGTACACACTCGCCCTACACAGGTACTCGACCCCTGTTACAACCTCTTTTTTTCAACTCTGGTTTTTTAACTCACCACTTAGTCCAGTTCCACTAACTCTGGTTTTTTAACTCACCACTTAGTCCAGTTCCACTAACTCTGTTTTTTTAACTCACCACTTAGTCCAGTTCCATTTGGTCTAAGTTCCAGCAAGCTCAAAGATGAGCAGGCTCACAATGAGTTTTACAGAAGGTTATATAGGCCTCAAGCACCTGTGACCAATTAACCACTCCCCTAAATTAGTAGGCTGAAGAAAGCAAAGAAAAAAAAAGAAGCTGATCCCTCTCCCTTCGGAGACTAGGCTGCAGGGCAGTATTCCAACATAACGACCTCCAAGATGACCATTGCCTTGCTAAAGAAGCTGAGGGTAAAGCTGATGGACTGGCCCAGCATGTCTCAAGACCTAAACTCTTGAGCATCTGTGGGTTATTCTCAAACGGAAGGTGGAGGAGCGCAAGGTCGCTAACATCCACCAACTCCGTGATGTCATCATGGAGGAGTAGAAGAGGAGTCCAGTGGCAACCTGTGAAGCTCTGGTGAACTCCGTGCCCAAGAGGGTTAAGGCAGTGCTGAAAAATAATGGTGGCCACACAAAATATTGACACTGGGTACAATTTGGACATTTTCACTTAGGGGTGTACTCACTTTTATTGCCTGTGGTTTAGACATTAATGGCTGTGTTGAGTTATTTTGAGCAGACAGGAAATTTACACTGTTATACAAGCTGTACACTCACTACTTTACATTGTAGCAAAGTGTCATTTCTTCAGTGTTGTCACATGAAAAGATATAATAAAATATTTACAAAAATGTGAGGGGTGTACTCTTGTGAAATACTGTATAATGCTCCAGCAGTTATGACTGTTTCTGCTTAGATAAGCGCGTCTTCATGGTGTAGATCGAATTGCTGCATTATGGCTTTTCTACAAATATACTGTATGCCTCACCATATTATCATACAAACACTTTTTTTTTCCGATATATAAACAAAGTGGAGTACAAAATGTCTTGAACACCACCTGATTATTTTGTGTGAATGGGCAATGCTTTTAAAGTATGATGGGCAAAAACCTTTGGATTTTTATTTATTTTTTTTTTTTATTAGCACTTGTCAGGTTTATTTTTATGCTGCCTGTGTCTGTAAGGGAGCTCCATCAGTGTTCCTGGTCAAAATTTCATTCATTTTATTATGTGCATATTTGTGTGTACGCTCCTCAAATTCTAGCTGCCAGAATGCAATATTGTGTTGTATTGAGTAGTGTATTTGTACATAGTGGATTTTTTTTCCTCTAATTTTTAATTAAGAGGCGTGCTTGTCACATTTTACTGCTGTGGGATGATTTCTTGAAATAAGTTTACAATACAGTGATAGATATTTAAGATGGGAGGAAGGTCATTAACCATCGTCCCAGTTCTTTGCAGATCCACCTCTCCCTGTAAATTAATACATCAATTGCTTTTTTATTTATCAAAGCAATACACAATCTCATTCACAAAGTGGTAACTGTGTAAAATGTTTGCATATTATAAACCTGACTTTCCCAACTGGAGCTGCAGGATGTTTCTACTGGCATGCTCCAAATCTTGGGAACAAATGGCAAAAAAACTTGATTCAAAATAAAGAATGAAAAAAATTTAGCAAAATCTGTACAAAGCAGTGTACAGCAGGTCAGCCTATGATTGATGCTAATTAGAACTTTGGGCTGACCAAAATGCCATATTAGTGAAATACTGCAGCTTACCAGTTGTTGGATGTGGAGGCTGAATTGATCTCTTCACCTGGTATGCTGCTAGTAATACTGCTATTGTAACAGCAGAGTTGTCATTGTAGACTGCTTACTTTGGATTATAGCACAATCCCACACCCTGAAACTCACCAAATCAACATATTTCTGTACTTGCAGATTTTTTTAAACCCCCTTTCACATTGAGGCGCTTCTGAACTGCCAGTAAGGCCCCTTTCACACTGGGGCGGGGGCGGCGGTAAAGCGCCGCTATTGTTAAACTTAAAGTGCCGCTATTGTTAGAGGTGCTTTACCGTCGGTATTCGGCCACTAGCGGGGAGGTTTTACCCCCGCTAGTGGCTGAGAAAGGGTTAAAAACCACCGCAAAGTGCCTCTGCAGAGGCGCTTTGCCAGCGGGATAGCCGCGGTGCCCCGTTGATTTCAATGGGAAGGAGCGGTGAAGGGGCGGTATACACACCGCTCCTTCACCGCTCCAAAGATGCTGCTGTCAGGACTTTTTTTACCGTCCTGCCAGCGCACCGATCCACTGTGAAAGCCCTCGGGGCTCTCACATTGGAGACAAAGCAGCGGCACTTTCAGGTTGGTTTGCAGGCGCTATTTTTAGCACAATAGCACCTGCAAACCGTCCCAGTGTGAAAGGGGTCTAAAACACTGAGCGCTTTTGAAGAGCTTTCCAGTCATTTCAATGGAGAGGGGCGTTTTTTCACCGCCCTGCCAGCGCACTGCCCCAGTGCGAAAGCATTCATTGAATTTAGTGGAACTAGGTTTTTGTGAGCTTTTAAGGCGCTTTTTTTAGCGTGAAAGCGCCTGAAAACCGCCTCAGTGTGAAAGGGGTCTAAGACACAACATGAGCATACAATGTAAGGTCTTTACTGACATTTAGACCCCTTTCTCACTGAGGCAGTTTTCAGGAATTTTAGTGCTAGAAATAGCGCCTGTAAAGCACCTGAAAACTGCCTCCCATACCCGAGTGCTTTTACACTGGGGCGGTTGGCTTGCTGGACGTTAAAAAAAGTCCTGCAAGCAGCATCTTTGGGGCGGTTTGGAATCGCTCCCAAAACGCCCCTGCCCATTGCAATGAATGGGCAGTGCAACCGAAGTGCCGCAACAAGGGTGTTTTTAACTCCTTCTTTGGCCACTAGCGGGGGTTAAAAGTGCCCTGCTAGCAGCCAAAAAGCGCAGCTTAAACGAGTGGCGCTTTACTGCCCCAGTGTGAAAGAGGTCTAACTGTGCTCGGAGTAGGATCAGTTTAGGTTTACCACCATTATGATTTAACATTTCAAGAAAATACTGCACTACACTTACTAAGTAAAGATAAAATGTCAATAATTTAAAAAGGGATCTGAATTTAAAAATTCAGGCAAAATGAACACTTGTGGTGCAGAATAGGATTCAATATATAATTGAAGAAAAAACAATTATCTGATATTTGATCAAGGGCTCACTCAGACACAGGGAAAGGTAGAGATTTCCAATTAGGGCACCTCTTTTCAAATGTTAGCGACATAAGATGGATAGTGCTGGAAAAAAAGTACATAAATATTAATCCTATCATTCCTGCTAATGCATTAAATGTACTGGATTTACAAGCTTGATGCATGCAAGCAGTCCAAAATAACTTTTAAACTTTTCTGTGACTGGTAAAGTGATGGGTTTCACTCTCGCCCAATTACCTTTGTATTGATTAGTAAAAATAAAAAAGCAGTGTGCCTACCTCCATAAGTGTTTGTTTTATGTATGTAAAGGTTATGGTGGATCGTTTTGTTAAAGCCGAATTTTGGGAATTATTTTAAAAAATAGCTTGGCATTTTAGGAGAGTGTACTTTTGAATAGAGTAATGAGAATTTATAATATGCACTATGCACACTAGAAATCCCAGAGTTCCTGGTCCACCTCAGAAGTGAGCAAGAGAAGGTGGCTGCATTCCCACATACAATGGGCCCATCGAGAATGATCGTAGCCTCCCTGTTACAAGAAGTCAGATCACAGCATCAAAAAAAGAGAATTTGAAGCTTCGGAGGAAACAAAGCAATAGAAGGTAGTATTTTGAGTTAAAGTAATATTAAATTCTTTAACTTACATGATCTCTTCTCATTATGTATATAGATGGCACTGTATTTATCACAAAAAAGAATATAAGTACCTTTTTTTAATTAATATACATCTGTCATGTGACCTAGCTTTTCCCAGCCTGTCTGCAGGGAAAACATCAGTAGGAGGCGGTTCTAGTCCACTGTAGCCGGTCACATGTTTAAAAAAAAAAAAAAAGCTCTTTCAGAATAAAAAGGAAAAATACACAAAATCATATGTTTTAAATCATCATTGAATATGTATTACCAGATGGGTGTCTTGTGAGCTGCTTAGACCCCTTTTAGTAAACAGAAAACCAAAAAAGGAGGGTGTGCCCCAGAGGGATAATATGGACAGTGTATCACCAGGAAACCAAGTGGCTGGTGCAGAGAATCAGATATACAATTTTGTTAAAATTAATAACAACGATTTTTATTGGTTACAAAGTGTACAAAACATTCTATAATATAAAAGCAAAACTAAAAAAAAAAAAAAGGTAGAAAAGACAGTAATCAAACATAATCAAACTGCTAAGGTGCTGTCATGCAACAACCCAGGAAATTCAAGAATTTTTTTCGCTGGGGTGAAGGTACGGCAACACGTGATACTCTACATGTTTCGGAATATAGAAAGGCTCAATTCCTTCTATACTGTATATTTCCTTCTTCAGGAGTTTCAAAGTAGCAGTTTAGATAAATTTCTAGGGAAAAGAAAAACAGGGATATATATGTATATGTGGGTATGTATCACAGAGTATAAGTATGATTAGCACCAGCATGGAGTATAAAACAATTGTGTCACCAAGTATAAGAGACTGTTAAACTTTAAGCAAAGCATAAGGATAAAAACAAAATCTCAGTCTGAACAGGCATGAACATTTTGGTGTACTCACTAGAAAACTTGTCTCTTCAGCATAAAAGTTGCACACACAGGCATCAAGATATGGACTCCCACCTCCTTCAGTCCAGAGGATTGAGGTTGATTGAGTGGAAAGCCAGCAGTGAGTGTAGCTGTATGGTTGGAACCCAGGAGAGGAAAGGAAAAATCTGGGGTGCTTCACACATTCCAGACTTGGCGTGGATCCCCACAGAGGCGGCCGGCCAGGGCTCACAAGAGCCACTAATGTTAGGCGGTCCAAGCACACATCTATGAAATTGGAATTGAAAAGAGGAAATCAGAGGTATATTTTGCCATTTACAAGCAATGAATATGTAGAGCAAAATGCAGGGCGCTTGGCTCTCCAAGTTCATGCCTTGGGGTGTAGGGGTATGTAGAAGGAATAATCAATGTGTATAGTAAATGAGGTTGTAATTACATACCTAATTTCTGGTGTTTCTCAGCATAGGCATACACTAACAGGGAAAGCAAGATCCTCTTGGCTGTGTAGCAGAGGAAAGTGTGTGTATGAGTGGTAATAAGTACCCTGTGTGGGACATTGTGTGGAGTTAACGGGCCAATCATTAACTTCAAAGGCGGGGTAAGCTCAAATGCAAATGACACAGCTGATTAGTAGGTAAGCAAAAGCGTGCCACACCAGGTGATCATCAGCTGTCTGTGTGAGTGATGTGTGGGCCGCCCACTGCGATTCCTCAGCCTAAGCAGCGGCGGACGCCAGCGCGTCAAAAGGCGCGGTGACATCATCCGCTGACAAAGGCCGCCGACACAGAAAGACAGCAGGCTGGCGGGGTAAGGATGGAAAACTACCATAGGCGCGAGACCGATCGTCGTGCGCATGCACATCAGCGCTGCTAAGAGTATGCCTCCATCTCCCTGAGAAAAAAGAGAGACAGAGGCCTTTCCGTGTCGGGGAGCACCGACGAGCCATCCCAGTGGGGACCCGGGCCCAAGCCGGGATCGTGGGTTCAATAATTGTATATAGTTAGCGTAATTACTTTGAAGAAAATCCAATTGATCTCTCATGGATTAGCTGGACATGGGAATTCCATCTTTACATTGTAATGCATCCCTGGAAATAAAGCATATACATATATAAGTACAAATTCTTGGTATTCAAGTACAAATGTATATTGAAGACAGACAAGTAGGATGACAGTTAAAGTGAATACATTTGTTTAATGTTCCTCCCTTTGGTAGGGTGGACCTTTGACTGTGTCCAAAATTGACATTTATTTAAACCCAAAGTTCAGACTGGTAGGGAGCATGATGGCGAAGAGTGTGATAAGAATGGGTTAGAGCGACACGCAGGGAATCATAGGTGTGCGCAGCCTATTGCATTAGGGTGTGCACCCCAAAACTCAAACACACGTGCCTTACTCTGCAGCCTCAGCTGCACAGGGCAGTGAATGAATCAGCTGCACAGGGCAGTGAATGAATCAGAAGTGCTCTGTGCTGAGGGACTTTCTGTTCAGTCACAAACTGAAGCATAGTAAACAGTTTACTATGCTTCTGTTATGAATGGGCACAGTTAGTGAGTATGTTTACTGTGTTCCTTTAAAAAAAGGAAGAGGTTGGTAAATGATATATTTACCAGCCCCCCTGGTCTCCATCCTGAAACATCCCCCACAGCACCCGGGAGGAGAGTAGGGAAGCCAGCAGCACTGCGGGGTGGGGTAACCCAGGCAGTAGGCTGTATGGGTACCGTACATAGGGATTAGGGTGTGCCCAGGCACACCTGGCACACCCCCTGCGCACGCCTATGCAGGGAATTGTTGTAAAACATTAACCAAATGATATCTGCCGGATACCACACACTAGTAAAACCGATAAAACAGAGGTTGATGAGTATATATGTAGGATGAGGGATAGTGAGACTAGATTGCCTGGTAAGAGGAAAAAATAAGTCACCTGGTCCTAATGTGGTAAGTATTTATCCTATAGTTCTTTGTCATAGCCTCCTGTGGAGAAACCAGGAAGAAAGGGTTTTAAATTAAAAGCTTTGTTTAAGCCTGGTGGCATTGTCACATCAAGGTTGGATATCCAGCGGAGTTCCCGCTGTAGGAGAATCTTATTAAGGTCTCCCCCCCGAGAATTCGGATGCAGGCGATCCAGAATTAGTACCGAAATTTTGGGGCATATACCTCCATGAACTTGGGTCACATGCCTGCCCAGGGGGTGGTCAGGATCAGCAGCTTGCATCGCTCTAAGGTGGCGATAGATGCGTTGCCATAATATTTGTAGCGTTTTCCCCACATAAAAACAACCGCAATGGCATGTTAGCATGTATACCACTCCTGTTGTTTGGCAATTTGCGAAATGTTTTGGAACAAAACGCTTCCCGTTTGGTAGAAGTATATTCTTACGTATGTCCATGTACTTGCAGTAGGCACATGACCCACATTGGAACGTGCCTACTGCTTTACAGGGATCCCCTCTTTCCTGTCCTTTAAACTCACTTTTGACTAGTAAGTCTCCCACAGAGGTGGAACGTCTGTATGTGATTGGAGGTCTAGGGGGCACTAATGAACCTATAGTCGGGTCTAAAGTCAATAAATGCCAGTATTTCTGGCAGATCTGTCTGATTTTATTTTGATCATTTGTATATGTTGTAATTATTCTAGTTGGGGCATCAGTAATGGATTTTTGTTTGGGAATTAGTAGTTGGCGTCTGTCTTTTTGGTTGGCACGTCTGAATGCTCTTTTCAGGCATTTATGGCTATATCCACGCTGTATTAATCGACACTTTGATTCTCAGATATTCCCCGTAGGGAATTGAGTTAATTAAGGGTTTGGGGTGAAAGCTGGAGGAGTGGAGTACTGTGTTTCCAGCGGTGGGTTTCCTAAATAATTTGGAAGATAATACATTGGATTCATCAATTGAAATTTCAACGTCCAAAAACGTGATGGTGTTCTTGTCTGAGGTCATGGTGAATTTGAGATTGAAAAGGTTTTCGTTTAATGCTTGTAGGCACTCGTTCAGTAGAGACTAGGTGCCATCCCACACGATGAAGATGTCATCTATGTACCTGTGCCACACAAGGACGTGGCACAGGTACATAGAGGGATCCTCATCGTTAAATATGGTTTTTTCCCATTCCCCCAGGTACAGATTGGCGTAGCCAGGGGCACAGCAAGTGCCCCTGGCTACGCCCTGCACCTGGAGGAAGAGTCCCCCGTCGAAGGAAAAGATGTTGTGGTTGAGTATAAACTCCAATGAATCAGATATAAATTCATTAAAAGATGTCTCATGATGGCTGGTCTGCGACAGCACCCTTCAAATACACGCCAACCCTTTACTGTGGGGAATAGAGCTGTAGAGAGCCTCTACATCTATGGTTACAAGGGTACATTGACTTGGGATATGGATATCCTGCAGTATTTGAAGAAGGTGGATTGTGTCTCGGATGTAGGAAGGGATGGTCACGACAAATGGTCTGATGTGTTCATCTATGAGTCTCGATAAATTTTCTGTCAATGAACCATTTCCTGATAGAATCAGTCTCCCTGGCGGGTCTTTTAGATTCTTGTGTAGTTTGGGGAGTGCATAGAAGGTTGGCACCCGGGGATATGGGGTTCGAATGAACTCTCACGTTTGTTTGGAAATGGTGTTGTTATGGAAAGCCTCATCTACAAACATGTAGAATTTCTTAATGAAGGCCTCTACAATATCGGTGCCGACTGGGCGATACCAGTCCCTGTTTCTAAGAATTTTAAGACACATTTTTTTATAGAGATCGTTGTCCATTAGGACAATGTTTCCCCCTTTATCACTTGGTTTGATGGTGATGTTATAATTGGTGGAAAGTTTGGATAAAGCTGTTCTTTCATTTTTGGTCAAATTGGGAGTATGGAGGGGTGTGGATTTGAGCGATTTTATCTCCTGAGATGTCATCTTCAAAAAGGTCGCTACCCCGGGGTTAGAGCTAGGAGCTGGATAGATAGAGGAGGCTTTCTTCAGAGACGATTTTTTGATTGTACTAGGTGTGTCCCCATTTCCTTCTAGGAGGGTCTCCAAGTCTAAGGTGTCTATTAGGTCAGGGGTTTCACTTTCCTGTAACAGTGATTTAAGGTTATCAAGAGCTTGTCGCTCACTGAAGGTGCGACAGCCTTCATAGTCATATTTGTTTTTGTCAAACATACTTTTTAATAATAATTTACGTGTGTACAAGTGTAGGTCCTTTATGACTGTGAATTTATCTAATTTATTATTGGGACAGAAAGTGAGGCCTTTTGAAAGCACTCGTATTTCTTCCGGGGTGGGAGTGTGTGAGGATAGGTTCACTACATCCAATGACGGTAGTGCAATTCCTATGGTTATGGGTTTGGAGGTGCTTGGGGGTTCCCCTGGTTTTTTGGGAAAAATATTGATGGAACCCTCACGGGAAGTGTTGATAAAGAATTTTCAACTAACGGTGGTATACTGGAATCATTGGCTGATGGTGGCAAGTTTGTCCTCGAGCTTTGGTCACCTGCACGGGGAGTCCGTGACTGGTTTTTAACAAATGGTTTTTTCATGTCATTGCCTATGGGGTGATCGCCTTCTTGGCGTCTTTTTGGTTTCCTATTCCGTCCAGGCTGTCTATATGAGGAGTGGGAATTGGATGATGTGGAGGAGGAATCGGACGTGTCTGTATTTTTGGGATAGGGTCCTCTGGACTGAAGGAGGTGGGAGTCCATCTCTTGATGCCTGTGTGTGCAACTTTTATGCTGAAGAGACAAGTTTTCTAGTGAGTACACCAAAATGTTCATGCCTGTTCAGACTGAGATTTTGTTTTTATCCTTATGCTTTGCTTAAAGTTTAACAGTCTCTTATACTTGGTGACACAATTGGTTTATACTCCATGCTGGTGCTAATCATACTTATACTCTGTGATACATACCCACATATACATATATATCCCTGTTTTTCTTTTCCCTAGAAATTTATCTAAACTGCTACTTTGAAACTCCTGAAGAAGGAAATATACAGTATAGAAGGAATTGAGCCTTTCTATATTCCGAAACATGCAGAGTATCACGTGTTGCCGTACCCTCACCCAAGCGAAGAAATTCTTGAATTTCCTGGGTTGTTGCATGACAGCACCTTATCAGTTTGATTATGTTTGATTACTGTCTTTTCTACCTTTTTTTGTTTTGCTTTTATATTAGAGAATGTTTTGTACACTTTGTAACCAATAAAAATCATTGTTATTAATTTTAACAAAATTGTATATCTGATTCTCTGCACCAGCCACTTGGTTTCCCGGTGATACACTGTCCATATTATCCCTCTGGGGCACACCCTCCTTTTTTGGTTTTCTTCCTTACATAGGATGTGACAGTGATCCCCGGGAAAGCTCAAACATTGGCTCCTTTTCTTATTGTTGATTCCTTTTAGTAAACAGATGCCAGCACTCTTAACACACTCCAATATAATGTGTGTACGTTCTAAAACAATCCAAAGTTAGTGCAGCGATATTCAAATGAACCAGTTGTCGACCGCCCTATAGCAGTTTTACTGCTACAGGGCGGCTGCTGTGCACAGGATATATACGTGATCCTGCACTTTTGGGTAGCAGGCGCAAATGCATGCCGATGGGTGGGTCAGTGTATGTAAACAAGGCAGATTGCCGTTCTGTCAGGAAGGGAGGGCATGGATCCAGTGTTCCTGCAAAGCAGGGAAAATGATCCATGTCTTCCCCTAGTAAAAGCACCTCCCACATTGTAAAACACAGGCTAGGCACAGTTAACCCTTTGATCATCCCTGATGTTAATCCCTTCCTGGCCAGTGTCAGTGCAGTGACCGTACATATTTCTCTAGTCATCTTCCAGGACGGCACACCTGAGAGATGAGAGGCTCCTCCCCACAGGAAACACAATCAATTGACAGCTGTTTTAAGTTCCCACCCTTCCCCTTAATCCTCAGTTTTTTGATTGTGTCTCTCCCTACACAGCGAAACGTTTTGTTTATTTTCTTCTAACCAGATGACCGAGGGTCCGACGGTAACCCTGCGAGGCAGGTATAGGCAGGCTTGGGGCTGAAATACATCCTGCAGGCTCTTGCCTTCTCACAGGTGGCCCAGAAACTGTATCAGCGATCCGGTCACTGGGGTGTGAATCCGCCACTGTTAAACACTGCTCAACATCTCTGCCTCTCAGGCTCCTTCTGTCTTCCTCCCTAAGCGGAGGACGACAGTGCAACCCTGGGCAGGGGAAGCGCTAGAGGAGACACCGACCAGCATGGCGGCTGAAGAGAGCCCAATGAGGCACCAGTTCACTACGGTGGACAAGTGGCGCAGAGGACCGAGTGTCTGCCTAAACCACCTCAGATGGGAAAGAGGATAGTAAGGCATTGCCAACCCCCCCTGTGTATATACTGACTGGTGCAGTGCAGGACACAGCCTAACCTTGCAGCTCCCTATGACGGACAGCAGCTGGGGGGGGCATTCATTGCGTGTGGACCATAAGAATGGAAAAGCGAGCCTGGTGGCTGTGGCAAAGGGGGAAGATGACAACGGTGAGTACTTCCCTTTGCCTTGGGAATTTAGCCACAAAATCCCTAATACCAGCCAGATGGTTTCTGAGCATTTGAGATAATGTCCCCGTTTGAATACAAATAGCCCAGAAGCTTCTGCTAAAACCACCAGCCACAGCTCCCTCTTACATCAGAAATGCTGTGGTTATCGCAACAGTAGGTTGCCAGCCTCTCTCTATAAGCCCGATTTCATAAGCTCTAAACCTCCCGCTCCACCTGTACACTGCGGTTATATTTACAGTGCAGGAGGTAAGAAAAACCTTTTTGTTGGTTTGGACTACAGTCCACCCAGTGGCAAAACTAGAAGCAATTTTTCCAAAAGTTTCTTTTCTCCCTTTTAAATACGACTATTTTTCATATCCCTAGGTTACCCTTGGTTTTGCTCCTGACGAGTGGCTTTAAAGGTCCCGAAACGCGTAGAGCTTACATCTACCTATAGGCGTACCCCACTATTAACCATGTATGAACGTTCCATTTCCATTTACTGCTCCCTTTTGCAACCCTTTTTATTTTGACATTTTAATGTGTCATATATTTCCTACTTGTGATTTCAGCTATTTAACTGTTCATGCAATGTAAATATAAGTCCTTGTTGGAATGCATACTTTGATGAAATATAGAGTAATAATAGTAGCTATGTGCAAGCAAAAACTATGTAAATATGTGACCATTTTGAACATAATAAAACACGCTTTTTACCTGATTTGTGTATATGCCCCTGTGTGCCTCATTTAAAGTCCCGCCCTTTTCTCTCTTTTCTTTGTACATATTGAACCGGGATGGAGGAGGGGATTTGAACGCACCCTATTAAACCTCATTTAAAGTCCCAAAATTTCTGTTCTGTTTTTAATTAATCAAGTAATGAGGCACACGGTGGCACTAACAACAATCATTATGTCTTTTTCAAATTTTTCCAATTTTATTTTATTTTTCTTCCCCTCTACCTGTTTATTTATTTAGCTTATCCTTCGTAAATTTGCCCCTATATTAAATATTTAATGCCTTTTCTTCCCACTGTTCTTGGTATAACTATGCAGACTGTGTGTGCGCATGGTTGTCTTAGCCGTCGTCTGTCCTGGCTTCCCTTCGTTTCATGTCCCGGAGCTGCGACGCGCACTGGGGGTTTCCTCGCCCCCCGATGTGACGCGGGGGGAGGGGTTTCCTCCACTGCGCGTCGACGTCATGCCGCCCGTGCCGGCGGATTGGCGTCCTCGTGGCGCACTTAATGCCGGCCGGATAGCTTTCCATCTCCAGCGCTGGAGGGGCTTGTCTTGACGCTTCTGGTGGCGTGGCTTGGTTTATCTGGCCGTCTTCACCATTGCGCCTCTCTTGCCCCTATTTTTCACTGGTGCATGACATTGGGGACTTTTTTGTGACGGCATACCGCTCCTGAGCCTCCCCCGGACTTGGGTTTCCCACTTTGGTTTCTTTCTGGTCATTTCTTCTTGGCACTCATATGAATCATGGCTATCAACCTCTACACACTTCACAGCAGGTATATTTTCTTTTTATCACCCCTAGTATCTCTTTTCCTTTCTTCCCTCTTTTTCCCTCATCTCTCCTTTAGTCTCTCTTTTTTCAGTTCATTTCTCATTTTCCCTTCGCTTCCGCCCTTCTCTTACGCTTCATTTTATTCTCACTTACTCGACACTTTGTCATTTTCTTTACACACATGTCACCTATTTTTCTTTCCCACTTACTATACACCTTTGTCATTAGTACTACATATATGTCACTTATTTTTCACAGGCTCTCCCCTCCTCCTGGGGATCACCGCCCCATTCATCTTTTGGTTTTCATCTCATCACTATCCAACAGCATTTCCCTCTGTGACCCATCCGGGGTGGTGCTTGGGCTGATGGTGTGCCGCTCGGCAGGGCCCCCTCAGCTCCGGGACGTGGTATCATTGGCTGGCCTGATTTGCGGGGCCCCGGTGCCTGTGCGGAACTACATGTGTGTAAGTCTGATAGGTTGAGTGTACTATGTGGGAGACATATTCTACATTTGCCCACCATTTTTCCAAAAGTTTCTTTTCTCCATTTTAAATACGACTATTTTCCATATCCCTAGGTTACCCTTGGTTTTGCTCCTGACGAGTGGCTTTAAGGTCCCGAAACGTGTAGAGCTTACATCTACCTATAGGCGTACCCCACTATTAACCATGTATGAACGTTCCATTTCCATTTACTGCTCCCTTTTGCAACCCTTTTTATTTTGACATTTTAATGTGTCATATATTTCCTACTTGTGATTTCAGCTATTTAACTGTTCATGCAATGTAAATATAAGTCCTTGTTGGAATGATTACTTTGATGAAATGTAGAGTAATAATAGTAGCTATGTGCAAGCAAAAACTATGTAAATATGTGACCATTTTGAACATAATAAAACCCGCTTTTTACCTGATTTGTGTATATGCCCCCGTGTACCTCATTTAAAGTCCCGCCCTTTTCTCTCTTTTCTTTGTACAAAACTAGAAGCAATTTACCATAAATCGCTTCCTGCAACCTTTAATTGAGGATTTTCTGTGCAAACCTCTAAGAGCTACATATGTAGCCAGTAGTTAGAGATTGCTTGTTTAAGGCCTGCAGGTAGCCATTTACCTCCAGGCTAATTTTGGTGACCACCTTTTCTAGAGGCTGTCTTAATTGGTCTCTAGGCCTGGGCTCATTAAGACTTTAGATGCTGGAAGGGTTTGATTAGCCCAAACCTGTGTATGATCTGGCTACGTTTGCTCAGATTCAGGGAGCGGAGGAAAGGTAGGACAAAAGTAGAGGGCTGTTCAACTACTTTAGACTTTCATTTTAGAATTTGTTGCTTCACTGGTGTTGAAGGGTTAGTATGAAATATGCCTATGAAATAATTTGCCCATGTTTGGTTATTTCATAAAGGGATACACCATGATTCCTTCTTGGCTGCACACCAGTAGAGCTCAGTAGTGAAGGTTTGTCTTTGCTGGGATGTTTTGTGGCACAGCAGAAATACAAATTGAGAATTGTGACATCTCTGCTCATAAGGGGTATATTGCTGTACATCAGAAATGCACTACGCTGAGGATTGTTTGGTGTCCTTTACAGTGGGGACGGAAAGTATTCAGACCCCCTTAAATTTTTCACTCTTTGTTATATTACAGCCATTTGCTAAAATCATTTAATTTTTTTTCCTCATTAATGTACACGCAGCACCCCATATTGACAGAAAAACACAGAATTGTTGACATTTTTGCAGATTTATTAAAAAAGAAAAACTGAAATATCACATGGTTCTAAGTATTCAGACCCTTCGCTCAGTATTTAGTAGAAGCACCCTTTTGATCTAATACAGCCATGAGTCTTTTTGGGAAAGATGCAACAAGTTTTTCACACCTGGATTTGAGGATCCTCTGCCATTCCTCCTTGCAGATTCTCTCCAGTTCTGTCAGGTTGGATGGTAAACGTTGGTGGACAGCCATTTTTAGGTCTCTCCAGAGATGCTCAATTGGGTTTAAGTCAGGACTCTGGCTGGGGCAATCAAGAACAGTCACGGAGTTGTTGTGAAGCCACTCCTTCATTATTTTAGCTGTGTGCTTAGGGTCATTGTCTTGTTGGAAGGTAAACCTTCGGTCCAGTCTGAGGTCCTGAGCACTCTGGAGAAGGTTTTTGTCCAGGATATCCTTGCACTTGGCCGCATTCATCTTTCCCTTGATTGCAACCAGTCGTCCTGTCCCGGCAGCTGAAAAACACCACCACAGCATGATGCTGCCACCACCATGCTTCACTGTTGGGACTGTATTGGACAGGCGATGAGCAGTGCCTGGTTTTCTCCACACATACCGCTTAGAATTAAGGCCAAAAAGTTCTATCTTGGTCTCATCAGACCAGAGAATCTTATTTCTCACCATTTTGGAGTCCTTCAGGTTTTTTTTTAGCAAACTCCATGCGGGCTTTCATGTGTCTTGAACTGAGGAGAGGCTTCCGTCGTGCCACTCTGCCATAAAGCCCCGACTGGTGGAGGGCTGCAGTGGTGGTTGACTTTCTGCAACTTTCTCCCATCTCCCGACTGCATCTCTGGAGCTCAGCCACAGTGATCTTTGGATTCTTCTTTACCTCTCTCACCAAGGCTCTTCTCCCCCGATAGCTCAGCTTGGCCGGACGGCCAGCTCTAGGAAGGGTTCTGGTCGTCCCAAACGTCTTCCATTTAAGGATTACGGAGGCCACTGTGCTCTTATTCCTCTGACCTCATGATTCTCATTTGCTCTGACATGCACTGTGAGCTGTAAGGTCTTATATAGACAGGTGTGTGGCTTTCTTAATCAAGTCCAATCAGTCTAATCAAACACAGCTGGACTCAAATGAAGGTGTAGAACCATCTCTAGGATGATCAGAAGAAATGGACAGCACCTGAGTTAAATATATGAGTGTCACAGCAAAGGGTCTGATACTTAGGACCATGTGATATTTCAGTTTTTCTCTTTTAATAAATCTGCAAAAATGTCAACAATTCTGTGTTTTTATGTCAATATGGGGTGCTGTGTGTACATTAATGAGGAAAAAAATGAACTTAGCAAATGGCTGCATTATAACAAAGAGTGAAAAATTTAAGGGGGTCTGAATACTTTCCGTCCCCACTGTATATCCTAAATTTACTGCTTTATTTGGCTACAGATCAAAGAAATACAACAGTGAAGGTGCTCTGTACTTTCTGGTTTTATGCCACATGGCAGAAATGCACATAATTGCGTCTTGTGACATCTTTGCTCATAATTGTTATATTGCTGCACATCAGACATACACAAGATTGAGGTCTGTCTGTGTTTTTTTGTGTCCTGTGTTTACTGCCTTATTGGCTGCATATCAGTAAGGCAGCAGTGAAGATTGATGGTCCTGGTTTGTTGGGCTACACAGCAGAAATACACATTGCACCTGGGCCAGGGGTAGTACATATACTGCCTTTGGTAATTGGTGCGGCACCGCAAAGTGACGCTGTGCCGATTCAGACAGTGCTATTAACGGCAATGGCTGCCGATTTTAGGCAAGCGATTTGACATGTTGAGTCGCTTGCCAAATCGCTTCAATATGGACCTAGGCTTAGGGTTGTGCTATCTCTGTTCAGAATTATTATATTGCTGCACATCAGACATATACAAGACTGAAGATTTTGTGTCTTTTATGTCCTTCATTTACTGCCCTATTGGCTGCATATCAGAAAGGACACAGCCGTGTAGGTTGCTTGTCCTTTTCTGATTTTGTTTTTGCTGCTCAGCAGGGAGACACATTGAGGTGGTGGCATCTCTTCTCAGTATTGTTATATTGCTACACATCAGACATACACAAAGATTGTTTGTGTCCTGTATGCACTATATTTACTGCCTTATCTGCATATTAGAAAGACACAGCAGTGAGGGGTGTTTTTTTCTGTTTCTCATTGTTCTACCTTGCTGCTTCTTAGGGATACACAGCAGAGGGTTGTTGGCTGCACTCCTCCAGGGAGACATGGCATTGGGGACCCCTTGCTTGTTCGACCTGAAAATTGCACGTTTTTTGCCTGTGACCTGTGTAATTTTGAGGTCTGTGGATCCAGAAAGCAGGGACTGCTTGGAGGCACTGTGACCTGGAGTCGCACAGACACGAATGGTACCCATTGGAAGCCATGGTGTATGTTTTCTCATGCGTCTTGCAGTCCCAAGTTGCAGGTCGGGTTGCACGGGTATGGGGCCTTAAGCTTTTCTGTCCCTTCTGGGTGAGGTTTTGCTGCACAGCAGGAATACACATCATGGAGTTATTGCCTTATTTTGCGGTACACCAGAAAGATCGTGGCTGTGAAGGCTGTCTGCTTTTTTTCTGTTTTTATGTTGCTGCACAGCAGAAATACTCAACATTGAAGCTTGTTGGTGCTTTCTGTTTCATATTGCCTTACCTTACTGCACTTCAGAAAAACACAATGCTGCAGGTTGCTTGTGTCCTTTATCAGTGACTGCACTACAGAACTGCATAACAGAAAAGATTATCTTGTGTTCCATATTATTTTACCCTGTGGCACAGCAGAAATGCACAATGGGAACATGGAAGTTGGTGTTTTTATTCCGTGTTCATTTTGATTTTATAACTGTATTTGGTTGTTCGTCAGAAATACGCAACATTGAAGGTTGGGTCTTTCTGTCTTATATTTATTGCCTTTTTTTGCTGTACATCCGTAAAACACCACATGTAGTTATGACCTAGCTAGCTGTACTTTAGAAATACGCAGCATTTAGGGTTTGCTTTTGTCTTAATGTTTTTACCTCTTGGCCGTACTTCAAACAGTGAAGACTGTCTACATTTAAGTTCAGATTTGGGTCTCTTCCCATATTTGATATGTCGGTTTAGCTAGCCACACTCAGATACACAACATTGTTGTCTATGCTTGTGTCCCTTCTGTCTAAATCTATTGTGCTGTGCCCACAATCTATAGCCTTTATATTTGTGATATTAATAATGCATGTATCACCTTTTTATTTCAGCTTTTCCGTGGAGGGACCAGGAGTTCTGTCTGCAGACGTCACATGTCAGGAAGCCTCAGCCCCTTACATTCATGAATGCCAGAACCATTTCCTAGGGTTGAAGCCCAGTAGGGTTATAGGACACTGGAGGAAGGCGATAAAAAAATCACCCTGTTTAGTAAGAACTTGAGAAGTTCTGTTCAGAGGTGTATTATGGCCTGAAGATGAAGTATAAGAACATAGGCGTGCGCAGGGGGTGTGCCAGGTGTGCCTGGGCACACCCTAATCACCAAGGTTGCCAACCATGTAGTGTCTGTAAAAAGCCAGAGGCTACAGTTGCTCCATGTCTCTGCTGCCTCCTTAGCCAATGGTAACGACACTGCACAGCCCCCTTCCCCAGCATGCCTTATTTGACTTTACAACAGAAGGTGCTGGCAGCTAGAGCAGGCAGGAGAAGGAGGGCTAAACACAGCCTGCAGTGTGGGACAGACTTCAGCCTACAAGGAGAAGGTAAGCACAATGTAGCCAGTACATACAAACACATGCATGTGTGCTTGAACTTTGGGGTGCACACCCTAATGCAATAGGCTGCGCACACCTATGTATAAGAACTTATCACCTGACCTGTATACCCGACCGAATAGGTTATGGCTCGGTACATGGCCTTCATTTCACCCTCCTAGTAGAACTAGATGTAGCAATATGAGTGTTCTACTCCTGCCATGGACTTAAACTGAAGTAGGAATTTAGGCATAAGAAAAGAAAGCCATAGATTGGGCATGCCTTCAAAACCCAGGCATCTAGCTTCTGTTAATCTATTACCCTTAAGTAGGCTATCCTTTAGTCTTCGATGACGTAAAGATAAAAATGAACAGAAAAGGTTGTCAGGGACCCCCTTTTTGCTGATTTATTTCCCTAAACAGGGTAGTGTTAAGACAGGCCCTCTTATTGATCAATGTAGTGTCCTTGTCTTACAAAACGGGTCTCTGATTAATCTTTTTAATGGTTCTAAGTAGCATCTACAGGCACAATATGCCATGGTTGTTAGATGTGTGAGACAGGCAACATTGCTAACCTACAAGTTTAATATGTTTTCTGATTCTATCTTTAAGAGCCCACTCCACCTAGATCCTGCGTCCGAAGCAGAGAAGGCAGGGACATCGCTGGAGCAGACCGGCATGATCCAGCTAAGATACCTTCATCAAACATATGGAGTGGAGGTAAAGCTCACTGCAGAACCGAGGTTCGCCAAGAGGGTTTTGCAGGCAGTGGTTCCACCCTAAGGTAGGCCTGAGGTACTTGCTTATCCTCTCAGGTGTGCCGTCCTGGAAGATGACTGGAGAAAAGTACCAGTTACACTTACCGGTAACTACCTTTCTAGGAAATCTTCCAGGACGGCAGGCCTACTTCCCGCCCGTTGGAGGAGGGAACATTGTAGAACACCAGAAGGTGAGAACCTATGAGGAATAATTTCCCTTGTGAAGGGGTTCAGGAGTTATTTTTCTACAAACTGTGGATCAAGGGGAAGGGGGGGGGGACTTAAAACAGCTGTCAATTGATTGTGTTTCCTGTGGGGAGGAGCCTCTCATCTCTCAGGTGTGCCGTCCTGGAAGATTACCTACAAAGGTAGTTACCGGTAAGTGTAACTGGTACTTTTTTAGCACTGATCATTGTATTAAGTGTCACTGGTTCCCAAAAAAAGTGTCAGTGTCTGATTGTTCACTGCAATATCGCAGTCCCGCTATAAGTTGCTGATCGCCGCCATCACTAGAAAAAAACAAATCAAAATTCCATAAATATATCCCATAGTTTGTAGGAGCTATAACTTTTTCGCAAACCAATATACGCTTGAGTTTCTTTTTTTCTTTTTTTTCCTTTCTTTTTTTTTTCTCTTTTTTTTCTCTTTTACCAAAAATATGTAGCAGAATACATATTGGCCTAAATTTATGAAGACTTTTTTTTTCCCCCTACTTTTTTATTGGATATATTTTTTATTAGCAGAAAGTAAAAAAAATATTTTTTTTTGTCTTTTTTTAGCGTAAAAAATAAAAAAACACAGAGGTGATCAAATACTACGAAAAGAAAGCTCTATTTGTGGGTAAAAAAAGGACATAAATTTTATTTTAGAACACAATGCCGTATCGCAAAAAATGGCCTGGTCACGAAGGGGAGTAAATCTTCTGGGGCTGCAGTGGGTAAAACAAAACAAACAATATACTGTATAGTGCAACACAATTTTTAAATACCTTTAACCGATAAAAGCCTGGCTTTCTTTGTGTCTTCAACTAGCTGTCGGATGTGTCGGCTAGTAGCTCGGGCCTCTTGGTGGGACGGGAAATCCCAAGCAAGCCACAGGAGTGCGGCTCAACATAGGGGGGTGGGCGCTTTGGGGGAGGGGGGCGCCCTGCGGGGAACGCTGAACCTGTTGACACCAGCACGCTGAACGCTGCAGCCTATTGTTTCCTTGATGCATGCATTCCTGATTTTAAGTGTAAGTTACTACAATAAAATTATCCTTTTGCTATTACGGGCTTCACTATTGGTCGCTTATGTTTCTTTTATTGGGCATGGTTGATCGGTTTACTGAGAGCCTGTACTATTGATGTGAATCCCTGGAGAAGTTATACCTTCTGTGAAGGTTATGCGGATATTGCTGTCTCATTCCTTGAGGTTGTATTGTGGAGGCCGACATGCTGGATGAGCCGTGGATTAAATTATATGCCTAGCTTGTTTTGTTTTCTGGTAAGCAGATCACTTTACCACGTGGTGTTGTATGCTTCCACATCCATGCACTTCTACCGGTGACTGGAACCTTCCTCCCTATACCTCGAACTCTATTTTAAGCGCCGCTCTTATAGACTTTTTTTGTCGGGAAGAGGCCCTTGTCCTCATCAACATGGGGACAAGGTACTTTGGGGTGGGGGGCCTGCAGGGCGCCCCCCTCCCCCAAAACACCCACCCCCCCATGTTGAGGGCATGCGGCCTGGTACGGTTCGGAGGGGGGGGGGGCTCGCTCGCTCCCCACCCCCTTTCCTGACTGGCCGGGCTGCGTGCTCGGGTAAGGATATGGTATGGATTTGGGGGGGCCCCACGCCGATTTTTTGCCGTAGGGGGTTCCCCTTACAATCCGTACCAGACCTAAGGGCCTGGTATGTCCCTGGGGGGAACCCACGCTGTTTTTTTCATTTAAAATTTGGCGCGGTGTTCCCCCTCATGATTCATACCAGACAGCTGTCAGCACTGCCTGTCGCTCATCGCGAAAGGAAAAAAAAGTTTTCCTTTCCCGATCAGCAAGCCATCTTGGCGCTGGCTCCTGCGACGGGGCTCGCAGGTGTCAAATCTCGCCGATAAATCCGGCGAGATTGACACAATATCGCGGTCACCTACTGTAGTTACGGTGTGAAACGTGTCAGCTGTTGAATTCATCTTTATGGTTTTTAACCAATAAAGAAATTGTTGTTGGAGTGCGGCCATCCGGATTGAATTCTTTTCTATATGCTACCATTATTGGTCATTAGGGGTGGAGATTGCAGTGGCAGGGTATCTATTCCTTCCTTTTTCAGTCAGGTGTAGTAGTCTAGTACAATACAAGTACATGTATTGAGAGAGCTGTATTTATACAATTTTCTTTGATATTTCCCTCTTAGTGATATGAAGAAAATATGGTCAATCATGTTCTGTGCTGTTCCTCCATAGCTTGTTTTGGAACCCGATTCTGATTGCCATTTAGTTAAAATAACCTAAGCTTACGATATACTGTAAATTAGTGCAAAATGCTTACCCTACACCAGCATGGCTGAGTGTGCTATATACCCAGTAACCCTGTCGCCTGCTGGAGATGCTCTCATTCCCCAGCATACTTTATACATGTGTTCATGCCCTTTACAGAGTTTTTCCTCCACTGGTTTAGGGTATTAAAGTATACTACTGATCTTACAAGCTTAGCGGTCCCCCAGGATGAAGGGGGTCTGTCTCTTGGGCTTGGTGAAGCATCTGGCCAATCGAAGGACTACTAGAATTCTGCGTAGCCTCTTACTATTTTATGCCAGAAAGGTGATTTGTCCTTCAATGGAAAGAATATGCTCCCCCTACTCTGGATATACTCATGGGTAATGGAGTATGGAGTGGAGCACTTTGCACTTTTAGGCACATTTGATGCTGAAGTTTTGTAATGCTTTGTACTTTTTAGTTTTCTGGTACTTTTTGTACTGTTTGTATAACTTTGCCTTAAACTATTAACCACTTGACCACTGGGCACTTAAACCCCCTTCCTAACCAGACCAATTTTTAGCTTTTGGTGCTCTCACATTTTGAATGACAATTACTCAGTCATGCAACACTTTACCTACAGTGGGGCAAAAAAGTATTTAGTCAGCCACCAATTGTGAAAGTTCTCCCACTTAAAAAAGATGAGAAAGGCCTGTAATTGTCATCATAGGTATACCTCAACTATGAGAGACAAAATGTGGAAACAAATCCAGACAATCACATTGTCTGATTTTTGAAAGAATTTATTTGCAAATTATGGTGGAAAATAAGTATTTGGTCACCTACAAACAAGAAAGATTTCTGGCTCTCACAGACCTGTATCTTCTTCTCTAAGAGGCTCCTCTGTCCTCCACTCATTACCTGTATTAATGGCATCTGTTTGAACTTGTTATCAGTATAAAAGACACCTGTCCACAACCTCAAACAGTCACACTCCAAACTCCACTATGGTGAAGACCAAAGAGCTGTCGAAGGACACCAGAAACAAAATTGTAGACCTGCACCAGGCTGGGAAGACTGAATCTGCAATAGGCAAGCAGCTTAGTGTGAAGAAATCAACTGTGGGAGCAATAATTAGAAAATGGAAGACATACAAGACCACTGATAATCTCCCTCGATCTGGGGCTCCACGCAAGATCTCACCCCGTGGGGTCAAAATGATCACAAGAATGGTGAACAAAAATCCCAGAACCACACAGGGGGACCTAGTGAATGACCTGCAGAGAGCTGGGACCAACATAACAAAGGCTAGCATCAGTAACACTACGCCACCAGGGACTCAGATCCTGCAGTGCCAGACGTGTCCCCCTGCTTAAGTCAGTACATGTCCGGGCCCGTCTGAGGTTTGGTAGAGAGCATTTGCATGATCCAGAAGAGGATTGGGAGAATGTCATATGGTCAGATGAAACCAAAGTAGAACTGTTTGGTAGAAACACAACTCGTCGTGTTTGGAGGAGAGAGAATGCTGCGTTGCAACCAAAGAACACCATACCTATTGTGAAGCATGGGGGTGGCAACATCATGCTTTGGGGCTGTTTCTCTGCAAAGGGAACAGGACGACTGATCCGTGTACATGAAAGAATGAATGGGGCCATGTATCGTGAGATTTTGAATGCAAACGTCCTCCCAACAGCAAGGGAATTGAAGATGAAACGTGGCTGGGTCTTTCAGCATGACAATGATCCCAAACACACTGCCCGGGCAATGAAGGAGTGGCTTCGTAAGAAGCATTTCAAGGTCCTGGAGTGGCCTAGCCAGTCTCCAGATCTCAACCCCATAGATACCTTTTGGAGGGAGTTGAAAGTCCGTGTTGCCCAGCAACAGCCCCAAAACATCACTGCTCTAGAGGGGATCTGCATGGAGGAATGGGCCAACATACCAGCAACAGTGTGTGACAACCTTGTGAAGACTTACAGAAAACGTTTGACCTCTCTCATTGCCAACAAAGGATATATTACAAAGTATTGATATGAACTTTTGATATTGACAAAATACTTATTTTCCACCATAATTTGCAAATAAATTCTTTCCAAATCAGACAATGTGATTGTCTGGATTTGTTTCCACATTTTGTCTCTCATAGTTGAGGTATACCTATGATGACAATTACTGGCCTCTCTCATCTTTTTAAGTGGGAGAACTTGCACAATTGGTGACTGACTAAATACTTTTGCCCCACTGTATATGAAATTTTTGTCCTTTTTTTTCACACAAATAGAGCTTTCTTTTGGTAGTATTTAATCACGCCCCAGTAGAAGTCTTTTGAGACGAAACATGTCTGGCTTTGCCACGCTTGCTCCCCACATTGCTTTTCATCCATTTTTTCCTATTTTTGTGATCACTGTTCTGTACTCATTGATTTGATGTACTGTTTTTTTTTAAATAAATGCCTTCTGGGTTGTTTTGATCTACACTATATGGAGTACTTCCATTTTCTTTTGCCTTTATCCTGGTCCAACTGAGTCCGCCTGTGTGCAACTACAACTTCCAGACGGTTCCCCCATGTGGTGGAAGTCCTTCACTTCGTTGAGGATTTTTACAGCGCTGCACTGTATATACAGTGGGGACGGAAAGTATTCAGACCCCCTTAAATTTTTCACTCTTTGTTATATTGCAGCCATTTGCTAAAAACATTTACGTTCATTTTTTTTCCTCATTAATGTACACACAGCACCCCATATTGACAGAAAAACACAGAATTGTTGACATTTTTGTAGATTTATTAAGGCTCCATGCACACTGGAGTTTATTGGCGTTTGGGCGTTTTTTTTAAAAGCCCATAAACTCCACTCTGTTAGCCTAGGTGTCCATGCACACATGGACGTTTTTTAGCTTTAATGAGTGGTGGAGTTTATGGGCTTTTTTCTGAACACCAGAAATTTGCGTTCAAAGTGCCGTTTTTAACCACTAAAAAAAGCCAAACGCCGATAAACGCTCATAAACGCGCGTTAATTAGCGTTCGACATTCTATTTTTTCAATTGTGGAAGTTTGGAATGCATTGTGGGATTTTTGGAGTGTCCTCTGTGTATTTTTATTAAAAACGCCCATTAACGCTAAAAAACGCTCATAAACACTCATTAACGCTAGTACAAAACGCTGTTCAGAGCTAGTTTTTCAACCAGTGTTTTCTGCCAGCAATCTGGTGTCAAGAAAAAGCTTTTTTGAGCTCCAGTGTGCATGGAGCCTAAAAAAGAAAAACTCAAATGGTCACATGGTCCTAAGTATTCAGACCCTTTGCTGTGACACTCATATATTTAACTCAAGTGCTGTCCATTTCTTCTGATCATCCTTGAGATGGTTCTACACCTTCATTTGAGTCCAGCTGTGTTTGATTATACTGATTGGACTTGATTAGGAAAGCCACACACCTGTCTATATAAGACCTTACAGCCCACAGTGCATGTCAGGGCGAATGAGAATCATGAGGTCAAAGGAACTGCCTGAAGAGCTCAGAGACAGAACTGTGGCAAGGCACAGATCTGGCCAAGGTTACAAAAAAATTTCTGCTGCACTTAAGGTTCGTAAGAGCACAGTGGCCTCCATAATCCTTAAATGGAAGAAGTTTGGGATGACCAGAACTCTTCCTAGAGCTGGCTGTTCGGCCAAACTGAGCTATCGGGGGAGAAGAGCCTTGGTGAGAGAGGTAAAGAAGAACCCAAAGATCACCGTGGCTGACCTCCAGAGATGCAGTCAGGAGATGGGAGATAGTTGTAGAAAGTGAACCATCACTGCAGCCCTCCACCAGTCGGGGCTTTATGGCAGAGTGGCCCAATGGAAGCCTCTCCTCAGTGCAAGACACATGAAAGCCCGCATGGAGTTTGCTAAAAAACACCCGAAGGACTTCAAGATAGTGAGAAATAAGATTCTCTGGTCTGATGAGACCAAGATAGAACTTTTTGGTCTTAATTCTAAGCGGTATGTGTGGAGAAAACCAGGCACTGCTCATCACCTGTCCAATACAGTCTCAACAGTGAAGCATGGTGGTGGCAGCATCATGCTATGGGGGAGTGCTCAGGACCTCAGACTGGGCCGAAGGTTTACCTTCCAACAAGACAATGACCCTAAGCACACAGCTAAAATAACGAAGGAGTGGCTTCACAACAAATCCGTGACTGTTCTTGAATGGCCCAGCCAGAGCCCTGACTTAAACCCAATTGAGCATCTCTGGAGAGACCTAAAAATGGCTGTCTACCAACGTTTTCCATCCAACCTGACAGAACTGGAGAGGATCTGCAAGGAGGAATGGCAGAGGATCCCCAAATCCAGGTGTGCAAAACTTGTTGCATCTTTCCCAAAAAGACTCATGGCTGTATTAGATCAAAAGGGTGCTTCTACTAAATACTGAGCAAAGGGTCTGAATACTTAAGAGGAGTTCCACCCGAGGGCCATTCAAAAAAAAAAAAAAATTAAAAGTCAGCAGCTACAAATACTGCAGCTGCTGACTTTTAATTGGACACTTACCTTTCCCAGGGTCTAGCGATGCGGGGGATCGAAGTCCCGCTCATCTCCCCCTCTGTTCAGCGGCGTGATTGGCCGCTCAGTCACCTGGGACCTGTAATGGGTCCCAGATGATTGACAGGAGGGAGGGAGCAGAGCTGAGCACTTCCTGTGCCGAGGGGGAAGTGATGTCACCAGCCCAGGCACTGGAACAGGCAGACTACGAGGGACCACCTAGCAACAGGCATTTAGAGGTAAGTAAAAAAAAAAGTAAGTAAAAAAAAAAATATCCAAATTTTTTTTGTATTTTATTTTAGGATTTTTTACGTAGTTTTTTTTTGGGTGGAACCCCACTTTAGGACCATGTGATATTTCAGTTTTTCTTTTTTAATAAATCTGCAAAAATGTCAACAATTCTGTGTTTTTCTGTCAATATGGGGTGATGTGTGTACATTAATGAGGAAAAAAAATGAACTTAAATGATTTTAGCAAATGGCTGCAATATAACAAAGAGTGAAAAATTTAGGGTGGTCAGAATACTTTCCGTCCCCACTGTATATTTTTACTCTGGTTTGGACTTTGAGTGTTAGGTGCTTTTCATTTTCTTTCTTGACACTAAATGTGGTTTAGCACAGTAATTTCACTTTTATTTGCACATTTGTATTTAATCACTGCTGGGTTTTTTATTTTTTGCGCGATAAAAGAAAAAAGACCAAAAATTCTGTAAAAAAAAATGCATTTTTCTTTGTTTCTGTTATAAAATTTAGCAAATTAGTAATTTTGCTTCATAAATTTTGGCCAAAATTTATACTGCTACATATCTTTGGTAAAAATAACCCAAATCGGTGTATATTATTTGGTCTTTGTGAAAGTTATAGAGTCCACAAACTATGGTGCCAATCTCTGAAAATTGATCACAACTGATGTACTGATGGCCCATCTAATTTCTTGAGAACCTAACAAGCCAGGAAAGTACAAATACCCCCCAAATGACCCCTTTTTGGAAATCAGACATTCCAAGGTATTTAGTAAGAGGCATGGCGAGTATTTATGAAGTTGTAATTTTTTCCCACAATTCTTTGAAAAATCAAGATTTTTATTTTTTTTCAGAAGATTGTTAAATTAGCAGTTTATTTCTCACACACAGCATATGCATAGCACAAATTACACCCCAAAACACATTCTACTACTCCTCCTGAGTATGGCGATAACACATGTGAGACTTTTACACAGCCTGGCCACATACAGAGGCCCAACATGCAGCGAGCACCGTCAGGCGTTCTTGGAGCATAAATTACACTCTGTTCCAAATTACTATGCATATTCAATTTCAGTGTCACAAAGATTAAATATTTTGTTTTTCAGTTTAACTCATGGATGGCATTGTGTCTCAGGGGTCTTTTGATCAGAAACAATCTCAGACACCTGTGATAATTAGATTGCCAGGTGAGCCCAAATAAAGGAAAAACTACTAACGGAGGGTGTTCCACATTATTAAGCAAAGCACCATTTTCAAGCAATATGGGGAAGAAAAAGGATCTCTCTGCTGCCGAAAAGAGTGAAATAATTCAATGCCTTGGACGAGGTTTGAAAACATTCGATATTTTACGAAAACTTAAGCATGATCGTTGCACTATTAAAAGATTTGTGGCTGATTCGGAGCACAGACGGGTTTCGTGCAGCTAAAGGCACATTGAGGAAGATTTCTGCCAGATCCATGCATTGGATCAAGAGAGCAGCTGCTAAACACCATTACATCGCAGCAAACAGATATTTGAAGCTGCTGGTGCCTCGAGTCCCATGGACATCAAGGTGCAGAGTCCTCCAGAGTCTTGCAACTGTGCATAAACCTTCCATTCGGCCACCACTAACCAATGCTCACAAGCAGAAATGGCTGCATTGGGCAGAAAAATACATGAGGACTAATTTTCAAACAGTCCTGTTCACTGATGAGTGCCGTGCAACCCTGGATGGTCCAGATGGATGGAGTAGTGGATGGTTGGTGGACGGCGACCCTGTTCCAACAAGGCTGCGACGTCAGCAAGGTGGTGGTGGAGTCATGTTTTGGGCCGGAATCATGGGGAGAGAGCTGGTCGGCCCCTTTAGGGTCCCCGAAGGTGTAAAGATGACCTCTGCAAAGTATGTGGAGTTCCTGACTGACCACTTCCTTCCCTGGTACAGAAGGAAGAACTATGCTTTCCATAATAAAATCATCTTCATGCATGACAATGCACCATCTCATGCTGCAAAGAATATGTCTGCATCAATGTCTGCTATGGGGATAAAAGGAGAGGAAAGTCATCGTGTGGCCTCCATCCTCCCCTGACCTCAACCCTATTGAAAACCTTTGGAGCATCCTCAAGAAAAAGATCTATGAGGGTGGGGGGCAGTTTATATCCAAACAGCAGCTCTGAGAGGCTATTCTGACATCTTGCAAACAAATTCAAGCAGAAACTGTCCAAAAAATCACAAGTTCAATGGATTCAAAACTTGTGAAGCTGCTATCAAATAAGGGCTCCTATGTTAAAATGTAACGTGACCTGTTAAAATGTTTAAAAAGTTAAAATGTTGTTCAAAGTTTGATTGAAATAGCTTTTGATTTCAGTAAATATGCTGCAAACACAACAAATGACAATTTTAAGTTCTTTACAACCTATAAAGTGTTTTGAAACTTACTGTGCGTAATAATTTGGAACAGTGCATTGTAAGTTTTTTATTTTGAAAAATAAAAACTGTTATCATTAGGAGGTTTGTTCAATAAAATTTGAATTGTACTCTTAATAGTTGATAACATGAGAATTATGCTGACTGTTGTTTACATCAATTATTTAGGTAAATGAGCAAAAATATCATTGGCATAATAATTTGGAACAGGGTGTATACATATAATTTCTTGACTACCTCTTACACTTTTGAAGGCCTCGAGCACCAGGACAATGGAAACGCCCCAAAAATGACCCCATTTTGGAAAGAAAACAACCCAACGTATAATCTATGAGGCATAATGAGTCTTTTGAACATGTCATTTTTTTTTCTGCAAGTTTTTGGAAAATGTGTAAATAAAATGAAAACGCATTTATTTTTTCTTTTACACAACGTTGTCCATTTATACAATATTTCTAACACATAGCATGTACATACCAAAAATGACACCCCAAAATAGATTCTCCTACTCCTGAGTACGGCGATACCACATGGGACTTTTCCACAGCCTGGCCACATAGAGAGGCCCAACATGCAGGGACCACCATCAGGTGTTCTAGGGGCATACATTTCAAATCTAATTTGACTACCTATTACACTTTTGTGAGGCACTCTAGTGGCATGGATGAGAACTGATGTGGCATGGATGAGCATGAATGGGGATGGATGGGATGACTAAGTTTGAATGAGTACGGCTGGGGGTGGATGGGATGGCTGAGCATGGATGGATGGATGAGTATTGCTGAGTATGGATGAATGGCTGAGCATGGATGAGTATTGCTGATTATGGATGGATGAGTATTGCTGATGATGGATGGATGAGTATTGCTGATTAGGGATGGATGGCTGAGCATGGATAGATGGATGAGGCTGCAATGGGCACATATCAGCGCTGTGGGCACCACAGATCCAGCCCACAGCGCTGCTGCACCCGATCTCTCCCCTCTCTGCTCACACTGTAACGGTCGGTACAGAGAGGTGAGAGAGGAACTGGACATGACACCGGTTTGTTTACAAGTGATCGCTCTGTCATTTGACGGAGCGATCACGTGGTAAACGGCCACTGTCACAGATATTCCCGGGTGCGCGCGATTCTGGGAGGAGTCAATGTATGCCCTCCCAGAGTTATCGAGCCACGCTGTAGCTGTCATTTGGCTATGGCACGGTCATTAAGTGGTAAAAAATCATTTTAAAAAATAGCCTTATCTTTTAAAAGTAATAAATATGAATGTCTTAGGCTGGTTTTCCCCGCTTCCGATTCGCATGACAGGAGAGTGTGACCGGCTCTCAAAGGAGCCAATTCACACAGCTCAGGGGCGGCCACGGTCCACATTTGGAAAGGATCCTGTGCATCTTTGGCTCCAAATCAGGTGCGAATTTAGGCAGAAATTCAGAACTGATTCCCACCTGAATCGGTAAACAGGGATGAACCGGATCCCCTGCTGGGACCTGCAGCATGTGTGAACCCGGCCTTAAGTTTTTTTGTTTTTTTTTATTTGTGTGGATTGATGAAGCAATAGTTTTTGCTTATTAACTGTGAAGGGGCAATTTTATTCTTCACACCAATACCTGTCCATTTGACCCAAGGAAATGCCAAAAGTAAAAAAAAAAAAAACCTGCGAATGTGAAAAGTGGGAACGCCCAAATCTTTTTACGCACTTTTGTGCATGGGAGTTGATTTACTAAAGGCAAATCCACTTTGCACTGCAAGTGCACCTGGAAGTGCAGTTGCTGTCAATTTGAGGGGGACATGCAAGGAAAATAAAAAACAGCATTCTTGCTTGCACATGATTGGATGATAAAATCAGCAGAGCCTCCCCTCAGATCTAAAGCGACTACACTTCCAAATGCACTTGCAGTGCACTTGTAGTGCAGAGCAGTTTTGCCTTTAGTAAATCAACCCCAGGGTGTGCTCCCTGCTAAACAGTACAATATAATCTTATATCATATTTAGTATAGCCTCTTTGGTCATGGATTTTAAAGGAAATGTTGCTTTGTTTAAAAAAAAAGTAATTGTGTATTGCCACACAGGCAATTTTAGAATTGCATGTTATTAGATATTGGATTTTCACTTGGGCTGAATCTGTTGTAATTATCTAAAATAGTTTAAAAAACTGTGTAAATGTTCCTTACTTGTCTTAGGGATGGAAACCTGGGCTGTACAATACACCACATTATTTTTCCTGGTTGTGTGATTGACTGACTTTTCCTATTAGTCTGCACTGAGCAGATTGTATAATTTAGCACACAGCTTGAGAAAAGACACAGCAGAGCAGACAGTAACATCTTTAGAACAAAGTATATAAAGAAAAGGTGTAAATATAACAACGTATAGTGAATATACCAAGTGCACTCCCAGTGATAAGGATGTATTTGGACTACCCAGCGCAAACAGGAGTAACCCTGGTATAAATAAGGGAATGGGTCTACGACATCAATGTATAAAGTACATCCACAATTGTCCAATAGGGGAAAAAAGGTCCATAAAAATATGTAAAAGGTCTACATGAGGATTCACACTTTGGCAGTGTCTGTCTCTCCTCCAGGTAGGCTCCGAGGTATGTCCTACCAATGGTTTTTCCTTTGTTATAAATATAAAAATAAGCCTTGCAGTGTATATAGTTCACACGGAAGCGATAGTGATAGTGTTCAAAGTGATCATTCAGCAAGGCTGTTGTCAGTTTTACGGACACTAGTGAAAGCAGAAATATGTACAAACATGAAATCTGACACACAATGCAAATAAAAAATGAACTATGTAGTCAAAAATTAGTTTGCAGTAAAAATTTTGACTGATTCCCTTTTAAATGACATTTTTTTCAGAAAATGGAATGTGAAATGAATATACTCAAATATTAAAGATGGATTCCAAGCAGATATTTAATAACAAAGCTCTACTTAATTCAGTTATATGTTTGCTCACATCAGGAGCTGGGGTTTTTAAGGTCCCAGTAACCCAATTTCATAGACAGATATTAAAATTCATAAATCTATTATTATTTAGACTTTAAAAAGATATATAACCATGGCATATATATATATATATATATATATATATATATATATATATATATATATATATATATATGCCATGGTTATATATCTTTATAGATAGATAGATAGATAGATAGATAGATAGATAGATAGATAGATAGATAGATAGATAGATAGATAGATAGATAGATAGATAGAATCTCACAAAAGTTACATGGGGTTACATTTTTGTAAATAATTTATTATATCTTTCCATGTGACAACACTGAAGAAATGACACTTTGCTACAATGTAAAGTAGTGAGTGTACAGCTTGTATAACAGTGTAAATTTGCTGTCCTCTCAAAATAACTCAACACACAGCCTTTAATGTCTAAATCGCTGGCAACAAAAGTGAGTAAACCCTTAAGTGAAAATGTCCAAATTGGGTCCAATTAGCTATTTTCCCTCCCCGGTGTCATGTGACTCGTTATTATTATAAGGTCTCAGGTGTGAATGGGGAGCAGGTGTGTTAAATTTGGTGTTATCGCTCACACTCTTACTGGGTACTGGAAGTTCAATATGGCACCTCATGGCAAAGAACCCTCTGAGGATCTGAAAAAAAGAATTGTTGCTCTACATAAAGATGGCCTAGGCTAGAAGAAGATTGCCAAGATCCTGAAACTGAGCTGCAGCACGGTGGCCAAGACCATACAGCGGTTTAACAGTACAGATTCCACTCAGAACAGGCCTCGCCATGGTCGACCAAAGAAGTTGAGTGCATGTGCTCAGCGTCATATCCATAGGTTGTGTTTGGTAAATAGACATATGAGTGCTGCCAACATTGCTGCAGAGGTTGAAGGGGTGGGGGGTCAGCCTGTCAGTGCTCAGACCATACGCCGCACACTGCATCAAATTGATCTGCATGGCTGTCTTCCCAGAAGGAAGCCTCTTCTAAAGATGAATCACAAAAAAGCCCGCAGTTTGCTGAAGACAATCAAACTAAGGACATGGATTACTGGAACCATGTCCTGTAGTCTGATGAGACCAAGATAAACTTGTTTGGTTCAGATGGTGTCAAGCGTGTGTGGCGGCAACCAGGTGAGGAGTACAAAGACAAGTGTGTCTTGCCTGCATTTAAGCATGGTGGTGGGAGTGCTGCCGGCATTGGGGAGCTACACTTCATTGAGGAAACCATGGATGCCAACATGTACTGTGCCATACTGAAGCAGAACATGACCCCAAACACACCTCCAAGATGACCACTGCCTTGCTAAAGAGGCTGAGGGTAAAGGTGATGGACTGGCCAAGCATGTCTCTAGACCTAAACCCTATTGAGCATCTTTGGGGCATCCTCAAATGGAAGTAGGAGGAGCGCAAGGTCTCTAACATCCACCAGCTCTGTGATGTCATCATGGAGGAGTAGAAGAGGACTCCAGTGGCAATCTGTAAAGCTCTGGTGAACTCCATGCTTGAGAGGGTTAAGGCAGTGCTGGAAAATAATGGTGGCCACACAAAATATTGACACTTTGGGGCTAATTTGGACATTTTTCAGTTAGGGGTGTACTGACTTTTGTTGCCAGCGGTTTAGACATTAATGGCTGTGTGTTGAGTTATTTTGCGGGGACAGCAAATTTACACTGTTATACAAGCTGTACACTCAATACTTTACCTTGTAGCAAAGTGTAATTTCTTCAGTGTTGTCACATGAAAAGATATAATAAAATATTTACAAAAATGTCAGGGCTGTACTTACTTTTGTGAGATACTGTGTGTGTGTGTGTGTGTGTGTGTATGTGTGTGTGTATATATATATATATATATATTCACACACACTTTAAATTACTGGATCAATTCGTTGATGGTGAATATGGGGTGATAATCCCGACATGTTTCGCCAATAAGTTTGGCTTCCTCAGGGGACATCTATTATCACACCTAAGTAGATAGAGAGATTGGAGTATAATCATCATTATATGCAAAAATATATATTCATTTCAAATGATTTCAACCATACAAAATAGGACATATAAACATCCCAATATATATATATATATATATATATATATATATATAGTATATATTGTAATGTATAAGCTTTTTTCACTCTTTTTTTTTTTTTTTCTTTTTTTCTTTTTTTCTTTCTCTCTTTTTCACTTCCCTGACTCTTATCACTTGCTGGCATTTCTTTGCCATTTTCCTTTACCCTTTCAGTCTCCTATGCCCCTACTATTCTTGGCTCAGGCTTTCTATTCATACATATCATTAGTACTTAATGCATGATTATACTTTTTTACGCCTACGGTTTCCATTATATATGGACTCTCTGTTTATACATAGACACCTACATATCATTAGTATTCATGCATTATTATAAGTTTTTAGGCCTACAGTTTCCAATACACATGGATTCAGTGAGACTCCTGGGGACGCACTCTTACATGCGCACCATGACTGTCCTCTGGTTTGCCCCACCGGGGTCCCATTCTGCTCCGCCTCCACGGTTCCCGGTTGAGACACCTGCTGCTATCTCTGGGAGCCGCACACCTGCTGTCCTGGCCTCATTTAGTGGTGAGTATGGGACCCCATATTATGGCTCCCACGCTCTGCAACTACTCCATCAATACTTTACCACCTACCCATTTATATTCTTCTATCTTAGGTACATCTGTACACGCAAACGACTTGATCTAGTAATTTTAAATGTGTCTGTGTGTGTATATATATGTATGTGTGTGTATACACACAATATTATATATATATTTTTTTTTCTTATATGGTTATATATGGAAATAATAAAAGATTTATTAATTTTAATATCTGTCTATGAAATTGGGTTACTGGCACCTTAAAAATCTCAGCTCCTGATGTGAGCATTTTTTCTTGTGTCCTATTCTAATTGATGGGATGCGGTGCCTTGAGCTTTCTTCTGTTAATTTTTTCCTGAGTTATATTTTTGCATTTTTACACGGAAGTAGCATGAACTCCTGAATCTGTTCTAATGTCATCCTCCTGTAACCTGATGTAAACCAGAACTCCCTAATTGGGAGAGCAAGAGTCATTTGCGCTGCTTAGTGCTGTCAATCAGCAGTTTGAAAATATGTACAGGAGGATAGAGCAGAACAATGACCTGTGGAACTGTTTGCTGCTTCTCCTTCATTGTCTAATCGTAGATTAGATTGGTGACCGAGTTGTACTACTTAATCCAAGTAGCCCCTTGTTACCATAAATGTACAATTGTAATATTAATGTGATACCTACGTAATCATGTGTATAAAAACCTTCAATTGCTTCATAATAAAGCAGAACAGTTATTTGGAAAGATGCGGAGCGTATCTTTTGTGTGTGTTCCCTACTGCAGTAGTTATTATTAATTTGGAAGCACTAATCAATATGAGGATAGGAGTTGCCTATCTATAAAATGTCCTGGTCAGTCACTAACCTGGCTATTCTTTTTGGCAGGGATGCTTGGTTCACAAGACTGGCTGAATACATTTGGCAAAACATATTATAATGCAACAGTGTATTTAAAGTGGTTGTAAACCTCAGACATGAAATTTAGTGTGTATTTGTCTCAATTAAAAGCACTAAGTGTGATTTCTGTCTGCTGCTTCGTTCCTCTGCTCATCTCTCAGAGCTCTCCTCACTGAGCTCTGCAGAGTGTAACGTCAGCTCTCTGCCCCCTATCTTCTAAACTCTCAGACAACCTTATAAATTCAGCACTTTGAACAGATAGACAGATACAACATTTGTAGGAGGATTTGTTTTATCTCTGTGTATCACTCCCCTCATGGGGTATATGTAAGGGTTTACAACCACTTTAACTGTATACCTGTAGTTAATTTTAAAAGGATAAGTGCATTTTCAGGCTGGGTTCACAGTGGAGAATGCAGCAACTCACAGCAGGAGTCCGGTGCATCCCCATTCACCGTTTTCAGCCTGAATTTTTGGCTGAATTCAAACCTGAAACGGACCAAAAGACGAACAGGGCTCCTGTGCAATTCACACTAGAGCCGCTACGGAGATGTGTGAACCGTCTCCATAGAGAGCTGGTCACAATTTCTTGCTATGCGAATTGGAGGCGAAGATACCCGTGTCTAATTCGCAATAGTGTGAACCCAGCCTCAGAATATAAGCCACCCCCAGAGGCTGCGGCAATCTGATCAAGGTAAGTATGCATCTCTGGATGTGGGGAAGGTTAGGTTATGTTAGAGGAGCAAACATGATAAGTGCACTTATTCTTTAACGCAGAACTTTACACTTTCAATCAATACTTACTATTTTTAATTCTTATGCAGCTAACATTATTAAATAGATAGGAAAGTGTATCATATTTACTTATTTTACATTTTGTTAACATTTCTTCAGTTACCTTCTGGTTTCCATGCCTAGGCAAATAATAGTCATACATCCTAGGAGTCTTCAGGAGGGGAGGAAGGGTTTTTCAGCTATGCACACCCTCCTGCCTGCATGTCTGAGCTCAGGGCAGATGGACTCCAGGAAGTACTGTAAATGCTACATATATCATTTGCCCTTACTCAAGATGAATACAGCCAGAAATGCTAGGGGGTGTTTTTCAAAGTGATTTTGTCAAATTAAAGCATGGAGACATGGGTGAGTGGTTGAGTTTGCTGTGAAAATTAAAACCTGAATTAAATAGCGTTTTTGGTTTGTAGTGCTCAGATGCAGTGTAATTCCCTTTTTAAGCATAATGTGCATAACTAAATGGATACATAATAAGCTATAAATAGCCTTCCTGGATAAAGTGGTGCTCCAGACATCCTTCATGTCTGGAGCACCTTCATTGAATTCAACTGAAGGAGAGGATCAGGTAGAAAGGGGGATTATGGGCCGGTTCACACTTTGCGATATCGCATGCAATTCACACTGCAGTGCAAATCACATGATGATGTCTGTGCGATGTGATTTCAGCCATACAGATAGTATGGCTGATATCGCATTTGGACCAAACTCGCACAGGGCCTTTTTTTTTTTTTTTTTTGGTCCGCACCAGAATCGGATGTGAACACTCATGCGATCCGCTTCATGTCCGAACTGTCAGTTTGTAGTGCGATATGCGAGCTGAGATAGGGGTGTCATTAACAATGTATTGACACTCCCAGCAGTTCGCATATGGCAGTGTAAACTTCTGTGCGAGTCAGGTGCGATGCGGGAACTCGCAGTGGATTCGCAGTGTTCCCGCATCGCACAAGTGTGACCCGAGCCTTAATCCCCAGAAAAAATTAGAACTTTAAAGGATGTGAAGTAGTCGCTGAGGTGAGCAAACACTAATTTTGATAAACGATTCAATTTATTTTTATACAAACATGATTAAAAACATATATAAAAAAATGTGAATATTATGTATTAATGAATTTAATGTTTATCCTTGCTGGAATAAGTATCAATCATTTACTCTAGCCTTGTGCTATTGTTTACATTTTGTGATATCTTCACATTTTTCTATATATGTTTTTAATCATGTTTGTATAAAACTAAATGGAATCTTTTATCAGAATTATTGTGCGCTCATCTCAGTGACAACCTCACATCTTTTAAAGTCCTAATTTTTTTCTGGGGATTTAATCCCCTTTCCTACTTTTACCATACTCAGGATGTGATGGCTGTTCCTAGAACTGGTTAATACTAATCTAAAATGAAGGAGAGGATCATTCCTTCCCAGCTTCACTACTCTTTTGACACATGACCAGGTTTTTTGTTTTTTGAAAAATACCAAAGTGAACCTAGTTCATTATGTTCTGCAAGGAAAAGTTCAACCGTTCTATTGCTTCTATATTTATTCATCCCGGAAAGAATATTACCACAGCTTATATATATACTTTAAGTTTTACTTTATTTTTCAGCCTTCTCAAGTGGTTAGAATTATTTTTTTTAAAAACCCTAGGTTATACTGTAGTGTGTTTCCATAGATTCTATGGACCTCTTCCCATGCAGATTGTTTTTCTTCCTGGCCATCTTTGTGGCCTATTCTGAGCAAATTAATGTTTACTTTAAGGCTGGCCCCATCAAAAGGTTTAATTCACCTTGCATTCACTGCCACGGATACTCTGATTGGCTATTGGGAGCAAAGTATGGACTTGGGGCTATTTACTAAAGGAAAATCCACTTTGCACTACAAGTGCACTTGATAGTGCAGTCGCTGTAGATCTGACGGGGACATGCAAGGAAAATAGACAGCATTTTAGCTTGCACATGATTGGATGATAAAATCAACAGATCTTCCCCTCAGATCTACAGCAACTGCACTTCCAAGTACACTTGCAATACACTTGTAGTGCAGAGTGGATTTGCCTTTAGTAAATCAACCCCACTGTCTTTGTCCCCTTATGACAGCACTGGGTGCCTGAACAACCAATTTTTGGGGTCTGAAAGTAAGTACATCAGTTGCAAACTGTTGTAATTCCTACACCGTTCACCTGATTTGGATGTAAATACCCTCAAATTAAAGCTGAAAGTCTGCAGTTAAAGCACATCGTGTTCGTTTCATTTCAAATCCATTGTGGTGGTGTATAGAGCCAAAAAGATTAGAATTGTGTCCTTGTCCCAATATTTATGGACCTGACTGTATCTAGTGCAGACAGTTCGGTTGGGAAATACATTAACCTTTCAGTTTATCGTTCGTTTGGCAGAAAATTTTCAAACGTGCCAATGATTATCGATTTTGTGCCCATTAACTGGCCGAAAAACGAACGAACTGTCTAAATGACCAAATTTTGGCCGATTTTTCGTATAGTGTATGGCCAGCATTAGATGCTCCTCAGTTCTAGAAGAGCATAAGGACTCTAGTTCTGCATCAATACCCAATAGTAGCTACACACAATGCAAGTTCTGAGTGCTGCTTGGGCACTGAGCCAATTCAATCAGTGACTTAGGAGATGTTTAAGATTGAAGAATACTGATAATGAAAATCTATGGGGAGGATGTTTACATTTCATTGCAGAAACTTAACTCTTTTAGAGTCAGTGCATTTCGACCCATGTATTCAATGAGTGCACTGCAGGGTTTGTGGCAATAAGCAGTTAATTTCCGGATAATATGACCCCCCCATATTTAGTGTTTCCCCACTGCCTGGGACAAAGCAGTAATATGAGCAGATGTTTGGAATAACATTATTTACATATATATCAATGACAAGTACTGCTGGTGTTACGTCCTTTTTTGAAAAGAATTCCTTGACTTTAACCATTTGTGCAATATTCTCAGTCCCTCTGATATCTTGACTTCTAGACCACCAAAGGAGGGAAAAGATAATATTACAGATCGTATATATTATTTATTTATTTTATGTTGAAACACAGCTTGATCCAAGCTAACAAAAATACAATTTCAAAATCTTAATTCCAACGATTCTCTTTCATTTCATATATCCATCCTGAATTGATACAACCCTCTTTTTGGCGGCACAGTGTGAGTACGTGTAATATACAAACTGACCTCTTTATAAATAAGCATTGCCTATGCTTCCTTCTGATTGTCTAAGTCTTTAATAGCAATGTACTGCTATTCTATGGTCCTCACTTGACTCTGGGGCCCCTCTGAGGGTCGGCTATAGGACTGTTTTCCCTGTCTTCTCAATGGCAGCCACATGCTCTCACCACCATGTTCCTGTATTTCTTAAGTATAACATTTGAGTTATCATCAAAATAAAGCACTGAGATGGCGTTTAGCTTGGTTGGAGCGCAGCACGGCTTTGGCACATAGTCTGGATTCATAAGATGGACCTGCGAATTGAAAGAAAATCGAATTAATATGTATCATTACTTTTTTTTTATTAAAACGTCACATTTATTGTTTAAACATATCAATGCTAAGTATCTCATACATTTCCATTCTTCATATTCTCACTCTATATGCCTAAATTACCATGGGTTCCTGCCAGTAGCTTCAGTTCCATTCCAGGTGACTACAACAAGAAGACCAGGGTTCTTCAGGCCAGGGTACAGTGTCCTACATGCTCTAGTAGACTGCCATTGGTTATACAGGCAGCTACACCCCCCCCCCCGGCCAGGACCGCCTTTAATATTGATTGGACCCTTTTGCCCTGTCTTAAAGATGGCCCTGCCCCCTGCCTCATTCCTAGGAGAAGACTGGCAGTGGCTCCTGTAGGGATTATCACTGTCAATACACCAGTAATGGAGCAGACTCTGCCCCCCCAGCCCTGGGAGCTAGAGGGAGAAAAGAATACCGAAAGGTTGCATGACTGCTTATAAAATTGAATAGATACAGTATTTAGAGCTGTTTTTAACGTTTCAATAAAAAGCCACGCATAGTACTTACATAATGAAAATGTTTACCCATATCTTAAAGTGGTTATAAATGCAAAATGTTTTTTACCTTCTCTGCACTTCTCGGCTCTAAGGTAGAAAGCCTTAAATGCTTACCGGAGTCTTGTATCGATCCATCGCTGTGCCCGGCTTCAGTTCTTCTCTCTGTGTCCTCACATGCTTCGCTGAGAGCAGCAGGAGCCAAAGGCAGTCAGTCAAATCATGTGAGGAGGGAGCAGGGGGCAGGCAGAGCTGCATTGTGTGTGTCTATAGATGCACACAGCCTGGCTCAGAGTCGAGCCTGCATGAGTGCCCCCATAGCAAGTGGATCACTATGGGTGCACTAGGAGAAAAGGAGGAGCCAGATGCACTTGTGGGGAACCCCAGAAGAGGAGGTTTGGGGCTGCTCTGTTCAAAACCATTGCAAAGAGAAGGTAAGGTGTATATATACGTGATTCAATTCCTTTTCGGTTTAAAAAAAAAAACATGCAGAAGGCAGCTGTATTGCCTCCCAAATTTCTGTAAACCAGCTCTAAACTTATCATCAGGAAACGTCATGCAGCCATCACTAGAGTGCATGCAAGAGGCATCAGGGGAAAACAGCAGCACTGATAAGCAACAGAGTGGACATATTTAAAAAAACAAAAAGTTTTCTTTTTTTTTTTAAGAATATTGCAATTGTTTATGAGCTTTAGTTTATTAAATGTACTTCGGTAAGGGTTTACATCTATTAAAAGCAGCTGCAGCAACACTATTTTTCTTTATTTTCTAATGATTTAAACTGGAAGTGTTCGTTTGCCCCATCTGTCACTTTTACAGCTTCATGTAAAAAGGACCTTGTGTACCATAAAAAGTGATCCAACTATAAATAACTTTTGATGCTAGTCTTACCTCACAACTTGGGCTTTGTTTTATATGTGTTGCATTTATAAAACCAAACTGAACAAAAAAAATTGAAACAAAACAAATCATTAACCAAGACAATAGGCTTCTGTTTATTGGGGGGGGGGGGGGGGCAGGAGCAAAAAAGCTTTCAGCACGCAATGGGTGTTCAATTGACATAATTATTTGTCAGTTTCTGAGTCACAGATTAAAGAAAAACAACTGGAAATATTGCAAACAAAAAACATATATTCTCACTTAGATGTTTGGCAGTGGAACTTATAAGCCTCCTAGAGGCTTTTCATAGAGTTGAACAATGAGAAATGTTGTTCTTTAGCCTATTATTACTGCCATTTAGCTGTTAGGAATTTCTTGAAGTGAAATGAATAAAAACTCATTATTTGATAACGGTTATTGATTCTTGTGCATCGCTGTTCTTTCCTACATGTAATCTAAATGCCCGCTATTTTCTGACAGCTCCATGTAAACTCACTGGCCACTTTATTAGGTACACCTTGCTAGTACCGGGTTGGACCCCCTTTTACCTTCAGAAATGCCTTAACTCTTCGTGGAATAGATTCAACAAGGTGTTGGAAACATTCCTCAGAGATTTTGGTCCATATTGACATAACATCATGCAGTTGCTGCAGATTTGTTGGCTGCACATCCATTATCGAATCTCCTATACCACCACATCCCAAAGGTGGTCTATTAGATTGTGATCTGGTGACTGTGAAGGCCATTGGAGTACAGTGACCTCATTGTCATGTTCAAGAAACCAGTGGTGAGATGATTTGAGCTTTGTGACATGGTGCATTATCCTGCTGGAAGTAGCCATCAGAAGATGGGTACACTGTAGTCATAAATGGATGGACATGGTCATCAACAATACTCAGGTAAGCCATGGCATTTAAACGATGCTCAATTGGTGCTAAGGGTCCCAAAGTGTGCTAAGAAAATCTCCCCCACACCATCACACCAAAACCACCAGCCTGAACTGTTGGTATAAAGCAGGATGGATCCATGCTTCCATGCTTATGCCAAATTCTGACCCTACCATCTAAATGTCACAGACCAGGCTAAGTTTTTTCCAATCTTCTATTGTCCAATTGCGGTGAGCCTCTACAACTTGTAGCCTTAGTTCCCTGTTAGCTGACAGGAGTGGCACCCAATGTGTGGTCTTCTGCAGCTGTAGTCCATCTTCTTCAAGGTTCCAGGTTTAAGCAAAAGAATAAAAAAAACGCGCAGTGCTTCAGCTCGTACATCACTACAGGATATAAGAGTCGGCAAGAGGAACCACAGCATGCATTGAGGACAGGGCTGCTGATAAGGCAGTACAGCCAGCCCTCCTGTATCGGGCCCAGACTCCATTGGTTCAAAAGGGGGACCCGGGCGCCTGCCAAGCAGGGGGACCAGCTGTACTGCCCTGTGCAAACAGCAGCCCTGATTAGGGGAAACTGGTTCTATGACCCCTTTAGTAGATGAACAAGAGGTCTTCTATAGTAAAGAGCACAAGGGCATCAGTATTCCAAGACTAGGTGGATGCTGCCCTCCTCAGATTGGGTAATATGATGGAAACTACAAAAAACAAAATGGCAGGCGCGCACCCCTAGTGCATTACCAATGAAATTTATTCAATAATAAAAACAATAAAAAGTGGGTACTCACAAAGTGCATCTCTCAATGAGCCATGAAACCACACAGTGTGGAATGGTGCAGACACATATGTTGTAACACATCAAGGGGTAAAAAGCTGCCGCATTTCAGGAGCTCACCCCCTTCTTCAGAGCTAGGCTACCCACCAGTCTAGTAACTATTCTTTTAGTAGGTTTGTAATTTTATACAAGTGACCCATCACCAGTTTAAAGATGACAAATTCTTGTTCTCTTGGGCCTTAACTACTAAATTAAGACATAAGATGAAATAAACATGTATTCAATGTAAAACTGCATGAGAACTTAAGTGTTTTTGGGCAACAAAAACCAAAAAACAAACAAAAAAACATTCATTACGTCTCCGTTATGCATGCACATTTCAAACATTTCACGAACACCGCAGATACAGAAAAATACAAAAAAGAACAACACACTCCTGTGCTAGTCAGCTGACTGTGTATTGTCATAGGTGCCTGGTCAAATTGTGGCTAGTCTCATAGATGCCTTGCTGGCCTCTAGGACTGGGGTAGTCCTGACAATGCTGTGAGAAAAGAAAAGAGGGCGCACTGGCCTAGTGCATTATCCAACAGATTTATTAAAAGATATGAATACAATTTTATAAAGATGTCTACTCACAAACATAAGTTAGAAACATGCTCGTCAGGCTACATGTGTGGCTATCTCTCATCAGTTGCGCGAATCACTGAACCTGGGAGTGAGGGTCAGTCCTTTGAAATGCGTCAGCCTGAGGAGTCACATCCAGGACCCCCACTCCCAGGTTCGGTAAATCGAGTAACTGATTAGAGACAGCCACACATGTGGCATGACGAGTGTGTTTTTAACTTATGATTATGAGTAGACATTTTTATGATTTTATTCATATCTTTTAAGAAATCTGTTGGACAATGCACTAGGCCAGTGCACCCTCTTTTTTCAGTGAGCTCCCAACTTTCTGTTTGAGCTGACAATGCTGCTTTGCTAGGCTGAAATTTCAAGCAGTGTCCTCCCTTCTGGACTATGGAACATCCTCCTATGTTAAAGAGAGAAGCAGAGAAGTGTTCTGGGGTCCAGCGGAAGAGAACTGGGCAGGGCTGACAACACTGCTTGGGATTTCAGTGTAGCCAAATTAGTGATGTCAGCACAAACAGGAAGTTAGGAGCTATCTGGATTTCTGGTAGATCAGCAGGTATTGCTCTCAACTTGCATGGTTTTTATAAGAATAAAGCATGGGGTAATGTGCATATATTACAGGGACGTATTGATTACTTTTATCTTGCTATTATTGAAGTGAAGTTTAGTCTACACATCATTTAGTAAATCATTCATATTGTTTATCTATGAAAACAAACCAGAAAGCACAGGTAATCACTGACAAACATAATACTTAATAGTAATAATACTTACCAGGGTCTGCACAATGGCATGGTTTGTGGCATTCATATGAGCGTTTAGTGGGAACGAGCACTCTCCTCCACAGTAGTTAGCCGCGTAGCCTTTTGGAGCTATTATCCAGTCCTTCAACACATAATCATACTGTTAGCTCTCAGTATTATGTCATCCAGCAATACAGAGTTTCTGAAGAGTTTTTAAAGACCCTTAGTAATTAACAGCACCATTTTTTAAAGATCTATATGTTCCTGCTTTCTGCAGTTCAGGCACGTTCAACTCCCCTGCTATTTTATTAGTGAATTATAACTTGTCAAAGATATTTAGATATTTGCATCTAGCAATATGAAATTGTTCTATGGTAGTCTGTATAGAGGCTTATTTTAAGGTCAACTGCTCATGCCTGTCAGATTTGTCCATATCATAAGAATTGACATTTTCAATAATTGCTTTAAAGCAGTATTAATCCCCCAAAAAAAACAATTTTATGTATTGCAGCTTACCAATTCTTACATGTGGTAGCTGCATTTGTTTTCTTTATTGAGGGTTTTTCCCCCTCACTTTTCACCTGGCGTTCCTGCCACTCATTTCTCGTCTTAAGATGTCAATGCTCTGGATGGAGGAGAAACAACATCACCTTTGAACAGCAGCATTGTTAAGCTGAAGGGAAGATAGTGTTGGATGCGCTAATAGATTAAGGCCAGCCATACACGATTCAAATCTCGGCTGGTTCAGCGGGAGCCTGCCAGATTCGCTTCCGATTATCGCAAGCGGCTGCTATAGCTGCTAAAGATGATCACCGTCTTCACCCAGCAGGGACGGCTTTCCAAGCCCGCCCCCCCCCCCAGGAGAAGACAATTGCTGATTCCCCTGTCAGCACTGTCTGTATTGATGGGGGAATTGTGAGAAATTCACACTGTGTATGGCTGGCCTTAGACAGACTTTACTAAGAAATTAGGGATGAAATCCAGCTAACAATTTTGTAAGCAGTTACAGCAACAGTCCTTTTTTCCTTTTGGGATAAAGGTTTAAAAAAATGAATAAAAGCTGCCCGGTTTAAGCACCCCTTTCAGTGGTAAATAGTTTGTCTCAACCTTCTAATTGCCATGTTTGCTGGACAACTGGGTCTGTTAAAGGATGTTAAATAAAAACAGACTACGCTGGTGATAACCTGAGATTTTGATTTCGTTGTTGCTAATATTTTCTATTTTTTATATTTAATATTTTCAATAAAAATATTGGAACTGAAATAAAAACCAGACTTACTGACTATATCACCAGATAAAAATAATGGATAAAAGACTAAAAATAGAAAACGAATTCAGCCACATCTATGAACTGGTAAGCCGCAATATATTACATTTGGTTTGGGGGTTTAATACTCCTGAAAAGCAGGGCTGGATCTAGACGGTCTGATCTGGGGGTCCAAACACTTTCATGTCATCCTTGTGGCTGTTTCACCGTGGTGGTGGGGCTGGGCTTCAGTGCCTCATTATAAGGTCCACCCTGCTGATGCTACTGGTCCTGGGGAGAACAGCCCACCCCAGCACTCCCTAGATCCAGCCCTACTTTAAAATGTTATTAAACCCTCAAAGACAAAGTATATATGTAATGTATATGTATATATGTAAATGACTATAGTACATCAGTGTTTCAAGTATAGCTAGAGGGATTCATATTTTCTAAAGAGTGTTTAATTCTACTTTTAACCCTTTATAGGCATTAACACTGGCCAACATGAAGCTTAGAAGGGGACTACACCCACAGCTCTGATGGATGAAATGAGCGGTGGGGGAACACATGGAATGTACAGTAATTATAAGAGGGTAATGGTGTGGATGGGCTTTCAAGAGAATTGGTCACTCAAACTACAGCCTTGTACACACGGTCTGATTGTTGGACAGCCAAGCTTCTGATTTTTGTCAAAAGGGCGTGTGCCAGGATCTTGTCTTGCATACTAACTATCCGCAAATTGTTGTTTGAGAAACACGAACGCGGTGACGTACTATGAGTGTATAAAGAGGAAGTTTTCATTTCTCAAGTGCCACCCTTTGGGCCCCTTCTGACAATTTCGTGTTAGTAGAAATTTGGTGAGCGTTGATTCGTGATTTTCAGATCGTACAAAACAAATGCCTTTTAAAATACGTTTGGAATAACTACATGCAAAGCAGCTTCATTATTATCCCATTTAGAAAATGAGAATTTTACCGTCGTTCGCCAAAAATTTACTAGCCTGACATCCAACATTTGTTGTCCAAAAATGGGAAAACAAGTGTCGAAAGGAGCGTACTAACAGTAAGAATTTCCGACAACAGCTTGTCAAATGACAATCCCCTACTGATTTTCGTACCGTGTGTGCGAGGCTTTAGTCCTGGCTGGAGTTGGTCTTTAATATATGAATACTACTACTACTACTACTACTACTACTACTACTACTACTAATAATAATAATAATAATAATAATAAAAGTTGATATTTAAGGCTGGCCATACATTATACAATTTTCTTGCACAATTTTCCTTTAGAGCCATATAATATGAGGTAAAACCTAAACAACACTTTACATTTCTATGCAATCAGGCCGTACCATGCACGACATAGTTGAAGGTAAATCTAAAGGAAACTGAATAAGAAAATTGTATAATGTATGGCCAGCTTAACTGTCTTAGTAAATATTGTACACTTGTATAAATCTTGTATAACAATACTAAGCTGAAGACACAAAGAGTTTTCTGTTTCAATAGTATTTATCAAAAACTTTTTTACAAAAATAGAAAGACATAAGAATACGAGGCTTAAAAATCGTCCCAGCATGACTTATGAAATTACAGAAATAAATGTGGGTCCATTACGCAGGCAGCAACAAAATAACTAATAACGACAATAAGACATAAAGATTTTTAATGATGTAAATTGATAACAATAAAAGTTCCTTACCTGCCATCCTAAATCCTGAAAACTGACATAGAGTTCATGTTTTCGGCATGCTGTTTTAAGGTCACTGCTGTTATAATCTGGGGAAATAAAGTCACAATTATTGTTATTATTATGAAACTACTGCCACAAATTATATAGCATCAGAGTAGAGTCTTCTCTCTCTGTGCTGTTTGGAAGCCTAGTTCTCTAGAAAACTTTAATTGATCTGTGAAAATTCACTGGGAAAATGAATATGCTTATCATACACTTCTGCAATCATTACTTATTTTGGACAGTGTACCCTGAAGTTATGAGAAATTATGATCACAACTCACACTACTGCAATTAGACATACCCAGCGGCATTTAAGGGGAACTCCTGGTAAGATAGCCAAATAAATACCATATATGCTAATTATTTTACCTACCAAGGGGTTTGTAATTCTTTTCAGCCAGCCTTGTGATACAAGCAGCCACACCAGACAATACAACCAGCTCCACCATGGATTAAGGACCAACACAACATGAACACTTAAAAATGCCTAAAAGACTAAAGCCGCATACACATGATCGAATTTTCTGATGGGAATTGTGTGATGACAGGCTGTTGGCGGAAAATCCGACCATTTGTACACTCCATCGGACAATTGTCGGATTTTCCATGGACAAATGTTGGATAGCATGTTTTAACATTTTCCTCGGACAATGTCTGTTGTCGGATTTTCCGAACGTGTGTACACAAGTCCGCGGACAAAAGTCCAAAGTACAAACACGCATGCTCGGAAGCAAGGAAGAGCCAGAAGCGGTTGGTCTTGTAAACTAGCGTTCGTAATGGACAATTAACATTCCTGACGTGGCAAATAATGGAATCTCGAAATGCAGCGCACATTCTCTTCTTCTTTAATAAGATAATAATGAAGCTGCTTTTCTGGTGATACTGATGGAGTTATTGCAAACAAATTTTCGATGGCTTTTTTTTTTTTTAGTGATATCAAGAATAATATTATTATGGTTTTTTTTTTTTTTTTTTTTTTGGGCAAGTTACCACAACACCATTATCACGTAGTTTTTAAAATCAAAGATACAACTATGTTGGCGTCCCTTGTTAATTTTACATTGTATTTTTTTAAATGTAACTGCCTACTCCCAAACTGTCATTTGAAGTGAAACACATAGCCAAGTATTATTCTACCCAATTTTTTTATTGTGCATTAAAAAAGAAAACAAATAAAATTAGACATGCTATATGCCAATAGAACTTAACCAAAAAGTGCATTCTATGCATCCAAAAATATAGAAAATATACCAAATCAAATCATTATTATTCAACCAAAAAATAAAATAAAAGCCTCATGCATGTGTCTTGCTTCTTAATATAGGGGGTTTACAATGCCAAGAGTTGGTGAAAGCAGGGGTCCGTCATCCGGAGATAATTCCCAAAATCATCTGGATTATTCTCCTGGAGCTCCCGCAGCAAAGGCATATGACATAATTGGTCACGATTAATAAAGCAACCAATTTTTGGTCCAAGAACTCCTCCTCCTCCTGTTCCTGGACTGGACTTGGGTCAAAGCAATAACTCCAAGGCCAATAATAAATAACACATTATCTCCTCCGATTCTATAACATGTCTGGTTGACGAACGGCCGTTCAGAAACAAACTGAAAAGCACTAAATAAAAAGCGCGAAATGAAAAGAGCGAACTTAAAACGCTAAATGAAAAGCGCTAAATGAAAAGCGCTAAATGAAAAGCGCGAATCAACACTCGCCAAACTTCTACTAACACAAAATTAGCAGAAGGAGTCGAAAGGGTGGTGCTAAAGAGCTGAAAAACCACGTAGTACATCACCCTGATGTGACCTAAGGGCTGGATGGGCCTGGAACCAAAAGACTGTTTAGTAGCCTCACTGCCAGAATTTCCGCACCATAACACTATGCCCACATGCCAGAACTGTAGCAACATATCAAAGTTCTCATACTGTCAGAACTGGAACTTAAACAAATGAAGGAAGACATTAATTACACTTGATTATACTGGTTAAATGTTGTTTTTGGGCATTCCACCACGATTTATAAACAGTTTTTGTTTTTCTGTGCTATTTTTTTTCCTCTTTGTATGTGCAGTCATTGATTCTCTCTTGCAGCATGTCCACAGTCATTGTATACGGCAGGATGTCTGCAGTCCTGGGTTATATTTCTTTAGCATGTCCCCCACTCTATGGCATCTCTTGACTTAGTTCCTCACTGTGTTTCTCTGACATTCTTTGCCTGTTTCCTGCAGCATATCTGCCATCTCTGATGGTCTTCTGTAACATGTCTGCAGCATTGTTGCCAACCGCATTTTTTACTGACAACACATGGGAAATTTACTGACCAAGCACATTTTTACTGAAAAACTGAAAAATGACAGAACTCCTAAAAACGAAGTCAATCGATATTTAAACAGTAGAAACACAATATGGAAACACGGACAATACCCATAACAAGTAATTTGCCTGGTTTACACTTAAAAACTCAACACAGCATGAACAATTATCAGCCCGTAATATTTACAGACAATTGTAAAAATCCCTGATATTTACAAACTGTCTGTAAATTTACTGACGGTTGGCAAGCCTGGTTTGCAGTATGACCAGCTCCTGCAGCATGTCACTACCTATTGGCTCAATGACCTGGAACAAGTATGAAGGATAAGATTTCTATGCTTGTTCCATATGAATGACTTCAGATTGTAAAGCCAGAAACTTTAAGGGTGCATTCACACATGCAAATGCACCCTGCTGGCGATTACATGCAGAACCTCAGTGAGGGTAGGCAGCCCCATTGAAAGCAATGGGAGGCTGCCGACTCTTGCAGCCAATTGCATTGACTCCCATGTAATCTCTCATGCTGTGATCACATGTGAGTTCAGCCCTGAAAACAGGCAATCTGCATCCAGGCCAATCACTCGCATGTGATCACCGCATGAGAAATTATATGTAAGTCTATGTGATTAGATGCAAGAGCCAGCAGCCTCCCACTGCTTTCAATGGGGCTGCCTACTGGCAGCTAATCACGGGAACATCTGCTGGGGTCCTCGCATGTAATCAAGTGTGAATGAACCCTAATACAGAGGTAGCAATGGTATCTCCCATTTCTGTCCTCACAGGTTGACTATGAAACAAAAAGCATTTAAAAATCACACGGGTACAGCTATTAAGGCTTTTTTTGTGTGTGTGGCAATTTTCTGCTTCTCAGTTATGTTTAATTTGCCCTTTGATTAATGACAGTAGAATCATTAAGTGCATTATGTTCCCTCTGGCTTCTGTATCTGTTAATTAAAAACAAACAGAATTATAGTAATTGTTCTTCTACCCTCTTTGTTTCATTAAAGCGTGGCTTATATGCTAGTGTTCCAGTTTAAACAAAATTCAATTTGGCCAAGCATGTCTGTGTAGCAGAGCCAATTGTTTCTTTCACTGTTTAGATTAGAAAAATATATGACCGAAAACAAATATAATCCAGATATCTGTATTCCATTCTACTGCACAAGTAACAATTCTCCAGCCTACCACTCTGGAACCAGTGCTGCTGCCTTATTGTATCTCTTGTCTGGTGAAGCAGTGGGTCCACACTAACCCATTGGAATGTGCTAAAACCAGGAATCCTGTCGTTGTTTCTCAGTCTGATACTATGCAAGACTTGATTTGACCAAGACAAAAGGCAGGAGGTTTAGCCAGACCTCATTTATGTGATGCAGACGTTTCCCCTTGCTTTGCACAGGTGGATGCTACTCTGGCAACTTTCCTAATTCTTGCTCCTGAGGACCTTTTACAATTATTTTTTACTCCTTTTCTGCATACACTGCCTCGCCGCTGCTCCAATTATCCAAAACTTTGTCAGGGATTCCTCAATCATTGTTAGCTTCACTCTTAATTATTAGCCTCCCCAAATTTCCAGAAGGTTTATTATTAATTTGATTGTGTCTCCTCTGCAGGCATCCCTGCAGTTCTATACAAGGAGGATTGGGCTGGGGGGCATTAGAGAAGATACTTCAACATTCATACATAGATCAGGGAAGGATTCACAATATGTAACACATGGTGGGCACTATATAGTCACCTGTACCCTGTTCAAACCAGCAGTCACAACATCTGACTGAGGGAAACCTTTCAGCACCAACTTATTTTCCAGCTGTGTGACAATAAGTCATGATATTTCAGAACACCCACTTTTCATCATGCCTCACCATGATCACTCAGTGCCTTGCATGGTACACTTTATTTAGACTACAGAAATCTACCTCTGTCATGAAAGGGATAGTTGGTTGTGATTGTTCCCCAGGCTATTGATTTCTTGTCTTTCCCTGGTTCTTGTCCTTACTGGAGGACTCTATGCAGTGGGCACAAGGCCTGTCTTGGAATAATGATGCTCCTATGGCCATGGTTTATGAGGTTAAAGGGGTTGTAAACCCTTGTGTTTTTTCACCTTAATGCATCCTATGCATTAAGGTGAAAAAACACCTGCCAGTGACCGCCCCCCCATTTTACTTACCTGAGCCCCGTATTTCTGTCAATGGAAACATGCTCTCCCTCTCTCCACGGGGTCCCGGCTCTTGATTGGATAGATTGATAGCAGTGCAGCCATTGGCTCCCGCTGCTGTCAATCAAATCCAATGATGCAAGCTCCAGGGGGTGGGGCCGAGTCCGGCATTCGTGTCTATCTGCGTAAATGCTGGACTCGGGAGTGCGCCCCCAAGGTAACCCCCCAGGAGAGTGCCCCTCCTAGGGGGTTATCTGATGTGGGGAGGAGCCACAAGAGCCGCCGGGAGACCCCAGAAGATGAGGTTCGGTGCCACTCTGTGCAAAACGAGCTGCACAGTGGAGGTAAGTATGATATGTTTGTTATTTAAAAAAAAAACAAACCCTGACAATCACTTTAACTGTATCAAGAATAGGTTGGCTTGACAAAGCATTTCTTCTACTTTGGGCAAGAGAGAGCCTACAAACACTCAAGATGCATGCCTTCTTTTGTGCAGCATTTTAAAAACCGCTCCACTCACCAGGCACGTGCACCGGCAGAGTGAGCAGAACTTAAAAAATCTGCTTTTACCTTACTGCATAGGGAGATCATCATTATCTTATAATTATATAAAAAAAATGTAAAAAAAATGTATTACTTTTTAGGTTTTTTATTCTGCTAATCCATGGATCAAAATTTGGTTGGTCCCTTCAATCCATGTATGGGCACTGTGGTTGTGCAGAAATTGATCTATCTTTAAACTTCTGTACAACCACCCTGTCAGATTTTCCATATAGCCTGCAAGGGCTGATCACTGTATTCTGATAGTGGGGAAGTCTACTCGCTGTCAGAATACAAAAGCTCAGTGGGGAGGATTCCCCCATCCACATCGAATGTGTAGATAGGGGAATAAGGTTCATTTTTTTTTGTTCAACCTGCTGGTGGATTTAAAAAAACGATCAAGTATGGGCTGCTTAAGCAAAAGATATCATGGCAGGCTGCAAGCATTTCTGAACAAGTTCAAAGCGAGTCTGCCCCAGTAGAGAGGCTTAGGCAGGCCATAGATGAGTCCAAAATCTAACAACGTACATTTTTGGTTGTTCATTTTTCACATCATTATAGTGCCGGCTGCCACGCGCAATTTTCATGCTGCAACTGAAAGTGCCTGAACCAAAATAACAAAACAAATTTTTGTTTTTCGATCACCAGTACATTCGCTTTTCGACTCGTCTATGGCCAGCCTTAGGACTGGTTGAGTTTCCGCTCGCTAACATACAATGCAGAAGGCAAAATCTTTTAAAGAAGAAGCCCAGGCATGGTATATTTTTACATAATTACATTGTACATGTCAATAGGTTTAAAAGCATAGAAGAGCCGGCACTTATGGAAATTAAGTCTTGAATCTTTATTTCAATACGACCAGGTAAAAAAAAAGGTGAAGGCTAATGTGTTTTGGCAAGAGCCTTGTTTATAGCACAACACAAAATGTAAAACAATATATATATATATATATATATATATATATATATATATATATATATACACACACACACATACATAAAAAGATAGTGTAGTTCACTCCCTCCAATTAGATGACATTATTAATTAAGATGGACGGGAAACACCGCTGCAGGTGTGTATCCCCCCCGTTGGAGTTAAGCTCATCATAGTATAGTAAAAAGATACTGGGAGAACAAACTGGATCTATAAAAAAGAATAAATTCAAAAAGTGAAATACAATATAGCACAAAGTTATCTGTTAGTATAAACATCTATTTGAGGAAAAGAGCAACATCATATCTGAAGTTCAAACCAAATGGAATCCTGGTGTGCAGATTAAAAATCCACCAGACTTCACGTTCAAGGATCTTATGATGTACATCACCACTCCTGGGTAAATTCCACACCCTTGCCAAGTGGAGGACCTTCTGTGTTCACAATGCATCAAATTGACTGCTCAGCCCATGACCCAGAAGCAAGTGGAGATCACTGTGTTGTCTACTTCAGTGATTTCCAGCTTTCAGGTGAGTCAGCCAGGTATGGTATATACATAGTTACAAATGTTCAAGCTAGACCAGTATACCTATGTAATTATATATCATGCCTGCAATTCCTTATTCCTTTGTTAGTACAGACAGTGTTCAAGTCTAGTTTACAACTGATAATGGGATCTGCCAGCACAGTACAGTCAAGGATAACTATGGCGAACACAACTTCACAGCGCTTTCATAAACAAAGAGAACTAAGAAGTGTTTTTCTGTACTGGGGTTATCAGAAAAGAGTATCTAAAACTGTAAGCAACAATTTTTTAATATTTTTTAGGTTATGCTATGTGAACGAGAACATGTACCAAATATAATGTAGGTATTATCCCAATTTGACTGCAAAAGTGAAAATACACTTTGGGACAAAAATTTTCTAGGTTTAACGTTTTTACAATTCCAGTACTGTAGGAACATCAAAAACCAAGCTCTTAATTGGTAAATGTGAAAAACTCCTGGTTCAGAAGGAAAAAGTCCAGCTTATTTAGAACTTTGGTTCCTTTTTTTTTATATTTTTTCAAAATATACAATTTTTATCTTTGGCTTGAACCTGTCTTCTTATGATTCACCTTCACCATCCCATATATCCAACATAACATGAACTGTCTGAGGTCTTCTCAGAATTTGCTGGATCTAAGGTGTCTGTTTATGAAACTCTGATCACAGTCCATTAACAGTTTATAAAACAGAGATGATCGGGGGGAAAACGTTATCTCCGCTGATGATCTCTGCACACAGAGAATCTTTGATTGTCTGACACAGAAACGGCCAGTTTATGAAGCTGCGAGCTCACTGGCGATCTGTGTCAGAATTCACACTCCCCGATCCACCAGCTCAGAGGTGGAGAATCGGGGAGTGAAGAGAGAATCCCGGAGGGAAGAAGGAAGATTTTTGACTTCCTCGTTCAAACCCCCCAAGACAGAAGACAGTAACCATGTCCCCCTGCCATGTCTATGTGTGTATATATATATATATATATATATATATATATATATATATATATATATATATATATATAAAATATACAATGTGTGTGTGTGTATATATATAGTGTAGGGGGACAGATATTTTATTACTAGGTGGGGGGTCTCCTCCGGGAATGTCCGTGTACTGAGCAGTGATAATTTATCACTGCTTAATAAATGAACATCTCAGTGTTTTAGTGAATTTCTGGTGCTGTAATCTCATCATGTCTCACGAGATTCCAGTACTAGGGGCTGTTCTCCACTGTTTGAAGCATTTGTAGATCACTTCACTCCTCCGAAGGAGAAGTGATCTACACCACTTCATAAACTGGTATCCAGAGGAGAGAGATCTCCTCTGAGAATGCCGGAGAATGAAGCAGTGAAAATTTTTCACTATTTCATAAACGGACACCTAAAACACTACTACCTCAAATATTTGGTACATCAGCCTCTTACCTGGTACTGCTTCCCTGCTTCAAAAACCAAGCTCTTAATTGGTAAATGTGAAAAACTCCTGGTTCAGAAGGAAAAAGTCCAGCTTATTTAGAACTTTGGTTCCTTTTTTTTTATATTTTTTCAAAATATACAATTTTTATCTTTGGCTTGAACCTGTCTTCTTATGATTCACCTTCACCATCCCATATATCCAACATAACATGAACTGTCTGAGGTCTTCTCAGAATTTGCTGGATCTAAGGTGTCTGTTTATGAAACTCTGATCACAGTCCATTAACAGTTTATAAAACAGAGATGATCGGGGGGAAAACATTATCTCCGCTGATGATCTCTGCACACAGAGAATCTTTGATTGTCTGACACAGAAACGGCCAGTTTATGAAGCTGCGAGCTCACTGGCGATCTGTGTCAGAATTCACACTCCCCGATCCACCAGCTCAGAGGTGGAGAATCGGGGAGTGAAGAGAGAATCCCGGAGGGAAGAAGGAAGATTTTTGACTTCCTCGTTCAAACCCCCCAAGACAGAAGACAGTAACCATGTCCCCCTGCCATGTCTATGTGTGTATATATATATATATATATATATATATATATATATATATATATATATATATATATATATATATATATATATATATATATAAAATATACAATGTGTGTGTGTGTATATATATAGTGTAGGGGGACAGATATTTTATTACTAGGTGGGGGGTCTCCTCCGGGAATGTCCGTGTACTGAGCAGTGATAATTTATCACTGCTTAATAAATGAACATCTCAGTGTTTTAGTGAATTTCTGGTGCTGTAATCTCATCATGTCTCACGAGATTCCAGTACTAGGGGCTGTTCTCCACTGTTTGAAGCATTTGTAGATCACTTCACTCCTCCAAAGGAGAAGTGATCTACACCACTTCATAAACTGGTATCCAGAGGAGAGAGATCTCCTCTGAGAATGCCGGAGAATGAAGCAGTAAAAATTTTTCACTATTTCATAAACGGACACCTAAAACACTACTACCTCAAATATTTGGTACATCAGCCTCTTACCTGGTACTGCTTCCCCGGTTACCCCAAACCAACAACAACATTGGTGTGCTGGTAATGCACTGTGTTGTCAGTCTACAAAGAATGCTAGGAGCCCCCTAGATCAAATGAATTTTGTCTGTACTTGCAGTGTTTTTAAAACACAATCTATTCTAGAAACTCCTTACAGGTTCCTCTCTAGGTGAGACCTGAAAGTAAGGGGTGATGGTTTTTAGGCCCCCGAACTCATAAGGGTGTGGCAGCAGAGCAGTTTTGAGGTTCCCCTGCTCCCCTCTAGTCAGCTAGCCATGTGGGTGGAGTCAGTATAAACTTAGGGCTAATCAGCTGTTAGTAAGGTTAAGTAGGTCAGCTGATTTTTAGGGATCATTCTAGAAGGTCAGTCACACGACCTGATAGAATCTTCTGGTAAGGTCTGAACCCCTATATAAGACAGCTTCAACGGCTCCGCTCTGCCAGTCCTCAGAGACCTCCTGCCTGTGAGCTCCCCTCCCTCCCTGTCGTGGCCTAGAGTTATTGTGTGGTATGGTCACCTTTCATGGTTAGAAAGGGGGACGGTTAATAAAATTGTTTGATTTTGTGACATGAGCCGTAGTGGCTGTGTTGTTTTTTCACTGGTATGTTTGAATTCGTTTTTTGATATTATCTACTATAACAATTAAAGTTATTCAATTACTTGTTATGCATTAATATTATTATACAGGATTTATATAGCGCCAACAGTTTGCGTAGCGCTTTACAACATGGGGCAGACAGTACACTTACAATACAAATCAATACAGGAGGGATCAGAGGGCCCTGCTCGTTAGAGCTTACAATCTAGAAGGGAGGGTCAAGTGGAGACAAAAGGTAATAACTGTGGGGGATGAGCTGATGGGGAAAAAAAAAAAGTACAGTTGTTAGGTGTGGGTAGGATAGGCTTCTCTGAAGAGAAGGGTTTTCAGGGATCTTCTGAAAGCTAATAAAGTAGGAGATAAGCGGACAGATTAGGGTAAGGAGTTCCATAGGATTGGAGAGGCTTTGGAAAAGGCCTGGAGGCGAGCATGGGAGGAGGTGACAAGGGAGCTAGAGAGCAGGAGGTCTTGAGAGGAACGAAGAGAGCGAGTAGGTTGGTATTTAGAGACTAAGCAAGTGATGTAGCTGGGGGCGAAATTGTGGATGGCTTTGTACGTAGTTGTTAGAATTTTGAATTTAATTCTTTGGCCGAGCGGAAGCCAGTGGAGGGATTGACATAGAGGAGTGGCAGACACAGAGCGACTGGTAAGGTGGATGAGTCTGGCAGCGGCATTCATAATGGTTTGAAGAGGTGATAGACTATGTAGAGGTAAGCCAATGAGAAGGGAGTTGCAGTAGTCAAGGCGGGAGATGACCAGCGAGTGAATTAAGAGCTTTGTTGTGTCATTGGTTAGAAAGGGGCGTATTTTGGAGATGTTGCGGAGGTTGAGGCGGCAGGATTTGGACAGTGATTGGATGTGTTGCTTGAAGGAGAGTTCAGAGTCTAGGACTACACCTAGAACCTTGGCATGTGGGGATGGGCTTATAGTTGTGCCATCGATTTTGACAGAGAGATCAGGGGAAGAGGCATAGGGGGGAGGGAAAATTAGAAGTTCGGTTTTGGCTAGATTGAGTTTAAGGAAGTGGTGAGACATCCAGACTGATGTATCTGAGAGTAAATTACTGATACGTGAGGAGACAGAGGGAGTGAGCTGAGGGGTAGAGAAATAGATTTGTTATCTACTATAACAATTTAAGTTATTCAATTACTTGTTATGCATTAAACTTTATACCAATAATAAAGAGGCTGCGGCCATTTTATCTCCACCTCTTTTGTTATTGTTTTATTCTGTGCTACTTTGCTGTCTGCAGTCCCATGTTTTATTTTCCAGGAAGTCCTCTGTTATTATACTGTTCTTTCTCACATTGTTTTATATAGGCAGGGTGTGGATTACATTTCATTTCTACAGCGCGCATTATCTATATTAGATATTAAGCTATAATTAATTCTTGGCATACCACCCTCTATCCTAAGATACTACATGGACAGGTTAATCAGGTTTTGAAACAAGTTTGACAAACCTCTATACCGCCAAAACAATTGGGTTGGTTTTCCAGGGCAAAATTTACATATAGCAATCATGTCAGTAACTCTTTAGAATCTTTGTTGTTTAATTTTGTATAGGTGCTTCATCTTCATTAAGTTTCTAATCTTTTTGTGCCTCTTCTGATGTGCAAGCTGCCAATACAGGCCATGCAAAAGAAGTAAGAGGTATGCTTTGTTTTAGACACCTTGCCTGGACCTAACTCCTCATTTCATCTAACTCCAGCTCATACCTCCACTATCAGCTCTCCCCCTCTCTCCTGTAGCCCCCCTCATGTATTGTTGGCTTAAGTTTTGAAAAATTACCTTTTTAGGAAGTGTTTAGAACTCTCAAATAGGGAGGGGCTATTGCAGATGAAGCTATTTTTTTTATTCCTCAGGGGGACATTAAAAAAATACCCCCATGATTAAAACTAAACAATACCCCTAGAATTGGGTTTTAATGCAATTGTGACAGAACCTATATTTCAATTAACAAACTCCCACAGAACCTCCCCCTTCTATGCCTCTTCTGATGCACCAGCACCCAATACAGCCAATGCAAACATATAAGAGTTATGACAAAAGACACATGTAAGGACCTGGTGCCATCTACTGTCTGTAAGTGGCTGTGCTGCTTGATGTTTAATTATGTACATCAATTCCGGTCTCTGTGGGTCTGGGCTGAAAACCCCAGAGGGAGGAATTAAATAGAGACTCTAACACGACATGCCCTGCTATGGAGGAGCTACTGCTAACCCTGAACCAGGGATTATTATTTATATCAGGTACTTAAACAGCACTGTCAATTTACACAGCGCTTTACATATACATTGTAAAATTACATCAGTCCTTGCCCTCAAGGAGCTTATAGTCTAAGGTTCCTAACTCACATTCATACACATGCTAAGGCCAATTTACCTACCAGCATGTCTTTGGAGTGTGGGAGGAAACCAGAGTACCCCACAGAAACCCACACAGGTAAAGGGAGAATATACAAACTCTAGGCAGGTAGTGTTGTGAATGGGGTTTAAACCAATGACCCTAGTACTGCTAGACAAAAGTGCTAACCATTTAACCACTGGGCTGGGCAAGCGTTCCTGTGTTTAATAGTTTGCTATTGGAGCCCATAGCTTCTTGGTGTTCATATGTTCACCTTCTTGGTGTACAATATATTTAAAAACTAGTGACAGTCAGGTGGCCACTTCTGGTAGAGTTCCAGTTGCATAACAGATTAGAATTTACTAGGGACTAGGAAGAGAAGATAGGCTAACTCTGACTATTCTTCAGACATGCTAATATATGGCACTCTTGGATGTGATGAACCTACTTTATGTACACTGAGGCTGATTTACCCTGTTTTAAACATAATTGGATGCATATTTCTTCATGATTTAAAGTGTTTGATTTTATTGACACACCTCTGTGCTCTGCCTTTCATTTTTGACTCTGATGAAAAGCTCCAAAGATGGACGCCTCATCAAGATCATACTCAGGGGCCCATGCAACTGGATTATACTGTATAATCCAGTTGCATGGGCCCCTGAGTATGATCGTGATGAGGCGTCCATCTTTGGAGCTTTTCATCAGAGTCAAAACAGTAAAATGAAAGGCAGAGCACAGAGAGGTGTCAATAAAATCAAACACTTTAAATCATGAAGAAATATGCATCCAATTATGTTTAAAACAGGGTAAATCAGCCTCAGTGTACATAAAGTAGGTTCATCACATCCAAGAGTGCCATATATTAGCATGTCTGAAGAATAGTCAGAGTCAGCCTCTCTCTGTGCTTAGTCCCTAGTAGATTCTAATCTGTTATGCAACTGGAACTCTACCAGAAGTGGCCACTTGACTGTCATCAGTTTTTGAATATATTGTACACCAACTCATGGCTGTATTAGGTCAAAAGGGTGCTTCTACTAAATACTGAGCAAAGGGTCTGAATACTTAGGACCATGTGATATTTCAGTTTTTCTTTTTTAATAAATCTGCAAAAATGTCAACAATTCTGTTTTTGTTGTCGATATAGGGTGCTGTGTGTACATTAATGAGGCAAAAAATTGAACTTAAATAATTTTAGCAGCCTTCTGTGCCCCCATAACAAGCCACTTGCTATGGGGGCACTTGCCAAGACCTGCTCTGTGTGTCCACCCCACACCCTCCTCACTGGCTGTGATGGACAGCAGCGGGAGCTAATGGCTCCTGTTACTGTGTCTAAACCAATGAGGTAACAGAGAGTTGAGAGAGCCACTGCTCTCCTGCACATTGCTTGATCGATATAAGGATCAGGTACAGTGCCTTGAAAAAGTATTCATACCCCTTGAAATTTTCTGCATTTTGTCATGTTACAACCAAAAACGTAAATGTATTTTTTGGGACCTTATGTGATAGACAACACAAAGTGGCACATAATTGTGAAGTGGAAGAAAAATGATAAATGGTTTTCAATTTTTTTTTACAAATAAATATATGAAAAGTGTGGCGTGCATTTGTAGTCAGCCCCCTTTTCGTGAACAAACAGCATCATGAAGGCCAAGGAACACACCAGACAGATTAGGGATAAAGTTGTGGAGAAGCTTAAAGCAGGGTTAGGTTATAAAAAAATATCCAAAGCTTTGAACATCTCACAGAGCACTGTTCAATCCATCATCTGAAAATGGAAAGAGTTTACAGTGGGGCAAAAAAGTATTTAGTCAGCCACCAGTTGTGCAAGTTTTCCCACTTAAGATGAGAGAGGCCTGTAATTGTCATCATAGGTATACCTCAACTATGAGAGACAAAATGTGGAAACAAATCCAGATAATCACATTGTCTGATTTTTGAAAGAATTTATTTGCAAATTATGGTGGAAAATAAGTATTTGCTCAATATCAAAAGTTCATCTCAATACTTTGTTATATATCCTTTGTTGGCAATGACAGAGGTCAAACGTTTTCTGTAAGTCTTCACAAGGTTGTCACACACTGTTGCTGGTATGTTGGCCCATTCCTCCATGCAGATCTCCTCTAGAGCAGTGATGTTTTGGGGCTGTCGCTGGGCAACACAGACTTTCAACTCCCTCCAAAGGTTTTCTATGGGGTTGAGATCTGGAGACTGGCTAGGCCACTCCAGGACCTTGAAATGCTTCTTACAAAGCCACTCCTTCGTTGCCCGGGCGGTGTGTTTGGGATCATTGTCATGCTGAAAGACCCAGCCACGTTTCATATTCAATGCCCTTGCTGATGGGAGGAGGTTTGCACTCAAAATCTCACGATACATGGCCCCATTCATTCTTTCATGTACATGAATCAGTCATCCTGCTCCCTTTGCAGAGAAACAGCCCCAAAGCATGATGTTGCCACCCCCATGCTTCACAGTAGGTATGGTGTTCTTTGGTTGCAACTCAGCATTCTCTCTCCTCCAAACATGACGAGTTGTGTTTCTACCAAACAGTTCTACTTTGGTTTCATCTGACCATATGACATTCTCCCAATCCTCTTCTGGATCATCCAAATGCTCTCTAGCAAACCTCAGACGGGCCCTGGTGTACTGGCTTAAGCAGGGGGACACGTCTGGTACTGCAGAATCTGAGTCCCTGGCGACGTAGTGTGTTACTGATGGTAGCCTTTGTTACTTTGGTCCCAGCTCTCTGCAGGTCATTCACTAGGTCCTCCCGTGTGGTTCTGGGATTTTTGCTCACCGTTCTTGTGATCATTATGACCCCACGGGGTGAGATCTTGTGTGGAGCCCCAGATCGAGGGAGATTATCAGTGGTCTTGTATGTCTTCTATTTTCTAATTAGTGCTCCCACAGTTGATTTCTTCACACCAAGCTGCTTGCCTATTGCAGATTCAGTCTTCCCATCCTGGTGCAGGTCTACAATTTTGTTTCTGGTGTCCTTCGACAGCTCTTTGGTCTTCACCATAGTGGAGTTTGGAGTGTGACTGTTTGAGGTTGTGGACAGGTATCTTTTATACTGATAACAAGTTCAAACAGGTGCCATTAATACAGGCAATGAGTGGAGGACAGAGGAGCCTCTTAAAGAAGAAGATACAGGTCTGTGAGAGACAGAAATCTTGCTTGTTTGTAGGTGACCAAATACTTATTTTCCACCATAATTTGCAAATAAATTCTTTCAAAAATCAGACAATGTGATTGGATTTGTTTCCACATTTTGTCTCTCAAGGTTGAGGTAAACCTATGATGACAATTACAGGCCTCTCTCATCGTTTTAAGTGGGAGAACTTTCACAATTGGTGGCTGACTAAATACTTTTTTGCCCTACTGTAGCACAACTGCAAACCCACCAAGACATGGCCGTCCACCTAAAAGCAAGGAGAGAATTAATCAGAGAAGCAGCCAAGTGGCCTCTGGTAACTCTGGAGGAGCTGCAGAGATCTACAGCACACGTGGGAGAATCTGTCTACCGGACAACTATTACACTCTACAAATCTGGCCTTTATGGAAGGGGGGCAGGAAGAAAGCCATTGTTGAAAGAAAGCCATAAGAAGTCCTGTTTGTAGTTTGCAAGAAGCCACGTGGGGACACAGCAAACATGTGGAAGAAGGTGCTCTGGTCAGATGAGACCAAAACTGAACTTTTTGGGCTAAAAGCAAAACACTATGTGTGGCGGAAAACTAACACTGCACATCACCCCGAACACACCATCAGCAGGGAATACAAATGCACACCACACTTTTCACATATTTATTTGTAAAAGACTTTGAAAACCATTTATAATTTTCCTTCCACTTTAAAATTATGTGCCACTTTGTGTTGGTCTATCATGTAAAATCCCAACAAAATACATCTACGTTTTTGGTCATAAATGTGGAAGATTTCAAGGGACTTTTTCAAGGCACTGTAAGTATAGGGTGGGCTGGGGCAACTGCTTTCAGAAGGTTTTTAACCTGAATGCACAGAATACATTCAGGTAAAAAAAAAAAAAAAAACCTTCTTTAGAACCACTTTAAGCCTAGACATACATTATAAAATTTTCTTGCACAATTTTCCTTTAGATTTACAAAAAACATAACATGAGGTTAAACCTAAACACTTTCAATTCGTATGCAATGAGGCAGGCCTTTCCACTAAATAGTTGAAAGTAAATCTAAGGGAAATTGAATAAGAAAATTGTATCATGTATCTGAGGCTAGGTCCACTTCAGTAAAACTACAGAACTGGTTTTGCATTAAACTCCTAAAGTTTCTCTTATCCTTTATGCTTCTTCTGATGTATCGGCTACCTGTCTGTGACAAACTGCAATCAGTATAAAAAAGATATACTAGTGACCCTAAGGACCTTTACTACGTCTGATACAGTATGTATGTATCACTGCTGAGTAATTACCAAATGCAGCTGTAGTCGAACCACATGAACCTGCAGTTAATAATGACAACCTTCTGTTTGCCGTTCAGGTCTCTTCTGCCCACAGAGTCACCTGAAAAACCTATTTATTACAATTGTAGCAAACTACAGAATTCACATTTCTTCACGGTTCTTATTAATGGTTACAGCCTGGGCCCTTTCCACAAATCACAACACTGGTCAATAATAACAACCAGGCATATATTTGGTGCTCCTGCTTTGTAATAAAGACAAGACAAAATTCTCTGTGTCAAAGTCACATCTAACTGTTAAAACATCTGTTTTTTCATAGTACTGCCTGCTTAGATCGGGTTTCTGAGTTTTGGCTGTACAGTAAGATCCAAAGGACACGATTTTCTCATCACAAGTGTAATTTTAAAAAAAGAAGCTCTGCTTTTCAGTTTAAGACATGTACCGGAGGGACATCTTATATTTTTGTGGAAACCAGAACTGAAATTTCTTATTTTAGAGTTAACAGACAGTGTTAAATGATTGCCATTAATCATATCTCATTGCTTTTCTGCTGTGTAAATGAAAGACAGCTTGCATTGCATCCATATTTCTGCATTCAGCTATTCTAAAACTGGCCAGACATCTTATATTGTGGTTGAGCATAGGGATGAGAGAACCAGTCTACACGGGTTACAGTTTGCGGCAGATCTACTCATACCTCCCAACTGTCCCTGATTTCAAGGGACTGTCCCTGATTTGGAGCACTGTCCCTCATTCCTCCTTATTTGTCCCTCATTTGGCCTGGTCTATATACTTGTATATAAAATGCACTTTTTATCTATCAAAAAGTGTTTTCAAGTGCTAAACCTTTCATCTGATTTCTAAATTGCTACATCTGTAAATTGCAAAAGCCAATATAAAGGAAGAGTAGTGGTAAAAAAAAAGCATTTGTGGGTTTAACCAATCTTGTTTTTTTTTGTACAATTCTCATTTAAGGGGGCATGGTAAGGGGTGTGTCCTATGCCTGCATACTTTTTCTGATAGGTGTCCCTCATTCCCATCTGAAAAAGTTGGGAGGTGTGTCTACTGCTTTAATTAGATAATGACTGATGCATTCCATCATGATTTGCCTAATTTGGGTACTGCTTGCAAATTTACTTGTGACATTGTTGGGACTCCTCAGTATACCTGGCGACTTAAATTACATATGTAAGAGTCATCTATAACAGTCAGAATAGGTGCTTTCCCAATATTAAAAGCCATCTGCACAAACACAAGCTGTAATTATTTTTCTTGAGCAAAGAGGTTGGGGTGAATTGTGTATTCTCTGTAATGTTATAATGTCATATATCACCACTACAGACGGACCTCAGGTTACAAAAAGATAGGGTCTGTAGATTTGTTCTTAAGTTGAATCTGTTTGTGAGTCGGAACAGGTACATTTTTAAGTGTAGCTCCAGCCAAAACCAACTATTTTTAAGCTTTTTGGATAGCATAGGGAAGGGTTAACAACCCTGTAACATTTGTTTTGCTGTCTGTGCCCCTGTTCAGAAGATTTCACCTCACTTTCTGCCCCAATGAAAATTGGATTTTGAAAATTTTGAGTTGTTGTGGAAACAAGCCTTGGTGATAAAGCATCAGTGGAGACACCTTTTTTCTATAATAACTCTAATGCCACGTACACAAGATCGCACATTCCGACAACAAAATCCATGTTTTTTTCCGACGGATGTTGGCTCAAACTTGTCTTGCATACACACGGTCACACAAATGTTGTCGGAAATTTTGAACGACAAAAAAGCAGTGACGTACAACACGTACGACGAGCCGAGAAAAAAAGGTTCAATAGCCAGTGCGGCTCTTCTGCTTGATTCCGAGCATGCGTGGAATTTTGTGTGTCAGAATTATGTACACACAATGGGAATTTACGAGAATGGATTCTGTTGTCGGAAAATTTGAGATCCAGATCTCCAGATCTTCTGTCTGTTGGAAATTCCGATGGAGCCTACACATGCTCGGAATTTCCGACAACAAGCTCCCATCGAACATTTGTTGTCGGAAATTCCGACCGTGTGTACGCGGCATTACAGGAGTGAATTTCCCTTCCTAGGGGTAGATTTCCTTTCACTTCCTGTTGTCTCCTTCCGTTTGTAAGTAGGAGTCGTTTGTAACTAGGGACCGCCTGTACCTGTAAACACAAAGTCTATGGCTGAGTTAAATAAAACTTGGTTCAATTTTATGGGTCAAGTCAAATCAAATCATATTTTTTCTAAAAAGTACAGCTTTTTCTTTTCTGCAGACATGTCTCCAGGTGTAAATGTTTTTGCCACTCTGTTCAACAAAGAACAGCTCTTGTTTTTCTTTAAAGGGGCCTTTGAAGATGAGGTCTGCATGCTGACGGAACTTATAAAGCCATACGTTGTCCTTGCCAGGAGCTCTTGTATACCCAATTCTCTTTCACAAGGATCCCAGTATTTGAATGAACAGTTTTTATCACTGAGGTTCCAGAGAGAAATGGGTGCCTAGCAAAGATAATTTTAATGTCCTATACACCCATAATATGGAGGTATAGGCAGGAAGAATGGCAGGAAGAAAACTAAAACTGGTGCTGTCTCTTGGTATAATCCAATTTGTAACTGTACTGGAAAGGTGTCAGTGATTTTCTTTATGAACTGCAGTCCTGACTGGACTCTCTGTTCTAGCTTGGCATGACCTAGTCTGTTATCTTCTCAGGAAACATTTTATTAGTGGCTGGGCAAGATTGCCATGACTTATCTTGACTGCGCTATCCATAACAGAAGCTACCTTGTATATATGGGTCTGCAGACTGGTCCAGCAGATCGAACCAGCTTTATCGGCCATATAGTTGTTCCTTGACCACCTTTCATCCTTAGGCAGCATCCCCTCATCCCCTCACAAAAAGATTAAACCACAGGAAAACATCATTTTGGTAATTTGCAGACTCCCAGAGCTAATATTGGCCAGCAAACTAGATTTTGTAACAGATTTGCATGAATCAAATGTGGACCGAATTTTGATTGGATTGAATTCCTTTTGGGCATTACATAACAATCTCATTGTTGGGTGAATAGTTATACTCTATATGCATATATCCATGTATGTGTACTCAAAGTGGGCATAATTAATGAATTAGGCCCCAAGCACACTGAGCATTTAGCTGCGTGCATGGGGCTTGGATGTTTAGTTGTGAGCAGAGGGCACAGGTGTCGTTAGCCTGTTAAACTTTTTGACAGTCTGACAGCTGCCGTGGCTGGACGCAATGGTGTATTTTGTTTTTGTGCTGCCCTAGGCCCCCATCTAAATTTGCCCCACCCCTTCATATGTAAATTCCACCCCTTCCTCTTTAGGATCCATCTCGTCCTATTAGCACGCCACCTCTTCCTCACTGTACATTAAAAGTGGGCAACAAGTGCATTTTATTTTGCTGTTTTATGTACCATTACAAATGTTGTATATATTATTTTAGAAGATATTTATATAAAAAAAATGAAAAAAGTGTAAATTCAACCATTTTTACTTTATTTTAAGTAAACACATATGTAAATATTTTAAACTTAAATGCAACTTGTCGAATCTGAAAGGATGAGAGTTGAAGAACTACAAGTCCCAGCATGAATCCCTGAGATCTAAGGATGTGACCCCTTAGATCTCACAGGTTCATGCTGGGACCTGTAGTCCTTCACTGGTTGGGGGTGTCACATCCTCAGCTCTGAGGGGCTCATGCTGGGACCTGTAGTCCTTCACTTTTGGGGGCTCACATCCCCCAAAAGTGAAGGACTATAAGTCCCATCATGAACTCCTCCGCTTTGTATTGGTCTCTGTAGTGCCTGGCTCCCTCATGACACACATGGTTCCAATGCATCCCTGGTGCCAGGCCTCAACTCAGAGTTTGGAGAGTTGCTCTCAACTGAGTCCCTTCTGCCTGGGGGGTGGCACCGCCCCCTGTAAAATGCCGCCCAAGGCAAAAATCTTGTTTGCCTCATGGTAGATACGCCCCTGGCTGGACAGTTAGTAAAAAATATATGCCGAAGCATAGGGGCAGGGGTGGAGGGGCGTTTTGCCCCTAACATTAGGGGCGGATTGCCCCCATGCTTCGGCATATATTTTTTACTATTTTTTTGGCACAGATTGTTGTTGTTTTTTTTAGTTAATGTTTTATTGTTACCATTGTTTGCTTTTCAGGTACACCATTCAGCTGCAGCACTGATTTATTTATCTTGACAGCAGCAGCGTTTGCTCTCACGATACGTAAATCAGTGACTCCAGCGTTGTAGGGGGTGATTTCACCACCACAGTTAAAAAAAAAAGAGCATATATGCCGAAGCATAGGGGTGGGGGTGGAGGGGCAATTTGCCACTAACATTAGGGGTGGATTTCCCCCATGCTTCAGCATATATTTTTTACTCTTTTTTTGGCACAGATTGTTGTTGTTTTTTGAGTTAATGTTTTATTGTTTCCATTGTTTGCTTTTCAGGTACACCATTCACCTGCAGGACTGATTTATTTATCTTGACAGCAACAGCGTTTGCTCTCACCATACGTAAATCAGCGACTCCAGCGCTGTAGGAGGTGGTTTCACCACGACAGTTAGAAAAAAGAGCATATAAGCCGAAGCATAGGGGCAGGGGTGGAGGGGCGATTTGCCCCCAACATTAGGGGCGGATTGTCCCCATGCTTCGGCATATAATTTTTAATCTTTTTTTGGCACAGATTGTTGTTGTTTTCACCACCACTTAAAAAAAAAAAAAACGGTGCGTGTATGCCCATCATTAGAAGTTGGTGGATGCAGGGCAGTATTCTATTGGTGGGCATACCCACTGATCAATCTCTTTTTTCATTCAGCCCACAGGCTGCATGAAAAAAAAGAACATTACAATATATGCCTAGAAAGGACCAGCAACGAACTGGTATGTTGCTGGACTTTGAGTGGTTATACCAGAATGATGCCTGCAGGTTTAGGCATCATCTTGGAATCATTCTTTTCAGCCAGCGGTCGGCTTTCATGTAAAGCAATCCTAGCGGCTAATTAGCCGCTAGATTGCTTTTACAAGCAGTGGGACGGAATGTCCCCCCCACCATCTTCCATGGTATTCTCTGGCTCTCCTGTCCCACCGGGGAACCTGAGAATGTCAAGATAGCACAAAACCACCCCCCCAAATGTCCCCATTTTGGAAAGTAGACACCCCAAGGTATTTGCTAAGAGGCATGGTGAGTATTTTGCAGCTCTCATTTGTTTTTGAAAATGAAGAAAGAAAAGGACATTTTTTTTTCTTTTTTCAATTTTCAAAACTTTGTGACAAAAAGTGAAATCTGCAAAATACTCATCATGCCTCTCAACAAATAGCTTGGGGTGTCTAGTTTCCAAAATGGGGTCATTTGAGGGGGGGGTTGTGCTATCTGGGCATTTAATGGCCTCCGAAACTGCGATAGGTAGTGAGGAGTGAAATCAAGAATTTACGCCCTTAGAAAGCCTGAAGGCGGTGATTGGTTTTCGAGGTCCTGTACGTGGCTAGACTGCCAAAAAGTCCCACACATGTGGTATCCCCGTACTCAGGAGAAGTAGCAGAATGTATTTTGGGGTGTAATTTCACAAATGTGCATGGCATGTTTGAACAATAGATCATTTCAGTGACAACTTTGTGTAAATTCTTTTTTTTTTTCAATCACTTATGACAAAAAAATCAAATATTCAATGTGCTCAACAAGCCACTCAGCAAATTCCTTGGGGTGTCTACTTTCCAAAATCGGGTCATTTGGGGGGGGGGGGGGGTTGTACTGCACTGCCATTTTAGCACCTCAAGAAATGAGATAGGCAGTCATAAACTAAAAGCTGCATACAGTAAATTCAAGAAAATGTACCCTAGTTTGTAGACGCTATAACTTTTGCGCAAACCAATAAATATACGTATATTGAATTTTTTTTCCAGAGACATGTGGCTGAATGCTTTTTGGCCTAAATATATGACTAAAATTGAGTTTATTGTATTTTTTAAACAAAAAGTAGAAAATATAATTTTTTTTCAAAACTTTCGGTCTTTTTTTGTTTATATCGAAAAAAAAACAAAAAACGCAGAGGTGATCAAATATCACCAAAAGCTCTATTTGTGGGGAAAAAAGGACGCAAATTTTGTTTGGGTACAGCATTGCATGACCGCGCAATTACCAGTTAAAGCGACGCAGTGCCAAATTGTAAAAAGTGCTCTGGTCAGGAAGGGGGTAAAATCTTCTGGGGCTGAAGTGGTTAACCTATACATGCCCTTATTTAACCTTCATTTTACCATTTAACCCATTAATTTTAGTAAATCACCCTGTATAAGCCCTGTTTAGTAGTTTCAAAAGAAACCTTGTTTTTTGTAATTAACTTTAACATGCTTTGTACCAAAAATTTTATTTCAGTGTTGCAGTAAATAGAACAAGCAGCAGAATAAAATATATAAGTTTTCCCCATAGTAATGATACCTGTGTTAAAAATATTGCTGATCAACCTTGAAAAAATGTAATTTTTACTTTTCCCTTTATAATGCAAATAATTACATAAAATTCCTAGAAGACCTGAAGATCACAAGAAAGCCCTGTTTGTACCCAAAAAAATGATATATGTATCAATTCTGTATCATAAGTGTATTTGTAAAGTTATAGCCTCAGGAATAGACACATAGCTGAAATGTGAAAATATGGCCTGGTCCATAGGAGGTAAACAGGTGTTTTTTTTTTCAAAATTGTCACTCTTTTTTGTTTAATAGCACAAAAAATAAAAACCGCAGAGGTGATCAAATACCAAGCAAAGAAAACTCTATTTGTGGGGTAAAAATTACATAAATTTTGTTTGGGTACAACGTTGCATGACCGTTCAATTGTCAGTTAAAGAGACGCAGTGCCATCTTGCAAAAAATGGCCTGGTCATTAAGGGGGCAAATCCTTCCGGTCCTTAAGTGGTTAATTTCTTTTTTTTATTGGTTGAACTAGATGGACTTTTGTAGACATGTGCAATTAGTTTAGTTTGAATTAAATTTTTAACGAATTTCAAATTAGTTAATTAGGAAATATCTGAATTTCTGAATTTCCAAATTTTCACAAATTCTAATAATCGAAAATTAGAAAATTTGGAAATTCTAAATTCGAAAATAAGAATTAAAATCTGGAAATTCAAAAGAACAAAGATCCAAAAATTCAAAAATTTGAAAATCTGAAATAATAATTAATAATAACTTAACTATTACTAACTATTAAATTATAAATATTGGAATTTCCTTTCAAATTTGGCTTAGTGAACTTAATGAATTAATAATAATAAATAGCAAGAATAATAATAATTAAAACTTTTTATTATTATTATTTATTATTAATTTGTTACGTTCCATTTGTTCAGATGCGGCATTCGTTATTTCGGATAATTCGTAACTTCAGATAAATTTGTATTCGTTACGTTCACTAATAGCCACATTTGAAAGGAAATTCCAATACCTATAATTTAATAGTTAATTATTAGTTAGTTATGATTTAGAATTTTCGGATTTTCGCTCTTTCAAATTTTCGGATTTTTGAATTTTTGGATTTGCGAAGTTCCAAATTTTTGAATCTCCAAATTTTTGGATTTTTCCGCATTTTCAAATTTTTGATTTCCAAATTTTTTCGAATTCCGAATTTTCCAATTTCCTCATTCCGAATTTCTGAAAAAACAAAAAACAAATGAAACGAAAGCGAACAAATTTTTCGGCAGTGCACATGTGTAGACTTTTGTGTCTTTTTTTAACCTAACTATGTAACTATGTAATTAATATAGAGCAGTACATCTGTGAATTCATGATACCATCAAAGAAATGCAGCTCCCACCAGCAGCATTTATGCAGTCCCACGGAAGGAGACTGCCACCACCACGTTTCTCTGTAGGCACCATACATTTTTCTTTGTACCCCTCACCTTTGCGACGCCATACAGTTTTGAAGGCATCAGGTCCAAAAACATTTATCTTGGTCCCAGTGTCCCCAGAGGCCCAGTAGTCTTCTTGTTTTTCAGTATGGGCCCTGGCAAATTCTAGGCGGGCTTTTTTGTCCATGAGCTTTAGGAGAGGCTTCCTTTGTAGACGACACCCATGCATGCCATTCCTCTGCAGTGTACTCTGTGTCACAGGAAATAATCACTCCAGTTTGGCTTTCTACTTCTTTAGCTAACTGTAGTAAAATTGCATGGTGATTTTCTTCAACCCTTCTAATCAGAAGACGCTCCTGTTGAGGTGTTAACTTCCGTGGAAGGCCTGGATGTCTCTGTGAGATGGTTTCAGTTCCATCTTTGTTAAATTTTTGTATCACTTTTGCTGCAGTATTCTCACCAAGAAATTATATTCTTTCTCGGGGGCCTTGTGACATTTCTCTTCCATGTGGTGCCAATGCTGACAGCATGAAATGGGAAGGGGCTTTCTGTCTACTGGACAACTGTTTAACTGTGTAGAAAGGCCAGTATGGTGGCCTGAATTTATGGGAGGAGCCCGGGGGGGGGGGGTATTTAACCAGCCGGCTCGCCTGTGGTATTTGTCTGTTTCCTGTGCGTGATACTACATCACTAGGCTGACTATTCGAAACTCAGCTTCCGTGAGTTCTCGTCTTTCCGTGTTCTAGAGTTTCGAGGTCCTCGTTACCGATTCTTATTTTCGTACAACGCGTCTGGCTCAGCTGTTGCAGGTAGGGTTTCGGCTGACATTTTTGTTTTCACGCATTGTTAGATATCATGTCACTAAACCGTGATATCAAACTTACGAATCACTCGCAATTTCACAACGTAATCGTAATGCATACCACTCGTACCGTTGTTATGTTAGCCATTTCGTTATTTGTACCCCACCGCGACGCAGACGTCGCTTCATTCAGGCCTTGTTTCGGCCTTATCCAATATCTGTACCAGAGCTCGCTTCATTGTCAGTCGCAGTGGCGGCACAATCGATTCACGCCTCTGTCAGGACAAAACATTTAATTCATTTCATTGTTACGTACTGCGCTCCAATTCAAATCCAGTTGCATCTAAGATGCATCGATTCGTTCCGGTGTGCACCAATGTTTTCTGTTGCCTCATTTCAATACATGCTCCAGAGTCCGGTTCGCTGTCAGTCGCAGTCGCGGCATGACCGAGCCAGGCCTCTGTCATGGCAAGATGTTTTTTTCATTTCATGATCAAGGCAAACATTTCATTCATTTCATTTTCGATACACAGCACTTAAGATTCGAATCTTGGGCATTCGTGAGGTATCGATTCATCCCCGTAGGCCACAACAGTCCTGGCCTCGTTTCATGCCAGGCCCCACAGTTTGATTCGTAGCTTGTCGCAGTCGCAGCATACCGATTCGTGCCACCATCAAGGCATTCACATTTCACTTATTTCGTTCTTACACCTGTCATTTAAATTACCATACAATTTACTACTTCAAGTTAGTTAAGCAAACCCTTCATGAGTTGTCACCTTTTCATTTTCCTCCAGGTTAGTTAAGTTCAGTAGGTCCACCCTGCACCAGGTTGGATGATATCCCCCCAGGTAAAAAAAAAACAAAAAGAGCACAAGCTGGGTACGTATGCCTTTTAGGGAAAAGAAGCAAACTTAAAATTCATGTAACCCCCAACAGGTTCCAGTCGACCAAAACACAACCCCAAGGACAGGATATCTTATCTAGATCAACCATGTCCCAGGCCAGCAGCGAAGACCTCACAGCCCCTCTGTCAGCCTTCTTCGGTCTCAGAGAGCGGCAGTGTGCAGTCCCTCAGGGGATGGACTATCCTCAAGTTGACGGCAGAGCTAAGACGCAGAGGCGTGCTTTTCTCCACTACAGCTAGTAAAGGCGAGCTCTTCAAGCTCCTCTTCCCCCCACCAGCCGCAGCAGGACCCAGCACCCAGCAGGCGTCTCTCCAGTCAATATCTTCTGCCATCTCACAACTCCACATTATGGTATTGTCCCTGTCTTCCTCGGTCACGGACGTACAAACCAGAGTGAAACTCCTGGAGGCTCGGCCAGCCGTGGCTATTCCTGACCCGACTGCAACCCAAGTTTTGACACCCCTTCCTGCAGGTACCACAGGGTGGAGCCCCATTGTCTACCCCTCCCATTTGGTTCCAGCCAGCATCAGGAAGGACATCCTGGACGGCAGGGACGTCAACCCTGCCTCTCTCCTCATTTCTGTCCATGATCTGGCGGAAAATAAGGCCTATACCTGGGGTGACGTGTCGGTGGTCCTTAAGCCAAAGACCCCAGACTTAATCGGAAATTATCCGTCCCAGAATTTACATTGGCCTTTGGCATGCTGAGGGATGTCCTATGTTCAGCCACTCCCAGCAGGAGGGAAGAGCTGGACTTATACCTCTATACTGTAGTAGACCTGGGCTACAAGTATGGAGGATTTTCTTTCTACGATTATCATCGTTCTTTTTCCGCAAAGGCAGCAGCCAGACTCACACAATTTCAAACAACCACAAATTGGACCCTCATGGACACAGAGCTGTTCTGTCGCCACTTTGCCGGCTTGCGCTCACCACTGTGTGCAATTTGCCAGTCCTCCACTCACACCGCCACCTGGTGCGCCAATGCGACAATCAGACGTCCCTTCGAATTTCCCTCTACCTCCGGTGCACTTCAGGGCCAGTCGGCCCCTGCACAAATGACTCAGGTGGACAAATTTGGATGCCCAGTCCGAACCGTGGGAGGGGCAGCCATCTGCAATAATTATAATTACAGGTCCTGCAATTTCAGTCAGTGCCGCCTGCTCCACATCTGCACCCTATGCCAGAGGGCGCATCCAAGGAACTTGTGCGAAGTCAAGCAACAGAAGAGGGCATGACTAAGCCGAGTCAATCTCAATGTTCCCATCGCTGAGCATAAAGTTGACGGTTCAGCACACAACATTACCTTTCTCGGGGTCAACTTAGATACCTGCACCATGCAGGCCAGCCTCTCCCTCGACAAACTAACCCGCATTAGGGCGGTCCTCCGAGAATTCACCCACACTAGGAAGTGTACCAAAAAGCAGCTGCAATCTCTCCTGGGAATGCTTAATTTCACCATGCGAATCATTCCACAGGGTCGCACCTTTGTGTCACACCTGCTGGTATTTCTGTCACAAACACAAGACCCTGATAAGATCCTCAATTTAGATACCGCAGCGGTAGCGGACCTATCCATGTGGGTGGAATTCCTTTCCGCCTGAAATGGCATATCCCTATTCATACCTATGGTCTCGTCCCTTTCACCCCAGGTGGTGACAGATGCTGCAGCTTCCACAGGCTTCGCTGCAATTTTTGGCCACCAATGGTTTTCAGGACCCTGGCCTCCACAGATACTGTTAATACCTGGCTTCACCCGAACATCCTCCCTCTTTGAGCTCTATCCTATAGTGGCAGCCGCACAGCTCTGGGGTCATCAGTGGACAGGGCAAACTGTGGTCTTCACCGACGACAATCAGGCCATGGCAGACATTATCAACAAAGGCAGGTCCAAGTCCCTATCAGTCATGTCCTTCCTGCGCAGATTGGTACAGCTGTCTTTACAACATCAGTTTAATATCCACTGTTCATTTATTTCAGGCAAGTACAACCTAGCAGCAGACGCACTGTCACGTTTTAATTATACTTCCTTTTTCAAAGGTTCCCGGAGCCAATACAGTTTCGGCCCCTATCCCCGTTTGGTCTCAGCTGACCCTGGACTAGTACAACACCTACAAGGAGCGACCCAGCTCATCAACTACTCACTGTCCCATAACACACTCAAAGCCTACCAGACAGCTTGGAGTGCGTTCAATAAATTCCTGGCACCCTGCTCAGAGGGAAACAACAGATGTCAAGCACGTACTGGCCTTCATTTCATATTGCCATACTCAGCTGGCCTTATCTCATAATACTATTCGGCTGTACCTAGCCAGCACACAAAATTTCTTGACTCTACAAGACCCCGCAAAGTCTTCTCTGTTTTCATCCAACGCTATCCGAGCCATCCTACATGGCACCCAGAAACACCAACCGGTGGTCAGTACCAAAAGTTTACCCATAACGGGGCCCATCTTTAGGGGTATGTCGACCATCCTGAATACTTCTCCATTTGGTCTTCTCCCCAGTACGGTCCTACAAGCAGCCATATACTTGGCCTACTACGGGTTCTTGCGACCTGGCGAGTTCACCTGTAGCAACCCCGCAGGCCAAGTGCTACGCAGACGGCACTTGGTTCGCTACCAAGACCACTTTGTTCTCCACCTTGCGTTTTCTAAAACCCAGCAGGCAGGCTCTGGAGTGGACATCCACCTTTACAAAACCAATAATAGCTGGTGTCGAGTCACCGTACTCAATCATCTTCTGTCACTCCTGCCTGAACAACTGGACTCCAGCCCCCTTCTACCATTTCCAGTCAAACCCTTAAGTGCCTGTCAGTTTGTGAAACACATAAGGATACTTCTCCGCAACCTTCACCTTAACCCTAGTCAGTACTCCGGCCACTCCTTTCGTATTGGAGCGGCCTTGGCAGCATCCCTAATCCTCAAGTGGAGATGGCACAGGCATTTTCAAAATAAGCTCAATGAACAACTGAAAAAACAATAAAATACTATACCCCTACCTGAATGTTTTTGCCCCTTTATTTTGGTATACTGTCCATCAGACCAAGGCACACTTTCAGGTCCATTTCATGTGGTAAGTCCACACTTCCAGGTCCATTTCATATGGTAAGTCTTATGTTAACTATAAATGTTACCCGTGTCCGTATTGGCTATAGGGCTTCAACCATAAGTAGAAAGGCCAGTATGGTGGCCTGAATTTATGGGAGGAGCCCAGGGGGTATTTAACCAGCCCACTCGCCTGTGGTATTTGTCGGTTTCCTGTGCGCGATACCCACCCTCCCATCCCCCTTTTCAGGGCATTTCTCAATTATTCATTTCTCTTCACAGAATAATCATTTCTAAAACTAGGGTATGCCCCCTTATTTTGGTATACCGTCCATCATGTGGTAAGTCCACACTTCCAGGTCCATTTCATATGGTAAGTCTTATGTTAACTATAAATGTTACCCATGTCCGTATCGGCCATAGGGCTTCAACCATAAATATATATATATATATTATATATATATATATATATATATATATATATATATATATATATATATATTTAAAGTCAATAAATTGTAAATGTGATATAATTATTAAAAAAGAATTAATCACAATCAAGTGTGTGTGTGTATCATTCAAACATAACTACTTATGTAATAAAATAAAAAAAGTACCAATGTAGTGAACAGTCTTCAATGTGCAAAGAAAATCACTCTTCAATTCAAAAAGAAGGATTTAACAAGAATTTCCAAAAGTTTGTTGAGAACAGGTGCAGTCACTTTTTTTTTTTTTTTTTTGGATATCGCCGGTTCCACATTCAGTACAGAAAAAAAATATTTCTCAGGATTTTCCCAGTCATCACAGAGAACATATCTAAGTAGTGAGTAAGCTGGATAGATTTTGACAAGTTTAGGACCTTTACGTGAGCCCAGACTAGTTAGAGCACAACTTAAAATCACTGGATGTTTCATTTGAAATATGACTTGCACAGCATCAGTTATAGCCTTAGTTCAGGAGTCCATTCAAATAATTGAGGCTCCTTGGGAAAAAAGCCATCCAATCTAATGGGGCGTACACACGGTCGGACTTTTCGGCTACAAAAGTCCGACAGCCCGTCCGAAAACTTTCGACGGACTTTTGGTGGACTTGCGGGGGACTTTCTAACGAACGGACTTGCCTACATACGATCACACAAAAGTCTGACGGATTCGTACGTGATGACGTACGACCGGACTAAAATAAGGAAGTTGATAGCCAGTAGCCAATCGCTGCCCTAGCGTGGGTTTTTGTCCGTCGGACTAGCATATAGACGAGCGGATTTCTGGGTCCGGCAGGGTTACGACGTAAAGATTTGAAGCAAGTTCCAAATCTAAAGTCCTTCAGATTTGTGACTGGAAAAGTCAGCTGAAAGTCCGGGGAAGCCCACACACGATCGGATTGTCCGCCGGATTTGGTCTGTCGGCGTCCATCCGAAAAGTCCGACCGTGTGTACGTCCATAAGTAGCCCAGGGCCAGTAGAATGAGACATTCTAGGCTGTTGGTGTCAGAAACTTTAGGAAGGACACTACAAGCCTCCCTAGAAGCTTCCTCTGTACTTGGAACACAACATGTTGTGCTGTTTACACTGAAACAATTTAATTGTAAAACCAGGAAACATTGTGGTTTACTCACAACCAGCTGAATATACAGGAGGGGTTTAATGGCAAAAGGTGATGAGGTCACTAAGACCGCAAGGACCAACTGGGCCATGAACTGTACATCTCTTGCACACAGGAGCAGAAACTGCAAGAAGCTACCTCACACTAAAGAAAAAAGAGAAGATCAGAGCAGAGAGTGCGTGCATGCATGTGCGTCTGGATATCCAACTGTCTTCTTTTGTTTGCCAGTGTTTAATTCTTCCTGAAGACGGCAGTAAACGGACGTTCAGAGGCAGTAGGATGCTTTTTTCAACTGCCCCTGAACTCATCCAATGTTATCTTATGTGTACATGTACACAGGTTCATTTAATGTCATTTTTAGGCAGTTGCGTTTATAGGCTTTTCTTTGAAGGCAAAAAAGTGATTCCAGACGCCGAAGTTTCTGACGTCAAACGCGGCTAAACGCGACTAAATGCGAGTTACTCTTACTTTACTCTTTACTCTTACTTTAGCTTCTAAACGTAAACGTGGCTAAACGCGGCATGTAAACGTGGCAAAACAGACGTTTTGAACGTGGGTTACTGGTTGTGAATTAAAAAAAAGAAGGGAATTCTGCTTAGAATGACTACTTGTTATGGAATTCTTAGTTCACTATTGTTTTTAAGGTGTCAGTTTTTTTTGTTTGTAAAAAAATAAAAAATCTTAGAAGCCATCAGTTGAATTAATTTGATCAACAGAACTTGCAGTTGATACTAACATCTTGTCCTGCTTACTGTAGCTCTCTTGGTGGCTAAAACAAGCTCCTGATGTTTTGGAAATAGTTCACTTTGAATGATTAAATTAAAAACCGTTTTAATGACAAGGAGCAGCTGTTCCTTTTGATGGTGACACTGGGTTTTTACTTTAAAGGAAACTAATGCTGGCAATACTAGTCTTTTTTCCATCACGCTTACACATCTGAGGCAATTTTAGATTTCCTACACCCCCTCTTAAGTTAAGTGCTGGCAATGAACACATAAATATTTATTGGCAGATTTTGTGGATCTATACTAATTTACCTCTCCTTTAATTATTAAATTTAATTAACTGTTAAGTAATGTACACAAGCTGTGCCCTAATGACATATGGAAGTCCTGGAGAAGCAACTACAGGCAAAGATTGTACACTTTATACAAAGGAGCTACTGCTGCAACATGCTACATTACTGTCACCGATGATATGACCAATTCAAACATTACTGGCAACAACTGGGAAATATACGGATTTGCTTGCAAACGTTCCCAAAACCAGAGTAAATGAAAGAGGTTTTCCAGACCAATGGAGACGGTAAAAAAAAATTATTTTTTTTTAACGACATCAGGGAACCATATATAGGATGAGGGGGGTATTACCATAGGCAGATCTTTGTGTGCATGCTTACATGCTGCATGCTAGGTCGAGCACTAGTCATTAGGGATGGGCTCAGGCGTGTTTGGATCGTAGTTCCAACCCACCTGAGCAATCCGGCCAGGAAGCCGACATTGCACACCACCAATCATAGGCAGTGAATGTCCAACTGCGGGCCGGGAAATGCCTCACTGCCCATTATTGGCGGTGTGCAGTGAGGGCTTCCTGGCGGGATTGCTCAGGATGTTTGGGACTATGAATTGAACTCGCCTGAGCCCACCCCTACTAGTCATTGTATGAGATTCCATATTGTGGTGCCTGCATACAGATGCCAAACAGCACATTAGTGATGTTGAAGATACGCTGCCTCCCTTGCAAGGTGAGGTCCAGTCTCTGCACCAAGCTACTGTAGCTCGTTCTTCTAAAGTGAACAACGTTGAGGACTGATTCGACACAATAACTTGCACCTCATAGGCTTCCCGGAGGGTTACAAGGGTAGGGATCCAGGACTTCATGGAGACCTGGCTTGAATCAGTTATGCCTTTGGATACCTTCTCTGCTCCTTTTGCTAAAGAATGGGCTCACCATGTACCCCTGCCCCCCGTTACCCCCTGGCACACCCCCTACCAGTGCTTTACTCACTACTCCAAGGATAAGGAGCATACCCTGCGTGCTGCCCGCATACTGGGTGAATTGAAGTATAATGGAAATCGCATCTCTCTTTTCCCAGATTTCTCTGCGGCCTCCCAGAAACACAAAGTGGCCTTTACTGCAGTCAAATGTAGGTTGCATGACAAGAATTTCCTGCTAAACTCAGGGTTGTCAGTGGCAGAAAAGCGCAATTCTTCGCCTCGCCTAAAGATGCTTCTACCTGGCTGGATGGCCTAGGTATAAGAGGGATGCTGAGGGGGATCTTTTGGAACAAAAAGTTTTTTTTTTTTACCTTAATGCAGAGAATGCCTAATGCAATGCATAACAGTAAGAATCCTAAGCATTTAGAACCACTTTAAAGCATTTGCAACGTTGCTTGATATATCTATAAGGTAAAATGCAATAGGGTCTTTACCCCTTACCAATTATTGATTCTCACAGGGTGGAGCAATGAGACAATATCACCCCCCTGGGGACCATAAACAAGGCCCAGCCTGGCCTAACAAGGTTACAACCCCATCATCAAACCCACATTCTTAGCATTTGTCCTTTTTCCACTGCACAAAAGAACTCCCCCATGAAGGAATAATCCAGGCTGGAATCGCAAATGTATTAAACCTTGCACTGTTAATTTCCAATGTAACTTTCAACATCTACAGAGGCATCTGTTACTTCTCAGTTACTTCTGCAGCACATACTTTTGGTAAGCTTCCAAATGACTAAGCTTTCTTGCAAAGACCCATGTCAACACATTGCATACATTTCCTCATACATACTCTTCCCAGAGTATGAGTCCTGTAGCTTCCCTCCCCTCTCCAATTGGGAGCAGTCCAAGTGTACCCCCACCGAAGGGGGCACAAAACCCTTATGCTTCTGTGCGAGGTCTAGACAAGAGTAGAAGAGTCCCTCCACTCCTCCACTGTCTGCCAAAAAGCATTGTCACTCCACCCTACCCCTTGCTTTTATTCCCAAAGTGAGTGGCAGGAGGAGGCTACCAAGCAACCTTAATGCAGAACCTCAACTTAAAGGACCTTCCATCCCACTACATCTTCTCAACATGGGGTATGCACTGGGTGTTAAACGATAATAGCTTATTGAACAGAGATTAATGATAATTATACAGTGTATAAGCCTACATTGTAACAATGATTATATCCTTAATCTATCCAATTATGTATAAATGAATGAATGAACAAACTAATATTTAATGGCTTTATACAATACACAAAGTAGATGTGGATTTGTGGACACAAAACCCCCTTTGACACACATCATCGTTGCTTAATATAGGAGCATATCTGGAGATGTCTGCCTACACCACATAGTAGGCATGAAATCACAATTGCCCATTTTTGGCCTGTTCCCTGTCACTTATTACCATTCATGTCAGCAGTACTCTAACTGAATTCACCAGTACCACTGGTCTCACTTCATGTGATGTTTTCATCTCCTGTGGCACCCTTCTTATGTCACAACCAATTGACAGTTAAAGTAGAAAATAAAATGACATATATGATGCAGTCTAACACTTACTAGCATTACACACCTGTAATGCCGTGTACACATGACCAGACTTTTCGACAGCAAAGGTCCAACGGAACGAATCCGCCGGACAATTCGATCATGTGTGGGCTTCATCGGACCTTTGCTGTCGAAAAATCAGATGGACTTTAGAAATAGAACATGTTTCAAATCTTTCCGACGGACTCGAGTCTGGTCGAAAAATCCATTGGTCTGTATGCTAGTCCGACGGACAAACAACGACGCAAGAGCAGCTATTGGCTACGAACTTCCTTATTGGCTATGAACTTCCTTATTCTAGTCTGGTCGTACATCACATTCGAATCAGTCGGACTTTGGTGTGATTGTGTGTAAGCAAGTCCGTTACGTTGGAACTCCGTCGGAACTCCGTCAAAAGTCCGTCAAAAAATCCTTTGGAGTTCAGTTCGTCGAAAGTCCACTCGTGTGTGCATGGCATAACAGTTTTATTACCTGTTAATTCTGCTTGAAAGTCAGTTGATTTTCAATTTCCTGTCATAGAAAGATAATGCTGTTTGTTCTGCAGTGAAATCACGCAGCAGCACTATCAATGTCAGATAGGGTAGCTTTAGATGGACATCTAGTTTTAGGTAGACTTTAAGTAGGCAACAAACAAATTAAAATCCAAGTTAACATTTTAAAAGCAGTTACAGCAATGGGTTTTCTTCTATTCTCGACAGCAAAAAAAGGTTCAACCCCTATATGACAGCGGTACATATATAGTGGCAGAGCAGGTAAGCACCTGTGTTGCTTTCTATTTGTGGGGTGTGCTTCATTGGCTTCCCCATAACTATGACCAAGCTTTCACTGTCAACTAATGAGCGGCTTCTGATGACATCAGCATCGTGCACCTACTCACAGTGCAGCAAGATCGGGAGCCTCATCTCTTGGCTTTGGGTGTTAAAGTCCATTTAAAGCGCCAGCTTCAGCTGGAGTAAAGGGGTTAAACTAGATGACTAAAAGCTGATCATTGAGCCCCTACTAATATAATAGTTTGCCCCAACCCATGTAAATGTCACTTTTGCTGGAGAGCTTTGTCTGTATGTAAATATAGGGAAAGTACGGATGATTTCCAGTGAAAGGAAGGTTCCTCTCTATTTTAACCACTTCTGGACCAGCCGCCGCAGTTTTACTGCGGCAGGTTGGCTCGGCTGGGCAAATCGACGTTAGCTTACGTCGCTTTTCCTTTTGGCCACTAGGGGTGCGCGCACGCCCGCAGAGTGTGCCCGGAGCCCATGCGAGTGCCCGGTGGGCGCGATGACCGCCGGGCACCCGCGATTGTTCGTGACAGAGCGAGAACCGGGATCTGTGTGTGTAAACACACAAATCCTTGTTCTTTCAGGGGAGAAAAGACAGATTGTGTGTTCATACTAAGTATGAACACCGTTCGCATGGCAGATCGCCGCCATTACTAGTAGAAAAAAAAAAATCATAATAAAAATGCCATAAATCTATTCCCCTGTTTTTTAGAAGCTATAACATTTGTGCAAACCAATTAATATAGGCTTATTGCTATCAAAAATATGTAGAAGAATACATATCGGCCTAAACTGAGGAAAAGGTTTTTTTTTTTTTTTTTTAAATGTGGCATATTTATTATAACAAAAAGTAAAAGATATTGGGGGTTATTTACGAAAAGAAAATCCACTTTGCACTGCAAATGCACTTGAAAGTGTGCTTAAAGTGCACTTGGAAGTAAAGTCGCTGTAGATCCGAAGGGGACATGCAAGGAAAATAAAAAACAGCATTTTAGCTTGCACATGATTGGATGATAAAATCAGCAGAGCTTTCACTCATTTCAGATCTACCCCTTAGATTTAGAGGGACTGCACTTCCAAGTGCACTTTAAGTGCACTTTCAAGTGGACTTGCAGTGCTAAGTGGATTTGCCTTTGGTAAATAACCCCCATTGTGTTTTTTTCAAAATTGTCGCTCTTCTTTTGTTTATAGCGGAAAAAATAAAAACCACAGAGGTGATTAAATACCACCAAAAGAAAAGGGTATTTGTAGGAAAAAAAGGACATAAATTTTGTTAGGGTACAACGTCGCACGACCGCGCAATTGTCAGTTAAAGCAACGCAGTGCCGTATCGCAAAAAATGGCCTGGTCATTGAGCAGCCAAATCTTCCAGGGCTGAAGTGGTTAATAATCTTGCCCATTTGTATTACCTTGCAACTTTCTTATGGGCCCCTCTTGGCTACACAGACAACGTCCACTGTCACACATAGGTTAGGCCATGTTGGTGGTAACAATATTTGTACAATTATTTGTTGTTTCATGCATGATCTGAATGTTTGACGAAGGATGATAAGCTAGGTCTTGATCATTTGTCCAAACGCATGCATTGGCAATTATTTAAAGCTAAGCTTTGAATTAGGTCAATCCAGGTAGCCTGATTTTAGCATGCAGTGTTATGCATATTACCCGTTACACTGGATACTCTTGACACATCTTGTGAGTGAGAATAGCGATTGCGGTTCTGGTTCTTGCGTTTGCCTGTTGCAGATCTTGCTGTCCTCATATGAACCTCACTTGCTTTGAAAAAAGCTACCATGAATGGTTGCTTGTCATATGGGCCATCCCTGCCAACCAGACCGGCAGCTCTTGTGTTTACATTCTGACCTAGAGCCAAATGAAAGATGAGTGTATTTGTTATGTAAGGGAACTATAGCATCTATAAATATACACACACACACATATATATATATATATATAATTACATCTATTGAATGCACATATATAACCTATAATCAAATATAAGAAAATATAAGTATAAGAAGGAAATACGCTAAATAACACACGGGGAAGATTTATGGTATGTCTAAAAAATAATTAATTTACTTTCCATGATTGTATATGAACTTTTAGTTTGGTAAGGCAGCAATGAAGAGCCAGTCCAGCAGATCTCTCAAAGAACAGAATTATTAGGAAGACCGTATGATTTCACCAATGGCTATAACTTTTGCATAGTACTTAATCAAGTGATACAGAAATATATATATATGGGATACAACATAAAACATAATTTTTTACTTTTCAGCATTGCCAACAAAAAAATGGGACCCTGCAAAAACCTGTTTCTAACATTTAATAGAAACAGAAATCACGGGGGCATGCCCATCTTTTGGCAGATGAACAATAGCTTAATTTAGCTCTGCTTGTACTGAGGAATCCTGTACTCATCCTGCACATTTTAGGTGTTTGTCCCAGGCCTCTTCTTTCACTATGATTTTTTGTTTACAAGCCACTGTATGACACAAGGTACTGTCCAGAATATCCCTAAACTGTTGAGTACATATTTTTGAGGTTGGTTCAACCCCATCCATGGTGATGCTCCATGATATAATCTATCTAGATGACAATGGCTAGTATCTCTATTTTATCATGGAATATCCAGGGGTTAGATGACAAAATAAAACACCTTTTAGTATTTAACCACTTCAACACCAGGCACTTTCGCCCCTTCCTTCCCAGGACAATTTTCTGCGTTCAGCACTGTCGCACTTTGAATGACAATTGCGCGGTCATGCAACACTGTACCCAACACAAAATTTTTTTATCCCTCCACCTTTTAGGATGGATAGACTAAACTCTCTTATGAAAAAAATAAATAGTTAGGGAGGTTTAATAATTTCAGGAGACTTTAATATGGTCTTGTCTCCAGAAATTGACAGACTATGGGGTCAACACTTTATTGCTACACCACTAGAAGGGTGTACATACATTCTAATTTAACCAAAGTCTAGTGGAAGGTGTAGGCGGAAGAATTCCACTAGTAGACATGTGCAATTTGTTTTGTAATGCATCCGAATGTCCGAAAAAAAAAATAACGAATTTGAGCTAATACGAAATAAATTATAATGAGAATAACGAATGAATTCGGCATGATTTATAATTCATTAAAGGTTTAAAGAAACAAAAGGTCAACTCGGAGTACATCTTACAGCCCAATCAGCTGATTTATTTTGTGCTGGAGGTTGGATTACTGGCAAAGTGCATTCCTGAGAACTGAGTGAGAAGTGTGTTGTATTGTCATTCTGTGTGTTAATGGATTCAATAAACGAATGACTTTCCAAACTACGAATCGTTATCATGAATATATATATATACATACATAAATAACAAATGATATGAAAATGAAACAATTAAAAAATAAAATGAATCGATTCGTTATAACGAATATCTATACAGAAATAACAAATGATCTGAAAACGAATTAATGTACCATAACATAACAGAAAGAAATGATGTATTTTACGAATGGAAACTAAACAAAATGAAATTTTCCTTCATGCATAAGTCTATCCGCTAGTACGGAGTATTGTTCTTCTCATGGACAATAGACTTTATCGAGAATTGATCTTGTTTTACCTTCCATGATACACTTGCTCTTGTTCAGAGTATTATATACTTGACTAGACTTATTTCAGATCACTTGCCCCTGCAATTAATAAGTCAAAAAGCTCAATCTCTGGGAATTCGTACATGGCGCATGGGTTCTCTTTGGCTAGATAAACCTTTAATCTAAAATCAGTGGAGGGATATGAAAGACCCATACTGGTCTGTGAATCTTGATGATCCAGGTGTATTGATGTCCTTTAAGTGGGATGCCTATAAGGTGGTAATAAGAGATGGCTTTCACTGTCTATCAGAAAAGCCCAAGTGGAATCCTGTACTTTAGCAAACAAGACCTCTACCTTGGTGGAGGGCAAATTTATCTGTTATCCTAAATATCAGAGAGGGAGGGCTGCAGGGCGTACAATCTACTCCTCCAAAAATTGTTGTATTCTACTTATTTCATCTTTGAGGCCAGAGACAAGGCTGGTAAAACATTGGTGTACCTTGCTAGGAGAGAAAACAGCACCTAATATTATACCATAAATATACATCCTAGGAGATGGTGGTTGACAATACCCCTGATATCTTATGAGCCTTCACTGATTTTTATTTGTCTTTATATAGGTCCGCTATAACTTATTCATGGGACAGGCTGCTGGCCTTACTATCTTCTGTACACCTCCCTAAGCTGACATCTCAGGAAAGGCTAGCTTTAGAGGAGCTCATAGGGACCACCACAAATGTTATGGATCACAAAGGACCGTACACACGAGCCGGCTTCTGTCAAAGGGGCATGACCGAAATAGGTCTGCCAATCGGCACCTGACCAGCCCTCTCAGCCAATGGCTGAGAGCGCTGGCTGGTGTGTCCTGTCACAGCACAATAGCTCAGTGGGGGAGGTCGATGTACTAACATCAAATTGTTAGTACAGCGGCTCCGCTGGGAAAAAAAATCTGTTTCAATTTAGGTGATTGCACTTCACCTATTGTGTATTTATAATTCAAATAGGGAGGGAGTTTTTTTCCCCATTGTTTAGGAGAGGCATTGGTGGTTTTTATCTCTAAACCTTTCAAGGATCATCTTTATTGTGATATTGTTCAGGTTGATATTTCTAATTATTACAGATCCCAAGATCTTTTCAAAGGTTTTGGCTATATTGTAAGGTAGCTATTCACCCATTTGCAAGCCATTTAAGACAACAAAAGTCATTGACTTGTGGTGTCTTTTGACACTTACAATGTCTTTGACAAGGTGGAATAGCCTTATCTATTTATGATACTGAAGAAATTCAGCTTCAAACTGAACTGTGTAGGACAGTTTTTTTGTGCAATCCAGCGGGGTCTCAGGGCTGTTTGTTGCGTTTCTAGAGGAAAAAAGGCCTTCCACATTTTTGTATTTTGATAAATCTGAAAATGGCCTAGAAAAAGCGCTAACTCTTATACATCATATTGGACAGTTTTTGGAATTTAGAGACAATTGGAACAAGACTACAAAGTTTTCTATTGATCATCCAGGGGGAGAACATATTTATCCATCTTGTCACCTAAAGATATTTGAAAGATTTCATTATATGGGTATTGAAATACAAGTGCCACTGAAAAGTTACATGGTAATCTGTCTCCTGTACTTACAGTTTGTAGGGGGTTATTCTGCTGAATTTATTAGGTAGGTTTACTATGTTCAAAATTATATTTTTTAGCAGGTAATTAATATTTTTACCGCTTACTTATGTTTTCCCGATTTCCCCTGTGATTATTCCTAGAAAATGTTGTGAACTGGATAAAGTTCTTACCTCCCCCTTCTGTGTGGCTCAAATCCACCTAGAATATCACTAGAAGCACTACAACTAGCAGTGAATAAGGGAGTGAATAAGTGTGGGTTAGCACTACTACACCTATATTTATACTACGCAGTATGAAAATTAACAAATATGTATTGGTGGTTGTGCCCACATGCTAATAACTCGGCCTTAACGTTGGAGGAAGCTATACTTGCATCCTTTGAGACCCGGAGTAATTTGTTTTACAGGAGATATATTTCTCATACTAGGGTATGGAAATACTAAAAATGTACCTTACTCTGAAACACTGGTGTCTCCAAAGATACTCCACCCAATCTATAGTTTGTTCTTGAAATACTCCTCTATGGTGAAGTCCTCAGCTTCCAGAACTATCTGGACTCTCAAGAGAAACCTATTGGATGGGATTCAGAATTAAATACTTTCAATAGCTTTACTTGGGAACTAATTTGAAATCTTTTGAGTTTTTTTGCTGGAAATACTAGGCCCCTAGGACATGCTTTTCCTGATACATGTAACTTTGGCATGCAATGGCAGCCTAAATTGGGGTTTGCAGATGTTGTATTACAACCATAAGCCTTAGAGAAAATGTTGTTGACCTCTGAACATACAAAATAATTCCACCTACTACTCAAGTCTGATATCCCTGAAACTTAGTAAGCTTGATAAACTATATAATAAATATGGATTAGCTATATAGGATTATTGGGCTTTGATTTTTAAACCACAATGATATTTCATCCAGGAACAAGCCAATTCAGATTCAAGTTTTTACACCACTGCATTATAATATGCAACAGATTCCATCATCCTCTTGCTTTAGGTGCTCAAGCGAGGGGGCAATAATTCTTCATATGATGTGTGAGACCTCCCAGCGATTAGACTATGTTGGTCACAATAAGTTAGTACTCCAAATATCTGCAATCCCTTTTTGTGTATTCTAGGGCAACGTGGGGGAACTCCAACTAGCAGCATTAAAGATGTTTGTAATACTCTCTTCTTTCATGTAAAAAATGAATGCTCTAACCTGGAAAAGGGTAAAGCCATTCACAATTATGAATGGAAGGGGTCGGTTAATTCTATGCTTCCAATATATAAGCTTACCTATGAATCTAGGGGCTAAAAATTTGAGGTTGTTTGGTCTAGCTAGGTAAAGATATCAGACACTATCAAATACTCTGACTATCATGGGGATGGTATCATCTGAGTTTCAATAGGTTGGTCATCTAAGCTTTAGGTATGTGCTGTTCACCAGTAGTTTGAACATACAACAAAGACTGCCTTTTTCTTAAGACCACCCTTGAGGACTGTACTGGTTAATTGACACCTACGAAAGCTATGTAAGCTGTTGTATGTATCTGTGACATATAACTGTTTGTACTTTTACTGTTGTACTATTGCAAAAGCAATAAAATCTCTGTAACAGAAACCAAACATTTTTATACTTACTTAAGCACATAAAACACTATCAAGATAACACAGCAAGAGGAATATCAACGCTAATTGATGAGACTATGAAGTCATACACGATGAAGACATGTCAGCTTACTTACGGGTTATCCCATAACTCTTTAAGCATAAAACACAAAAAAGATCCAAATCCACCTAATACTCTAGGTAAGAGTAGGTTAGAATAAGAAGCACTCTTGCAGCAAGCATAATTATTGTGTAATTGTATTCAAAATGTTTCATTAAGATTATACTTAAAGAGGAGTTCTGCCCCCCAGCAAAAAATTAAAAGTCAGCAGCAACACATACTGTAGCTGCTGACTTTTAATATTAGGACACTTACCTGTCCTGGAATCTAGTGATGTCGGCACCCCAGCCGATGGTGCTGTCGCCACCATTCAGTTGCTGAGCACCAACTCTTGGGTTCTGTCGCCACCGTTCATAGTAAGGGAACCCAGCAGTGAAGCCTTGTGGCTTTAAAGCCGGTTCCCTACTGCGCATGCGCAAAGCGCGCTGCACTTTCTGAATGGCCCACCAGCGACAGGGGAAGGAGGAGGAGGGCCAAACTTTCGAGTGATCGCTTCGCAATCTCCCAGAAGTGGGGACCGGTACCTGTAAAAAACAGGTAACCACTCCCCTGAAAGGTACCAAATGTGGCACCGGAGGGGGGGGAGGAGTCAGATAAGCGGAGCTTCCACTTTTGGGTGGAACTTACCCTGAAGGCCCCGTTTTAATTCAGTTTTTATTTTTTAAAGTATTAGTAGCACCCCATCCCCCACTCCTCCCCATTTATTGTTAATCAAACCTTTGTCTTGGGTTTGGACCTCGATTTAAAAAATTGCTACAACTTCTCTATGCCTTTCCCATGGCCAGAGTTTGTGCCAATGGGTGGACATCTGAGGCTTTTCCACTCACTCCCCAGGGATGCTAGACAGGGGTATTCTCCTGCTCCCCTCCTGTTCCCTGGCTGCTCAAATCAGGGTAATTTTCTATAATAATGCTGTTATTAACATGTCGAAAAAAAGCTGCATCCTGACAACTATATGATTTTATAATGAGAGAACTCAGACCTTTCACTTAATACTACTGTCACGGTTTTTACTGATTTTGGCAGTTATTCTGGTCTGACCATTAACTTGAAATCACAAATTTTGCCTATTGATTCTTTCCCCGTTACTAGCAATCAGGTAGTCTCACTTCCATTTTGCAGGACTGGTGTCATTAGATATCTTGGTATAGATATTTCAAGGGAACTTTGTGATTATATATGTCTACATGTTGATCCCCTGCTTACTACTATTACAACTAAAATTGGCATATGGCAATAATATGTTTACTCCACACTTAATGTTACATAGTTAGTAAGGTTGAATAAAGACACCATTCCATCCAGTTCAACCTGAGTGAGGTGTGGATGCATGTCTACAATTATCCCTATATATATTTTTTTTTTATTTAAGGTACCCATATATTGCCATCAATTTACGCAGCACTCCACACATACATCGCACACTCAAATCAGTCCCTACCCTCAAGGAGCTCACAATCCAAGGTCCCTAACTCACATTCATATATTAGAGCCAATTTTGGACAGAAGCCAATTAACCTACCAGCATGTCTTTGGAGTGTGGGAGGAAACCGGAGTACCCGGAGGAAACCCACACAGGCACAGGGAGAACATGCAAACTCCAGGCAGGTAGTGTCGTGGTTGGGATTCGAACCAGCGACCCTTTTTACTGCTAGGCGAAAGTGCTATCCACTACACCACTGCGCTGCCCATGTGTTTATATATTCTAATACAGCTGCTACATAAATGCTTCCTAAACTGTTTCACCAAATATTTATATATATTGTATATATATTGTGTATGTTTATACTCTATATATATATAAATCTCCACATAAAAATAACTCACTGTGCTCAACCTGGCCTGACATGATATCTGTGTGTAGTAGGTGGTGCTGCGCTAGGGGTTCCCATATGTGCTAAGTATCTAACTGAGAAGTAAATACCAGCACTTGTCTTTGGGCTTGAAAATATGCTTTATTAGACACCCGGGTAAAAGTCACAGATGCGGGGGGCGTAGCCTGGACATGGCGGTGTGAAGACACATTTTCTGTGAGCTCCTGACTTCCCCCTGCCTATCTTGAGAAACCACAGGATTTAACAGGCTCCTTCAGCCTCATGCTAGCTGCGAAACAATATCAGACCAGATCGTCAGCTCGAGTGACTCACTCCCACACTCCCCAAGGGGAGATCCACCGCTTTTTCCAGAACGCACACCGCACCTCCCCGGGCGCCATTGTGGCGGCGCCTAGTGGCTCAGGTCTAGGACTATAGGCAACGCTGGGCCCGCTGGCCTCCCCTGGCTCACCCTCTGTATTGGACTCCCTATCAGAGACCCCTGTGCTCTTCTGCCCAATCATGTCGGAGGTCATAAATTCCCCACTCAGAAGACGGTGACATTAGGATGCTTCTACAGGCCTTACCCACTAAACAGCTCCAGCTTCATATGGAGGACTTAAAAGACAGAAGCCGCAGGAACAACCTGCAGCTACAGGGCCTCCCAGAAGCCGCTGGCATCGAGCACCTCTCCGCTACGGTGAGTACCATTTTCCAGCAAGTATTATGCCCTGTACACACGATAGGATTTTCCGATGGAAAATGTGTGATAGGACCTTGTTGTCGGAAATTCCGACCGTGTGTAGGCTCCATCACACATTTTCCATAGGAATTTCCGACACACAAAGTTTGAGAGCAGGCTATAAAATTTTACGACAACAAAATCTGTGTGTACACAAATCCGACGCACAAAGTGCCACGCATGCTCAGAATAAATTAGGAGACGAAAGTTATTGGCTACTGCCCCATTTATAGTCCCGACGTACGTGTTTTACGACACCACGTTCAGAACGATCGGATTTTCCGACAACTTTGTGTGACCGTGTGTATGCAAGACAAGTTTGAACATCATCAACATCCGTCGGAAAAAATCCATGGATTTTGCTGTCGGAATGTCCGATCAATGTCCGACCGTGTGTACAGGGCATTAGATTCCCCACAGACTACCGTAGATCTGGACAGGGTTCATAGGGCCCTAGGCCCACAATCATCTGACCCCAATAGGCCCTGGGATGTCGTGTGCCGCCTACACCTTTACCCCCAGAAAAAACAAATCCTCCACAAGGCATGGGAGAGTGGGGAAGTGGAATTCGACGGAGCATCCATCAAGATCCTACCGGATCTCTCCAGGACAACACTCCATCAAAGAGTCCGCCTACGCCCGATCCTAGACCTGGCACGGGAACAGGGAAGTACAGATGGGGATACCCGCTGACAGTCACCTTTCTGAGAGCCTCTGCTTCCTTCACCCTACGTACACCCGCAGACCTACCCAATCTATTCGCTTTCCTTGATGTAGAACCCATCCAATTGGCTCCAGCTTCTCCCATGCCCGGCGGGCCGCCCTGAACATCCTCAAGCGCGCCAGCAGAGGCCATGGAGGAGATCCCGAGCCCTCTCCAGGGAGATATCCAGGGAAGCCTAAGTGTTGAAAGCACTGTTTCACATGCCTGCATGGTGGTTTATGACTGTTGGTTTTATGGCGAACCTTCTGAGTTGTCCCCGCCGACTACCTGCAGTTGGCATGACTAGCTCTTTCCTGCACTGACTTACCTGGCATCTCCCTACGTGCCAATGCCCAGATGTACCCCTTACTGCACATGAGAGGGGCCTTGCTCTAGTATGACCTTCCCTACATGCATATCCCTAGCCGTATACAGTACCTCTTCAGGATACGTGGTCTTTGTGCCCCAATGTTTCCTCTGCTTTGGATTTTCCATATAGCAGTAAGTTATGAGACTTCCGATATACTGCCCAGGTGAGAGCTTTGTGCCTCAATGTTTTTGCATGCTTCATACATGACCACTCTCTCTATAACAACGTTGCCTTACCATGCCCCTCACATGTTCATGTAGGGCTGGAGTGACCACTATGTTTTACCTACTGTCATGGTCTCTTATGTTAAGCAGATTATACTATGCAAATATTTTGGGGTCACTGACTGCCATTGTTTAGATGACATCAGAGTCCCCGGGTTGTGGCTGATTGCCACAGCGTCGAGACCCTCTCCTTGGGTCACTTACGGGGGGTCTCACGGAGTAAGTGTGAACAGACACGTCTGTCCCGTGCCCCTCTGTGAGGCCATGTCAAACCCGGTTAGAGGTGTATGATACTGAGCAATCAATTGGTTATATGACCCATGGTTTCTACATAAGGTGTTGGGCTTGCATACTACTCTTATCTGAGTACTGCTATATCTATGCAACCTGGTGCACATTTCCCTACAATCCTTCGTGATGCGATTCAGCTGATGGAGAGCTATGTCCCTCCTCCACGCTTCCACCCCTCCTCCCTCCCACATCTCCCCTTCCCTCCTCCCTCCCACATCCCCCCTCCCTTCTCCCTTGCACATCCCCCCCTTCTACCTCCGACCTCCCCCCTCCCTCCCCCCACCCTCCCTGCTCTTTTCCCATCCTCCCCACCCCGGGCATCTGACCATGACATTGAGTGATACTGAGGATTGTGGGAACACTGAAACTTAGCTACTATAGATAGGATAGACCAGGCATCCCCGTCAGGGGAAAGACGAGTAGCTCCCCCCCCCCCTTGGGGAGACGGGTCGCTCTCAGATCTTGGATGAGATCTCCTTGGCTGAGCACCCCCGGGAGCTCATGACCGCAAGTTGGAAAGCAAATCTATTACTTGTAACCTTATATGAAGCAAGGTATTTTTTATAGTTTTGGATAGAGTGGAGAAGGATAAGAACCCCTGTCAAGCTTTTATTGCTGTCTGTGTCTCTATGTCTTTCTGTTTGTCCTGTTTACTGTTATTAAAGTGAAAGTAAAACACAAATTTTGGGTTGAAACCAGAACAGGAATAGAGGGGAAATCCTTCAATGGGGACATTAGTTCTGATGACCCTGGTCACACCTCAACATTCCTTCACTTTGGAGGAATTTCCTGTTATAGTTCACATGGACTATTATATGGCACAGTGTATTGTTTTTTCACAGATGTATATATATTTTTTGGTTCACTATGCACTTTAATGTTATAAGATCACCTATACCTTGTCATGTGGTTGGTTGCTTCAGAAGAGATGTGCAGATTTTTTAGCACCTGGCATGTCTTAAAGGGACAGTGTCCATTTATTATTTTTTTACTTTGATTCTTTTACATTATTTATGACACTTTTACATGTTGTTACATAGTGCACTTTGCACATATGAATGTTCATTTACAGGATACTTTGCACTTTATTAACCGTGTTGGATGGACTTAAGACATTTGATTTAGCTTATTATTGTCACTCCCCTTTTTTTTCATTTATGAATTTACATATATTTTACCCTTATGCCGCGTACACACGAGCTGACTTTTCGACGGACTAGGTCCGACAGTCTTTCCGACTGACTTTTCAGCGTAGGTCCGCCGGACTTTCAAACGAACGGACTTGCCTACACACGATCACACCAAAGTCCGACGGATTCGTATGTGATGACATACACCGGACTAAAATAAGGAAGTTGATAGCCAGTAGCCAATAGCTGCCCTAGTGTCGGTTTTAGTCCGTTGGACTAGCATACAGACGAGCGGATTTTTCGACCGGACTCAAGTCCGTTGGAAAGTTGTTTTATTTCTAGGTCCGTCGGACTTTTGGGGAAAAAAAGTCTGCTGGAACCCACACATGATCGAATTGTCCGACGGAGTCCGGTCCCCTGGACCAAGTCTGCCAGAAAGTCTGCTCGTGTGTACGCAGCATAAGAATCACCTTTACATTTGGTGGTCTGATTTATTCAGTTTATCACATATCACATTTTTTGAAGGGGCAGTGCACGGCACAAGCTCTCTTATTATATACTAATATCAGGCAGTGCCACCCATACCTCTTTTTATTCATAAATTATTTATTGCTCGTCCTAAAAAAAAAGTATTTATTAATTCTTTGATTATTTGTTTTCCATTTTGTTATATAATTTAAATACCTGATCTAACAAAATGAACAGTTCTTTATGACTGTAGCTACACTATTTGTATTAGGAAATGATTGCACAGTGTCAGAAAAGGTTTGACAAGAAAAAATGTAGTCCTGTTTTTATGATCCATCTGTGTAGTAATATGGAAAGGGCCACCTCCTGCATTTACCTTGCACATACAACAGTGAGATTCCATTTCACTTACCTTTACTATGTTTGGTGTACTGATGCTTGACCATTTTCATACTCCAGTGGTACAGAATTATTGTATTTTATACAATATAATATTGCACCAGCAGGCACAGCTACCCAGTGTGATTGCTAGCAACCAGGTAGTGCCCAATTTAGTTACGGGGAGGATAAGTGTCAGTTGAGATAAAACACTTTATATTACACCCATGTCAAAGATTTGTTTTGGGTTAAATAAATGTCTATAAACACTGTGGTTACTTATCTGTACTTTAAAACTTCTTTAAAAGTAATTGTGGCTATACTACATCAATACCAGTTCATATGTTCCCAATTGGCATAGTTTTTTTTTTAACAGTCATAACCTACCGTCTCTGGTTTCTACACTAAGCTGTAGTCCAAGGTTGCGCTGTGGATTCATTACCCATAAGTTGCTGGTTGCAGTGATGTCGAATTCCAGCCAACCTTCCTCAGAAGCCCACACTGTCTGAGTATCCAGGAGGAAGAAATCAGATTCTCTGTTATTGGAACAAAAGAAGATCATCTTAGTATAGCATTACAAAGCAAGCTAAAAAACATAAGCATGTACCCCTGTCCTAAGATAAAGCTCACCCCCCCCTAAAAAATTATTTCAATATAAAGGTAAATTTAAGATGTACCAAACATTTCTAACCCAATTATGGTGCCGTGAGCTAGAACCCATCCGCAGATCCAATATACAAAATGAAACAAAATAGCTATATCGCTCTTCTTTTTATTGATCCATAAAAAGTAATAGTGTTTCATAATAGACAATAAAACAGCAACATTTTGGGGCTCATTGACGCAACACTTCCTCAAGCCTATAATCTAACATCACGCACAACTTACACCTATCATCTTAACGTATATGCTAACCAGAACTGACAAATAATTATTTAACATTAACTCTTAAAATGTTCCTTCTGCACTGCTTAAAGCCCCATACACACTAGTAGGGTTTTTTTTGTTCAACCCAGCATTGCCGAACGATAAAAAAAACTGACAGCTCCAGTCGGAGCCACTGTACTAACTATTCAACGTTAGTACAGTGATCTCCCCTGCTGTTTTATTGTGTTCTGACAGGGGGACAATGTAAAGTAGTGAATGTACAGCTTGTATAACAGTGTAAATTTGCTGTCCCCTCAAAATAACTCAACACAGCCATTAATGTGTAAACCGCTGGCAACAAAAGTGAGTACACCTCTAAGTGAAAATGTCCAAATTGGGCCCAATTAGGCATTTTCCCTCCCTGGTGTCATGTGACTCATTAGTGTTACAAGGTCTTAGGTGTGAATGAGGAGCAGGTGTGTTAAATTTGATGTTATCGCTCTCTCTCTCATACTGGTCACTGGAAGTTCAACATGGCACCTCATGGCAAAGAACTCTCTGAGAATCTGAAAAAAAGAATTGTTGCTCTACATAAAGATGGCCTAGGCTATAAGAAGATTGCCAAGACCCTGAAACTGAGCTGCAGCACAGTGGCCAAGACCATTCAGAGGTTTAACAGGACAGGTTCCACTCAGAACAGGCCTTGCCATGGTCAACCAAAGAAGTTGAGAGCACGTGCTCAGCGTCATATCCACAGGCTGTCTTTGGGAAATAGACCTATGAGTGTGGGCAGCCTCAAATGGAAGGTGGAGGAGCACAAGGTCTCTAACATCCACCAACTCCATGATGTCGTCAGGGAGGATTGGAAGAGGACTCCAATGGCAACCTGTGAAGCTCTGGTGAACTCCATGCCCAAGAGGGTTAAGGCAGTGCTGGAAAATAATGGTGGCCACACAAAATATTGACACTTTGGGCCCAATTTGTACATTTTCACTTAGGGGTGTACACGCTTTTGTTGCCAGCAGTTTAGACATTAATGACTGTGTGTTGAGTTATTTTCAGGGGGCAGCAAATGTACACTGTTATACAAGCTGTACACTCACTACATTGTAGCAAAGTGTCATTTCTTCAGTGTTGTCACATGAACAGATATAATAAAATATTTACAAAAATGTGAGGGGTGTACAATATAATTGTAGCGGGCACCTACTTTTGAGTATGTGACCTTTTTGCTAGTTTAGAGTTTCAGGTAAATTTAGGCAGGCTTGTACCATTATAGCAGGCCTGTTTGTTTATTTGGGATTTGAGTGAAAGGTAGTTTGTGTGCGAGTTCTGGCCAATCATTAATTTGTTTGGCAGGAGGCGGGACGCTCATATAAAAAGCCGGGTCACATGGTGAATCAGGAGTTCGAGTTTGGAGAGAAGCCAATCAGTCAAGCGGGAGGAATTATTCAGAGTGACTTTTCTCTAGCTCAACTTGGGAGTACCATGCAGATGGGAAGTAGTGGTAAAAAGGTGGGAGTAAAGCTGCAAGTACACATATAGAGATACAGACTGTTCTTGAAAAGTTCTGCAGATGAAGAAGTTATTCAGAGTGACTCTTTATCAGTTATTCTCTATCAAATCTACTTCCATCTTCCCCGATGAAGAAATCACATAGAATAATTTCTTATTATCCACAGTGATGCTAGGTCTTTGCATGAGAGGCAAAGAAAAGATTACAAAGCAACAAAAGAGCATCTCAAAAGAAACCCTTCTCCTATCCCAGTTCATGTTACCTAATAAAGCAAGAGAAAAATGCAATATGGACTGTTTCTGATTTTATGGGCTGCGATGGGTCAGGTGGTAAACGTGAATTACGGATATAATAATTAATCAGCCGCTCCTTCATGGCATCGGTGGGTCTGCTGCATTCATGGCAATGGTGGGTCTGCTGCATTCATGGCAATGGTGGGTCTGCTACATTCATGGCAATGGGGGTGCTGTTGCATTCATGGCAATGGGGGGCTGCTGCATTCATGGCAATGGGGGGGGGGGGGGGCTGCTGCATTCATGGCAATGGTGGGGCTGCTGCATTCATAGCAATGGTGGGGATGCTGCATTCATGGCAATGGTGGGTCTGCTGCATTCATGGCAATGGTGGGTCTTCTGCATTCAAGGTAATGGTGGGTCTGCTGCATTCATGGCAATGGTGGGGCTGCTGCATTCATGGCAATGGGGGTGCTGTTGCATTCATGGCAATGGGGGGCTGCTGCATTCATGGCAATGGGGGGGGGGGGCTGCTGCATTCATGGCAATGGTGAGGCTGCTGCATTCATGGCAATGGTGGGGCTGCTCCATTCATGGCAATGGTGGGGCTGCTGCATTCATGGCAATAGTGGGGCTGCTGCATTCAGGGCAATGGTGGGTGCTGCTGCATTCATGGCAATAGTGAGTGCTGCTGCATTCATGGCAATGGTGGGTGCTGCTGCATTTATGCCAACGGTGAGTGCTGCTGCATTCATGGCAATGGTGGGGCTGCTGCATTCATGGCAATGGTGGGGCTGCTCCATTCATGGCAATGGTGGGGCTGCTGCATTCATGGCAATAGTGGGGCTGCTGCATTCAGGGCAATGGGGGGGGCTGCTGCATTCATGGCAATGGTGGGTGCTTCTGCATTCATGGCAATGGTGAGTGCTGCTGCATTCATGGCAATGGTGGGTCTGCTGCATTCTCGGCAATAGTGGGTGCTGCTGCATTTATGCCAACGGTGAGTGCTGCTGCATTCATGGCAATGGTGGGTCTGCTGCATTCATGGTAATGATGGGTCTGCTGCATTTATGGCAATGGTGGGTCTGCTGCATTCATGGCAATGGTGGGTGCTGCTGCATTCATTGCAATGGTGGGTGCTGCTGGATTCATGGCAATGGTGGGTCCTGCTGCATTCATAGCAATGGTGGGGCTGCTGCATTCATGGCAATGGGGGTGCTTCATCCTTGGTGCTGCAGATGAGCACTGACCCTTATTTTGCTTCACAGTTCTTTATTTAAAATGTACTTTTTTCCTGAAACCTCCTTCTTAAAGTTAAGGTGTGTGTTATACGCCCATAAATACGGTATATTCAAATAACACGCCCAAGCTCATCTCTTCACCACACACAGCCACAAAGGCAAGAAAATTCTTCTTGGGCAGTAAATTAGTGCTCGGACGAACACACTTAGACCGAATTTTAATGGTTCAAAGAATGTCAGGCAAAATGGTCGGCCCTCACGCATGTTCACTTCATTAAATCTGGCCCTCTTTGAAAAAAGTTTGGACACCCCTGGTCTAGAAGCTTGGCTTCTGCATTGTAAGTTAATGAGTGGAAAAATGAAAATTTGTTTTGTTTTTCTAAACAAAATCCAGCGTGTGGGATCAGGCACTTTCGATTGCGGCATGAAAGTCAGGTGTCGCAGCTGGCACTGTAATGATGTGATAAACGAACAACCAAACATTTTTGTTCAGTTTTCAACTCGTCTATGGCCTGCCTAAGCCTGTCTACTGGGACAGACTTGTTTTGAACTTGTTCAGAAATGCTAGCAGTCTGCCATTACATCTTTTCCTTAAGCAGCACATACATGATAGTCTTTTCATTCAACCAGCTGGTTGAACGAAAAAAAACATACCTGATTCCCCCATCCACACATTAGATGTGGGTGGGGAAATCCTCCCCACTGAGCTTTTGTATTCTGCCATGGGGAGACTTCCCTGCTGTCAGAATACATGAATCAGAGCTTGCAGGCTATAGGGAAAATCTGACAGGGTGGTTGTACAGAAGTTGATAGGTAGTTAAATTTCTGCACAACCACAGTGCCCATACATCGATCAAAGTTTTCCCCTGCTGAACCGGCCAAATTTTTTAAAAAGACTTAAAAAGCAAGAAACTTTTTTTTACATTAAAAAAAAAAATATATAAGATAATGATCATCTCTCTTTGCAGTACGGTAATAGCTGATTTTTTTAAAGTTCTGAACCTGTCATGCTCACTCTGCCAGTGCACGTGCATGGTTAGTGGAGCGTTTTTTTAAATGCTGTACAAAAGAAGGCATGCATCTTGATGTTTGTAGGTTCTCTCTTGTCCAAAGCAGAAAAAACGCTTTGCCCAGCCAACTTATTCTTGATACAGTTAACCTCACAAACCACGGCCATAAGAGCATCATTATTCCAAGACAGGCCTTGTGCATAGAGTCCTCCAATAAAGACAAGAACTAACAACCAACTAGCCCTTTCGTGACAGAGGTAAATTTCTGTGGGTAAAATATATTGTACTATCCGAGGCACTAAATGGTCATGGTGAGGCATGGTAAAAAGTGGGTGTTCTGAAATGTCATCGCTTATTGTCACAGAGCTGGAAAAAGAAGTTCGTGCGGGAAGGTTTCCCTCAACCAGATGTTGAGATTGCTGATTTGAATAGGGTGCAGGTGACTATATAGTGCCTACCATGTATTACAGATTGTGAATCCTTCCCTGATCTATGTTTGAATATTGAAGTATCTCTATTGCCCCCCAGCCCAGTCCTCCTTGTATAGAACTGCAGAGGAGCCTGCTGAAGAGAAACAAATCATAAACCTTCTGGAAATTCTTCACAGGAGAATAATAGAACTCATTTCACAGAGTGGGAGGCTAATAATTAAGAGTGAAGCTAACAATGACTGAGGAATCCCTGACAAAGTTTTGGATAACTATAGCAGCGTTGAGGTAATGTATGGAGCAAAGTAGTAAAAAAAATGGTAAGTCCCCAGGAGCAAGAATAAGGAAGTTGCCAGAGTAGTATCCACCTGTGCAAAGCAAGGGGAAACCTCTGCATCACATAAATGAAGAGGCCTGCTTAAACCTCCTGCCTTGATCAAATCAAGTCTTTCATGGTATTAGACTGAGAAACATCAAAAGGATTCCTGGTCTTAGCACATTCCCATGGGTTAGTGTGGACCCACTTCTTCACCAGACAAGAGATACTACAATAAGGCTTAATGTACATGGGATATTTTACAACCTCCCCTAAATGATTTAACTTGACAGATAGTAACCGTTGTTAAAAAGCATCTGTTTTGCCACGTTTATATGCCGCGTTTAGAAGTGTTTTTTTTTTCAAATAGTCAAAAATTAAAAACACCTGTAAATGAAACGTGGTTAAATGTGAGTTACCGCGTTTACATGCGTTTACAAGCTGTTACAGGCGTTTGGCATTTCAAATGCCTCTGAATATCCGTCCTGAATGCATTTTTTGCCGAAAACGACTATAAACGACCCTGAGTACATGTACTGATAAGATAACATGGAGGAGAGTTCAGGGGCAGCTACAAAAAAACGCTCAACTGCTCCTAAACGTCCGTTTACCAGCAGCACTGTACATGAAGCCTAAAGCATCAGCACTAGTTCCAGAGTGGTCTGCTGGAGAATTGTTACTTGTGCATTAGAATGGAATACAAATATCTGCATGATATTTGTTTTCTCTGCTACACAGACATGCTTGGCCAAATTGAATGTTCTTTAAACTGGAACACTAGCGTATAAGCCACGCTTTAATGAAATAAAGAGGGTAGAACAATTACTTATACATACATACATACACACACACACTGTGTATATATGCATATAATTTCTTAAAATGCATTTATTCTGTGGAAAGGTCTAATTTTTTTAAGCTAGGTACATCTCTATATCTAAGACAGGACAAGACCGACCCTTGATAATGTTTATTAATATTTTCATTTAGCAAAGCTAGTTTATTCCTTGTCTAAATGTTCTTATAGCGAAAGAGTGAAAGAGAATTAATCTCTGGAAAAAAAAAAAAAAAAAAATTTCCTTGAAGGACATTATTATTATACAGGATTTATATAGCGCCAACAGTTTGCATAGTGCTTTAAAACCTGCCTGGTTTCATATGCCGCATTATGATGTTTCTTTCAGAGAAAAATTCAAAAACAAAGCCGCATGGAAATTCCACTGGTAACACTATTATGAGTGGCTGTTGACACAGTCCTCACCCTTAGGCCACCCCCCAACATGTTTTGCCCCTCTTAGGGCTTTATCATAGAGGTTTCTTGCAGAGTGTTTTCACTTGATGCATGAAATGTTAACACAAACCAGAAAGCTTGTTCCTAAAAACTGAATTCCCTAGTCCAGATTGTTTCTTTAGGATAACTGAATGTTTAATTCTAGAAAATTAATTAAAATAAGAAGCAAAAAAAACACCTCTGATGTAAACCCAAAATATATACTTACCTTTCTCCCAATCCCCTCTGACATGTTCAACAAACACATTACACCCTTCTTACTGGCAGGAAGATATTATATGTACCCCCTACGTTAGGAATATTATGCTGTTGTCATTTCCTTAACCGTGCGGGAACTACATTTTGGATGTTTTAAATAGATTTTTCCACATTGCACATCCTATATATATCAAAGTCTTCGCTGCTCTTTCTTCCTATAAACATATAAACATATTTTATATACAGAGGGTAAAATAAGTATTGAAAACCTCACCATTTTTCTAGGTAAATATATTTCTAAAGGTGCTATTGACATTAAATTTTCACTACGTCGGTAACAACCCATGCAATCCATACATAGAAAGAAACCAAAACAAATAAGTTCAGCAATTAAGTTATGTGTAATAAAATGGAATGACAGGAAAAAAGTATTGAACACATGAAGAAAGGGAGATTCAAAAAGGCATGGAAAGCCAAGACACCAGCGGAAATCTATCAGTAATTATAGAAAGCAATCCTTCCCCTTGTCAGCGCAAATTAATATCAGCTGGTTCAGTCTCAACTGATGGCCTATAAATAGGTGTCTCATTACCAAGTTGTCACACAAGAAACATCTCATGATGGGTAAAAGCAAAGAGCTCTCTCCAGACCTTTGCAACCGTATTGTTGCAAAACATACTGATGCCATTAGTTACAGAAGGATTTCTAAACTTCTGAATTTTCCAGTGAACACTGTTGGGGCCATAATCCGGAATAGAAAAGAACATCATTTTACCATAAGCTGGTTACGACCAGGTACCCCTCGCAAGATTTCAGAGGAGTGAAGAGAATTATCAGAAGAGTTGTCCAAGAGCCAAGGACTAATTGTGGAGAGCTTCAGAAAGACCTGGAATTAGCAGTTCCAATTGTTTCAAAGAAAACAATAAGTAATGCACTCAACCGCCATGGCCTGTATGCACGCTCACCACGCAAGATTCCATAGGTGAAGAAAAAGCATGTTGAAGCTCGTTTAAAGTTTGCTGCACAACATTTAGACAAGCCTGTGAAATACTGGGAGACTATAGTTTGGTCAGATGAGGCCAAAATTGAACTCGTTGAATGCCATAATACACACCATTGGAGGTCAAATGGCACTGCACATCACCCCAAAAACACCATACCAAAAGTGAAGTTTGGAGATGGGAACATCATGGCGTGGGGCTGTTTTTCAGCATATGGTACTGGCAAACTTCATATCATTGAAGGAAAGATGAAAGGAAAAATGTACCAAGACATTCTTGATAGAAATCTGCTGCCATCTACCAGGATGATGGATATTTCAGCAAGACAAAGATCCCACACAAAAAGCCAAGGATTCTCTCAATTGGTTTAAAAAAAAGAAAATAAAGCTGCTAGAATGGCCCAGCCAATCACCTGACTTGAATCCAATAGAAAGTCTATGGAAAGAACTAAAGATCAGAATTCACAGAAGAGACCCATGGATGCTTCAAGATTTTAATACTGTTTGTGTGGAAGAATGGGCCAAAATCACACTTGAGCAATGCATGCAACTAGTTTCTCCAAACAGGAGGCGTCTTGAAGCTGTCATTACCAACAAAGGATTTTGTACGAAGTATTAAATACATTTCAGTTAGTATGTTCAATACTTTTTCCCTGTGTCATTCCAAGTTATTACACATAACTTAATTCCTGAACTTGTTTTGCTTTCTTTGTATGTATGGATTGCATGGGTTGTTACCAACATGTGGTGAAAATGTCATGTCAATAGTACCTTTAAAACTATATATAAATATATTTACCTAGAAAAATGGTGACGTGTTCAATACTTATTTTACCCGCTGTATTAATATATGTACATATATATATATATATATATATATATATATATATATATATATATATATATATATATACAGTATCTCACAAAAGTGAGTACACCGCTCACATTGCTCACATTTTTGTAAATATTTTATTATATCTTTTCATGTGACAACACTGTACAGCTTGTATAACAGTGTACATTTGCTGTGCCCTCAAAATAACTCAACACACAGCCATTACTGTCTAGCCCACTGGCAACAAATGTGAGTACACACCCCTGAGTGAAAATGTCCAAATTGGGCCCAAAGTGTCAATATTTTGTGTGGCCACCATTATTTTCCAGCACTGCCTTAACCTTCTTGGGCATGGAGTTCACCAGAACTTCACAGGTTGCCACTGGAGTCCTCTTCCACTCCTCCATGGTGACATCACAGAGCCGGTGGACTTTAGAGACCTTGCGCTTCTCCACTTTCCATTTGAGGATGCCCCACAGATGCTCAATAGGGTTTAGGTCTGGAGACAGTCCATCACCTTTACATTCAGATTCTTTAGCAAGGTAGTGGTCATCTTGGAGGTGTATTTGGGGTCTTTATCATGTTGGAAACTTGCCCTGTGGCCCAGTCTCTGAAGGTAGGGGATCAAGCTCTGCTTCAGTATGTCACAGTAGATGTTGGCATTCAGGGTTCCCTCAATGAACTGTAGCTCCCCAGTGCTGGCAGCACTCATGCAGCCCCAGATCATGACACTCCCACCACCATGCTTGACAATAGGCAAGACAAGCTTGTCTTTGTACTCCTCACCTGGTTGCCCCAACACACACTTGACACAATCTGAACCAAATAAGTTTATCTTGGTTTCATCAGACCATAGGACATGGTTCCAGTAATCCATGTCCTTAGACTGGTTGTCTTCAGCAAACTGTTTGCGGGCTTTCTTGTGCATCATCTTTAAAAGAGGCTTCCTTCTGGGATGACAGCCATGCAGACCAATTTGATGCAGTGTGCGGCATATGGTCTGAGCAGTGACAGACCATGTAATTGCTCAGACCATCCCTTCAACCTCTGCAGCAATGCTGGCAGCACTTATAAATCTATTTCTCAAAGACAACCTCTGGATATGACGCTGAGCACGTGCACTCAACTTCTTTGGTTGACCATGGCGAGGCCTGTTGTGAGTGGAACCTGTCCTGTTAAACTGCTGTATGGTCTTGGTCACTGTGCTGCAGCTCAGTTTCAGGGTCTTGGCAATCTTCTTATAGCCTAGGCCATCTTTATGTAGAACAACAATTATTTTTTTCCAATCCTCAGTGAGGTACCATGTTGAACTTCCAGTGACCAGTATGAGAGAGTGAGAGCAATAACCACCAAATTTAACACACCTGCTGCACATTCGCACCTGAGACCTAGCACTAATGAGTCACATGACACCGGGGAGGAAAATGGCTACTTGGGCCAAATTTAGACATTTTCACTTAGGGGTGTACTCACTTTGGTTGCCAGCGGTTTAGACATTAATGGCTGTGTGTTGAGTTATTTTGAGGGGACAGATCATTTTCTCTGTTATACAAGCTGTACACTCACTACTTTACATTGTAGAAAAGTGTCATTTGTTCACATGAAAAGATATAATAAAATATTTACAAAAATGTAAGGAGTGTACTCACTTTTGTGAGATACTGTTTATATAAATATATAATCTCAGAAACCAGGCCTCTGAATGTTGTGCCCATAATGCAAAGCTTTTCAAAGGACATACATGAGGGAAAGGTCAGGCTGACAGATTGTTAGAAGTGTTTAATTTAATTTGACACAATCGCCCTCAGTGGGTATGTGGCTCAGGAAGGTGGAAGAGCTGAATCGATTGGAAAACCTGGTTTGGACAGAAAGGCAAAAACAAGAGAAATATAAAGAAACATGGTCTCTCCGGAATTCCTTTATTAATTCAGAGGAAGGAAGGACTCTCATTGATGAGAATCCAGATGGGCGAGGAATGAAGGAACTATACCCTTTAATTAGCTGGAGCTCGGGATGGAGTATGATGTGCAACTTTTGTTGTTACCCCTTGCAGGTGGGGGGCAGATGGGGAGGGGAGAGGGGAGGGAGGAGAGGAGGAAGAATATTAATAATAATATTTGGTGTGGGGTCTTTTTTTCTTCATTCTTTTATTTTTTACATATATCCCCCCTTTTTTTTTCTTCTCTTTGGTTATATGTCTGTGGGACCCTGAATCTGGGGTCAGGTTTTCCTAAGTATATGACCGGGGGGAGGAAATAATGTTGATTAACAAGTCGATAGGTTATGAACAATTGGATATAATTCCTTGGTTAGGAGATTATTGTTTTATCTTTGTTAGCATTATGATAGATGATTGTGTTATCGTGGAAAATGGTGTCCTTTTTTTCTGTTGTAGTTTTTTTTTTTCTCTATTTGTTATCCCTGAAATAAATAGAAAGCTAATATTAAAAATAAATAAAAATAAAAAATAAACAAATAAAGTGTTTAATTTGGAGGTAAGTAAATGGAGCTGTTGATTGCTACCCTGCAAGACAGATACGATTTGCCAAGGGTAAGACTGTTTTGGTATGAACATCTAGCATGTTGCTGATATGGCACAAAGATTTAAAGTTGAACTTTATGTAAAAAAATTATATTCCTGAGCATGCACGGGAGTGAAGTCACCTCTGCCCGGGCAATTAGAGCGGCTGGCCGTTAATACCCAGAAGCTAGTCATCCGAAAATGTCAGTGAGCTCCAGGACATCACATTGCTGGACTGAAGGTGAGTATAGTTCCTCAGTACCGTGAGGCTATCCGTAAGGTTAGAGTATAAAGAAAGGAGATCAGAGGAGATGCCGGAGAGTGTACGTGATACGTAGACCTACATGTGTTCCAAACCCTTGGGTAAATCTCATTGTATAAAGAGGATCTAGATCTCATATTGCAGCTGAAGGTCCCCATATCAAAGAACTGCAGTGGGTTGGCAAGCCATATTTTTTCTATCTCCTTTCATTTATTATAAAGTAGACCAGGATTTCACAAGTCTAATATGGATAGCATACTAGTATTTGGCAATATCAGAGAATGCTAGAGAATGAATTTAAGGGCCACAAGAACAGTTTTCACCATTCTGTGGTTTCCTTTCTCCCCATATAAACTGTAGCAAATCTTGCTGAAATTTCCTAAGATGTAACATGGGAACAGTTTATATTTTAAGGTTAAGTCATGCCTTTTGAACCATGCTCAAGTGAAACACACTTAATAAAACACACGAAGGCCACATACAAACAACTCTCAAACCATAACAGAAGGGACATGACTTAAATATCATCTTCACATTTTTTTTGGCGGAAGCTCAAAGCTTTCAATTAACGTAGTGTTAAAACAATTGCTATGCATCAATAGCACTTCAGTTGAACATTAATTAAGCATGTTCATAAAAAATATAATCAGTTAATCCCTTACAATTTCACTACTTCAAAGGCATTGGTGTAAGAACTTCATAATCTCATTTTAATTGAAGTTCACTTTATGCATTCATATAGTCTAGAGTTGAGAAATACACCATATTTTGTAATCTTACGCTTATCTGAAAATTCTGTTTGTACCTAATCCCAGAAAGAAAAGTGTGGACTAACAGTCAGTCTCCATATGCTCCTTTACAACCTGGAGTACTAATGATACAGATGATGACTTATTTAAACGTAAAGTAAGCCCAAAGCAATATGAAGGTTCTTCCCACATAGTACCTTCAAGTACGGCAACTCTTTGTATATTATAACAACCAAATGAAAGCAGCAAATCAGAAAATAAAGGTTATAGCTCAATGGATGTGATTTAAAACCTCATCCCCATACAAATTACCATTTATCTATTGAGGGTATAACACGGTTAATTCTGTGATCTTATGACTCCAGAATAATAGAACCCCCCTCCTCCAGCTGACCTAACTTAGGCATTAGAAAGGAAGTATTTTTTTGCATTTCACCCAAGTCATAACAAAGAACATGATATGGAAGTGTGAAAACTAACATGTTACATATTCCACCTGATTTTAGGATGGAACATGTAACATGTTTCCAATGCTGCAGCCGCCGTCCGCTGTCCCCCCTCCCAGTGGCAGCAGTACAGGAAGAAGTTCCCCGTACTAGCTGTCACTGTTTGAAACACAGTGCGGCCGTGCGAGGCTCCGCCCACACGGACGCATCATTCAGACACACAGCTACGTGTGTCTGAATGAACTACAAACCCCAAAACCTTAGGGGCTGTTGGCTTGTAGTTGTCAATGAACTACCACGGCGCTGTGGAGTAATCTGCTGATTGCTGGTGCAATGCTTTCCAGGCTCCTGCAACAAAAATAATAAATGCACATTTTTTTACCTGCAAAAAAAATGCGCATTTATTTTATTTTTTTTTAATGTGAACTTATCCTTTAATAATAATTTACATTGTAACACAAGATTTACCGCAAATCTTTACCCCTACTGGCTTTGCCACTACTTCTGTGATGACAGGATACTGTTTATATTGAGCTTTATTTTTCGTTAAGTCTCACCTGAGAATTTTTTGTTTTGCCCCACAACTACCAATCATACTGCCAAGTAATTATCCAGAAGGAGTCTTAAAGTGGTTGTAAACCCTTACCCAGTGAAGTGATACAGAGATTAAAAAAAAATCCTCCTACATACGTTATTCCTGTTTACCTAAAGCCTTCTCTTCTCTACATCAGTTCAAAGTGTAGAATTTGCACAGCATTTGAAAATGGATACCCCCCCCCCCCGCACAATCGTATATGGAAACATGCACAGCTGAGGCTGTCTATCAAATGCTGTGTGCTGGAGCTCCCCTCCACCTACCTCTTGATCTCTTGGAGTCAGCACAATCTGTCAGAAATGGCTCATCCAAATAGCAGAGGATTGAGGCAGCAGGCAGAAATCATAGAGGTTTACAACCACTTTACAGTGGGCCCAATTTGGAGATTTTCACTTAGGGGTGTACTCACTTTTGTTGCTAGTGGTTTAGATATTAATCTCTGTGTGTTGAGTTATTTTGAGGGGGACAGCCCATTTACACTGTTATACAAGCTGTACACTCACTACTTTACATTGTAGCAAAGTGTCATTTATTCTGTGTTGTCACAATATTTACAAAAATGTGAGGGGTGTACTCACTTTTGTGAGATACTGTATATTCAATCAGTCTGCGCAGGTTAAAGTGAGCGGGTTCTTTTCTATCCCTATTATGATAATAGATGGAACTATACAAGGGTGCAATTTTCCCTGTTCATTTTTATCCTGGCCCTTGAAATATTTTTTTGTAGAGTATGAGCAAATCCAAGCATGGCAGAAAACAATCTTAAAACACAAAAAGCGGCAGATTACGCAGATGAAATGCTATATTTTTATCCAACCCGATCGCCTTTCTCTCCGAAATCTACAGACAGAATACTCACTGTATGGCCAACTCTCAAATTTGAGAATCAATTATCAAAAATCAGAAGCTCTTAACATATCCATCCCAGAAGAGGTCCTGTGAGAGCTTAAAGAGTAACTCCACTTTCATGGGGAAAAGAAATAGCAAATAAAAAAAAATAATATAGCGTATATAATTGCGACAGTCAAGTCATATTGTAATTTATTGTTATTAAAAATTACCCTTTACTTTTCAATCGTCAGCGCTGTAATTTTATGCAAAATGCAATGCAATACGATTACCTGGAGGCATTCTGTTTCTGGGGGGGGGATTCTGTTCCCCCCCCAGAAACATAATTTTCTGCTTATGTGATTGGCTTACTGATTTTCCCAGAAGTCTGCACTAAAATACAAGTCAGACTTTGCGCAACCCCTGCAACATAAATGTCATTTTAGTTAGATACTCTCAAAGGGAAATCATGTCTAAAGTGATGCAGACCCTGCCACTTTCCTCATTAAAGCCCTGCAGGTGCAGCAGCTGATTGAGAATTCTAAAACCATTCCCCTACAGATTCATTCGGCACATGGACACAGATAAATAAACACTTATTTCTTCAGAATAACAAAAGGTAGGAATCTGCAACAAAGTTTGTTAAAATCCTTGCAATGTACATTGATCACGCAGAGGGGAATGTTTTTTTCTCAACAAAAGTGAAGTTACTCTTTAACCTCCCTGGCAGTATTCTCGAGTGTGGCTCGGGGTGAATTTTCACTACCAAAAGCACCAACCCCGAGCCACACTCGGGATTGCATTGCAGGAGCCAGGCAAAGTTACTTACCTTGTCCCCAGGATCCCGCGATGTGTCCGTGGGCTGTCTTCTCCGCCTGATGTACTGTGTGCCAGGCTCCATTCCCTGTGAGCGTCGGCGGCAAATTCAAAAAGTACAAAACACATAACACATACAGTACACTGTAATCTTACAGATTACATTACTGTATAAAATCATTTCACCTCCCTTTTATCCCTAATGCTTTGTCCAGTACCCTGCATGTAGTTTTATATTATTTATACCATTCTTTCTGCCTGGAAACTTGAAAATGTCCATGACATCCAAAAAGCATCACTTTACATCAAAAGCATTTTTTGACCAGCTAGAAAACAGTAATAGTAAATAAGAATCACTTGCAGAATTGAGCGATAGTGATTTGTGGGGACATTTGTCATCAGACACTGAAAGTGACGACAGCGACAATTCTGCGACTGAGCAAATTTCAGTGTTTATGATTTGATTATTATTGAATACATTTTATTATTATTTTATTTTTATTTTTGATAATTATTTATAGTTATTTATTATATTATAATTTATGATTTCGTGTTTCAAAATTTATCATACCCGGGATGTCTACTAGACTCTTGTTTGGACAGATTTAAGTGAGTTATTCTTAAGAATTACAGGCCTACAATATAAAACGCCAAATTTCTATGCAAAACAATGTACCACTTTGAGACACAAAAATCTGACATAATCATACCGCCATGGAGGTTAAGGAGCACTTGACCTTTAAATGGTTGAAATCGACCATTATAGTAGATATTTGGGGACAAACCCCCACCCCCCTTTCCCATCCTGAAACAAATTAAGAAAGATCTCATCCAGTGGCAATGAAATAGACTTTCCTGGTTTGGCAGAAACAACGCCTTGAAGATTAATATCTTGTCCTGATTGCTATATTTGCTTCAAACTCTGCTGATCCAAATGTCATCTACCTTTTTTTTAGGGCAACCCACCACGCCTTTAACCAATTCTTATGGGCCAATAAAACTCCGAAATTAAAATGATCTAACCTTAGACCCAGGAAAGAAAAAGGGGGAATAGCTACACCTTACGACTCATTATATTATACAGCACACAATCTCACGGGAGCAATTGACTGGTCCCGTCACAGCAATACTGAATATGTACTACGCAGTACTAAGCATGCGATATTTGGATCACGTGACTAATTTTATCCAAATATCGAATAGGATATTGAAAATGTCAATTTATTATCACTTTATTTGGTAATGACAGAAAAAATACAAAACACTGAACTGATCTAAAAGTAAATTTACTAACAGAAATTGTCAATTAAGTCGTGGTCTAGTCACTTGCTATTTAACACATGTATAAAATTACTGGTTGCTTGTTAAGGAGACGGCACCCACTAGTATCCTAACAATCTGTTTGTCATCACTTTACTACTCATTAAACTGTAATCTGGGGATTCCTGACTGACATGTAAAGGAGCCCAGACAGCTTAAAACAAAATGGCATGAGGTTACCTCACAATCCATACCAGGCCCTTTAGCTCTGGTGTAACTTTTAAGGTGGACCCAAAAAAAAGCTTCTTGAGGTCCCCTACCAATTCCATACCAGACCCTTAACCAAGCATGCAGCCTAGCTGGACAAGAAAGGGAGGACGAGTGTGTGACCTCCCCTCCTGAACCATACCAGGCCACATGCCCTCAACATGGTAGGCTACATCCCATGTTGATGAGGACAAAGGCCTCTTCCCCACAACCCTGGCCCAGTGGTTGTGAGGGTCTACAGACGGGGAACTTATCGGAATCTGCAAGCCTCCTTTAACAATAAGGGGTTCCCAAGATACCGCACCCAAATGTGAATAAGTATGAGGTACAAAGTATTCCTTCACATTCACAAAAAAAAGCATGTACTTGTGAAAAATAAACGCCCAAACTTTGTCAATCATGTCGACAGTGCCAGGGAAGCGACACGGGATCGAAGGTGCATCTCTGGGTCCTCGTCGCTAGATAAGAAAGAGGCGGGGTGACCCAGGTGAGATTATTGATGCCTCTTTGTTTACTTTAGCGGCTGGGACTCGGAGATGCTTCCTTCTTGCCAAATTACATCTCTGGGTCCTGCTGCTAAAGTAAACAAAGGGGCGTGGTCACCCATGTGACATTATTGAACAAATATGGAAATGCCCATTTTTGGTCAATTACATCACTCAGGTGACCCCGCCCCTTTGTGTTTGGATCCAGAAACATCATTCAATGCAAAGAAAGGAAGGATCGGTTGTGTCTTGGCATGGGTTGAGGTTTTTTCTTTCGAGCGGATCGGTGATTGACGTGGACCTGCATCGCTGAACGACATTATTTACAATGGATGTACAACGTGGAACAATTTTTTAAAATGTTTATGATTAAAGGTCAAACATTTGGGTGTTTTCATTTCTAGGGTACATTCTATTTTTTTTGTTAATAGTACCCCTTACTTAATAACACGGGGGTGGTTTCTAAGGGCCCACTTATTGTTAAAGGGGGTTTCCAGATTCAGATAGGCCTCCCACCCGCAGACTCCCACAACTACCAGGCCAGGGTTGTCGGAAAGAGGCCTTTGTTCTCATTATTATAGGGGCATGGTGCTTTGCCATAATGTGTTTACCCCCCATGTTGAAGGTATATGGCCTGGTATGGGGCGGGGAGGCAGCCAGGCTGCATGCTCAGATAAAGGTCTGGTATGAAATTTGGGTGGGACCTTACACCATTTTTTTTTAATTTGACGTTGGGTCCTCCTTAAAATTCATACCAGACTCGAAATGCCTGGTATGGATTATGGAGGATCCCCCTTGCCATTTTTTGTAAAACACCGTCCTTGCTCTTTTGTTTACATTCACCTGTCAGACAGGAATCTCTGGCTGACAGCTGAATGAGCAGAGCAGGGATGTATAGTCACTGATTGTTAAGAAGATAGCAAGTGCTGCCTCCTAACAACCAGCATCTCTGAGCTGGAACTGTCACATTTAACAGGGGTAGGAATACCATTACACAATGTTTTACTGCATCATGCAGTAAAATAAGGTGCAAAAAGTGTTAAATACTGTAAAATAAATACATTGAAGGAATGCATTATTTCAGAAGCATTTTTGTTAAATTGCTTACATTACTGAAAAAAGTTATGCAATATTTTACTGCTAATTTTGAGCCCAATGTTCTTTATTTATTAGTTAAAGCAATAGCAATTTTTAAATATTTACTGAAAAGAAAAGCAGTATAGGAAATATTACAAAAAAGATTTTATAAATTGGAATAAGTAACATTAAAATACTTTTTATTCTAATTGTGTGTTAAAGATAAAAAATACTTAACTAAACTCCCTAAGGTCTTAGGTTCATTGCAGAGTTTGAATTAGGTTCAATCTGATGAGCAAGAATCACTCGGTCTCCTAACATGACTCTGTATGCTTAGATGTTCAGATGGTAAAAATGAGAGCTCAGAGCTGCCAAATGCACAGCTTTTTCTTGACCCTTAACTAACTCTACCAATCAAAGGGTCTGAGGGGTATGGTGTAGGTATGTTGGAGAGTATTTTATCATGCTCAACAGAAGTACCCTACAAGCCAAATATCCTAAATACATCTATACTTCCATCTGACAAGGTTTCGCAACACAACAAACAGCAAATTATTTAGCAGAATAAAATTAGGAATTGTTAGATACCAATTATGATAGGGATTGTATGTATAATTTTTCTTGGGAGATCTAAGTCGTCTTTTTAGCTTTTGTGGACCTTTTTAATTAGGTGTGCTTGGTATCTAACCATGTAACCATTTTTATGAAGTTAACTCCATTATAGCAGGCATTATGAAATAAGTTAACAGTTGAGAATTGGAGATGTCTGAAAGCTCAGTTTTGGGTCAAAGCCAGATATGCAGATATATATTGCTTTTTAGATTTAAAGTGTATGTTGCCCCAACATTTTATATTTCTGATACAGTATGTGTCTGTTTTACCATGGATTTGTATTAAAATGTATCTAATTCTTCTTGTATTTCTCCCTTTATGTGAAATTCCTGGTGATCCTGCCAATCCCCCTGCTTTCCTATTTCAAACTGATCATGCTAGGCATGGTGGCACAACCTTCCCAGTGTGGTCATCTTTCTGGCTTTGTTGTGAGCACAGCGTGCCTGTCCTCCAATGGTCAGACTTATTTAAAATAATGAGTTTAAGATTTGGTGGCCCGGGTGTCTTATTAGCTTTGTGGACCTTAATTAGTTGTGTTTGGTGTCTGGTTCGCCTTCTCTGGCTTCCTAGCACAGCCATGAGAGTATTTTTGCTACCCGTGAACTCTGGGGAAAATGAGGGTGGACTCGTGTCTACCTTACACTCTCCACAAGGTTTGGGGTTTCCCAGACCTCCCTAAATTTTCATCTGTCTACTCATCAAATAATATTAGGTAGCCATGGGCTTTTTACTGGACATATAGTAGAAATAAAAACACTGATATGAAATCAAGAAATTTTATTTAAACATAAATAATAAGAAAAAACAATTATTGGATACTGCAAAAATATAAAATATGTCTATTTTTAGGTGCACATAGATGTAGTGATCCAAAGGAATTCACATGTAAACTCTGCTTTTGTGATATCCCCTGTTTATTGTTTTTTTCTTTTTATTTATGTGTAAATATTATTTCCTGATTTTATATCAGTGTTACTGTTTCTTAGAAAGTCCAATATTATTTGATGCGAATACTGTTGTACACGGACGTGGACATATAGCACACAGTGTCTTGTTTGCAAACAGTTATATACAATATTTATATTTGTCTTTGGACACCTCCTATATCTGTTATTTTCTACCCTATTCTTTTCTAAAAGAGATTGAAGATATTTACATTTTCTGTTTTACTATGGACTCTGACTGATCATCCCTGACCAGCTGCTCACACGTGAATCTCAGTCCTTCCTTCCATAAAGTATAAAAAGAAATGGTAAATTTAGCTTTTACCACCGGATGATTCTATCAGCAAGAATAGATGCAGTAAGAAAGAACATGCGCCACCTCTCATATTCGACCACTTTCTGGAATTCTCAGTGTAATGTATGTTGTACTGCCTACCCCCTGGCAGAGACATTCTTTTAATAAATGTCCACTTCCTTGCATCTTCATACATTACTAAGAGCCGCCTCACTAGGCAATAGCAATATCCAAATTTTTAGGAAGTTTTGGCTGAGCATCGACCCAGCATTTGAACATGGAGGGGGCAACTCTAGATGTCTGAACTTTACATCTAGCAGCTTTTTATAAGTTATAGACTCACTAAAGCAAAAACAGCTATAATAGTTCAAAATAGGTACTCACTAAAGACAGACTTTTTCTTTCCCTTTATAACTTATAAAAGATAGAGGAAAAAACTGTAAAACAACAATGTCTCTCCATGGTAGTATTTAGAGAAGTTAATTTTGTATCTAGAGGCTACAAAAATAAATGTCTCCAGCCACCCTAAACAATTGACAATACTAATTCAAGAACAGAAAAAAATTATTTAGAAAAAGATCTGTCAGTTTTGCACTGGGCGAGAACTCTAACTTGCATACATCTTAGCGATTGATGCCTTTTTATCATCATAGTTTTTATTTAAACAGTACATTTCTTTGACTTCTCTCTTTGAACAGCTTGGCGATTTTTTAGCATATTTTCAGCCAAAATAAAATTGATAAATAAGTCCCGAGTTGACAATTAGTATGATTGCGCATCCACTGAGTAAGGATCATTCCAAATAAAAATCTTACATCTCAGATTCATTTAGCCTTGATAACTGCCTTTTTGTATAAGGGCCCTACATTCCTGGACTAGAGATTTGCCAAACAACAGCTTTAAATTCATGCAAAATTCCTAGGAGCATCAAAGAAAATGAAATATAGTTGAGGTATTTAACTAAATGTGACATGTCAAGAACTGTATCCTTGTTTGCGCTGAGCAGCTGCTCTAAGTTGGCTAACATGTAGCGCACTAGAACATAATGTAAGTCTTCCAAAGATGAAGCTGGCTGCCTCTATTGCTGTACTTCCTTTTGTAAAGATTATGAGTGCTACACTCCCAACAGGACCAAAATGACATTCCTAATGAATCATGGGGAGAAATTAAAATATGTATCCAAATCAGCTTCTGCAGATGTTAAAACACCATTAATGTTGACAAAATATCTATTCTGTTTGTATGATGCCTTAAATAATGTCTTGTTTGTATACTGATCTTTGTAAAATAATGTTTGGACGTGAGCATTTGGTATTATTAAGCTTCCAATAATAGTGCTGTTGTCTAGCTTGGTGTTAAGCCCTGCCCCTAATGTTAGGTCTTCCCTGACAGCAATGTTGTCTAGCCTGGCACAAAGCCTTTCCCCTGAGGCTAAGCTATCTCTGAGAGCAATGCTGTCTAGCCTGACACTATGCCCTTCCCCTGAGGCTAAGACTCCACTGACAGTAATTTTGTCCAGCCTTGCACTGAGTCCTTCCCCTGAGGCAAAGCCTCCCCTGACACCATTGTTGTCTAGCCTAGCATCAAGTCCTTACCCTGAAGCTAAGCCTTTCCTGACAGCAATGTTGTCTGGCTTAGTATTGAGTGCTTCCCTTGAGGCTAAGTCTCCCCTGACAGCAATGTTGTCTAGCCTAGCACTGAGTCCTTCTCCTGAGGCTAAGCCTCTCCGTTGTCTAACCTGGCACTAAGTCCTTCCTCTGAGGCTAATCCTCCTCTGGCAACAATGTTGTCTAACCTGGCACTAAACCCTTCCCTTGAGGCTGAGCCTTCCCTGACAGCAATTTTTTCTAGCCTGGCACTGAGTCCTGCCACTGAGGCTAAGCCACCCCTGACAGCAATGTTGTCTAGCCTAGCAAAAATCTTTTCATCTGAAGCTAAGCCTCCCCTGATAGCTATGCTGTCTAGACTGAGTCCTTCCAATGAAACTAACCTTCCCTGACAGCAATGTTGTCTAGCCTAGCACTAAGCCTTTCCCCTGAGGCTAAGCTATCTCTGAGAGCAATGTTGTCTAGCCTGACACTATGCCCTTCCCCTGAGGCTAAGACTCCACTGACAGTCATTTTGTCCAGCCTTGCACTGAGTCCTTCCCCTGAGGCAAAGCCTCCCCTGACACCATTGTTGTCTAGCCTAGCATCAAGTCCTTACCCTGAAGCTAAGCCTTCCCTGACAGCAATGTTGTCTGGCTTAGTATTGAGTGCTTCCCTTGAGGCTAAGTCTCCCCTGACAGCAATGTTGTCTAGCCTAGCACTGAGTCCCTCTCCTGAGGCTAAGCCTCTCCATTGTCTAACCTGGCACTAAGTCCTTCCTCTGAGGCTAATCCTCCTCTGGCAACAATGTTGTCTAACCTGGCACTAAACCCTTCCCTTGAGGCTAAGCCTTCCCTGACAGCAATGTTTTCTAGCCTGGCACTGAGTCCTGCCACTGAGGCTAAGCCACCCCTGACAGCAATGTTGTCTAGCCTAGCAAAAAGCTTTTCATCTGAAGCTAAGCCTCCCCTGATAGCTATGCTGTCTAGACTGAGTCCTTCCAATGAAACTAACCTTCCCTGACAGCAATGTTGTCTAGCCTAGCACTAAGTCCTTCTACTAATGCTAAGCATCTACTGATAGCAATATTGACGTTGTCTAGCCTGACACTAAGCCCTTCCCCTAATGCTGAAGCTCCCCTGAGAGCAATGTGGTCTAGCCTGACATTAAGCCCTGGCCCTGATGCTAAGCATTAATGTTGTCTGTCCTAGCACCAAGTCCTTCCCCTGATGCTCAATGTTGTTCAGCCTCTCACTAAGTCCTGTCTTTGGTGTTACGCCTGCAAAGATAGAACTGTTGTCTATCTTGGCACCAAGCCCTGCCCCTGAAGTCATGCATGCACAGACAGAACTGTTGTCTAGCTAGGCCTAAAGCTGTGCCCTTAAATCTAAGCCTGCACAGACAGAACTGTTGTCTATCCTGACACTGAGCCTTGCCCTAAAGCTAAACTCTGCTACTTTAACGGCACTGCCACACTAGCTACTGCTAGGGGTGTTGAAATTAATCGTTGAATCGATGCATCGGGATTCGACTGTCCACGATGCGGCATCGATTCTGTAGCCTTAAGAAATCGATTGAGGATGACGTCATCCTCGCGCCGTGCCGCCGCACCATGCCCTGCCTCCGAGTGGAGCTGAAAGCCGAAGTTTCTGCGCCGTTTTGATCCGCCTCCCACTGACGTCACCCCCCTGTGTCGCGAGGGGAGGAGGCCTTCCATTCATCCCCTTCTCTCTCCCCTCATCGTCCCACCCCCTCACCAGCCAATAGATAGTGATCCCAGGTGGCGTCATAGTGGTGGAATGCGGAAGTGAGGAGCCACGCTGTGTGCACGTTGGAAACATGGAGCGCCGGCGCCGGAGCTTGTGGTGGCTGGAGCTGTCCCTGCTGCTAAGAGTGGTGGCCGCGGCCGGCTTCTGGAGCACGGAGCTCCGAGGAGGAGAGTGGAGCCATCAGTGCTTTTGGTCCCGGAAGGTTTCAGAGCGGTGATGGAGGAGGATGAGGCAGAGCTGGAGGAGAGCCAGAAGAGCAGTAGAGCCAGGTGAGGGGGCCATGGGGAGGACACTGAGAACTAAAGACTGACATGGTAAGGGAGGTGCCAGACTGTATGCAATAAAACCAAAAATGGTGTGCAGTGCTTTGCAGTGACAAATGTACAAAAGAGTGTTTTTAAGTACGTAGTGAACAAATATAGTCATAATCTGTGATCTGATTGAAAGAAATCTTCTGTATATTCAAAGTAATTCCAGTGCTGAGTGTTCTCTGCTGTGTTCAAATCATTCCTGATTTCTGGTGAATGATTTGAACACAGCAGAGAACACTCAGCACTGGAATTACTTTGAATACACAAAAGATTTCTTTTAATCAGATCACAGATTATATATTTCAGGACTATATTTATTCACTACGTAAGACTCTTTTGTGCATTTATTATCACCACAAAGCACTGCACACCATTTTTTGTTTTATTGCCCTATCTGCATGCTCACTGTGTAGAGGTGGGGGGGGGGGCTGCGGCGGTGAAGAGCAGAGGACTGTGTGGATGCTGGTCGAGAAGGATGGGAATTGGTCCGTGGTGACACTGGGCAGGGGAGCGCTATGGTAATAGTATTATATGGTGACAGGTTAGTGGTGAGGGGGGGCGGGGTATTGGTCATCTTGGATAGGACAGTCTGGCACCTCCCTTACCATGTTCAGCAGGTCTGCAGTCTCTGATCATCTCCTGTACCATGTCTGCAGTCTCTGATCATCTCCTGTACCATGTCTGCAGTCTCTGACCATCTCCTGTATCATGTCTGCAGTCTCTGACCATCTCCTGTATCATGTCTGCAGTCTCTGACCATCTCCTGTATCATGTCTGCAGTCTCTGACCATCTCCTGTATCATGTCTGCAGTCTCTGATCATCTCCTGTAGTATGTCTGCAGTCTCTGATCATCACCTGTATTATGTCTGCAGTCTCTGATCATCTCCTGTATCATGTCTGCAGTTTCTGATCATCTCCTGTATCATGTCTGCAGTCTCTGATCATCTCCTGTATCATGTCTGCAGTCTCTGATCAAATCCTGTATCATGTCTGCAGTCTCTGACCATCTTCTGTAGTAATTTGGGGGCAGTCTGGAGCTCCTCTTTAAGTTGTCTGCTGTGTTTACACTTTGCTACATGCAGGGAGTGTTGTCTTTTTTTTAAGAACAGATAAAATTTTAAAAATGGAGTTCTTCTGACTACTTACATTTTTTGGATGAAAACCGCGCGCAGTAATCGTGATGCATCGTGAATCGTGGACCTGATAATCGTAATCGAATCGAATCGTGAGGCCAGTGAAGATGCGCACCCCTAGCTACTGCACACATTGCTTTGATGAAGATTCTATGTCATTGTACACCTCCGTTAACTATGCACAGGGCTATCATTGGCTGGGAGTCAAAAAGTGTCACATGCTCCTTTTTAGAATATTTCCTGAAACAAAACTTGTAACTTCAAAAGGGTTCATAGAACAAAAACAAAATACTATCCAGGAATTAAAGAGGAAGTAACCCCTGATGGGTTTTACTTCCTCTTTATTCCCCTGAAAAGTACAAGCGTAATGGGCTAGTATGCATTGCATACTAGCCCATTATGTGGCACTTACTTGCAAACGAAGCCTGCGATGTCCGCGATGTCCCAGCAGGTGGAAGCATCCATCTTTAACCCTCTTCCTTCCGGGGCCACAGACTCCAGCTCTGTGACTGGCCGGAGCCTCATGACATCATTCCCGCGCATGCGAGCGGGAGCCGCCAGTCACAGCACACGCTGGGGAAGAAACAGAATGGAGGGCCGTTTCTTTACTGCGCATGCACCGATGACATCATCAACGCACTACAAGGTAAATATCTCCTAAACGGCGCATGTTTAGGAGATATTTTCAGTACATATAGGTAAGCCTTATTATAGGCTTACCTATATGTAAAAATGTCTCGGGGGGCTTACAACTACTTTAAATACATAAACATACCTAAAGGAAAAATATACCTCTGTGATTATTGTCAATAAAAAAATATGTGTTTGCTAAGTTTTAATTGAATGTTTATAATACAGGATAATAATAAAACTTTTTTATACCAAACCAGATTTTAAGATTTCTTTTTTATAAGCATATCATTACTAAATAAAGTATGTTTCATACTTCAGTCAATACATTTATACATTTATAAAAGTCAGAAATTAAGTGTGCCTAAACAGTATACAATAGATACTGTACATTCTGACAGCTTTATTTCCTCAGAAAGAACTGGGGATAAAGCTGGATTAGCTGGACATGCTTATACAGTATATGTAAGAGGGGAAGGGGGTAATCTTCCCTTTATTATGCAATGCTCTGTTTATTTTTTTTCTGGGTATATATGAGTTCATTTGATAAACTATTACATTCACTTTTATAATGATGATGTAGCCACTGCCCAGAGCAATCAAAATTAGACAAAGCCGAATGGTTCATAGGCTGCTGGCAGAATAGATGTGGGGGGCTGTCTAAGGAAAACGAAGAAAAGAAAGGAATTGATTGCTTGGAGCTTCTGTCACACAAACAGAAGTCATGACTGGCTGTGTTCTCCATTGGTTGAGGGCAATGGAGACATGCTTGAGAAGACACCTGAAAATGAAGTAACTGAATATTATTGCTCCATGTACTGCATCTGTCTGTGCATAGAGAGCAAGCCTAAACATGGGGAAGGCCCAAAGTAATAGAAAAGTCCCTATCAGCAAGCAAGGAATCACTCACAGCAAGGAGCAGAGACCACTGAACATGAAATTGTATATTGCCTTTTTTGAAACAAACTGTTTTGTTCAGTATTAAACTGACATTTCATTGTGTGAGACTGTGCACACAGGTGTTAGGGCTCCACTTCCTCCCAATCTTTACTTTGCTATGTTTCTACTCCCTTTCTAGAAAAGGAACATGGGAGACAATGAGTGGACAAAGAAAACATGGATTTCCAGGTGTCCGCCTCATTTAAAGTCCCAATTGTTCTTTTTTTTTTTCTTCATAATAACTAGGGATGGAAGCACATAGTTCTTATTTAGTTAGGTCTGATGATTATAACCATTTTTTGTAATTATTACTCCAATTTATTGTCCTGTTTCTTTTCCCCACTCTCTATAGGGTGCTGTACCCATGGGATGGGGTTATTATCTCCCATTCCTTGATATCTAATCATCTTCTATGTTTGATCAGTGTGACACGCGATCTGGTATAGGAGCAATTGTTCCCATCTCTTCCGGGAGCTGCGCCGCGTGCCGCGTGCCACGTGCCGCTGGATCTCCTCTTCCCCCTTTTGGGGTGGGTGGACACCCCTGCACCGCGCCTCGACATCACCCCATCGGGGCTGGATGTGCGGCATCGCGTGGCACCACGTGGTCGGCGCTGTTTGTACACCTAGTGACTGATAGGAGGGATGTTTTTGGCGTGAATTCTGGATGGCTTATCTGCCCAGTTGTTGACGCCTCCCTCCCATGGTGTGCGCCTACGTGACGTTGGTGGGCGTTGGGCAGCTGTGTCCTTATGCTGCCCCACTCACAGGTGGCTGATTCCCTCTGGTGGTTCTTTTTAATTTATATGGTTCACCTTTTGTATCACTTTGGTCTGGAAGCTTTATGGTTCAGTCCCAGGTCATTTATATACTTTTCATTAACCGTTACTCTCTATTGGTACTATCAGGTACTTTGTATTTATCTAAAATTTCTCACAATTTCACTTCCCTACTCTCCAACTCCCACCACCCTTGTTATCTATCTCCACCTGCTTGGACTGCATTGACACTTCCTATTATAATAACAACACTATCTATCCTGACCTTTACTGAGTGCAGGATACTTTGCACACTATATATATTAAACTATATTACTCTCACAGCAGTCCTTGTTTGGTTTTAGCACTTATGGTCATCATGATCAACTTTCACTTTTGGGAATCAGCCTCCCTTGCATGTTGCCCTTGTTGGCCTTCGGGCTGCTCCACGCCACCTCAGCTCCTGGTGGCGATGCCCCTAGGGGTTCTCCGATATGCAGTGCCACGCTCTCATCATATAGCTATGTTTGTAAGTACTTTAGACTGTGGGGGCTTTTATGGGTTTAATCTTTAAATCTTCTTCTCATCACCAACCCCCCTTTTCCTTGGCAGAGTCAGACCTTATAGATACAGTTGTGCTCATAAGTTTACATACCCTGGCAGAATTTATGATTTCTTGGCCATTTTTCAGAGAATATGAATGACAACACAAAAACATTTCTTTCACTCATGATTAGTGTTTGGCTAAAGCCATTTATTATCAATCAACTGTGTTTACTCTTTTTAAATCATAATGTCAACAGAAACAGAGGCAGGGAGGTGATTGAGCTTTATTGCTTTTCTCTAGCAGAGAAAAGCTAAGTCACTAGCCCGGCTGTGCCCCCTGGCAGAGCTAAAAAAAATATCAGAACTGGATGGGCGGACATACAAATATTTGGCAGGGAAAACTGCTCCCATATATGTATTTAAACTCTGTGTTTAACATTGTTGAGTTCAGATTAAAAAAAATAATTTAGGTAGGAAGAGTCCCATTAACTAACTCAAACCAATGCTAATAATTTTTGTCTGGGCATCTACAGTTGTGCTCATGGGTTTACATACCCTTGCAGAATTTATGATTTCTTGGCCATTTTTCAGAGAATATGAATGATAACACAAAAACTTTTCTTTCACTCATGGTTAGTGTTTGGCTGAAGCCATTTATTATCATTCAACTGTGTTTACTCTTTTTAAATCATAATGTCAACAGAAACTACCCAAATGACCCTGATCAAAAGTTTACATACCCTGATGATTTTGGCCTGATAACATGCACAAGTTGACACAAATGGGTTTGAATGGCTATTAAAGGTAACCATCCTCACCTGTGATCTGTTTACTTGTAATTAGTGTGTGTGTATAAGCCTCGGTTCACACTGGGACGACTTGTCAGGCGACCTAGGTCGCCTGACAAGTAGCGTCCCGTTCAGTACAATGGAACCGTTCTAAGGGGAGCGACGCAAGTCGCTCCGACTTAGAAAAAGGTTCCTGTACGACTTCGGGGGCGACTTGGGGCGACTTGCATAGACTTCTATACAGAAGTCGTTTTGCAAGTCGCCCAGGCAGTCGTGTGCAGGTCGCCTCGGTGAGGCAACCTGCAAGTCGTACCGCCTCTGGTGTGAACCGAGGCTAAAAGGTTGATGCGTTGCTGAACTCCTGACAGACCCTTGCATCTTTCATCCAGTGCTGCACTGAGGTTTCTGGATTCTGAGTCACGGGGAAAGCAAAAGAATTGTCAAAGGATCTGCGGGAAAAGGTAATTTCCAAAAGTTGAATTGTATAAAACAGGAAAGGGGTATAAAAAGATATCCAAGGATTTGAGAATGCCAATCAGCAGTGTTCAAACTCTAATCAAGAAGTGGAAAATGAGGGGTTCTGTTGAAACCAAACCACGGTCAGGTAGACCAACTAGACCAGTTTCAGGCACACCTGCAAGGAAAATTGTTCAGGATTTGAAGAAAACCCCCCAACTACAGGTGAAATACAGGACTCTCTGAAAACATGTGGTGTGGCTGTTTCAAGATGCACAATAAGGAGGCACATGAAGAAAGATGGGCTGCATGGTCGAGTCGCCAGAAGAAAGCCATTACTTTGCAAATGCAAAGTATCCCACTTACAATAAGCCAAACAGCACAGAGACCAGCCTCAAACCTCCTGGCACAAAGTCTTTTGGAGTAATAAGACCAAAATTGAGCTTTTTGGCCAGAATCATAAACGCTACATTTGGAGAGGAGTCAACAAGGCCTATGATGAAAGGTACAGAGGTGGATCGCTGATGTTTTGGGTATGTGTGGCACAGGAAATTTGGTCAAAATTGATGGCAAGATGAATGCAGTATGTTATCAAAAAATACTGGAGGAACATTTGCATTCATCAGCCAGGAAGTTGCACATGGGACGTACTTGGACATTCCAACAAGACAATGATCCAAAACACAAGGCCAAGTCAACCTGTCAAAGGCTACAGGAGAATAAAGTGAATGTTCTGCAGTGGCCATCTCAGTCTCCTGACTTCAATATCATTGAGACACTCTGGGGAGATATCAAACGTGCAGTTCATGCAAGACAGCCCACGAATTTACAGGAACTAAAGGCTTTTTGCCAAGAGGAATGGGCAGCTTTACCATCTGAGGAGATAAAGAGCCTCATCCACAAATACCACAAAAGACTTCAAGCTGTCATTGATGTTAAAGGGGACAATACACGGTATTAAGAACTGGGGTAGGTAAACTTTCCACCAGGGTCATTTGGGTAGTTTCTGTTGCCATTATGATTTAAAAAAAAGTAAACACAGTTGATTGATAATAAATGGCTTCAGCCAAACACTAACCACGAGTGAAAGAAAAATGTTTGTGTTATTATTCATATTCTCTGAAAAATGGCCAAGAAATCATAAATTCTGCTTGGGTATGTAAACTTATGAGCACAACTGTATTTCCACTACCAGATACTTCATTTTTTTAAGTCACGTGCATGCTCTTGAAGATTGGCTCAATCCAAGAAACGCATAGTGCTATCCAATGCCGTGTCTCTACTTACCAAAGTTTTTATGCGTGCATTATGTGATATCAACTACCTATTTTTTATGTGATTACTTGTTTCTACTACATGCAAACTTGTGTATATTTATTAACTGTACTGATTCCATTATGCACCATGATTACTACCATGTACCAGATTATTATTGTTATTATTATCATTAGTAAACTATTTTTGTATACCCATTTGCTTCATTTAAAGCCCCACCGCCCCTTTTCCCTATTTTCAGGGACTGAAACACCCTAAATTACTAATGTGCTAAAACATGTCATATGGCTATTGCTAAATGATGACTGGACTGATAAACTCCCTGGACTTTATAGACCACAAAATAGCATTTTTAATGTACAATAAAATCTTTTTCTTGAATTACATTATTGTACACAGGATGAGTAATACAGTTACATAAAGTTATGCTGCCACCCACAGGAGGATAGGACAGACGCTGGGAACTAAATCAAAATTGGACAGGAAGAATAACCCTTGATTATTTTTTTTTCATTGTACATTAAAGGGACACAGCATGAGTAATTCAGTTACATAGGGTTATGCTGCCACCCACAGGAGGATAGGATACTGGGAACTAAAAAAAACTGGACAGGAAGTATAACCCTTCCTACCCTCCCGTCATGCTTTAGTTGTATGCAAAAGCAGTAGCAGGAGTGATCATAGGACAGAGGGGTGGGACCCGTGTCATTTAAAGTACTCCAAGAAAAGGGTTTTAACGGTAATTCAAAGATCCGAGGACATTTTTTTTTTATTGTACATTAAGGGACACAGCATGAGTAATTCAGGTACATAAAGGCGTCCAAAGCAGTCCAAATGAAGGGTGGGCAACACAGCAAGCAATGTGCTAGCATTATACAAAAACATGTTAACATTTGGGGATAGATGGAGCTCACAGGACTCCAAGCTGTGTTCTGGTCTGATGATGATGATGCATCTGCCCTCCTAGCTTGTGCAGTGTTGTGAGTTGGGGGGGTGAAGAGTGAAGGAGAAGACACCTGCAACACAGTGGAGCACCTGGACAGATGTTTGTGTTGGTAAGAGAGATACACTGAGTGACTGGGATAATAAATAGACAAGGCTTTACTAACTTTATTTTGCAAGGTCAGTAAAAGATGCATGTAGAGGGGAGGGCATGCTGCTACCTGTACTGCCTCATACATTCTGCATTACCGACTGCTGCCTGCTACACACTACTATACGTACTACTGACCCCTGTACTGTGTGTTACTTACTACTGATCTCTGCACTCTGCATTACTACTGATCTCTGCACTCTACATTATTACTGACCTCGGTGTTACTTACTGTTTATCCCTGAACTCTGAGTTACTACTGAACTCTGTGTTACTTATTGCTGACCCCTGCACTAAATGTTACTACTGACCCCTTCACTGTGCATTACATGCTACTGACCTCTAAACGATGCCTTAGTTATTTCTGACCATTGCACTCATACCCACTCACATGACTTGTCCATAGTGAGCCCCCTGGGAGTCAGAACACGTAATTAAAACATACATTTTCCCCCTTATGACTATGTATTGTCATGATTGCCTGTTTGTTACGCTTGTATTGTCATGATTACCTATTTGTTGCCCATGTGTTCTAACAATTGCAGTATAAGTGACAGATAAGTGACACAGAAAAAAATGTGGGCAGTCCTGGCATCAGGTCCCAAGGAACTCACCAGCAAATGCAATGCAATGCCAAGATCTGATGAGTACAATTCAGGGAGGGAAGGGGTAATTTGTGCTGTTATAGGTTGGCTGGGAGGTTCACTAGGAGAAGAGGGGAATTGTTGCTTTGCTTGTTACGTTACATACAGTCAGGTTCATAAATATTGGGACATCGACACAATTCTAATCTTTTTGGCTCTACCACAATGGATTTGAAATGAAACTAACAAGAAGTGCTTTAACTGCAGACTTTCAGCTTTAATTTGAGGGTATTTACATCTAAATCTGGTGAACAGTGTAGGAATTACAACAGTTTGTATATGTGCCTCCCGCTTTTTAAGGGACCAAAAGTAATGGGACAGATTAACAATCATCCATCAAACTTTCACTTTTTAATACTTGGTTGCAAATCCTTTGCAGTCAATTACAGCCTGAAGTCTGGAATGCATAGACATCACCAGACGCTGGGTTTCATCCCTGGTGACGCTCTGCCAGGCCTCTACTGCAACTGTCTTCAGTTCCTGCTTGTTCTTGGGGCATTTTCCCTTCAGTTTTGTCTTCAGCAAGGGAAATGCATGCTCAATCTGATTCAGGTCAGGTGATTGACTTGGCCATTGCAAAAAATTCCTCTTCTTTCCCTTAAAAAAGTCTTTGGTTGCTTTTGCAGTATGCTTCGGGTCATTGTCCATCTGCACTGTGAAGTGCCGTCCAATGAGTTCTGAAGCATTTTGCTGAATATGAGCGGATAATATTGCCCGAAACACTTCAGAATTCATCCGGCTGCTTTTGTCAGCAGTCACATCATCAATAAATACAAGATAACCAGTTCCATTGGCAGCCATACATGCCCACGCCATGACACTACCACCACCATGCTTCACTGATGAGGTGGTATGCTTTAGATCATGAGCAGTTCCTTTCCTTCTCCATACTCTTCTCTTCCCATCACTCTGATACAAGTTGATCTTGGTCTCATCTGTCCATAGGATGTTGTTCCAGAACTGTGAAGGCTTTTTTAGATGTTGTTTGGCAAACTCTAATCTTGCCTTCCTGTTTTTGAGGCTCACAAATGGTTTACATCTTGTGGTGAACCCTCTGTATTCACTCTGGTGAAGTCTTCTCTTGATTGTTGACTTTGACACACATATACCTACAACCTGGAGAGTGTTCTTGATCTGGCCAACTGTTGTGAAGGGTGTTTTCTTCACCAGGGAAAGAATTCTTCGGTCATCCACCACAGTTGTTTTCCGTGGTCTTCCGGGTCTTTTGGTGTTGCTGAGCTCACCGGTACGTTCTTTCTTTTTAAGGATGTTCCAAGCAGTTGATTTGGCCACATCTAATGTTTTTGCTATCTCTCTGATTGGTTTTTGTTTTTCAGCCTAATGATGGCTTGCTTCACTGATAGTGACAGCTCTTTGGATCTCATATTGAGAGTTGACAGAAACAGATTCCAAATGCAAATAGCACACTTGAAATGAACTCTGGACCTTTTATCTGCTCCTTGTAAATGGGATAATGAGGGAATAACACACACCTGGCCATGGAACAGCTGAGCAGCCAATTGTCCCATTACTTTTGGTCCCTTAAAAAGTGGGAGGCACATATACAAACTGTTGTAATTCCTACACCGTTCACCTGATTTGGATTTAAATACCCTCAAATTAGAGCTGAAAGTCTGCAGTTACAGCACATCTTGTTCGTTTCATTTCAAATCCATTGTGGTGGTATATAGAGCCAAAAAGATTAGAATTGTGTTGATGTCCCAATATTTATGGACATGACTGTACTTTTGATCTCTACATTCTGTGCAGTACTTACTCTCCACCCCAGCACTCTATGTGTTATGCCTCTCCCATTGTTAGCACAATTTGGCCATGCCCACTGTTTGGTTGGGCAAGCTACACATGCTGCTATTTACCCTGCCCTCTGCTTCACCCTGCCTTACCCTCACCAAAAGTGGTTGTGGTCATTAAGGTGATCCCCAGATGTCATGTTGTAAATCTTGTTACCTTATACTCTATGCTCAACATTTTTTTGTTTGTTTTTTGCCAGTGTCTGATTCTTCTGTAGGTGGCAGCAAAACCCTATGTATCTAAATTACTCATTCTGCGTCCCTTAGTATAAAATTAAAAAACACTCCTTTTAAGATAGAAAAGGTTCCAGTGACCCCTATTGTGATTGGATGTCTTCAGACCAGCAGAAAAAGCTTCCAGTGAACTCTGCTGTGCTCAGATTTATTCAGACCAGCAGAAGTTCATAAAGGATACTGTTCTCCTCAAGTTTGTGTGTGTCCTACCTGGGTTTGCATTGGTTTCCCAAGGGTGCTTTAGGTTCCTTTAACCTGCACTTGCATGTCTGTCACATTAGGACAAGCAGCTGTGTTCGTGCAGCTGCTGGATCCTTATAGACATGAATGAGCTGCTTGCATGCAGCACCTGCTGGCTACTAAGGACGCAGAAAAAACTGCCTGTTCATGGTATACGGGCCTTAGCACCCCGGTTAATAAGGCCTGAATGGTAATAGCTCATTAAAACACATTTTCATGAGAAATACCTGCTTTTGTGTTCTGTTAATACTTGATAAACGCTGATTAAAAAAGTCTGGTTTTCATAGGTGCCCAAGACACAATCCTTGTAAATACGGAATTCCGCAGCCGTCACTGCTTCTCCCTCTGGAATCTGTGATAGATTAAACTTGAATTCTTTATGATGTCTTAGACGGGGTGACAGCTCCTTATCATATTCAACTAGAAATAGAAAAAATAGAAGCCAGTCAAAGTATATCCTAAATATTGTTCTGCATTATAAAATGTATGTACAAACCCACTTCCAAAAATTTGGATGCTGTGTAAAATCTACATAAAAAAAAGAATGCAATGATTTGCAAATCCCATAAACCCATATTTTATTTGCAATAGAAAACATATCAAATGTATAAAACGGTAGTAAACCGCTGTGTTTTTTTTTTTTGCAACCTGCAAGGTAAAGCCATAATGTGCTAGCATGCATCACTAGCACATACCTTAGAAAGATGCCTTCCAGTGGCGGCCTGTCACTGCTGAGAAGGCTTCCATCTTCACCCAGTCTACCTACCGGTTTTGCGGACTCCAGCTGTGTGAGTAGCTGGAGCTGCAATGACGTCACCCCCCGTGGAACAGCCCTTCCGATCGCATGTGGCGATGCTGTAATCGGCACAGTATACAGTAAATATCTCCTAAACATTGCACATTTAGGCGATATTTACAGTACTTATAGGTAAGCCTTATCCCCACTTTATGCCCCATCTCCTTACTCGCCTTCTCTTCCAAACTTTTTGAAAGACTGGTCTACAACCAACTGAGTGACCATCTGACCATGAACAAACTTCTTGATCTCCTTCAGTCTGGATTTCGCCCTCAACACTCCATGCAAACTGCTCTCCTTAAACTCACAAATGACCTACTTTCAGCTAAAACCAACAGCCACTATTCTGTACTACTTCTCCTGGACCTCTCTGCTGCCTTTGACACAGGGCTGAACATGGCTCTTCACCAAAACATGTTAGCAGTTACTTTGTACTTGGTGATTATCGAATAAAGAATTTGGACGGATTCCAAAGTGTGGGTTCTTTCCATACATCCATATTCTGAGTTTGTGACGAGTGGGAGGTCGTCTGAACCTGGCACCTGGAGAGAAGGTACCAGTAACCAACACGCATATTTGGAGGCTTTCACAGTTAAAGCGGTGCTACCCTGTGTGCCACTGACACATTGGACCACCCCCTCCTCCTCAAAAAACTCCACTCCTTTGGTCTCCGTTCCTGTACTTCTCACTGGTTCTCATCCTACCTATCCCATCGCTCCTTCAGTGTCACTTACAACTCTACTTCCTCCTCTCCTCTTCCTTTCTCTGTCAGGGTCACCCAAGGTTCTGTTCTTGGACCTCTCCTTTTCTCAATCTACACCACCTCCCTGGGTCAGTTGATTGCCTCCCATGGTTTTCAATATCATCTCTACGCTGATGACACCCACATCTATCTCTCCACCCCCTAGCTCTCTCCATCTGTCTCCTCACCAACTTACTAGCAGACATATCAGCCTGGATGTCACATCACTTCCTCAAACTCAACCTATCCAAAACCGAGCATATGATATTTCCTCCACCAGGTGCCACTTCCCCTGAATTCTCTGTCAATATCAACGGCTCAGCTATCAACTTGTCCCCCCACGCCAAGGTTCTAGGTGTAATCCTGAACTAACCTTTCGGCCCCAATCCTATCGCTATCCAAAATTTGCCACCTCAACCTCCGTAACATCTCCAAGATATGCCCCTTCCTAGCCAATGTCACCACAAAGCTTCTATTCCACTCCCTGGTCATCTCTCGCCTCGACTACTGCAACTCCCTCCTCATTGGCTTACCTCTATATAGGCAATCCCCACTTCAGTCTATCATGAACACTGCTGCCAGGCTCATCCACCTCACAAACTGCTCAGCTTCTGCTATACCCCTCTGACAATCCCTCCATTGGCTGCCACTCAACCAACAAATTAAATTCAAGATACTAACAATAACTTACAAAGCCATCCACAACCTGGCCCCCAGCTACATCACTAACCTAGTCTCAAAATACCAACCTAATTGTTCTCTTCGCTCCTCCCAAGACCTGCTGCTCTCTAACTCCCTTGTCACCTCATCCCATGCTCACCTTCAGAACTTCTCCAGAGCCTCTCCCATCCTCTGGAATGCTCTACCCCAATATGTCTGACTTTCTCCTACTTTGTCCACTTTCAGATGATCCCTGAAAACTCATCTCTTCAGAGAAGCCTATCTGGCCCCCACCTAACAACTGTACATTTATTTTTTCCATCAGCACATCCTCCACAGTTAATAAATCTTGTATCTCTTGACCTTCCCTCCTAGATTGTAAGCTCTAAGGCGCAGGGCTTTCTGATTCCTACTGTATTAAAGTGTATTGTATTTGTACTGTCTAGTTGTAAAGCGCTGCGTAAACTGTTGATGCTATATGAATCCTGTATAATAATAACAATATTATAGGCTTACCTATAGGTAAGAATTATGCATGGGAGTTTACTACAACTTTAACCTGCGAAAATGTGCCATTTAAAAAAAAAATAAGGTAATTTTGAAATTGATGGCAGCCACACATCACAAAAGAGTTGACAGGGCAACAGAAAGCTGGGAAAGTAAGGGAAATAAATGGAACTAACAAGGAAGAGCTGGAAGAACATTCTGCAACTAATTAGGTTAGTCGGCAACAGGTCAGTAACATGATTAGGTATAGAAAAAGCATCTTAGAGAGTCAGAGTGTCTCGGTAGTAAAGATGGGCAGAGCTTCCCCATCTGTGCAAAGATAATGTTCCTCAATGTAAAATTGCAAATACTGTGAATCTATCATCATCTACAGTACATAATGTCATCAAAAAAATCCAAGAATCTGGAGAAATCTCTGTGTGCAAGGGACGAGGCCGAAACGCAATATTGGATGCCTATGATCTTCAGGCCCTCAGACCACACTGCATTGCAAACAGGCATGATTCTGTGATAACCATCACTGCACAGACTCAAAAAACTTCCAAAAATCACTGCCTGTGAACACCATTCTCTGTGCCTTTCAAAAATGTAAGTTAAATTGGCAGAAGGTTTTTATCTTCTATGCATGAAGATAAAAAAGAAAAAAAAAACCCGTTTGTGTGCAGCAGTCCCCCTCACACTCACCCCCTAATACTTATCCTCATTGGCTGAGAAAACAGCGGGCGTCATTTTGCTCCCGCTGCTGTCAATCAAAGTCAGTGAGCAGATGAAGAGATAGAAGGGGTGGGGCTGAGCTGGAAGCATTTCACGTACTGTATTGTATATTTTTGCAGTCATATTGTTTTAACTAGGCCTATACCACACATGGCAGATGTCCCTGGAAACTTGAAATCATTGTAGTAGACACCACTACTTGATCTCCACTTGGTTAAAGATCCCATGCTGAGCATCCTGCCTAATGAAATCTAAACACAGACAATCAGCAGCTCCTGGAAAGTGTTCTTTGATTGGATGAGGTGGAAAGGCAAGGTGGTGATGTATTGCTCAGGACCTTGTCCGAATCCACTTATCCGTTTTGTAATCCCCCTATCCATCACTTGTGAAGCGAATCTCAAGGAAACTAAATTCTTCACAAAATTAATACTATATGCAAACAATGGAGATATTACCAGACACAGCACTACCTTTTGTTTATACCTTGTTGTGTAGAGGTGGGCTATAGAGGTGGGCTATAGTACACACTTGTAGGGATATTGGCCTGGGTGCAATCCATAAAAAAGTATGTAAAATATAAAGCAGGTGCACTCAGCAGGACCTACAACAGGAGGAATTTCCCAGTTTTATAAATGAAAATGTTTTGGCAGAGTACAGCCTCCTGTCAATCTATATGGACGTTTTTAAACGTGGGTTACTATCTGTCAAGTTAAATCGTTCAGGAGAGGTTGTAGAGCTCCATTTTAGTCTGTTAACCTCCCTGGCGGTATTATTTCGGATTTTAGGTGCTGAAAGCGGTACAATTATTTTGCATGGAAATTTGGTGTTTTATATTGTAGGTCTGTAATTCTTAACAATAACTCACTTAAATCTGTCCAAACAAGAGTCTAGTAGATATCCCGGGTATGATAAAGTTTGAAACACAAAAACATAAATTATAATATATTAAATAAAAATAAATAATAATAAAAAAAATAAAAAAATAATAATAATAAAATACATTTCCCCACGATTCACTATCGCTCAATTCTGCAAGTGTTCTAATTTACTATTGCTGTTTTCTAGCTGGTCTAAAGCCACTTTTGATGTAAACTGACACTTTTTGGTTGCTATGGACAATCTCAAGTTTTCAGGCAGAAAGAACAGTATATATAACATAAAACTGCATGCAGGGCATAGGACAAAGCACTGGGGACAAAAGGGATGTGAAATAATTTCATACAGTTCTGTAATCTGTAAGATTACAGTACTGAATGTGTTATGTTTTTACAATTTTTTGAATTTGCCGCCAGGCTCCGCCCCCGTGCGTTGCGCCGCTCGCAGGGAACGGAGCCTGGCACGGAGAGGCTTCGGAGGAGGACGGAGCCTGCAGACACAGCAGGGGACATCGCAGGATCCCGGGGACAAGGTAAGTAAAGCCACACCAGGATCCTGCGATGTAATCCCGAGTGTGGCTCGGGGTTACCGCTAATGGTCCTGAATTTTAACCCCGAGCCACACTCAGGAAAACCGCCAGGGAGGCTACACACAGCTGTTGCTTTTGAACTTGTAAGTTAACCAACACATTGGGGGCTATTTACTAAAATTGCATGGTGCAAAATCTGGCACAACTCTGCATAGAAGCCAATCAGCTACCAGGTTTTATTGTCAAAGCTTAATTGAACAAGCTGAAGTTGGAAGCTGATTGGTTACCATGCACAGCTGCACCAGATTCTGAGTAAACCACTTTTAGTAAATGTCCCCCATTGCCTCTGCTAAACCAAAACCTTAGGTGGTCTTATCAGTCACACCCTGTAAATTACATAACGCCTCTTCTTATGTTTCACAGATGAGGAGAGAGGGAGGTGTTGTGTAGTTTAAATCAGGAGTGAGCATCCTAGGGTGACAATACTGCTCCTTTATACATACTGTATAGTGAATGAGCATTGTCACCCTAGGACAGGAAGTGTGAACTCCAGCCTTACCTTCAGTCTTGCACAATTGTACAGGAAGCTTTCCTGCACTGAAACGGCTTACTATGGTTTAACTGCACGCTGCTAGATTTTCACAGTGTGCATTAGAAGCTATAGCAAATCAGATAGAGCCTGCCTCCTTTCCTGGCTGAAAGAGGTCTTACTAGAGATTAAAACTATACTTTTAAAATGTATGAGCAAATGGAAATTACATATGATTATTTAACCTACTACAGGGCTGCATTTAGTTATCAAGCTGTACTAGGCACAATATTATGCCCTTTTCCTCTTACTCCACTCTTAGTGTCTTGTGTGAATTTTGGTAACAAGGACTGCTAGAATGAGCTGTTAGAAGCATCATGCTGTCTTCATTTTACGCAGAACTACTTTCAGATGTACAGACCACCAAAGAGAAAGAAAAAAACGGGCTCATGTTTCCCAAACTAAGATGCCTCTCAACATTTCTTAAAACTCTCTTGTTGGATTTAGTTAAAAAAGTCCAAGGGTGGACAGAAGAGAGAAACAAAATGAGAAAAAAGTTGATACAGCCCTGTTCTGATGTGTAAAAGTAGAGCTCTTCTTTAGATTACCTTTAAATGACATACAGTAGTTGTATTTATTATGTCAGTTCTAGAAGCTGCTGGATTTCAGAAGCACTTCAGTGTTGAACGGGGTGGTGATGGTAGACTAACATTCCCTGAAGTTTACACAAATGTTAAAATTTATTTTTACAATTTTACTAAATGGTGCGATGCTTGAAAAAAAATGCTGACAGAGCACAAAATATGCTGGAAATATGCTGTACTGGAAGAAAAAAACAATACATGTTTAATAGTAATTCAGCTGAAGTCATAGGGCTTTTTGAGGAAATGTCAATCATAAATCTCTAACAGACTTCCACTGTATGTTATAAGGTTAGCAGTTTTCATGTTTGGGGAACTTTCAAAATACTACTTACTGTATTTTATATAAATTGTGCTATATGTGACAGTGCATTAAAAGATAAAGGATCTACAAGTTTGAGATTTAAAAAAACCCCATAGTTTTAAGAGTAATATTTGTATTTATAATTTCAGCCATACCGAGTCTTGCATATAATTATTATGTATATGTATTATTAAAAACTTATTTTATACAAAACAGTTTGCATATTTTACCTGTATGGTTATCTGCTTGTCTGGAGCTCAGCTTTAAAGCTCTTTTAGTGGGGTCACTCCAAACACCACAGGTTATTAAAGCCTTAAAGGGGTTGTGACAAGTTGAGTATAGATTATGTGACTCTAGCTGATTACTACTGTCAATATAATGGCAGGAGTGAAAAGGGAGCATATATGTAGGCATAACTACATATACCGAACCTCCTCTTTCGGGGTCCCCTGCTGGCACTAATGGCTCCTCCTCATCTGTGTCTGCCCCAATAGCAAGTGCTTGCTATGGGGGAAGGGCTCGATCCTGAGCCAAGCTATGTGTGTCCACAGATACACACAGTGCAGCTTAGCCCCACCTCCTGCTCCCTCTTCACAGGATTTGATTGACAGCAACAGAAGCCAATGGCTCTTGTTGCTGTCTCTGTGTCTGTAAGTAGAGAGAGGGAAGCCATGCTGTTCTCAAACACAGCGCTGGATCAAAAAAGGAGCCAGGTAAGTATCTGGGAGGGTGGAGGGGGGCTGTGGGGAAGTTTTTTTTTTTTTACCTTAATGCATAGAATGCATTAAGGTATAAAAACCTTTAGCCTTTAGAACCGCATTAAATCCAGCCTGAACAGTAGTCTCTTCTAAAGCAGCAGGATTTCCAGGGACAGTGTGAGTACCTCTACACCCCCAGGGCCAAAAAGAGAGAAAGCTGCAATATTCAGCAAGCTTTCCAGGACAGTGCCAACAAGCTAAACCAAATTCCTTGTCCTGGGACATTTCACCAAGCAGCCAGGTGGGCTGGAATTTTCAAGAGAGAGGACAGAGCTCCTGCAAGTTGGGACTTTTGCTAAATTCCAGGGGACACAGAGCTCCTATAAGGGGAATTCTTACTGCCATTTCCTGTTATTGATCCAAAAGGGATATAGTTTACAGTGTGAAGGAAGTTGTCCTCGTGTTGTTCTTTCAAGTCAAGTTGGGCATCCCATAATCCTTCTGCCCTAAAATTGTTTTCCCCAATAAAACAACAAAAACAAGCCCATGGACTGATTTTTTGTCTCTGAATGAAAGTTGGAAAATGTGTGTTGCCTTGATGTGCAGGAATAGGGGGACTGAAAATCCAGCGGCCCTTTAGGGGGTAGCGTAAAGTTAATTTAAAGGATTTTTTTTTTACTGCGTGTTTGTTCTTCACTTTTAGTTAATATTTCTCACTTTGATTTTCAAAAATATCACGCTTTGATGTTAACAAAAATGGAAAAATTACTCAAAACTCTTTAATTAAAAAAACAAAAAAAAAAATCAAATTTTGATGTTCATTTTTTGCTTTTGAACCTTAAACCCTGTAAGCAAATTATTTACATATACCTAAATATTTATTTAATTTTAGTCACTTCAGCCCTGGAAGGTTTTACCCCCTTTTTGACCAGAGTATTTTTTGTGATACAGCACTGTGTCGCTTTAACTGACATTTGCGCAGTCATGCGACATTGCACCTAAACAAAATTAACGTCCTTTTTTTCCCACAAATAGAGCTTTCTTTTGATGGTATTTGATCACCTCTGTGTTTTTTATTTTTTACTCTATAAACAAAATAAGAGGCGTCAATTTAGAAAAAAAAGCAATATTTTAAATTTTTTGCTATAATATATATCCCCCAAAAAATTACCAATAAAAATATATAAAAAAAACAATTTCTTCCTCAGTTTAGGCCAATATGTAAATTGCAATAAGCGTATATTGATTGGTTTGCGCAAACGTTATAGCGTCTACAAAATAGGGGATAGATTTATGGCATTTTTTTATAATTTTTTTTTTTATTAGTAATGGCGGCGATCTGCAATTTTTATCATGACTGCGACATCGCGGAAGACAGATTGGACACTTTTGACACTATTTTGGGACCAGTGTCATTTATACAGCGATCAGTGCTATAAAAATGCACTGATTACTGTGTAAATGACACTGGCAGGGAAGGGGTTAAACACTAGGGGACGATCAAGGGGTTGAATGTTTTCCCTAGGTGTGTTCTAAGTGTAGGGTTGATGGGCTCACTAGAACATGACAGAGATCACTGCTCCCGATGACAGGGAGCCGTAGATCCCTGTCATGTTGCTAGGCAGAACAGAGAAATGTTTACATAGGCATCTCCCCATTCTGCCTCACGATCGCGGCCCACTGGCGAACATTGAGTCTGCCGGACCAGCGGGCACGCTCACGCTGCGATTAGCCCACTAGCCCACGATTTAAAGGTGAAGTACAGGTACGCCCATTTGCGCAGCCGTGCCATTGTGCCGACGTATATCGTTATGCGTTGGACGACAAGTGGTTAAAATTGCTCCTGAGTGGCCAGAAAAGAGAGGACCTGCACCACAGGTAAAATAAAACAACAGTTGCCATTGCAGTCGGATCTTAATAAGTATATATCTAGGGAGGGGCAAGTAGCTTAGGGCAAAGGAGCAAAAAGGATATGGATTAGGAAGGAAGGAAGTGCATTATTTGAAAAAACTGAAAACTATCAGTTGCTAAGTCTGTTAAAAATCAAAAAGATAAAACTAAGGCATATACAAAACGGAAACATAGTGTAAAAGAAATACTCTTTCAGCTTTGATCCCTATGTGACATGTTCAATTTGTTTCGTTCTGAATTGAAATTCGGACAAATTTTTTTGTTATTCAGAAATTCGGATGTATGCCAATTTCTGAATTACAATAGTAACGAATTTAAACAAATCCAAAATAACGTAACAAAATTTCGATCAAAATTCGAATTCGAATAGTTTTTGATTCAAATTTCCGAAGAGAATAAAATAGAATATAAAATAAAGGAATAGTATAGAAAAGAATATAAATGAATATAATAGAAAATAAAAGAAAATAAAAGAATGGAATATAATAGAGCAAAACAGAATATAAATAAAAAATTTGAAAAAAATTGAATAGAAAATAAAGGGATAGAATAGAAAATAAAAGAATAGAGTAAAATAGAACAACATAGAATAGAAAATAAAAGAACAGAATAAAATAGAATAGAAATTAAAGGAATAGAATAGAATTAAAAACAGAATAGAAAGAATTTAACCATTTTCTGAAATTCACATTTCAAATAGAATAAATTGGAATTAGAATACAATAGAAAAGAATAGAATGGAATAAAATAGAAAGAATATAACCTTCTTCCGGAATTCAAATTTTGAATAGAGTAAATTCAAATTTGAATAGAATAGAAAATAAAATAAAAGAATACAATATAAAAAAACAATGGAATAGAAAGAATATAACAATTTCCTACAATTCAAATAGAATAAATTTGAATTAGAATAGAATAGAAAAGAATAGATTAGATTAGAATAGAAAATAAAAGAATAGAATTGACTAGAATAGAAAAGAATAGAATAGAATAGAAGAAAAGAATAGAATAGAAAGAATACAAACATCTTTCGAAATTCTAATTTCGAATAGAATATATTAGAATTAGAATAGAACAGAAAAGAAAAGAATAGAAAATAAAATGATAGAAAAGAATAAACAATAGAAAAAAATAGAATACAATGGAAAGAATATAACAATATGACCATTTTCCGAAATTCTAATTTCAAATCGAATACATTTGAATTTGCATAGAAAACAACAGAATGTAATAGAAAAGAATAGAAAAAACAATAGAATAGAATGGAATAGAAATAATATAACTACAGTATCTTCCAAAATTCGGATTTCGAAATGAATAAATTCAATTTTGAATGAAATTCAATTCAAATGGAATTTGAATGCAATTCGAATTCAAATTGATTAGAATTTTCCAAATTCGGTCGAATTGAGTTCAATTTGACCGAATTCGGAAAATTTGAATCGATTCGAATAAACTAAACAAATTTTGAAAATGAATTAACTGAATTAAACAAATTTATGTAAATGGATAAAAAGTAAGCTGTGCTCTTAAAGTGACATATTAACCAAATAAGTGAACACAAAACAAAAAAAAGAAAAAGAAAAAGTGATTGAAAATGTTAAGGAAGTCCCAAACTAGAGTCCTCCAATATCTATCTAAGATTCTGATGGTTCCTTCAATGAAGGACGAACTAGCAACCACAGGTTCAGTGAAAATCTTGTGAACGCAGTAAATCCACCACCACGCAAAGTGCACGCTTACCAGCTGCACAAGTTTAAGCACTTGTGGCTAATACCCAGCCAGGGCCTTTTCTTCCAAGGACTGCAGATGTTTGGTCTGGTCAGATGACATAGTAAGCAGTTTTGGAACGTAATTGGTGGTACAGCTTATGGACCCATACACATTTCAAGTAGCGATGATGCGATGGCAGCCCAAAGGGCCCGGTATGGACGGGGGGAACCCATGCCATTTTTTTTCTTAATTCTGTCATAGGGCTCCCCTTAACCACTTCAATACACTATATTATATATTGTACACTGCACTATATACCCTGCACTGTACTATATATATTACACTAAGTGCACTATATACTCTGAATTGCAGTATATATACTATATGGACTGTACTATGTATTCTGAACTGTAGTGTATATACTATACAGACTGCACTATATACTTTGAACTGCAGTATATATACTATACGGACTGCACTATATAGTCTGCTGAAATATTGGGCCTTAGTTGTTGGAGATGGCAGAACACGGTAACCTCTAGTTACTCTTGTTGGGGCAGGAACAGTCTCTGCTGTTAAATATTATTTCAAAAATTGTAATTACATGCCTCTGTCAAACAGGGGCAGAAACATTGGGCCTTAGGTGTTGGTGGTGCCAGAACACTGTAACCCCTCACAGTTACTCTTGTTGGGCGCAGGAACGGGCCCTCCTATTAAATATTATTTCAGAGGCTGCTTGCCCTCTTTTAGTTCCCTGTGAGTGTCTGCCTCTCCTTGGAGGCCTTCCAGACATGATGGGTATTTTTTTTAACACCGCACAACACTGTATTAGATACTGTGTACACCGCCTGAAGTGTATTTGAAACTGTACACACTGTATTATATACTGTGTACACCGCCTGCACTGTATTAGAAACTGTACACCGCCGAATGCACTGTATATATAGGCTACACTGAATGCAGAGTATATATATATATATCAAATACACTACCACTAACTTATTAACCTACCTGCCTAATCTAGCTCAATCTCTCTATCTCCGTCCACTATAACACACTATACAGGCTTATATAGTGTGGGACGTGGACTTAGTCCCCCTGAGCCATGATTGGCCAATTATGGCTCTCACTGAGGAGCGTGCTGTGTTTGGCCAAAGCATGCAGGTCGGGTGTATGCTTTGGCCAATCATCATACAGCAATGCACTGCGGTCTTGCAGTGCATTATGGGGTGCTTGGATTTGCTGCGAACGCCCCATAAAATTCACTGTTTGGCAAACAGGTGAACACCTGATGTTCGAGTCCCTATTTATATTTTTAAAATGAAATAAAATAGGCAAGCCAATTTCTACCAGTGTAGAATACCCATACACCCTGTTTTGTAGCACTAGTGAGTAAGTAGTAAGACTCCCCAGACGGTGGCAACATTCCAGGGCTCCTTCCCACTGCTTTGTTACAAGGGGCCTGGAACACACAGATTTGCAACGCTCTGCAACTTTCCTCAAAAGTGAAAGAGTTTTAAAAGCCTGCTGAAAAACCGTGCAATCTGTATTATTTTTGGCTGGCAGCATTCCTCTTTGTTAAGGGTAATACAAAACACACCATGTAAGCCTATTTTAATGACAGGTCCAAATCTCGGCCACAATAAATTCCAGGGGACATAATTTGCTGTAAGAAATACAGTGATTTTGAGAAAAAGAATATCTGTTTGACTGGGAATTCCTCTGTAGTGGTTTCCTGCTTGTTTAAATTAAGGGAAAAGAAATGAAACAAAATAATCTATGCCCACATTCTCTTTCAATGGTGTTAGGCAAAGAAAACTTTTGACAATTGGAAGGCTGACCTCTGTTTCCAGCACAAAACCGTACACATATGGCATGTGTTTCCAATGCTCATTTCCATATTTAGCACTTAATTGTCTTTTCATGTTTTCCTTAATATATTCAAGCACAAATTAGGTTTTACAAACATGAAGAAAGCTAGGGGTTCAGAAGTAAGCTTACCAAACAAACAATATGCAAAAGCAACAGTGGTGAGGGAGAGATCAGGGGATTATCACGGTGCCAAACAATAATTGAAATACATAGAGTAAAATTGTAATGTTTTATTCACAAATAATTAAAAGAAATGTACACACATACATATCAGGGGTGTGAGCAACACAGAAAATAATAAGGATAATAAAAAGCCAACTGTACAATAATTTTACAGAACCCAGCCTAAGGCGTGGTGGCAGGTCCTGTAAGCAGGTATTTGAAGTCCTACATATTTCGCCTAGAATGACTTCCTCAGGGACAGTTTGTTATACCTGTATTATTATCTTGAAATTCTACAAGAAATGACAATCAGATTCTGCTTACCAGCAAGGTGTTATCGACAGTAACACTTGGAAATTTTTAAATGTTAAAGACCCCAAAATACCAACTTTTTACGTCTTACCAAAATTGCATAAATCTCTTGAATCTCCGCCCGGCCGCCCTATTGTGTCCGGGTGCCAATGCCTTACCGAAAATGCTAGTGCACTTGTAGACAAGTATCTCAGTCCGCACGTTACATCACTCCCCTCCTATGTCAATACCTTCGTATTCTCGAAGATTTGCAATTGCCTCATAATGTTTGGTTGGTTGCTCTTGACGTAGAGAGCCTTCCCCACAATAAAGGCATTGAGGTGGTTACCAATCTACTACAAGAAAGAGGTCCCCAATTTGAAGCATATGGCCAATTTGTCACCCATCTTTTACGGTTTATTTTAACACGAAACCACTTTTTGTTTGGCTCCTCCCACTTCCTCCAGGTACAGGGTGTGGCTATGGGCACCACATGTGCTCCATCATACGCCAACTTGTACCTGGGGGGGTGGGAAAGGGAATTGTTTGCCAATCCTGATTTAACTCATCTTCTGTGCCATGTGGTATCCTGGCACAGATACATAGATGATGTGCTTTTTTTCTGGTCTGGCACTCGGGAACAATTGTCCCAATTTGTTGACCTTTTGACTATCAACACTTACAACTTGAAATTTACTATGGAATGCAGTCAAACCAAAATTACATTTTTAGATCTGGAGATCCATTTGGATTCCAATGGAAAACTTTTTTCAGCACTTTACCGAAAGGGATCATCTGGAAACACTATTCTCCATGCAGGCAGTGCACATCCGAAACCATTACTAAATAGCATTCCTTTTAGTCAGTACCTTTGTATCAAGCGAAATTGTTCACATGAGACTGATTTTTTCAAAGCCTCCCACGATCAGTATCACAGATTTAAAAACAGAGGATACAGCCACATATTGTTAAAACGTGCCTTTCAATAAGGTTAAAAAACTGGACAGGGGTGTGGCTGGGATGTGAGCCGGAGAAGACGTTTGCCTCTGGAGCTCCATGCACATCCATTCAAACATCCCTCTCTCCTACACTGACAAAGCCGGTACGGCAGTACGATATCTCCGGAGGGGCTCTGGACATCTCAGGGAAGGCAAACATGTCTGCAAAGGGCCGGAGTAAGTCCCTGAAAGATCCGAAAACACAGCGCTCGGGGAAGGGGCGGGCCACGGACTCCCCAGGCCCCATCTTGCCCGATGTTTCCGGAGCACAGCGCGAACGGGAGCAGCGACAGAGCCCTCTCAAATTGCCTGCAGCCATGCAATCTCCTGCTGGGGAACAAGATTTGTCCCTGTCTGACACCCTGGTGGCTGCAGCCCTGGACACAATAACTAAACCTATCCTGGAGGCTATAGAAGGCTTTAAAACCATGCTGATGGTGCGGGTGGAACACATGGCATCGGAATGCACGCTGATCCGCCATGATCTTGATAAAATAAGAGGGCGGCTGACAGAGGCAGAGAATAGGATCGGAGAGGTGGAAGATCAGCAAGGGTCGCAAGCAGCACAGATAGCGGACCTGCATGCGGTGATGAGGTCTCTGGTTCATAAAGTGGACGACGCCGAAAATAGACAAAGACGCAACAACATCCGGGTGGTGGGCCTGCCAGAAGGGGCTGAGGGCGCGCGTCCAGCTGCATTTGCTGAATCGCTGTTTAAAACCCTGCTGGGATTGCCTGACATGCCTCCTACATATGTAGTGGAAAGGGCTCACAGAGTCCCCACAGGCCGCCGTCCTGAGGGTGCCCATCCTCGGCCTTTCTTGGTGCGGTTTTTGAATTTTCGGGACAGAGACATGATTCTGGCAGAGGCCCGGAAACACCCAGAGTTGCCTTACGAGAATACTAAAGTGATGCTTTTTCCAGACTTCTCGGCTGAGGTTCAGAAACGTTGCAGATCCTTCAACGAGGTGATACGCAGGCTGAGAGAGAAGGATATAAAGTACAGCATGTTATATCCCAGCCGGTTGCGGGTACCTCACAAGGGCACGATTCGCTTTTTTGACACCCCAATGGAGGCCAACGACTGAATTGATGGACTGTGACTCGACGGGATGCCGTGACACCCACCGCCTGTTGTCCATCTTTCTTAATTGCAAGCAGGGGCTGGTGTTTCCCTCTTTTTGTTCCCCCCTATCCTGCTCTTTTACCCTGTTTTTTATTTTTTGCAAGGGGGGATGGGAAGGGGAATACACCCCAGCTGGAGTGAAGGGGGGAAAATCAGCTCACATTTGGAATGACTGACGGTCACCAATATGCCTTACACTCTCTGATCCCCTTGACAAAACTCACTGTATCTAGAGTTGCCTTGCTGGTTGGAAGGACTCTCTTCTATGCAAACAGGGGAAATTATACAGTTTCCGGTCTGAAGGCACGGAGTATAAGAGGCATGAACATTGATGTTTTTCTAGACTGACGGATTTAGGAATTTTTCAATTTTTTTTTCTGTTTGATTTTGACCTTTTTTTTACGGTCACGCTTCCTCAAGGTTAAGAGGCAAGTTATGGGTGCAAGCTCGGTGTACAGTTTTTTGTTGTTTTTTCTTCACCGTAGCAGGGGATTATGAGGGAATTGGGTTGTTTTTATAGAGAATGTGCAATGATCCATGTTGGGTATTTGGTGATAGTCTCACTTCTTCACATCTACAGTGTAGTGAGTTATCATGGTCACGCCTAGTGAAAGTCTTGTTCAACTGTAATTTCTGTAATGTGCTGACATGGCAGGGTCAATAGTTAACGTGGTGTCTTGGAACGTCAGGGGCCTCAATGATAAGTTCCGCAGGGCTCTGATGTTCCAATATTTGAAACCAATTAAACCACAGTTAGTGTTTTTGCAGGAGACGCATTTAGATGGGAACAGGATTCTGTCATTACGCAGATCCTGGATTCAGCGTGCACTCCATGCAACATACTCTACGTATGCCAGAGGGGTTGCCATTTTAATTAGTAAGTGAATGCCTTGCACAATTCACAAAGTCATATCTGACCCTGGAGGGCGGTATTTAATAGTTGTTGCACACCTATATACGCATAAAATGGTTCTGGTGAATGTCTATGTTCCTCCTCCTTTCCAGATTCAGCTATTGTATGATCTTTTGGGTAAGCTGGCCCCCTTTATGCATCTCCCCCTGCTGATTGCGGGGGATTTTAATGCCATCTTGTGTGCCGCACTGGATTCATCTAATGCGTCTAGGGCGGCATCAGTTGATTTAGCTGCATGGGCAGATACGGCATCCTTGACAGAGTTGTGGAGCTGGAAGAACCCAACCACAAGGAGTTTTTCCTACTTGTCTAAAACGCATAGGTCTTCTTCTAGGATAGACTTGGCATTTGCCAATTCGCCCATGTTACAGCTGGTGAGGGGTGCAAATTATCTGGCCGGAGGCCTATCGGATCATACACCACTGTCTGTGCATGTGAGTCTGCCTTCAAGGCTCAGAGGGGGAGCATGGAGGTTGAACCCGGGTTGGATAGAGGTAGAGTCTGTGGCATCGCAGGTGACACCTTATGTTTCTAGTTTCTGGGAGGACAACTTAGGTTCAGCACCTTTGCCTATTGTATGGGATGCCTTCAAGGCATGCATGGGGGGCAGTACATCTCGGCCATTAAACAGGCAAGGAAAAGCTTTAATAGTAAAACGCAAGAATTGCAGGAGGCAGAGAGGACACGCGAGGCAGCACATGCCAACGATCACTCAAATGTCACATACTTGGAACTCTTAGAGGCGCGCCGTGTGTTGGCGTTGCACTTTACAGAGCTAACACATACTTCCTGGACAAAGAGGGCTGAATCCATCTTTGAACAGGGTGATAAAAATGAGACACTTTTGGCCATTTTAGCTGCGGAACAGAGACTCCAGACGAACATACCGTGTGTTAGGAACAACCAGGGTATTCTCCTCACAGATCCCAATGATATTCTGGAAACATTTGTGGAATATTATAGAACCCTGTATGCTCCCATACCTACGTACAATGTACAAGAATTAGAGCTGTTGCTATCTTCTTTGGAAATCCCTATGCTTTCGGAGACTGATAGGACTGATCTGGAGGCTGAGATAACAGAAAAAGAGATTGAAACAGCCATCAGATCATTCCCCCTGCATAAATCCTCAGGGCCGAATGGCTTATGTATAGAATGGTATAGGGCAAATATAGAGGCTTTAGTTCCAAGACTCAAAACCCTTTTCCTCTTCTGTCTTAAAAATAAGATTTTACCGGATACGCTGTTGGAGGCTCAGGTTATTCTACTACCAAAACCAGGTAAAGATCCGTTTGAATGCTCCTCATATAGACCCATAGCATTGTTGAATCAAGATCTTAAGATCTTGACAAAGATTTTGGCCACTAGACTATCAAAAGTTATTACTAACCTAGTGTCCATAGATCAAACAGGCTTTATCCCACAGAAATCCACAGACACAAACTTACGCAGGCTCTACACACACCTTCAAATTGAACATGTTAACATGGGAACGAGGGTGGTGTTATCCCTTGATTTAGCTAAAGCGTTTGATTCTGTGGATTGGAATTACATGTCAGCAGTGTTACGTCACATGGGGTTTGGAGATATATTTGGGACATGGGTATCTTTACTCTGTAGTAAACCAAAGGCAGCGATCAAATTGGGAGTGTCTGTTTCGCAGCAATTCACGGTGGGCAGGGGAACGCTCCAGGGTTGTCCCCTGTCGCCGTCCCTGTTCGCTATTGCGATAGAGCCACTAGCTATAGCACTTCGCAAATCTCCGGATGTAAAGGCATTAGGGGTGGGGGGCATTCGCGAGTGTACTGCTTTGTACGCGGACGATATGCTTCTCTTCCTACAAGACCCAGGCCCATCTTTAGAGGCGGTATTTAAAATACTGGAAGAATTCTCAAGATTCTCTGGGCTGTGTGTGAACTGGGAGAAGTCCAGTGCAATGGCCATTAATCCGGGGGCACAGGCGGTGGCAACGCAACAGGTCCCCATTACCTGGGTATCACAGTTTAAATACCTTGGTATTCACATAACACCTAAAGTGAGTGACTATATGTCATTAAACCTTATGCCTGTACTGGCAAAAACAAAAATACAGTTAGACGCATGGAAGCATTTGCCACTCTCGCTTATCGGGAAAGTTAACCTCATCAAAATGAAGGTGTTGCCGGTATTCTTATATTTTTTGAGAAACTCTCCAGTCTGGGTTCCGGCAACGTTTTTTAAAAGGGTAAACAGTATGTTTGGGTCTTTCATCTGGTCCGCAACACACCCCAGAATAGGCCTTAGGACACTGTAGGAACCCTGGGGTCAGGGAGGGCTCGCTCTCCCAGACTTATTTAAGTATTTTATAGCCGGACAAATGGTGGTGGCCAGAAGATGGTTGCTACGTGATGATGGGGATGCGGCTAACGTGTTGGAAGCGGCCCATTTGGGGTCCCACGAGAGCCTATCCTTTCTGCTGCATAGAGGTACCTCTGCACTGTCATCTCCGACTGACTCAATGCGCGTTACGATTCGCACATGGGACAGAGCGAAGGTGTTGATGAAGTCTCAGACTGATGTGTGGTCCCCGGACACTCCCTTGTGGTTCAACCCCAAACTGCCGCATTTGGGCACAATTCCTGATCCAATCATATGGGCTAGAGTCAGTATAAAACAATTGAAACACATAGTGGGTGGTAAAAAACTTCTTACATTTAATCAGCTAAAGGACAGACATAAACTGCCTAACTGGTACTTTTTCCGTTATTTGCAACTTAGTCATGCGTTCAAGTCGCATTTTGGATCAGACTCCCTGGATATTGGATCATCTCCCATAGAGTCATTACTGTGTGAGGAAAATTTATATAATTTACTTTTTTGATTGCACGTATTTCTTACATGATTATTCACAACGTATTTGTACCTCTGCTTTTTACACTATGTGATGTTTGATATTTATGGTATGCACCTGATAGGTTTTGTTTTACATCCATTTATAGTTTTTCTCACATTATTATCACAATATTATCACCATACACTCCCTACTAACACACACTTTATGAACAGCGCCACACTCCCAACTAGAGTTTTTCATTATATTTATCCTATGTCTCTCCTGCAGAGTGGTTTTCCAGAGCTATTTTTACCGCTCTTACCAACTGTATCTGATTAGCTCCCATCACTCCAATAGCATGACTGGACTTATAGGTAAGTTCATTTACTTCCCGGAACACACTACTGCATTTTTTTATCCATTTTGAACCTTTTTATATTGTCCCCTTAATACACCCTTGCATTTACATGGGTCTTAATCATATCCTCATCCACTCTTTTTTTATTTTTTTATTTTATTTTTCCCATTTCGTAGTCATCATCCACCTGCTATCTCTGCTGAGATTCAAGCCAGCATACTGGGTGCCCTGTTTTCTTTCTTTCTTCTTTTTTCGAAAACTGCATATATTGTAAGTATTATTGAGGCTATGTTAGCCCTATTTTTTGTTGGTCGGTATACTCAGATTATTTCTGGGGTCTGCCAAAACCATACTATCTATATCAGACTTTCTTTTATTTGCCAGGTCCTCTTTTCTGCCCCCTGCAGCCTCCTACTGTGCTTTTAGGCCTTGAATTCACCCCGGGGTCTCTTACGCCTGCCCCTTTGGGACCCATTGGTAGGTATTGTACCACCGTATGCCACTGGGGTTCTTGGGGTACCTGCCGGGTGGAGAGGGTTATCTTGGGTGTTGTTGGTTGATTTGGCTTATGCCCCAGCAACTATTATGTGGGACAATCTGTGGCCATATCTGACGGTGACATAACATATTTTTATCATTACCATGTCAATCTTTAATAATAGTTGGTGCTATTATACTGTCATTTCCTATCTGATTGTCATTTCTTGTTGTAGAATTTCAACATAATAATACAGGTATAACCAACTGTCCCTGAGGAAGCCATTCTAGGCGAAACATGTAGGACTCAAATACCTGCTTACAGGATCTGCCACCATGCCTTAGGCTGGGTTTTGTAAAATTATTGTACAGTTGGCTCACACCCCTGATATGTATGTTTGTACATTTCTTTTAATTATTTGTGAATAAAACATTACAATTTTACTATATGTATTTCAATTATTGTTTGGCACCGTGATAATCCCCTGATCTCTCCCTCACCACTGTTACCAATGTTATTGGGATGAGGTGCCGTATTGTTATGAGGACTATCCAGTCATCTAATCCCTAATATGCAAAAGCAATTATTTCAATAACCAGCTTTAGCATTTAGGGCCCCTACACACTAGGCCAGGGGTCGGCAATCTATGGACCGCAGGCCACACCCGGCCCGCCGACGCTAAATGTCAGGCCCATCAGTGCACGTGATCAATTTACGTGCACTCGGCCCGCAGACATTTTAACCATGGTCAGCTTTCTTGGGATAACAACCAATGCGGCTAAGAAGCAGTTTACCTGTTATCCCAAGCAGCGGAAGGGGATGTTACCCCCCCTCGCCACCTTCTGCGGCTCGCCTGGGCTCTCCCGTCCCACCTGAAGGCCTGAGTGACCAGCTGGCACGTCTACCAGCTGGCCGGAGACCCGAACGAAGCCGAAATCGGCTTTGATCGGGTCTCTGATCTAGTAACCCGGAAGCGATGTCATGACATCACTTCCGGTTTACAAAAGACTCAAAGACGCCAGATAAAAAAAAATGACAGCATTCAAAACAGCTAAACTTGGCGTATTGGATGCTTTTAAGTGCAAAGGAGGGATTTGGGGACTTATAGACCCAGATCCCCCCATAAGGAGTACCTGTCATGGCCTATTACTGTCACAAGAGATGTTTACATTCCTTCTGACAGCAATAAAAGTGATCAGAATTTTTTTTTAAAGGGACAGTGTAAAAATAAAAAATAAAATGAAATAAAATAAAGAAAAAATAATAATTTCAAGCACCCCATCCCTCCGTACTCGCGCGCAGAAGCGAACGCATACGAAAGTCACAACCGCAACTGTAAACAGTGTTCAAACCACACATATGAGGTATCATGATCGTTAGACCGAGAGCAATAAGTCTAGCACAATATCTCCTCTGTAACTCTAAACTGGTAACCTGTAGAACCTCTAAAGCGTCACCTATGGAAATTTTTAAGTACCATAGTTTGTCACTATTCCACGAGTGTGCACAATTTTAAAGCATAACAGGGGGCTGTGTAAAATGCAGAGGGGGCTGGGTGGGGGGTCTGTGTGATGTGCAGGGGGGGCTGTGTAATATAAAGGGGTCCAGAGGTACGAGGGCTGTGTAATGTAAAGGGGTCCAGAGGTGCTGGGATTGGATGCACATGGGTTAAATACCCTAATGCACCAGATTTTGCACTATCCAGCTTTAGTAAATCAACCCCCTAGTGTGCAAAGGGCCTTAGAAGTCAAAATACTTACATCATATATCAAAAGCAAAACAGCTAAATTTGAATGTTCAATCCATTACAATTACAGATGAGCCGAGCACCCCCCGGTTCGGTTCGCACCAGAACTCCCGAACATGGAAAAAGTTTGGATTCGAATCGCGAACCCTATTAAAGTCTATGGGACCCGAACTTGAAAAATTGAAAGTCCACCCCTCAGTGCGTGGCTTTATATCTAATCCCATAACACAACATTCCCTCAAACTCTGGGATAAACTACGAAAACCTTTTAAATTGATGTCACCGCACTCACCGTTGCTTTCCTTCATAGGTCACCCTCACTTTTACCTGGCCTACTCCGAACCTACCTCATTTCGCGCCTGGTCTCAGGCTGGTCTGAGCCGCATATAAGATCTGTTTAATGGCGACACCATTAAAGCATTTCCAGTCCTACAAGAGCAAGCTCAACTTCCTCATAAGGAATGTTTTCGATATCTTCAAATTGCTCACTTTGCTCAAACAATTATAGGATCTTACACAAGGCTGGACAATTTAACTATGTTCGAGGGTATATGCGACTCAGACCCACACGCTCCAGGTATCATCTCTCGCCTCTATACTCACCTCACGTCCCCCCAGAATCTCTCCCTTCATATGCTCTACAGTGGTCCAAAGATCTAGCAATTGATCTCGATGCGGAGGACTGGACGAACATATGGACCAACACGAAAAACGCGTCCCAAAATGTTGTCGCATCAGAAGCAAACTGTAAAGTCCTGATGTGATGGTACCTGGTCTCGGCCAGAATCGCTAAGTACCAACCGAGTTACCCTCCAAATTGCTTCCGCAGTTGCAGTGAAAGGGGCACACACGCACATATTTGGTGAACTTGTCCGATTGTACAACGCTTCTGGGCGACAATATTTCTAATGGCCACTACATTGCTTCGAGACAATCTAGACACAGACCTATCGATAACCTTACTAAATTACATCCCACAGGATTTTACCAGAGCTCAACTACACCTTCTCCTTCAACTCACCACGGCGGCCAAGCAGACAATTGCTAAGGCCTGGAAAACACCAATCCTAAACATAGCTAAAGTGAAAAATAGGGTCACCCAGGCCATGATACATAGCAAGATTGAAGCCACAATCTTAGATAGGATTCCCCAGCATCTCAAAATTTGGCCCCCATGGATAGACTATTTCCTACCCCCTGACTTTGACAAGCACTTCTTAGAACCTTAATTACACCCTGACCCTCGGTTATAATGATGCTGCGTGACCTGGGCCCGTGCGGACCATCCGGCCAACATACCCCCAACTAACCTCTTCTTCTTTCTCCCCTGCTTTCTTTCTTCTTGACTCCCCACCCTTCTCGCTTACCCTCCCCCCTAATTAATGTTTACTTCTGGTAACGTATCCCGTTAGTACAATATGTTCGATTGACACTGTGATAGCCTCCATACAGAGTAATACCTTTAACCACTCCTCTTATGTCGAAGGACACTTCCCCTTCCTTAGGATAGCAAAAAGGACCCCTACTGGAGTGGTCTAGCTTAGCTCTAACTTGTACCCTCTTCCCCTATATGTTTTCATTATATTGCTTTATTGAAATGTACTCTGTCAATTGCATCTACACAAATCTAAACTGCATTGTCTGTAACTATTACTTGATTGTTACCAATAAAACTTTTTTGAAAAGAAAAATTAAAAGTCCTCATTTTGAAGGCTTATATGCAAGCTGTTGGACATAAAAAGAGTATCGGGGCCCGGGTACTGCCCTGGGGGACATGTATCATTGCAATTTTTTTTTTTTTAAAAAGATTGTTTTTAAAGGAGCAGTGGTTTTAATGACGCAGTAAACAGTACAAATCAAAAAATCCTTTAAATATAGTGCCTGGGGGGTCCCCTTAGTCTGCCTGCAAAGTGGCACATCTGTACCTTGTATAGAACATGCTGCAGCAAAACTGAGATATATAAAGAAAACAAAAAAACATTTAAATAGATTTTCCCAGCTGCAAGGTTTCTTGGAAAAAAAAAAAACATTGCCAGCAATACACCCTTTGGGTCTGGTATTGATTTTGAGGGGAACCCCACACCAATTCTTTTTTGAAAAAATGGCGTGGGGTCCCCCCTAAACTCCATACCAGACCCTTATCCGAGCATGCAGTCTGGCAGGCCAGGAAAGGGGGGCGAGCGAGCGCCCCCCCGAACCATACCTGGCCACATGCCCTCAACATGGGGGGATGCTTTGGAGCGGGGGGGGGCCTGCCCTCCCCACCCAAAAGCATCTTGTTCCCATGTTGATGGGGACAAGGGCTTCTGCCCCACAACCCTGGGCGGTGGTTGTAAGGGTCTGTGGGCAGGGGGCTTATCAGAATCTGTAATTCCACCCCCCCCCTATGTAAGTGTGTATGCAGTACATTTTACCCCTACTCATTCACAAAAAAGTATCAAAAAGAAACAAAAACACACACATAGATTTTGACAATTCCTTTATTAAAAATAAAAAAACAATGTCCCCTAATGTAGATCAATCGTCAATCATGACACCTGCCTGCTCCTCCATCTGACAGTTCTAAAATAGGTAAGGGCCACCTGGCAACATCACCTGGTGGCATCGCCTTATTGTATTGTCACCGACCCAGCATGCACCGCTTGATGACATCACATGGGAGCGGTGCCACCAGGTGATGTAGCCAGGTGGCTCCTCCCCATACCTATTTAAGAACTGTCAGATGGTGGTAGCCTTTGTGGCGTGTGGAGATTTTTTTTGGGTCTGGCTGTGCGGCGGGAAACGTAATTGATGATGTATCTACAACAGGGGACATTGTTTTTTTATTTTTAATAAAGGAATTGTCAAAAACTGTGTGTGTTTTTATTTCTTTTTGACACTTTTTTTGATGAATGAGTACCCAATACTCATTCACATGGGGGGGGGGGGGCTGGGCAAGTCACGCTTGCATTCTACGCTGGCACTCTGAGGCCTCTGTTTGGTTTTCCTGGTATCTCGAGTGGCTTGTTTTCCACCTCACAAGGGCTTTTTTTTGGCACCCCCCTTAGAAGCCCCCACCAGGGCACTGGATGACCCTATCCCATAAATGTCCAGGGTCCTTGGCTTGGTATCATTGGCTTTTTAATCTTTAATCTCATTTTATCTTGTTGTGGACAATTGAATGAACTTCATAAACTAATAACTAATAAACTGATCCCTGCAGCTATTTTCTCCTACAGTGATCATGGAGGGCGCTGCTATTGTTGTGTGTGTTCTTATGCTGCACTATCCAAAGTGTGTATTGAGAGCTGCACAGGTCCGCCCTGGTCTCTCCATCCCTTCTCATTAAAATATGATCTACAGTATAGCCCATAGCGCTTGGAATACATGGTTGTTTTCGGGGGGCAGAGGCTTGGTATGGTTCAGGAGTGGGGGGGGGGGTGCTTGGACAAGGATCTGGTGTGGATTTTGGAGGGAGAATCCATGTCGTTTTTTTTTATGTTGTCGTGGGGTTCCCATTAAAATCCATACCAGAACCAAAGGGCCTTGTTATTGATTGGGGCGGAGGGGCCACGCTGTTTTCTTTCACATTTTTGTATTGCCAGCAATGTTTTTATTTTCATTCAGCTGTCAGCGGGGAAGCCCATTGACAGCTGATGACTCATCCATTGTTAAGGGGCGTGGCAACCAACACTGTGCCCTGATTGGGAAAAGCCTTGCACCTGACCAGCGGTCAGGTGCATTGCTTAAGGCAACCAGGGCTTAGAATGCAATGTGGTTGAACTGCTCGCCCAACACTAATTGCAATATACAGTTAGCAGAGTGATTTAAGGCAGATATTAAAGTGGTTGTAAACCCTCAAGGTTTTTCATCTCAATGCATTCTACGCATTGATGTGAAAAAACCTCCTGTAATGCTGCAGCCCCCGTTTTACTTACCTGTACCCTCTCTATCTCACAGAGGGGATGAGCACACCAGCAAAAGCCGGTGTTTCGGGTCCTGATTGGATGGATTGATAGCAGTGCAGCCATCGGCTCCCACTGCTGTCAATCAAGTCCAATGACATGGGCGCCGGGGGGCGGGGCCGAGTTCTGCTTTCTGTGTTCCGAAGGAGAGCACTTCTCCGACGGGGCACGCAAGAAGAGGAGGAGCTACTAGTGCCACTGAGGGACCCCAGAAGAGGAGGATTGGGTGCAAAACCAACTGCACAGAGGAGGTAAGTATGACATGTTTAATATTTTTATGAAAAAAAAAACTGAAAAAAAGCTTTACAATCCCTTTAAGGCAAACAACATAATTCTTATTTTATTTTCAATATAGTTAGTAATTAGTTCAGGGGCAGGATTCAGGAGGGCAAGAAATTAGAATGGACAGCCACACATATCAGATTGACTCTCACAGTGACACTGACTGCAGTGTGCAGCAGCACAGATGATGATGATGACACCTCTCTTACACGTAACAGTGTCAGTCTCTCTCCACTTCAGATGGTTCCTTCAGTCCACTCCAGTCCAAACAGCACTGACAGTCTCTTGCTCCTGGCTTGCCTTGCTCCTGTCTCGTAGACCTGCACGCAAGGCTCTAGCCACTCCCCTCCCTTGCACCTTGACATCATACGACACGCACAGGCACTGTCCCCCGCCAGCGGCACTCCAACACACGGTAGCAGGCACTCAGATGGTCTCGGCAGAATGTCGCAGCCATATTTTGTACCAGCAAAAATACTGACCTGCAGTCACTATATTTCTTTTGCATAGCAATTGGATAGACAGTATCCCCTGGATGTAATGGATATATTAGTATATTAAACGATTAACCTATTTGTTGCCACCTCTGTATGTTTTACATGTTTTTTTTAGATCCCTGGTGTCTCAATAAAAAGAACCTGTCACCAAAAAAATCATCACAAGGTTCAGGAGTGCATTTTACGCTCAGAATGCAGGGTTCAGGAGTGCGTTTTACACTCAGAAAGCAGGGATCAGGAGTGCGTCTTACGCTCAGAATGCAGGGTCCAGGAGTGCGTTTTATGCTCAGAATACAGCGATCAGGAGTGCGTTCTACACTCAGAATGCAGGGTCCAGGAGTGCATTTTATGCTCAGAATACAGGGTTCAGGAGTGCATTTTAGGTTCAGAATGCAAGGTTCAGGAGTGCGTTTTACGCTCAGAATGCAGGGTTCAGGAGTGCGTTTTACGCTCAGAAAGCAGGGATCGGGAGTGCGTTTTACGCTCAGAATGCAGAGTCCAGGAGTGCATTTTATGCTCAGAATACAGGGATCAGGAGTGCGTTTTACGCTCAGAATGCAGGGATCAGGGGGGATGCGGGGTGATGTGAAGGGTGGCTAGAGGACCCTGCCCATAACAGTGTCCTCTGCCCCATTCACATCACCTCCCACCCCCCCACACACACACACAGTGGTGTCCTTTGCCCCCCCTTTCCCCTATAGCTGTAATCTCTGGCCCCCTTTCCCTTCCATAGCAGTGTCTTACCTTTTTTCACAGCGGAGACCGTGAAGCAGCACAGTTGTGGACAGAGGACGGGAGCTGGCAGAGTCAATTTTCAAATTAGCAAGCTAGTAATTGGTTGCTTAGGACCACCCTGTTACCAACAGTTTAGTCCATTTGGCCGGCTCCTCCCCCAGCCCTCAGTCCTGAGCTGTCTCCACTGTTCACGGATCACATCGGCGGAGGAGGCTGGAGGGGGACGGAGAGAGGGACCCGGGACATAGAAAGCACGGCGGAGCCGCGAAGGAGGCAGGAGGGAGAGAGAGATCGGGATGGGAAGGCGCGGTGGAGCAGGCTGGGAGGAAAGGCAGGGACCGGCATTTAGAGGGTGGGGGTTGGTGGCGCAGGAACCTGTTTGCGGTCCACCTGTCACCTGCAGGCAGGCGACAGGTGGACCACAATCAATGGGTTGCCGACCCCCACTCTAAACGAATGACCTGTGGGGCTTTTAAAGTGTTGCCATTCAAAAAAAGTGTTGTCACAATTTTAAGGTATGACATGTTGGGTATCTATTTACTCTGTGCAACCTCATCTTTTATATTTTACTAAAAACGGACTTTAGTATATTCTTTACTACAATTTTGCGTTTCCTAAACTGTTGTCCTAATATGGTGTAACATAAAAAATTGGAAATACCATTTTTTTATTTTCTATGGTGTCTGCTTTCAAAAATTATATAATGTTTGGGGGTTTTATGTAATCTTCAGGCCTAAAATGATTTTTTAATGTGTGCCAAAAATACAAAAACAGCTTTAGCATGAAAGGGTTAAACACTGATCACTGACCAAGTGAATGCTCACTGAGCTTAGTAAATCAGATGAAGCTGTATTTATTTAGAATACCTAATCATGTGCAGGAGAAATTTTTTAAAAATTGGATTTTTGCTTGAACATGATTGAATGATGGTTGTTACTTCGCAGGGGGATATTATTTTTGAAGTTCCCCTTTAAGTTTAATGATACCTGATATTAAACCTACAACCAAAAATTATATATATTACAGCTTACGAATCCATAGATGTAGTGGCTGCATTTGTTTTCTTTTTTAGGCTTTTTTCTTGTGTTTTCACTTGGTGATCTGGCCAGTATATGTAGCCATGCCCCCGTAGGGGTTGCTGAAAGTTGTGGTTCACCCATCACACTGCCCAGCCCGACGTCCATCTTACAGTAACTCAGTAACACAGACCAGTCCATAGCTTGTTTTGTTTTGTTTTTTTGGGGGGATTAAATTTGGATGGGTATTAGGGAATTATGGGATGCCTAGGATTTTAGAACAAACAATTGTGAATTGTAGATCAATCAATTGTGAATTGTAGAACAATCAATTAGGACTACTATATACACTCCCTGTACATACACCGCAATCTTCTCTCCAGCACTTCCTTGCTGCAGACTGTTCCTCCACCAGCACTTCCCTTGCTGCAGACTGTCACCCCTCTGGACTAGCCAGCACCACGTGGGTATGCCCGACACTACTTCAGCCAGGCCTCAATGAACTGCCTCTTGCGGTCAGGGACCTCAGGCCCCCATGGTGTAGAATAGTTCAGGTACCAGCTGTCCTCAGCTACCACTCCCAGATAGCTCTCTTCAGGCCCTGCCAGCCAGCCTGGCTGCAAACACCCCTTTCCACTGCCCTTCTCAACAGTCCTCTCTCCACTGGTTCTGCACCCATCTCTCAAACTGCAATCTCCAAGTTCTCTCAGGCTTGCCTCCCCAGTCCCCCCAATTGTGCTCACTCACCAGCCCTCCTGGCTGCAACCAGTAGTCCTCCTGGAGACTCTTAGAGTGTTCTCTCCTGTTGTCCTGTTGTCCTCTCTCCTGCTTTCTCATGTGCCTCTGATTACAGGATCTCTTCACTCCTACCGGATGCTTCCAAGCCCCAGCCCAGACCTTAAGGCTCCTCAGATACCTCAAGCAGCTCCACCTCTTCTCCCCTCCTCTCCTTCCAGGATCTTCTAGATGAAAGAGGGAGGTGATGGTGATGCCACCTGTCAGTCACCCAACTCTCCCTGAGCCACTCCCAGCGAAGAAGGAAAACAAACAGGCCTAGCCACAAGCCAGGCCTGCCCAAATTTACCTACCCTGTCAAAAACTCCTCACGTTGCCACCTTACTTATTAGAGGGTGCTACATATATTAGAGTGTCTCCACTCTGGATGAATGAGCACAGGTGGCACCTTTGGACATCATCATTGGCAGTCTGGGGGGAGGGTATGTCTAGCTATACTAGCAAATTTAGATGCACTAACAAACTGAAGCTGAACTCCAGCTAACACTTTATAAGCAGTTACAACAAACAGTTCTTTGGGGGGGGGGGATAAAGGTTTTACATAAATAAATAAAAGCTGATCATTGGAAAAAACGATGTCAGTGATTAATGGTTTCTCTGGACCCCGAAACCCCGATGCATCTGCATGAAAGCGTGCTCTTTTGAAAAACAACAGATGGGCCAGATCAACAGATACAAATAGAAGAAAGAAAGCTTAAAAAAGGAAACATCACATCACATCTTAGAATTGGTAAGCTACATTTTAATTAATGTTTGCTTTTAGATACAATACTGTTTTAAATAATTACAGATCATTGCAATTTGAACACAATATTCTTCGGATTTAAGTGCAAATATTTCCTTCCTGTTCAACATCAGTTTTTATTAGATATAAAAAGTTCTTGTAAATCAAGAGTAACACAGCATATTCTTATACTTGGTTTTTGACATTCTCATCATTCAATACCTAGCTACATCAGCCTTAGCGAGAAAAAAAATGTAGTGAAATCCGGCATTGGCTTGGGTATAGGTTCAGATTTCATAATTTCTTGTCTGCCAGTACTAGATTTTTATCACTGTTACTGCACAGGACATCTTAGGTCAAACATGTACTGTTCATAAACATTAGACTACACTCGAGAACAGGTGCAGCAAAGTAGTACATAGGAATGGTTAACCACAGCAAGTGCTATGACAAGGCACAGGTTCAAAGGAGAGTTTAAGTGCCATTGTCTTCTTTGACCCGGTTTCTGATCTCAATTAACAGGAAAAAAAATCTGAAACAATAATCCAGAGATAATACTTAGCTATTAACCCTCAGACAAAGGAAGAACAGAACCTGGCAACTTCACCGTGGGGGTTAAATGTTTTTCTCCCTGACCTCAGTGGAGAGCAGTGGTTGTCTGCATTTAATTTTCAAACCACATTTAGTCCTTTTCCGCCTTCACATGACCACAAAGAAAAACATCTTTCATGCTCTACATTCTTTTCTGATTTCTTTTGGGTTAATCTTCACATTCTGCTAGAAACAGCTCTTGTTCATGTAGCCAGAACTGTGAAAGCTCAATTTTATAGGTCTTCCTCATACACAAAGTACTGGCACTAAGGATATGTGTGTATTTTTTCATCCAGTGGCTACTCTACACATGGAAAAACAATTAGAACAGAATTTAATGCTTATGATTTTTTATTATAGTTTGGTAATCAATTAAATACAGTAAAACAGTAAGGTAACACTGTCATGCGTGTGGTAGGCAAGGTGATTCAAGGCTATTCGGGCACAATACAAAGAGTTGGGGAGATATTCTACCCTCGATCTGAACATGGAACAAGAGCTTAGAGGAGTCGTCAGCTTTCGTGAGGTTCCGGAGCATAGGGCCTATGAAAGGGCAAATCCAGGCGAAACAACAGAGGGTTGTCTGAGCTAGCTTGTTCCAAAGAGACCCATTGCTTACAACTGTAGTCCCTGTGCCATGCTATCACTCTGTATAGATACGACGCTTGGTGATACTTCATAGGACCTGGGATAGCGATACCTCCGTTCAGTCTGAGGATTGTGAGATAGTTATGTGATAGAGGTGGATGAGAAGTGCCCATACAAAGCTTGAGGATTTCCCACCATAGAGTTTTTAGGAATGACTGTGGTATTGTGATAAGTAAAGTCTGAAATAGATACAGCACCCTAGGCATGATAGTCATCTTTAATATAGCTTTTCTGCCAAACCAGGTGTATGTGTGTCTGTGCCATTGCCGAAGCTCTTCTTTTATGGACTGTTGCAGGGGTGGCAAATTGGCTTTGAACATTCTATCAATGGACAGGGAGATCTTAGTACCCAAGTAAGTAATATTGACCTCCGCCCAATGGAAGAGAAACTCACTACGAGATTTGCTACATAATATGGGGGCAGGAAGAGGTTCAAGGCCTCCCATTTATGGAAGTTGATTTTAAAATTAGACAATTCCTCATATGCATGCGGTTCTCTAAGAAGGTGTGGAAAAATCATATCCGGGGAAGTAATAAAAAAACTAAACATCGTCCACGTAAGCGGTTACTTTAAAGTGCATCTGTCTCACAGGTTAGCCCTTAATGTTTGGGTTCTGACAGACATGTCGCAGGAAAGGTTCCGGCATCAAAATGAATATTAGGGCAACAACGGGCATCCTTGTCATATCCTGTTGGCCAGGGCAAAAGAAGAGGAGATGACTTCATGTGAGTTAGGTCTTAACTTTTTTAGCGTCTACCACAAACTGAAATACTAGTTTTGGTAGACCAAACTTAATAAAGTAATTATTTTACCAGGCGTTTTTAGAAAGTTATGTTTATTCATTTTAATAAATTCTATAATTTTCTAAGACTCAGACTGGTATATAAATTTATAATCTGTTGATGCATTAGTATATCAGTTAGCATATTGATAACCTTGTGGCAAAACAGGTGCTACTAGTAAGATACTTATGCTACAGAGGAAGCTTACACTGTTGCTTAAGAATTCCACTGAGACCAGAGGGATGCAAAAATTAACTGCAGCTGTTTGGAAAGTGTAATAACATCTGTAATAGCCACCATCCACCTACACTAATTGAAATCAAGACAACCATAAAAGATTTTCTTGAAGTCCAGTGAGACACAATTGTGAAATTCATATTTCAGCGCTAGTTAATTGTTTACTTAGTACAGTTAAAGATGAAAATGAACTGCTACTGAACTAAGAGTCTAATTTACCTTGATTCAAAAACAATGCTTTAAAAGAGTACCTTAAAGCGTTTGTTACCTTAAAAAAAATTGGATCCTGTTATTTTAAAGCATGTTAACCCTTTCATGACTAAGCCTATTTTTGAAATTTGGTGTTTACAAGTTAAAATCCGTATTTTTTGCTAGAAAATTACTTAGAACCCCCAAACATTATATATATATTTTTAGCCGGGAATCTAGAGAATAAAATGGCGATTGTTGCAATATTTTATATCACACAGTATTTGTGCAGCGGTGTTTTAAACGCAAATTTTTGGGAAAAGGGACACTTTCATGAATTTTTAAAAAATCCAAACAGTAAAGTTACCCCAATTTTTTTGTATAATGTGAATGATGATGTTAGGCCGAGTAAATAGATACCGAACATGTCATGCTTTATAATTGCACGCACTCGTGGAATGGCAAGAAACTACGGTACCTAAGAATTTCCATAGGCGCCGCTTTAAATTTTTTATACGGTTACCAGGTTAGAGTTACAGAGGAGGTCTAGTGCTAGAATTATTGCTCTCACTCTGACGATCACGGCGATACCTCACATGTGTGATTTGAACACCGTTTACATATGCAGGTGCGACTTCCGTATGTGTTTTCTTTGCTGCGCGAGCTCGCGGGGATTGGGGCGCTTTAAAAAAAAATTTTTTCTTATATATTTTATTTATTTTTATTTTTATAAATTGTGTTTAAAGAAAAAACATTTTTTTGATCACTTTTATTGCTGTCACAAGGAATGTAAACATCCCTTGTGACAGTAATAGGTGGTGACAGGTACTCTTTATGGAGGGATCGGGGGTCTAAAAGACCCCCGATCCCTCCTTGGCACTTCACAGTATTCAGATCACCAAAAACGGCGATTCTGAATACGGTGTATCTTTTTAAAACTGGCGCCATTGGCAGCCGAGTAAACGGGAAGTGACGTCATGACGTCGCTTCGGCGTTTACAATTAGAAGGCTGGAACGAAGCCACCCACAGTTTCGTTCCAGCCCGCCCCCAGACGCCGGAGGCAGCCGATTGGTCACCGGGCCTCCCGATGGCATGGGAGGCCCGGTAAGAGCACCGGGAGGCGGCGGAAGGGGGGACATCCCCTCCCACTCCTCCGGTATAAAAGCCGAGCGGCTTTTAGCCACATCGGTTGTTATACTCGGATAGTTGATCGCCCGCTGTAAACAATGGTACCGGGATGATGCCTGCAGCTGCGGGCATCATCCCGGTATAACCCCGGAAAGCCGAGTATGCACATCTGCGTACGCTCGGTGGGAAGGGGTTAAACAGCACAGTGCTTGTGCTGTGTAATTTGGCCCCCTGTATCACCTGAAATACCTGTCTGATCCTGTCTGGTGCTGCTCTCTCCTCTGTAAACTGACCACGGTTTATCATGGCTGCTGAGCCCTGACACTGTGGTCAGTTTACGTGCCTTCAGGTAGAAATGGGCATATTATTTACAAAGTGCATACACTGCAACATTCGACTCTTTCTAACAGAGGGGATTGCATGTCATTTACTAAGTGGCTTAACAACCACTTTAAGGGCAGATTTTATTTCTTAATAAACATAGTTCAAAAAGGGGAGGGCAAGGAAAGTGGATACTGTCTTTGGTTCTTTCAGTAATGTAGGTGTTTCTGTTCACCCAGTAGGCATGTGATCATAGCAGCATATAAAAAGAAGTTAGGTTATATGAGTTAGGTGTGATAGGTGCAGTTGGCCTCCTCTGAATAGGACTGAAGCTGCAGGAAGTAATTGTAGAGAGAAACTAGAGGTCAAAAAAGTGCACAGGGAAACTAACTTAATACTGATCCTCTGGGGAGCAAGACTCTTGACAGGGACAGAGTACTCTTGGTCCACCTGGCCAAAACCAGGCTTACTCCATGCTGAGGCAAGAGGCATGGTGAGGCAAGGTCCACACAAGTACTAGATTGTTGCTCCCCTGATGGGATCCCTCATGGGCAAGGGTGCTCACCCATGCAAAAAAAACCCAAAAATGGACAAGTCTGAGTACCTACATCCTACTAGCCGAGTGAGTAAAGTGCTTTGTGCATGTGCAAACATAAAAAAGTGCTATATGCCAAAGTGCAAGACAATGGCTGGTCTTCTGGCAGGTATGAAAATCCTTCCAGTCTCAGCCAAAAGGCCCAGCTCAGGAGGCAGGCATATAAAAAACGTGTGCAAGAGTGCTGTGACCTTGGTGTCATATTAAAAATACAGTGAGCTCAAACCCAAAATGAAGAACTACCAGTATACTTGAGAAAAAGTATTCTGCTTGAGGCAAGCCTTTCCTTTAGACCTCCAGCAACAGGTACAGGTTTTCGATGGTCGCAGACCACTTCAAGTACAGCAAATCAGTCCTTTCTGACAATTAAGCTCCACGTAGGAGTGAAAAATGTTAGTATTGTAAAGCACCAGGAAGTATTGTCTGTGCATAGGACTTCTTGAAAAATGGGAACATTGGCTTTTAAATGGTGGATGACTACTAAGCAGTCAACTGTTGAGGAAATAAACACTTTGGCCAGGATTATGTAATAGGCAGCACAATTTACAGAGTGCAGCAGTTAGGAGTAAGCAATGTGTACAATATTTCCCCTCACTTTCTATGCCAGAGGCCATAACACTTGATTCTTAACTTCACCGCAAGTTACGTTAGGGTGAAGTTAAGGGTCACGTAGTGTGGTCAGATTAAGTGTTAAGTTTCAGGGCTAGATTATTAGTTGAAACAGACTTATATTAAAATGAAGGGCTTTCTATTTAGTAGCTTTCCCACCCAATATGTAAGATGCTGGTTTAAAAAACAAAATATCAGTAACAAATACTTACCTCAGACCATGAATTCTGACCCGCATGCCTTAGGCCTAGTGATGTCACCTGGATTTAGCTGGGAAGACTCTGTCTACACAGCGTTCCCCTGCTGCTGTCAGTCAAATTCTGTGAGGGGGAAGTGGGAGACGGGGCCGAATAGCCCTGTGAGGAGGATCAGACAGCACCAGTGGGGAACCCCAGAAGAGGTGGAATGGGTAAGTATAACATGTTTATTATTTTAAAAACCAAATTAGCATTTAGAACCGCATTAATGTAGATTGAAACCCTAAATTGATGATATTTAATTTTTCACCTTCATAGTAGGAACTTATTTAATGAAAGCTGCAGATTTAAAAAGATTGAAAAGAACTTTTGAATTTACATTAACATGTAAAATCTTATATGAGATTTTAGTGATTGGATAAAGATTTGTTTTAATTAACATTAACTTAATTGGCCATATAAAGTGTGCATTTGCTGTGCTATAGTAAGGGACCAAAATATAAATTCCAATAGGCAACGAATAATATGAATGGTTTAGTTTAATTTAAAAGAGCTGCTTAATACATTAGTGGTTTTAAATGTCACTCCAATGCATTTACTGTTTTGTTTTTTTTTCAATTTAAAAGTATTCATATAGCACAACATAAAAATGTAAACTTGTCCCATATTTTCTTTGTGACCTCATACAAACCATTTTGTTGGTAAGTTTTTAGGAACTAATATTTCAGTTGACAGTGGAACATCATGGTACTGTTTTTCATGAAATTAAAGAATGAAACAGGTATATTTTTCCCTTAGTTTAACAGTCACATCAGTAGTATATAGTCAGGAAACAAATTGCAAGCTTCCTAAAACAATTTTGTATGCTGAGAAAAAATCAAAGTATGGACCTTCATCCAGAAAACTGGAGATGTAGCCAGACATAACTGTGATTTGTAGCCAAGAATAAAATATGGGAATTAGAACCTCAATAGCTACAATGTACAAACTGCGATCCAACATAGTAGCTCAAAGACGTGTAATGGATAACTGTGGCACAGAAAAAGGGAGGTAGGGATTTCCTCACCCAGTAAAACTAATGAGGTGTCTTGAGGCCTCTTTTTGCTAGTGTAAGGAACAGCATAGAATAATAGGAAAAGTAAATGGCCACACTGTAGATCGACTCTCTCACCGCATTGGAATTGCACAATTGCAGACCGCTGCTGAGAAGTCTATGACATTTAAACATATTAACAAATATCAAATTGAGTCAATTTATGCAAATGTTACAGACAGATTTTAAAGTGACTGAATGGGCACAATGTCAGAGTCTGGTAGTAAACTCCCCCCAAATAACTTATAGTCACCTTCCCTGAATTCTTTGCCTCTCCCTTCTTCCACTGGAGTGCTGAGCCACAACCTGTGTAAACCCTTTGATGGAAGCTTGCACTAGGTTGACAACATTATCCTTCTCCTTGTGACAGTGTGCAGACCTGGCAGTTGGCCACCCTGGCCCAAAAACTGCATCCTGGGAGGAGGTTACATGCTTCTCTATACCTAGAAGCACTGGGTATTTGGAGGAGGTCTCTGAGAAGGTGAGTATAAGTGGTCAGGGGGCAGGCTAGCAATAGGACCTCACACTTTTTCCCATATGGCTCTTTATAATATACAATAACATCTCTGTTTTTTACTTAAAGTTGAAAGCTTTGTATTTCTGTCCATCCACTCCTGAGATATGCACAGCTCTGCCACACAACAGAGCCCCGTCTGGTCCCCAGGCTATGACTGGGTAGTGAAAGAAGAAGCAGAAGATTGAATAGTTAATCTTTCTTTCAACCTGCACTCTCATTCTACCAGCACATTTCACGTTAGCACATTAACATTGGAGCACAGCTGATTGGCTCCTTGTGCTGCTTTTCTCCCCACCAGTCTGAGCTCCGCTGCACATTAGGCTGGGTTCACATGGAGCGGATTCATTGGATGGACTCCACTAGCTCAGCTGGGACTGCTTCATTGATCCCCGCTGAGCAGGAGCATGACAGGTCTGTCTCCGCTCACTGTGCAGGGACCCACCTGTCAGAGTCCTGCTGTTCTCTATGGGGAGATCGGATGAAAATGGACACCTTTGATCCCATCTGATCTGATCCGCTAGACAGATGGCGAACGTATCGCCATCCGTCTGTTTTGAGCAGATCTTGTCAGATCAGATGGCAGGCGGGTGTCAGCAGACACATCTTGACATCTGCCTGCGCACAGAAGTCAACGGGTGGACCGCTCGGATCGGCCTGAAAAACAGACAGACGGATCCGAGCGAGGCGATCGTGTAAAAGGGGCCTTAGACTACAAGATGTTGATAACAAGTCCAACTTAGGTACTTACACTGTTTGTATTTTAAAAAAAATATTTAATGATGTATTAATGCATACAGAGCTGCATTATTTTGTGTATGTTATAGCTGCCTGGAATTCAACTTTAAGGCTGGGTTCACATCTCCGTGTAGAGCGGCTCTCAGCAGGGGTCTGGTGCGTCCCTGTTCACCATTCCAGGTCCGATTTTGGCCCAAATTTTTGGCTGAATTCCAACCTGAAATGGACCAGAAGACGCACAGGACTCTTGTAAAATTTGCTCCGCAGCCGTCCCGGAGCTGTGTGTATTGGCTCAATTGAGAGTCGGTCACATGCTCCTGACATGCAAATTGGATGCTGGGAAACCCACATCCAATTCGCAATAGTGTGAACCCAGCCTAAATGTTTTTCACAGGAGCTTTATGACACCTCTGGATTTTAGATTTTTTAAGACATATTTTTGGTGAGTTTTACATATATTACCATTCTTGTGGAATGCGCCTAAAACCCCACCAAAGCAAGCAGAGCTCTTTTAATGTACTGCACCTGACACAGGTGTGAGAATTTCCTTAATAGGTTTTTAAGCCCCCCCCACCCCAAAAAAAGAAATATATTGCAAATTACCAATTCTTCCAGAGTATTGTATTTGCCCTAAGTTTGGTACATAAAATGTGTAACCATTTACCAGAAACTTACTTTAGTATTAAACTGAATTGAACTATGGGGATTTACGGCCCCACAAACCACAAATGTAAACAAGCCCTTATTTTTCTTATAAATCTGCTTTCACACTAATGCGCTGCAGATTATCCACACAGTGGGTGCAGCGCAGTGCAACCGCGGCTTTCCTGTGGGTTAGCTGCGCTTTGCCATAGACTTCTATTACATCTTGGGGGTGTGGTGTACTTTCAGAAAGAGCACAAAACCTGCAGGACATAATAGAAGTCTATTGCTGAGTGCAGCTAACCCATAGGAAAGCCTGCACTGTACTTGCGGATCAGTGTGAAAGCAGCCTAATAACCCTTTTTTTTAAGTGCTAATATGCCCATTGCAAAAGTGCAGTGTATGTGATGTTTAAAACACTGACCTTCTCCTCTTCCAGCTTCTGCTGGCATCGCTCTCTAGGCTTCTAGAAAGGTCCAAGGCGAAGTGTACTTGGTATCACTCCACCTGGGTCAGGAGCTGGCACTTCACAGGAAACATCAGCTTATGCGGCTCCTGCTACCTCCGCGACCGGTGCCGGCTCTATGAACACTGATGCTCTGGGATGGAGAATTGGTAACCTGTTGATAGCAATCTGGGTTTGCCATCCCAGAGCATGGGCATGTGGTTCCCTGGTTTGAGGTCACAGGCCACATCAGAGGGCTCCGTGGGCCACATGTGGCCTGTGGGCCATGAGTTGAGCACACCTGCTCTTGAGGGTGTATTTACAAATGATTGGCATGGGGGCTAACATTTTTCTAACTGCACAAAGTACATATGTGGTGGCTGCATTCATTTCCTTTTTAGGCTTTTTTTCTTTTATTTTTAGCTGCTGATCTGGCCAAAAAGTCTGTTATTTTTCATCTGCGATGGTTGAGCCGAACCCCAGGGTTGCTTACAATAGTCAGCTTTTATTCATTTGTGTAAACCTTTATTCCCAAAAAGAAAAACATTTTTTGTAACTAATTAAAAAGTGTTAGCAGGAGTCCAGTTTTAATTTGTTAGTAAACTCTACACTCTCCTCAGATTGACAATGCTGTTGTCCAAAGGTAACTCCGTTGCCACTCCAGTGGAGTAGAGCCACCCTGAGACAGAAGGTGTGTTCCTGGCCTGATCACCAGGTGAAAAGCAAAGAAAAAAAAAAAACAAAAAATAAAAAACAAATGTAGCCATCACAGTTAAGGATTGGTAAGGTGCAACAGATTAAATAAAAAATGTTAGGTTTAATACCACTTTTAGCATATCTAATAAACTTGGTTTATAATAACAAAGAATGAATCCAAGCTGATTTATTACGAATACACTGTCTGGTTTATTTCTATTAATTAAATTGTTACAACTTTCAAAGCAGAAATTTGGTTCTTCATGGATTATGTATAAATAGAAGATGCATATGGAGGAGATCTTGAAAAGAGGATGGCAGTCCTTTTTTGAGCATTAATGCGTCAGCAGATGTAGGTAGAAGGGGAGATATGATATCACTTAATAGTAAGCTAGAGGAGAGTAAAAGTACCAGACTTTTTTTTTTTAATGAATTTGAATAGCAGAGAACATTTCTGTGGATTTTTAAAAAAATATAGCTTCTGCAAAACACACCAAATACATAGCGCATCTGTGTTTTTCAAGTGGGTGTAGACTAGCCTTTAAGTCAATATTTTTCACCAGCAATCAGGGTAATTTTTTTGTGTTTATAAGGGGTTTAGCGGGAAGACAAAAAAAGGGTCATTTTTGTCCACTGTTTGGTATATAACCAACTCTGTACTTTAGTATTAAAACAGAAAATATGGCTCAAGTTCCAGATTGACCATATCATCTGAAACACAAGGGGCTAGAATTTTTGTAAATATTTTATTATATCTTTTCATGTGACAACACTAAAGCAATTACACTTTGCTACAATGTAAAGTATTCAGTGTACAGCCTGTAGAATGCCCTGTACACACGATAGGATTTTCCGAAATAAATGTTGGATGTGAGCTTGTTGTTGGAAAGTCCGACCGTGTGTATGCTCCATAGAACATTTGTTGTTCGGAATTTCCGCCAACAAATGTTTGAGAGCAGGTTCTCAAATTTTCCAACAACAACTTGTTGTCGGAAATTCCGAGCGTGTGTACACAATTCCAACGCACAAAAGTCCACGCATGCTCGGAATCAAGCAGAAGAGCCGCACTGGGTATTGAACTTCGTTTTTCTCGGCTCGTCTTGTTGTACATCACCGCGTTCTTGACGTTCAGAGTTTCCGACAACATTTGTGTGACTGTGTGTATGCAAGACAAGTTTGAGCCAACATCCTTCAGAAAAAAATCCACGGTTTTGTTGTCGGAAAATCCTATCGTGTGTACAGGGCAGAACAGTGTAAATTTGCTGTCCCCTCAAAATAATTCAACACACAGCCATTAATGTCTAAACCGCTGGCTCCGTAGTAACCCCCAGCCCTACTGATCCCCCACTCAGTAGTAACCCCCAGCTCTGCTGATACTCTGGTTTGCGCATCCTCCTCTCTCTCTGGTCCTCATTCACCTACAGCTATATTGCTCTCATGCTGCACACCACATGTGACATTGCTAGCTTTTCCTGCTCTAGTCTGTCAGCTCTGCTGGTCTTTCACTGCTCAGTCCTCTCTCTCCCATCCCCTCTCACCTTCCGCTATAGCATTCCCATGTTGCACACCATGTGTACTGTTTGCTAGTTGCTCTTCTCCAGTCTGGACCCCGCTCACCTTCCTGCTGCTCCACACTGCACACCAGATGGGAGGTCTTCACCAGTCACTTCCAAAATATATACACATGAACCAGAAGTGACTGCTTATGATGTCTTTCTGGTTTTCTTGTTGGTCTCCTGGTGCATCCTGGGATATCTCATACCTGCAATACCTCCAAAACAAAGTGAAGCTAAAGCTGAATAAAAGCCTCTCAAAAGCTGCAGGTGTTGTACGTGTGAACAGGAGTGTAAGCTAACCATTATTTAGTGACAGGGTCTTTGATTGGCATTCATAGCGCTTTCAATGCCACATTATGAAGCAAGTGTAAACAAGCCCTTAGGGCTGGAATGCCTGTGTGTACAGCTCCCTGTCCAACAGAAGCCAGTGTCATGACCAGTTTCTGTCGTACGAGCATGCTGGAAGACCAGCATCCAATCAGTGCACTCTGCGAGCGTTGACCAGTGTGTTCACAATAGCTCATCGCTTGTGTTAGTATGGTGATCTATACGTTTTTTTTTTTTCATTCAGCCCGCTGGATAATAAATAAAAACATATAGTGTGTACCCAGCTTTAGTTTCTAAACAACATGACCAACTATGTTTCCCTCACCTCTCCCCCTACCGACAATGTCATTCACAAAAGATCACACAACCTGTGTCTATCAGCAGCTGCTTTTACACATACATAGCGCGGCTGATGGATCAAACAAACAATACATCACTAAGTCATCTTCCATTTTTAACAATGAGTGATCAGTGCCATCAGGCTGTGTTCTACAATGCACTGGCACCTACATCACTGATCATCTGGTCATAAAAACTGAAAGATTGCTCAGTGGTAAAAGCAGCCGCTGCAGCTCTGAGTGATCTGTCACAATTATGTATCAATGATCAGTGCTGCTTGTTCATTCAGAATAGTAATACATCCCTTAGCACTGCGGCTTTGTGTAATCTATCTGCGGATGCTTTTACTTCATACAAGATATCAGCAGATACTCAACACAGAGTCTCAGCTCTGAATGATCTTTTACTATAAGGCCTCATGCACACTGGATGTTTTTGGACGTTTTTACAGCTGATGTTTTTGGCTTCAGATGTTTTTTTCTACAGTCAATAAACTCTCCAGCATGTTATCCTTTGTGTCCACGTACAGGCTGTTATCAACTGTTTTTGGCTGGGGCGTTTTTTGGCTGTAAAAAAATCCCCAAAACTAGTGGGTTCTGAGAGGAGTTTTTCAACTGTAAAAACGCTCTAACTTCAAAAAACGCCTAAAAACTTTGAAAAACACAGATAAATGCTCAAAAACGTGTCTCACCAGCGTTTTTTAACATTTTTAAACCTGTTGATAAAAAAAAAAAAAAAAATGCTAAAAAACGCTGAAAAATGTTAAAAAACTCACTGCAAAGCTACTGGCGTGTTTATAATGTTATTATAATGTCCAGTGTGCATGAGGCGAATAAACAAGCAGGTCTGATCATAATAATAGTGACAGATCACTCAGTTTAGAGAGGGGATGGGGCTCTGTGCTGGCTGTACCCACCCCCCTTCCCCACAGGAATGCCCATAATTTGGACTTCAAAAGAGAGTAGAACTACAGCTTTTATATAGACACGTGTTTTGGGGAGCAACCGAACCACCAATCAGGGCAGATGCTATATGCACTTAGTTCCCCTGGGGAATAAATAACATATAACAAATAGTTATTTTAAAAAATGGGTTTACCAGGATTATCTTTAGGTCCTGATAGTTTCACTGCTCATGTATGGTGTATAAAGAAACTGCAGAGCATGTTTGGTGCATGTCATTCTTCATGAATTCATGAACAGTATTATATGAAGCAATATTATTTTATTTTTCTGGTTCATGGCCAGACAAAATAAATTGTCCTTTCTGAAGCAGTAGGGCATTTGAGAGACACACCTTGGGAAGATAATAAAATGTACTGAGAAAGAAACACAAATGTCCTACTTACTCCAATATAAGCAGCCTTGCCTTAGTGCCACTAGTAAAGGTCAGACAACTCTCAGGAGCTCTGCTATTTTTAATAACTATGAACGCTCCTTTGGTCCTTACGACCAGCAGACCAACCTATCACAAATTATGGATGACTACAGGTCTCCTACGTGTCTTTTCCCAGCAGTCTGGCTTCCTCTGCCAGTAAAATCTGGAATACGTATTTGACCAAACCATTGAGTCTGGTTGTTTATGGAGTAAAATATTTTTTTTAAATGAAATCATTTACTTGTCTTACAATGTCTTGTGTCTCAAGAGAACCAAGCCTCGCTTTGGCAAATGGCTAAAAACGTGCCCATTTTTATATACCTTTTTTTCAAAAATTTAAAAGGGCAGTCTATCATAAATTGATATTGTAGTTATAGGTGGAGAATAGTGACCTGCGTCAGCCCCTGGCTTCTTTAATTTCTTGGATACTCCAACAGTGAGCCCCCATTTCAGATCCCATCCACATGGGAATTTCAGATGTTTCTGTGCACATTTGCATGTTTCAGCCTCCCCCTTTGCAGCAAACATAAAAAGTTAATACATCCAACTGGGAGAATGGCAACCCCTGCTATTGGGCCAACAGCACCAGAGACATCATCAGAGTCCCCAGGGAAAAAGGAACATGAAACTGATCAGTGATTTAACTCTACCAAAAATTATATTTTGGGTGGACAAATCAAAGTCAAATTGGCAACTGAATATTTATGCAGCACTGGCCAATCTCTGGGGAGCGTTGCCCAGATGGTTGCTGAAACAGAGGGGTTTTGTCCCTGAAGAGGAGACCACAGCCTGGGGGGGCTGTTTATCGGAGACCCAGCAAGGCTAGCTAGGGCCTGTTCTACTGAAAGTTGCTGAAGCTGACTGAGGCACTTTTTTTCATCTGGGAATGTAGTCTGCTAAAGTGTCTGGAAGGAGGCAACCAACTATCCAAGGACAGTAGTGAGTGCAGGCTGGTACAAGATATCCTTGAGACTGTGTGCTGCTGCCATCCCTCTTGTGCTAGAGTCAGTGTTATTCAAATGGGTTATTGTCTGTGGTTTCCTGAAGAGCTCAGTCCATTAACTACCTGTACAAGCACTTTTGCTCACATTACTGTTGCTGCTAAATCTCTTGTAATAGAGTCAGTTCCACATGAAGGGAATGCACCACTATAGTGTTCCTGATAAGCTCAGTCCAACATTTGCTGCAAGCAAGAACTCATGTTCACTTTCCTAAGAGGAAGATTGGTGTCCTCAAGTTTTTTGCTAGGAATTACTGGAGTATCCTACAATTTCTCCGTACCTATCCAAGTTCAGGTTTTTAAAGCATCAAAAAGCATACCCCTGGACTGCTTAATGAGTCTAAAGAGTGATCAGAATTGTGTGCCTGGCTGCAGGGCAATTACTGTGAAAAGAACCCTGGGCATCAATCCAATAGATATCGCTATATATAAGCCCTGTACCCATTGCTTGACAAAGGAAAAAACACAAGGAGAGGAGGCGCCTCTAAGTGCAGTATGAAAGCCAATTTATTTAAAATCAATGTGCAAGCAACTCACATTTTGCAGAATAAAATACAGCATGTGGTGTGGTTAAAATCCAAGGAGGGAGTCCATCAGATCAGTCACGGGTGTCACTGCTGCCTGCTGTGCGTGGGGCTTTGCTGAACAACATTATTTTCAGTGCACATGCTCAGAAATGCAACTCGACAAGCCAGCTGATATCATTATGCTCAATGGAGCACTCCATGAGTGCTAGAGCCCTCTCTCCTGGCTCCAATCTACACACAGCTGGCTTCTGGATCCAGTGGCGGTTCATAATATCCACAGCGCAAATGATGACCTTTATCCCACCAGAGATGGACTTTGATGTGCCGAATTTTATCATGCAAAATGTGAGTTGCTCTTACACCTTTCACTTTAAATACATTTTAACAGTCTGTACTTAGAGGAGCTTCTGTGCTCTTTTCTCTTTTACATGCTTTCTGGAGATCACTTCTGCACCTAACAAGTGGCTTGCCCTGAGCTGCAGACATCCTTGTGTTTCTGCGATCCTTTTCCTGGATGGACTTGATTTACATGGTTTATGTTTTAATTTTTTTCCTAGCCTCATTTATTGGACTCTTTACATAGACCGTAATTACATTACTTTGCGCCATATTCTATCCCATTTGATCTATTCAGCGGCTCCTGTGGGAATAGCACTATGCATTACAATTATTTATTTATTTATTTATTTATTTATGCCTATGTGTAATTTTAGGCAGTGGAAGTATAATGTTTGGATTTAGATGGGAACAAAGGATAAATTGTTTTTGGTGACTATTTGTTGATTTGGAAAAAATGTTTCTTCTAGCAAAAATTCAGTTAACAAAAAAATAAATAAATCACAAATTATAGACTGATATACTGGAAAGACTTGTTATATAAAATCAACTTCTTTTTTAGAGGCCAACCTTTCTTTTCACACCTTCATAAGTCTTGCATGACAGGTGTCCTTTACAGCATGAGTTCTGTTTTTACAATCACTAAAAATAATTTATTATAAAAATGTATTTCTGATTTATGAAACACTACTAAAAACGCCACACTGAAATCATTACAATGAATTCCCTAAATACTCTCTGCTAATAATTCCTTTAAGCCCCTTCAAATAATCATAAATAAACCATTTCCTCATCATTAGTCCACTACAGCAAATATGTAATTATTTTTCTTTCCATAAGCTCATAAATAAATTAGCAAACAAGGGGAGGAAAATGTAGTTTGCATTGCTTCATACATTGCATATAAAACCAAAAATGTTTACAACCTCCATTTCCCTATCACAATGAGTATCACATCTGCTGTAGCCTGTAAAAAAAAAAATCAAAACTCTATACTATATTATACAGTTCTTTGATTGCATGTAGTAGATATTGTACTAAAATTCTCCTTACCTCAGCACTTAGTGTTTGAAGTGGATAACGTTTTTTAAAAGTTATTTTGGGCAAATCCCTGCAATTCGATGCATGGGCGCAAAGTGGAGTCCTTTTTTTCAACAAAGAATAAAGCTGCCCCTGTAGGAAAAAACGTTGGGTGTCTAATAAAGCCCTTTTCTAAATTCTCATAAAGTCATTCCCGGAGCACCTTTAATTCAAGTTCAGACTGTTTGAAAAGGTGGCCAAAAGGTATTTCTGCCCCTGGGATCAGTTCAAAAGGACAATCATACAGGTGATGTGGAGGTTATTGATCAGCATTCTTTTTATCACAGACATCTCATGGTATTGTGTTGGCAGGCACCACATCAACTTGTCATTCCCTGATCAGTGGAGAACTTGTTTGACAAGGTTCTCTACAGTGTTCTTCTCAAATGGGGGGGCAGGGGGTGTACAATATATGGTCTGTGCTCCCCAGTTGATGGAGGGATTGTGGGTAGAAAACTAAGAAATACCAGGTTGACAGGGAACTCTGTTGATGCACGCGGGCGCTTCCCCCGTGCATCGGCACCACGCCCCTTGCACTGTGCATGTGACGTCCGGCCGGGCGTCCCTTCACGCACGCATTTGTATTTCAGCTTGGCTGACATATGGGGAGTCAGTCCGGTGGCTGCCGTGCTGTCTCTCCTTTTTGGCATGCCAGCGTGACGCTGGATGGAACCTTGGCCACACTGGGCTCATTTTTCAGTCCCCATTGAGCGATTTTCTTCAAGGCAGCACATCTCTTGCATTTCCAGATTGGCTCCTGTCTTATCAGGATTCATTAAGGTAGTCACTCAGTAGGCACTTAGTGCATATTGTGTTCACTTTATTTCTCTGGAGCAAGCATCTGCACCAGGGGCGGACTGACAACTCATGGGGCCCCCGGGCAATAGGAGATTATGGGGCCCCTGGGCAATAGGAGAAGATTATGGGGCCCCCCGGGCAAAAGGAGATTTTGGGGCCCCCAGGCAATAGATTATGGGGCCACACAGTATACACACACACATACAGTATACACACACAGACACACAATATACACACACAGAATACACATACACACACTGAAAAAGGTACTGGAGAGGCGGGGCAGCTATAATCTTGGGATTTAAAAAAAAAACACAGATTTTTACATACTGTCCCTGGTTTTATTGAGGCTGGCAACCCTGATGGGGCCCCTTAGTGGCATGGGGCCCTCGGGCAGTGCCCGAGTGCCCAAATGGTCAGTCCGCCCCTGATCTGCACAATTCTATCACTCCTGCCCTCATTCCCACGTCCTGCTTTCAGGAATTCTGCCATCAATTCTTATTTCTTATTCCTCACTATACTATATTCATGGACACTTTTTCTTTTTTCTCACTTCGGTTATATGCTCCACATCATCTCCATTCTGTGGTTCATGGGTTCTATTATATTTTTCGTTTTACCTATCTATATTTGTATGGTTACATGCTATTTATTTTATTCAATACAACATAGAAATCCCATTAACAATCACACAAAGAGTTTTCACATGATATATCCCATGGGGGACTGCATCTGTGTTCCTGGTTTCCGCTTATGCATGTTCCGCTGTCCAATGCATGTGCCAAGGCAAAGAGACCAGGTAGACTGGTCATTGTCTGGTATGTGTACCAACTGTATTTTGAGATAGAAAACACCAGTTCAAGGCATTGTTTAGTCTTTTGTTATAAAGAGGGAATCTTATATTAATTTTTTTACTCCAAGGACCAGGGAGACAATACTCATTTTTATAAAAAGTGCACTTATTCTTTGCAAATAAGGTCTGAATGTCCAGAATTCTCCTAAGCATGTTAGGGTGGAACATAATATAATCTCTAAAATACTTGCTTTATTGCTAAATATATGGCCTGGAATATGTGGATGCTGAATGGTTGTTGTTATTAAAAGAAAGAGAGACAGCTTAGGTCACGTAACTACTTATAGGAATGCCATTGCCTTGCCTCCTTTTGTAAACAGACAAAAGAAATGCAGAATGGAAGAACTGACCACTCTTATAGGTATAATATAGTAGCTATTTTAAATAGCTATTCTAATATAATAGATATTTTAAATTTAGGAAACATGGGGCTCTTGGATGCATTTTTGTACAACTTGAAAATTTCAGGAAAACGTTTCTGAAAAAAGATACCTAAGGCTTCCAAGTTTTGCTAAAATTCTCTACCACAGTCCTCCCCACTCTTCTTTTTCGCCTACCTCTTCCTCTTTACCTTTTTTCACTACTTATTCTTGCCTCTTTTCTGTTTTTGTCTCTTTTCCGCCTGTTTTCCGATATTCTGTCAATCATTGGCTCACATAATTCAGCCTTTTCAGGAGACACTCAAACTAGTAAATTACCTATGATGCACTATACTACTAACAATAAATATGAAAATTATCAACCAAGCTCTTAAACCCTTGTGTTGACCCAGTTAACATTTATGTGAATACTGTATTATTTCATTACTGTGTCATATTTTTGCTTTATAATTTATTCTTCCTCATGTATTAGGTTAAAGAGCCATACTTGTTTGATGTAAGTACTTCTTCTGTACTTGGAACACAATTTCTTAATAAAAACATAACCTTAAAAAAAAAGAAAAGAGAGAGAAACAGAAGTACTTGCAACTGAAAGGTATGTCATTAGAAACAGGTTTGAACTGATTCCAGATGAAAAGAGAATATTATTTTATTCTTTTGCTTGCTGTACATAATGTATGGATTATTGATACTTTTTTTATGTATGACCTCTGCACTTTAGTACTTTAACCAATTTTACTATCACTATATTTTTTGATCCACTTCATGTAATTCATGTCAAATGATGCAAGCCTGGTTTCATCTAGATGAGGCCACCAGAGTAAGACCTCTCTCTCACATGTGGCCGAGGGAAAGCAGTAAAAAACAGCCTTAGCTTTATGGCCCCCTGCCCATCCACTAAAGCTTAGACTACAGCTTAGGGGGCTGTTCACATGCTGCAACTGCAATGCTTTACTTCGAGGCCACAGCAAATCGCCATGGCTGGCAACAAAATGTATTTCTCCCTGAGTTGTAATTATTAACAGAGTGGCTTTTTAAACTAAACTATACACTTTATTGATTCTTGCTACCTTGCTACACAGCCATTAAGGTACCACAACATTTTATATATATATATATATATATATATATATATATATATATATATATATATATATACATACAGTTGTGCTCTTAAGTTTACATACCCTGGCAGAATTTATGATTTCTTGGCCATTTTTCAGAGAATATGAATGATAACACAAAAACTTTTCTTTCACTCATGGTTAGTGTTTGGCTGAAGCCATTTATTATCAATCAAATGTGTTTACTCTTTTTAAATCATGATGAAAACAGAAACTACCCAAATGTTCCTGATCAAAAGTTTGCATACCCTGGTGATTTTGGCCTGATAACATGCACACAAGTTGACACAAAGGGGTTTGAATGGCTATTAAAGGTAACCATCCTTACCTGTGATCTGTTTGCTTGTAATTAGTGTGTCTGTATAAAAGGTTAATGAGTTTCTGGACTCCTGACAGACCTTTGCATCTTTCATTCAGTGCTGCACTGACGTTTCTGTATTCTGAGTCATGGGGAAAGCAAAAGTATTGGTAAAGGATCTGTAGGAAAAGGTGAAAGATGAACTGTATAAAACAGGAAAGGGATATAAAAAGATATCCAAGGAATTGAGAATGCCAATCAGCAGTGTTCAAACTCTAATCAAGAAGTGGAAAAAAGGGGTTCTATTGAAACCAAACAATGTTACCTGACCAACTAACATTTCAGCCACAACTGCCAGTAAAATTGTTCGGGATGCAAAGAAAACCCCACAAATAACTTCAGGTGAAATACAGGACTCTCTGAAAACATGTGGTGTGGCTGTTTCAAGATGCACAATAAGGAGGCACTTGAAGAAAGATGGGCTGCATGGTCAAGTCACCAGAAGAAAGCCATTACTACGCAAATGCCACAAAGTATCCCGCTTACAATACATCAAATAGCACAGAGACAAGCCTCAAATCTTCTGGCACAGTCATTTGGAGCGATCAGACAAAAATTTACCTTTTTGGCCACAACCATAAACGTTTAATTTGGAGAGGAGTCAACGAGGCCTATGATAAAAGGTACACCATTCTTACTGTGAAACATGGAGGTGGATCGCTGATGTTTTGGGGATGTGAGACCTACAAAGACACAGGAAATTTGCTGAAAATTGATGGCAAGATGAATGCAGTATGTTATCCAAAAATACTGGAGGAACAATGGTGGAATTGGAGGAATCATGGATGACATCAATAAGGGAGCTAGAAAGGAGGTGGAATCCTTATGGGTAGAGCTCCAAAGGGATGAAGCTAAGGGGAAAATAATACTGGGAGTATGCTATAGAGCCCCTAACCTGAGTGAGAAGGGGGAGAGGGACCTCCTATCACAATTTGGATTAGCAGCAAGGATGGGAAGTGTTATCATAATGGGGGATTTTAATTATCCAGACATAGATTGAGCAGAGGGAACCATAGATTCGTCTAAGGTTCTTCAGTTCCTAAATGTCTTGCAGGACAATTTCATGGGTCAGATGGTAGACGCACTAACTAGAAAAAGGCGTTACTAGATCTACTGATTACCAACAATACAAACCTGATCACGGATGTGGTAATAGGGGGCAATTTAGGAAACAGCGATCATCGGTCAGTTGGCTTCAGTATGAATCACACAAATAGGAAACATTAGGGGAACACAAAGACACTGAATTTCAAAAGGGCCAACTTCTCTAAACTACGAACCTTGCTAGAAGATATAAATTGGGATAAAATCTTAGAAACAAAGAACAAGGAGGAGAGATAGGTTTGCTTTAAGAGCATATTAAATAAGGGCATTAGCCAGTGCATCCCATTGGGAAATAAATTTAAAATAAATACATTTTAAAGAGCAAACAAAAGTCCTGAATGGCTTAACTCCAATGTAAAAATGCATATAAAAGTAAAGGAGAAGGCCTTCAAAAAATACAAGGCTGGGGGATCATCATCATCATTCAGACTTTACAAAGAATGCAACAAGATATGTAAGGGTGCAATTAGGGTGGCTAAGATAGAACACGAAAGACACATAGTGGAGGAGAGTAAAAAAATCCCAAGAAATTCTTTAAGTAGATAAACAGTAAAAAAGGGAGGACAGACCATAGTGGCCACATAAAGAATGAGAAAGGACATCTGGTTACAAAGGATAGGGAGATGGCAAAGGTATTGAATTTATTTTTCTCCTCAGTCTTCACGAGGGAATCGGGGGGCTTCAGTAACCAAAACTGTAGTGTTTGTCCTCATGATACATCACAGGAAGCACCCTCATGGCTAACAGAGGACATAATTAGAAATAGACTTGGGAAACTTAACATGAATAAATTACAAGGACCAGATGGCTTGCACCCGAGGGTACTAAGGGAACTCAGTCAAGTAATTGCCAGACCATTGTTCCTAATTTTTACTGACAGTCTACTGACTGGAATGGTACCAGCTTAAAAAGGGCCAAAATACATTCCTGGTAATTACAGACCAGTTAGCCTAACATCAATAGTATGCAAGCTCTTAGAGGGGATGATAAAGGACTACTGTATATACAAGATTTTAGTAATGAAAACGGTATCATTAGCAGTAATCAGCATGGATTGATGAAGAATCGTTCTTGCCAAACCAATCTATTAACCTTCTATGAGGAGGTGAGTTGCCATCTAGATAAAGGAATGCCCGTAGACGTGGTGTATCTGGATTTTGCAAAAGCATTTGACACAGTTCCACATAAACGTTTACTGTACAAAGTAAGGTCCGTTGGAATGGACCATAGGGTGAGTACATGGATTGAAAACTGGCTACAAGGATGAGTTCAGAGGGTGGTGATAAATGGGGAATACTCGGAATGGTCAGGGGTGGGAAGTGGGGTCCCCCAGGGTTCTGTGCTGGGACCAATCCTGTTTAATTTGTTCATAAACGACCTGGAGGATGGGGTAAACAGTTCAATCTCAGTATTTGTGAATGACACTAAGCTAAGCAGAGCAATAACTTCTCCGCAGGATGTGGAAACCTTGCAAGAAGATCTGAACAAATTAATGGGGTGGGCAACTACATGGCAAATGATGTTTAATGTAGAAAAATGTAAAATAATGCATTTTGGTGAAAATGACCTGGGGGTCCTAGTAGATGATAGGCTCAGCAATGGCATGCAATGCCAAACTGCTGCTAACAAAGCAAACAGAATATTGGCATGCATTAAAAAGGGGATTAACTCCAGGGATAAAGCGATAATTCTCCCACTCTACAAGACTTTGGTCCAGCCTCACCTGGAGTATGCTGTCCATTTCTGGGCACCAGTCCTCAGGAAGGATGTACTGGAAATGGAGCGAGTACAAAGAAGGGCAACAAAGCTAATAAAGGATCTGGAGGATATTAGTTAACTTCTTCTCTCTAGAGAAGAGACACTTGAGAGGGGATATGATTTAAATTTACAAATACCATACTGGTGACCCCACAATAGGGATACAACTTTTTCATGAAAGGGAGTTTAATATGACAAGTGGCCACTCTTTAAAATTAGAAGAAAAGAGGTTTAACCTTAAACTACGTAGAGGGTTCTTTACTGTAGGAGCAGCAAGGATGTGGAATTCCCTTCCACAGGCGGTGGTTTCAGCAGGGGGGCATCGATAGTTTCAAAAAACTATTAGATAAGCACCTGAACAACTGCAACATACAGGGATATACAATGTAATACTGACATATAATCACACACATAGGTTGGACTTGATGGACTTTTTTCAACCTCACCTACTGTGTAACTATGTAAATATGTAACATTTGCATTCATCAGCCAGGAAGCTGCACATGGAATGTACTCATTCCAACATGACAATGATCCAAAACACAAGGCCAAGTCGACCTGTCATTGGCTACAGCAGAATAAAGTGAAGATTCTGGAGTGGCCATTTAAGTCTCCTGACCTCAATATCATTGAGCCACTCTGGGGAGATCTCAAATGTGCAGTTCATGCAAGACAGCTCAAGAATTTACAGGAACTGGAGGCTTTTGCCAAGAGTAATGGGCAGCTTTACCATCTGAGAAGATAAAGAGCCTTATCCACAAATACCACAAAAGACTTCAAGCTGTCATTAAAGGGGGCAATACACGGTGTTAAAAACTGTGGTATGTAAACGTTTGATCATTGTCATTTGGGTAGATTCTGTTTTCATTATGATTTAAAAAGAGTAAACACAACTGATTGCTAAATAAATGGCTTCAGCCAAACACTAACCATAAGTGAAAGGAAAGTTTTTGTCATCATCCATATTCAAGAAATCATAAATTCTGGCAGGGTATGTAAACTTATGAGCACAACTACATAGATATATAGATATATAGATATATATCTATATATCTATATATATATAGATATATAGATATATATCTATATATCTATATATATAGATAGATAGATATATATATATCTATCTATCTATATATATATATATATATAGATAGATATATATATATTCTCTCATATATTCCATTTCATATAGTTATATTAAAATATTAACAATGTGTTATAGCTACATGGTCTAGTGCAGGCAGAGTTGTCAAACTCAATTTCATCACAGGCCACGTCAGCTTTAGAAGTAAGCTTGCCCTCAAAGGGCTGGTTGTATCTGGGGCGTGCTACATACAGAGTGTAGGGTTCAAGAGTGCATTACGTACAGAGTGCATGGTTCAGGAGTGCATTATATACAAAATGCAAAATTCAGGGGTGTGCTACATACAGGGTTCAGGAGTACACTACAAACAGAGTGGAGGGTTCAGGAGCCTTGTGTTTTAAATATGTAGTCTAGTGGGTGAACTAGAGTGTCATTGGGAATGCAGCTGTTGTCAGGTCCACGGCTATGTTTAGGTGGTCTGAGGCAATCTTTTTCAACCAGGGTGCCTTCAGGTTTCTTCAGGGGTGCCTTGGCAAAATGCCTAAAAATTGCCCAAAAAATGTTATACAAGCCAGCGGGTAGATCAAGCTTGCCTTTTAGTTACACAAAGCCACAGGTTTTTATTGTGCACCATTACAACCTTCTAGCCGCTGATGTCCTAAAAACCAACAATGTCGTTGGTTGATAAGGACGACTTTGGGTACTGGCACAGCATCCTTGTTTGCCCCTTTCCTGCCCCTCTCCATCAGCACTGGGGTCACATGAGCAGATTGAGGGAGAGAAACTGATGTATAAACCAGTATAAACCTCTCCCTTCCAGCACAGAGTTTCCCTCTACCCCAGTGCGGAGCTCTCCACCTTCCAGTAAAGATATTTCCAGCCTCCCATGTAAGGAGCTTTCCGAGTAGTACTAACATCCCAGATATGGCAAAAAAAAAACCTTCAGCCTATATTAAGCTTTGACAAAAAATCCTGGAAGCTGGTTGGTTTCTATGCAGAGCTGCACCGGATTTTTCACTCCAGTTTTAGTAAATCAAACCCACTGACTATTTTAATGAAGTTATTTTTAAAAGGAAGACTTAAAATCACATGTAATGTAAGAGTTTAAAAAAATGATTGTGCTGAGGTTTGTAAATGTCTGATAGACTTTTGCTTACGCTGCAGTAATTGAAGCATATTCTGGGGAATTCATAGAGTGTCCTAGAGACTCTTTAGAAGTTTATCCTGTTTCCGCACATCAAATGTCAATGCAAGAAGATACAGATAGCGCAGCAGCTGAGGAATTTTGTAGCTGGATGGGTGGAGCCTAATGGGGATTCGGAGACAATAATTCCCCATCCAGTCCAAGGTATTTCACAATTCTAGCAATGCCCCTTCAAGCCACTGCTAGAATACAGATTCAATAGAGCAAGGAAGACTTAGAACCTGTTCCAGGTGTTAATTGCTGTCATTGGCTACATTGAAGAAATCTTCCCTATTGAAATCTTCCCCTATCGAAATCTATCTCTATCGAAATCTTCCCCTATCGAAATCTACCTCTATCGAAATCTTCCCCTATCAAAATCTTCCCCTATCATGGTGACAGTGGCTACTGAGCCAAGAAGAAGGGGAGATCTCTTTATCTCATTCATCTGCACATTGATCATGTGTCAGGGCCCAGCAGTCAAAAAATTTTTTAGCAGAGTGGAGAAAGGACAACATTTCTGTTGTCATTTTTATAACCCAGTTGGGAAGATTTTTCTTACATTTTATCCTTGAGGCATTGGTCTCTGGAACACGAAATCAGGGTAAATTCCTGAATTGGGCACACAGGCAGTGATAGAAACCTGAAGGAGGTTTTAAAACTCCACTACCTCCCATTCTATTAAAAAGTAAAAAAAAAGATTTTAGCTTGAGCCATATTTCAGTGTTTGTTGGGAGCTGTAGAGAACAACAAATGGTTCCTATTAACATTGTCTACATAAAGGCAGCCATATACAAGCAATCAAATTAAGAAAAGCAGAGCATTACTGCACATTTCTAATTCATAAGAGAGCAATCTTTTTAGAGTAGGTAATATTTTAAGATTCTACTTATCTCTTGCAAAATTATTTAAAAGTATTCACATCATTAGCCGAAGCCATTCATTTAAACACTGCATGGGGACCGTTTAAAGAATTAGATATGGAACAATTCTGAAGCAGGCGCTGACTTTATGATGCCATTGTGCTGCTTACTTCTTTAATTACCAATTATGTCTAGTGTCCTTGTAATTTTATTCTTTACTTTTTTAATAATCGTGCGGTTTAGAAATTGTTTCCTAGAACATATTTAGTATTTTCTTGTGCCCATGATGCACACACATAGTCACTTTAAGTTTTGCAAGACTTTTAACTGTGCTTTTTTAATGCAAGAAATATGAGGTCCAGCACTCAACAGCTGTGTTTGTTTACAGGGTTTGCAATTAACACTGAACTAATGGAGAGATTCCAACGACTTTCTTGGCACTGTGAGTATAAATTAAAATATATAGTCAAGGACCCAAAATCATAAACTTGCCATTTGCGGTGTGCAAAGATTGATATGCACACCATGGCAAACCTCACAGCACTGTGGGGCCCAAACATAGTATAGATCACAGGGTAATGATGTCACATAATCACAAAAGCATTTTTTTTCTTTTACCATTGCCATAAAACATAAAACCTGGCTGGAAAACATGCAGACTTGCAGAGGGTTTTAAAAATGTCAGACATGTTAGGAGACCCATTTTAAAGGCAACCTGTGTCAAGAGAAATACCTTGACCGCCACTGGTGCTGGTTACCTGGTTGACATACTTCAGTGGCTTCAGTACTCTCTGAATAGCAGAATAGAGAAAAACATAAAACAATAGGGCCTCTTGCACACTGCTGCCTAAAAACTCAGTGTTTTTAGGCATAGCAGCATTTTTTTTTTTTTTTTACGGTCTAAATGCAGCTTATTGTTTTCAATGTGCCTGTGTATAGATGAATAAAAAAATGACAGAAATTTGAGTCACCAGTCAGTATTTTACACATGTACGTGTGCAAATACATGCAAACATGCACATACGCAAGGAAAATGTTAATTTGAAGTGTTTAAAATTCAATTCTGGGAGCTAGATTTTATTTTACTAGTTTATGCACACATGTACAAATACACACAAATACATGCGAAAAAACACACAATATAGTTTGGCCAGGAATACTAATGTTCATACGTCAATACCATGTGTAAGTACCCTGAGGCAGGTAAGTTCTTAAACTTGGTGCATACGTGTCTGGGTCAGTACTGAAGCTGGCCCGGCTAGCATTTTCAGAATAAAGTCAGCATAATCATCCTACATGTTGTGTGGGGAAAGGCTAGAAGCTTATTTCTGTCTGTGCACACATTGCATATTTTCTTTCACTTCCTCTTGTCACCAGGAAAAGAAATGAGTCAAAATCTTTCTAACTGGGCCACAAATAGTATTAAAAACAAACTAGGGGTTCTAATCCTTCCACGTGATGCCCGAATCTAATAAAATGCTTTGAATGGTAAAATCAATTGGTCATTTACTAACCCCCCCAAACAAGGGGTTATATAGTCAAGCTGTCCATAAACAAATGATTTTTTTCTCCCTGTGTGGAAGAGAAAAGATCTACAGGCAGTCCCCGAGTTACGAACACCCGAGTTACGAACGTTACTTACAGACGGACCTCAATGCCAGCCGTTTGTGCTCCATGCTGGTCCTGGATACCTCTGAGCAGCTATCTTGCAGCGCCGGACACATCCCACACTGCAGTACTACATGTACTGCATGGCCAGAAGAGGCCCAGGTAACATAACTGCATGCCCAGAAGTGCCCCGAACATCCCACATCCCTGCACAGGCTGTAGTTACACTTAAAAATGCACTGTTCCGACTTACACACAAATTCCACTTAAGAACAAACCTATAGTTCCTATTGTGTTCATAACCCGGGGACTGCCTGTACTTCTAAAATGGTACACTCCTACTTTTGTAAGTCAGGGTAACAAGAAAAATATAACTGGTTGCCCTTAACTTTCCTCCAAAGAAACTATTGCTAAAAACAACCAAGCAAATGTACAAAACTGCTATATAATATCAAAGTATCTCTTAGAATGGGAGTTTTAAAAGGCAACCAAAGACAACAAAAATATATTATAAAAATAGATTTTATTAATTTCACTTTAAAAACTCCTCACATGAGGCACATGTTTAAAACAAACATTAAGTCAAAATTGTTCAAGATAAGGCACAAAACAGAAATGGTGATACCCAAAACCATGAATGGCTGTATGATTAAGGTTCAATAACAGCAGTACATGGAATGGGCTAACCTAACGGGATCAACTGGATGGGCTTTGTGCACAGTGCTCTGCGCCCTGAGCCCACCCTTTTTTGACCCTACTGCCTACGTCCAGTTTTCATCTATGAACATCCAAGTCAGTCAGATTTTTACTGCTATTCAGAGCTCCATTACTTCCCCTATTTTACTGTGATGGTGACACCAGTTTCACCAGGTAGAAAGTTAGGGCAAGTCTCAAACACCAATACAGACACCAAAAGATTTTCTTAGTAGAGTACTGGAAATCCAGAACTAGACATGTGCGGTTTGTTTAGTTCCAAATCAAAATTCGGACAAATGTTTCGTTATTCAGAAATGTGGATGTAGTCAAATTTCCGAATTACAATAGTAACGAATTTAAACGAATCTGAAATAACAAAACAAAATTCGGCCCAAATTCAAATCTAATTTAAATCAAATTCCAATAGAATTTGAAAACAAAATTCATTTTGAAAACAAATCTAACAAATTTATCTAAACAAAATTATTTAAATAACGAATCGAAACTAAACTAAACAAAACTAATTTTTTTGTTCTGCACATGCCTATCCGGAACCCTTGTCAGCTTTATATTTCTGTGTTCCTGTTGCAGATTTACCCAACTTCCTCTCTAGTGAAACGTTGTCACCATTGGAGGAAGTGAGGAAAAATCTCTTTAACAGAGCCCCAGTTAGCATTAAAAATTAGACTAGGGACTAATCCCTTTTCACTCCAAACTGTCCAAAAAATATGTTTTGTCAAGGCATAATCTAAAAATCTCAGTGAATATCTAGCCAGAAAAATATACGCATATTGACTGGAGTAAAGCCTCGTACAGGCGATGAGAATATCGGATGAATGTTCGTCAGTTTTTTTTGCATGCTAGTCTCATATCAAAAATAAAGAGTTATGAAAATTCTCGTATGACAGAATACAACTTCGGAAGTAATGTAATGTGTTGTATTGTATTGTAATGTATTCTGTTGTTTCTGAGCACGCGTGGTCTTAGTTAGGGATGGACGAACTGTTCGGCCTGAGCATAAGTTCGGGCCGAACTTTGGTTGTTCGGATGTTCTGCAGAACACCAAACAATATGCCGTTAAAGTCTATGGGACATTAATATGAAAAATCAAAAATGTTCATATGCAAGTTATTGTCATAAAAAGGGTTTGGGGACCTGGGTCCTGAGGACATGTATCAATGCAAAAAAAAGTTTCAAAAACTGACGTTTTTTCGGAAGCAGTGATTTTAATAATGCTTAAAGTGAAACAATAAAAGTGAAATATTCCTTTAAATTTCATACCTGGGGGGTGTCTATAGTATGCCGGTAAATTGGCGCATTTTTCACGTGTTTAGAACAGTCCCTGCACAAAATGACATTTCTAAGGGAAAAAAAATCATTTAAAAGTACCCACGGCTATAATAAATTGTCGGTCCCGGCAATACAGATAAAAGTCATTGAAAAAAACGGCATGGGATCCCCCCAATCCATTACCAGGCTCTTTGGGTCTGGTATGAATATTAAGGGGAACCCCAAACCAAAATTTAAAAAAAAAATTGCTTGGGGTCCCCCCAAATTCCATACCAGGCCCTTCAGGTCTGGTATGAATATTAAGGGGAACCCTGCACCAATTTTTTTTTTTAAATGGCATAGTGGTCCCCCTCAAAATCCATACCAGACCATTCAGGTCTGGTATGGATTTTAAGGGGAATCGCGTGCCAAAATTTTTTTTAAAATGGCGTGGAGGTCCCCCCAAAAATCCATGGACACAGCTTGGGACAAGTCCTTTATTAAAAAATAAAAAAATAAAAATGACCCACGAAGTCCATTCATATTCTTCTCTCGCTCCGCCGACGGACCGAAAAAGAAAAAAAACAGCTGCGACGGACCCGCCTCCATGGGAGGCACCCACCGTATGATGCGTCTTCGCTTTGACAGTTCTTATATAACTGAGGGCGGGCCACATGGTGACATTCCCGGGTGACCCCGCCTCCTTCTGATGCACGGGGACTTCCCCATGGCTTTCCTGGAGCGTCAGAGGGGGTGGGGCCACCTGAAGCCCCCCGCCCGCAGACCCCCACAACCACCAGGCAAGGGTTGTGGGGATGAGGCCCTTGTCCCCATCAACATGGGGACAAGGTGCATTGGGGGGCTACCCCAAAGCACCCTCCCCATGTTGAGGGCATGTGGCCTGGTACGGTTCAGGAGGGGGGCCGCTCTCCCATCCCCCCTCTTTTCCTGCGGCCTGCCAGGTTGTGTGCTCAGATAAGGGTCTGGTATGGATTTTTGGGGGGCCCCCATGCCATTTTTTTTTTAATTTTGGCGCAGGGGGTTCCCCTTAATATCCATACCAAACCTGAAGGGCCTGGTATGGAATTTGGGGGAAACCCACGCAATTTTTTTTTTTGGTTCGGGGTTCCCCTTAATATTCATACCAGACCCAAAGGGCCTGGTAATGGACTGGGGGGATCCTATGCCGTTTTTTTCAATGACTTTTATCTGTATTGCCGGGACCGACAATTCATTATAGCCGTGAGTACTTAAATTACTTTTTTTCCTTTAGAAATGTCATTTTGTGCAGGGACTGTTCTAAACACGGGAAAAATGCGCCACTTTACAGGCATACTATAGACACCCCCCAGGTACGAAATTTAAAGGAATATTTCACTTGTATTGTTTCACTTTAAGCATTATTAAAATCACTGCTCCCGAAAAAATGACCGTTCTTAAAACTTTTTTTTACATTGATACATGCCCCTGGGGCAGGACCCGGGTTCTCAAACACTTTTTATGACAATAACTTGCATATAAGCCTTTAAAATGAGCACTTTTGATTATTCATGTTCGTGTCCCATAGACTTTAATGGTGTTCGTGCGTTCTGACGAATTTTTTGCCTGTTCGGTATGTTCTGGTGCGAACCGAACCGGGGGAGTGTTCGGCCCATCCCTAGTCTTAGTCTTACTATATTTTTCGGACAAATACTGTACTGATTAAATGGAAATCGTACATTCTGGTATCGTACAAGAAAAATTTGTCCCTTTGGATAATTTTGCATGAACTTTTGTTATTGGTTCTCGAAAGCTGTGTACTAACAATCAGATTATTGACAATCCCTTCTAAAGCAGTATTTTGCATCCAATTTTTTGATCATGAGTACTAGGGATTACACTATTACAAAAATATTTTGATTACATGCTCGAAACATCTCAGCAAATTTCCAAATTTGAATCATGGCTCCAGCATTGCTTTATTATTTCAATCAGTTACATGTGAGCATTTGTAGCAGGGCCATATATCATAACAAAGATGCTGCAATCCTGGTGTGAACAGCGTGAGAGCATAAAATAATTCAGGAAGAAATGCTGGTCATTGCACCATGCAGCTATGTGACACTAGAGGGCTTTGCTGGAAAACATCATCTAATCATTAACTGACAGCTGAAGGGCATACTGTTTTGATTGTCAAACAGGTTGTATATGATGCAAATATATGAGTCAGAAATGATTTCACATAAACATTTTAGCAGCAGCAGAGATCTGACTCATAAGCTCCGACACAGGGAATAACAAGTCTCCCAGCACATCTGTGCAATGCAAGTATGTTCAGTTGCTGCAGATCTCCAGAAATATTGCTAAGCACAAATGACAGTGGTATTCAAAGCAGAACTCTAGGGGAGAATAAACAATACTCCATAGTTCAGTTATGCATTGATTAAAATAAATCATTAAATGTATTTTCACATACAGATATTGTAATGCTTAAAGCACAATTAAACTTTATAGTTTTTTTTTATAAACCCATAGACCTGCAACAGTACAAGAAAATAGTGTCACAATACTTGCTCCCTCCCTGTTGCCATTCCTTGCAGATTCCGTCCGGGTCTGTGACCCAGTGTTGTCCTCTTCTTGGTTAAATGACCACCAACATCATTCAACCCAAGATTTGAAGGACCTGGGGGGGCATTACCATGAGACCCTGCACTCACAGTATAATGATAGTGCCCTCATCACATTAGCAATGCTTACTGTTGAGGACCACCCAGAGCAGGAGAAGAAGATCCCCTGTTTGACCAGTCAGCAGACATCAAAAAGGTAACTATAAAAAAAATCTAAGATACATGCAAAGTTGGCCCGCCATGATAAAGGGGGGCAGGGTACCATATTTAGCTTAGAATAGGTTTCCTTTAACAGTTTCAAGAGTTTTGATATGTACAGTTGTGCTCATAAGTTTATATACCCTGGCAGAATTTATGGCTTCTTGGCCATTTTTCTGAGAATATGAATGATAACACAAAAACTTATCTTTCACTCATGGTTAGTGGTTGGCTGAAGCCATTTATTATCAATCAACTGTGTTTACTCTTTTTAAATCATAATGGCAACAGAAACTACCCAAATGACCCTGATCAAAAGTTTACATACCCCAGTTTTTAATACCGTGTATTGCCCCCTTCAACATCAATGACAGCTTTTGTGGTATTCGTGGATGAGGCTATTTATCTTCTCAGATGGTAAAGCTGCCCATTCCTCTTGGCAAAAAGCCTCCAGTTCCTGTAAATTATTGGGCTGTCTTGCATGAACTGCACATTTGAGATCTCCCCAGAGTGGATCAAAGATATTGAGGTCAAGGGACTGAGATGAGCACTCCAGAACCTTCACTTTATTCTGTTGTAGCCAATGACAGGTCGACTTGGCCTTGTGTTCTGGATCATTGTCATGTTGTAATGTCCAAGTATGTCCCATGAGCAGCTTCCTGGCTGATGAACGCAAATGTTCCTCCAGTATTTTTTGATAACATAATGCATTCATCTTGCCATCAATTTTCACCAAATTTTCTGTGCCTTTGTAGCTCACACATCCCCAAAACATCAGCGATCCACCTCCGTGTTTCACAGTAGGAATGATGTACCTTTCATCATAGGCCTTGTTGACTCATCTCCAAATGAAGCGTTTATGGTTGTGGCCAAAAAGCTCAATTTTGGTCTCATCACTCCAAATCACTTTGTGCCAGAAGGTTTGAGGCTGGTCTCTGTGCTGTTTGGCGTATTGTAAGCGGGATACTTTGTGGCATTTGCGTAGTGGTTTTTTTCTGGCAACTCAACCATGCAGCCCATCTTTCTAAAAGTGCCTCCTTATTGTGCATCTTGAAACAGCCACACCACATGTTTTCAGAGAGTCCTGTATTTCACCTGAAGTTATTTGTGGGTTTTTCTTTGCATCCCGAACAATTTTCCTGGCAGTTTTGACTGAAATTTTAGTTGGTCTACCTGACCGTGGTTTGGTTTCAACAGAACCCCTCATTTTCCACTTCTTGATTAGAGTTTGAACACTGTTGATTGGCATTCCCAATTCCTTGGATATCTTTTTATATCCCTTTCCTGTTTTATACAGTTCAACTACCTTTTCCCGCAGATCCTTTGACAATTCTTTTGCTTTCCCCATGACTCAGAATCCAGAAACGTCAGTGCAGCACTGGATGAAAGATGCAAGAGTTTGTCAGGAGCCCAGAAACTCATTGACCTTTTATACACACACACTAATTACAAGAAAACAGATCACAGGTGAGGATGATTACCTTTAATAGCCATTTAAAACCCTTTGTGTCAACTTATGTGCATGTTATCAGGCCAAAATCACCAGGGTATGTAAACTTTTGATCAGGGTCATTTGGGTAGTTTCTGCTGTGATTCTGATTTAAAAAGAGTAAACACAGTTGAATGATAATAAATGGCTTCAGCCAAACACTAACCATGAGTGAAAGAAAAGTTTTTGTGTTATCATTCATATTCTCTGAAAAATGGCCAATAAATTATAAATTCTGACAGGGATATGTAAACTCATGAGCACAACTGTAGATGCCCAGACCAAAACTATTAGCATTGGTTTGAGGTAGTTAATGGGCCTCATCCTACCTAAGTTGTTTTTTTTAATCTGAACTCAACAATGTTAAACACAGAGTTGAAATACATATATGGGAGCAGTTTTCCCTGCCAAATATTTGTATGTCTGCCCATCCAGTTCTGATATTTTTTTTAGCCCTGCCAGGGGGCACAGCCAGGCTAGTGACTTAACTTTTCTCTGCTAGAGAAAAGAAATAAAGGTCATTCACCTCCCTGCCTCCAGCCTGTGACTGAACAGCAAAAGAGCAGCAGCATCTCACTACTCTTCTCAGTCTTCCCTCTCCTCGTCAGCAAATGTGTGACTGATTGACCTAAAGTGCTGCCCTTCTTCTCCCAATGTGATTGCTGCAGTACAGAGGCTACAAGATGCTGATATCAAGTTAAATGCAGGTATATTTACTAGATGCATTAAAAACTAAATTTGATTATATTTAACTGCATTAATTGATGTTTTTATGTCTGATGTTCAGTTTAAAGGACGTATAAGTCTTTTATTGTATAAACTGTTTAAAAAAAGACCAGTGTCAGATTTTTATTATAAGCTAATACATGGATAAAATGTGAAAAACAATGTTCTTTTTTATCCACTTTTTAAAATAAAGCCCTTAGATTTCTTTTGTATGGTATAGCAAGTGCTATGGTACAGGGAAAAAGATACTCTGACAACTGGAGCCAAAGGAAGTCTATTTGCCAAACATCATGTGATCACCATGTTATATCTGTTATGGTGATCACATGATCAGGAGCCATACTGATCCATTCACAATGATTAGTTGAGAGGAGGAGCTGTCAATGAAGGGCACTAAATTCACATATTTTTTTTTTTCTTTGGGTAAAGCTTACAGTAAATACTCAAATTATATAACGACTTCCCATTAAGTACCTAATAAGGCAATGAATTAACAAGGTCTTTTTAGCAAAACCAGACATGATATCACTATTAATACAGTTGTGCTCATAAGTTGAACTAACCCTGGCAAAATGTATACAATGTGCACTATTCTTTAATGTAAACATGAGTTATCAGACCAAACATTTTACTTTCATTTTAAATGTGATTCAGGTTAAACTATTGGACATCACAGTTGGCAAAATCATTAAACTATAGCAATAAAAGTAAATAGTAAAACAGCCCAGTTCAAATGTTTAGATGCCTTTCTATTACTATGTACCCAATTCTATGAATAAGTAGTGACTTGCTCCTCGCACATGTTACGTCTCCCCCAGATTCCCACCGAGTCCTTGATACTCAAACCCCAGTTTTCAAACCCTTCATCCTATGCCCACCTTAGTTATTAGCAGCAAGAGGCTGTGCATTTGAGGCCCACTCCATTACTGATCATCCATCAAAAACATGCTTCTCCTCACAGGCCTTGTTAGTGCCTTTCCATAGTGTTGATGGTTGTGACCATAAAATTCAGTTTTGGTCTCATCCCTTCAAATTATTTTATTTCAGAAGTTTTACGGCATCTGTAGGTGCTGTTTGGCATTTTGTAAGCGGACTGTTTTGTAGTACTGGTGCAGCAAAAACAGCTAATATTTTACAAAGTTTGCCAAGGGTAAGTAAACTTATGAACATAACTGTATCTAGTGTTGTTTAAGTGGAGGTGGAATAATGACTTGTATTTGATAGTTCGACATTTCATTTCTTGGCAAGTCTGTTTTAAGATTCCATATAATTAATGTATTTTTTTTTTCATTCAGGATATGATGATTAGCCTTTAGATTACTTTCTTCTCTAAACCCTAGTCTTATATACAGAATTATGTATGAGCCAATTAGAACTAAAAAATAATTGGTTTTCAGCTATAACTTGCGAATATTTACATGCTATTGTGCAAAATATACACTCAAGTTTTCCCCTGAAGTGTTGTGTAATACTTTTGTTCCCCAATTAGCACAGCTGGGTTGACATAACTCTGATGTGTGTGTCACCACTTTCTATGAAACTTACGCTGACACAGCCCATCAGGAAGCAGCTGGTAAACATGTGAAGAAATTCTAATGAGTGCTTGTTGGCAGCCGGTTCAGCTCATTTAAGGGGGGACTTCACCTAGCAAGTCTTGTATATGCTTCTAACCTCCCTTCTAAGAAAACATAATGGTATGGTATGATCACCGTTCCTTAGGGAGGGAAAGTATACTGACCACTTAATAGGCCAATACACTCATGGTACAAACTTACTGCATAGATTTTGAAGTTGATTTTGATTCCCTTTTTTTCAGTTTGGGACTGCTTGGACAATATAATACACATATTTAGACCAAACATTTTGCCAGGCTTTTCTAATAGCTTAGATCCCCTTTCACTGCACTTGTCATCCTCCTGTTGAGAAAGTCTGACTTCCTCAACAGGAGGTTGGACTTAGTAAAAGGAGATATAAGCTAGTGATCTACAATATTTACTACACATGGACTGGGGCTTAAGAGGTATCCCTCACCCACCTTAACAATACATTTACAAATTCGTATACCCTTTTCAAGTGTGTAGGGATAATTTAGACTATCACAAGATTGTGAATCTCCAACGTTCTGATACCTTACTTGGGGGGCGCCCTGCACTACCGAGCTCTTGGCATGTTGCTCAATGAGTGACAATTGGATTATAGCAACCACCTTGAACAGATTTCTGATGAAGTTGACAGAAAGGTCTCTGAAATACACAGGGGCGTCCCTGATGCACTTTTGGTGATGAAACGTTGGGTGAAGTCTGGGACATGTGATGCAGATCATGGGCGGTGATGTGGCAGCCATCTTAGTGGTTTGAAACGCTGGACATTTCTACATGCCTGTTTTGCCTACATTATATGTGAGTGGATACATTTTTATCTTCAATAAATTGGTTTGTATCGATCATTGCGCAACAAGCGTTCCTTTCTATTTTTATATATATGTGAATGCTGGAGCTTGCCTGCAGTAGGTCTTTTCTGGATGTGGAGTGATTCCCTTACCCTTAATGGTCTTACATGAGGTGGAGCAGCTTTAACCGCATGTGGACTGGAACAGTGTTTGTAGGAAGGATCGATGATGCCGCTATTCAGCATATTTAAAAGTGTATACACCATACACTGATGGTAAGAGTCAGTACTTTTGGGTGATGGCGATAGTCTTTCTTTCCTTCCATATATGAAGACACCTTAACCACTTCCCACCCAGCCACTGCACATAAACGGCTGGGTGGGCTATCTCTCCTTCTGAGTGGACGTACAGGAACATCCCTCAGAAGGAGCGGGATCGCGTGCACGCGTGCCCGCACAGCGGCGCGAACCCAATGCGCTCGTGTCACCCGGACACGGCGCATCTCCGATCGGTAGGAGGGCTCTGCGATTGGCCCTCCTGATCACATGACGGCCGTGTCGAATCACAGCCGCCATGTGATGTAAACACAGAGCCGGTTGCTAGGCAAACTGCTCTCCTCTCCTCACACGGAAGTTGTCAGTGAGGAGAGGGGAGCGGATCGCTGCAGCCGGCTGGTGATAAGTGAGTATGAGCTGTTTTTTACAGCTTTTTACTCACTGATCACCAGTCTAGTGTCCCCACAATGTAAAAAAAACACAAAGTAAACACACAATGTCCCCAAAACACATCCCCAAAACACATGTCCCCAAAACACATGCCCCACATAGTAAAAACACCTGTCCCCCACAAATGTCCCAGTAAAATCACATGTCCCAATGATTATCTGCACATATGTCCGTGATCACCTGCGCACATCTGTACATAATCATTTGCGCACATGTGTCCGTGATCACACGAACCAATTATTATACACTTAACGGGATTTTTTTAAGCAAAAACATGTAGCAGAATACATTTTGGCTTAAATTTATGACAAAATTCGATTTTATTGGATTTTTATTAAAATAGAAAGAAGAAAATATTGTTTTTTTTCAAAATTTCCGCTCTTTTTTTTTCGCTTATATCGCAAAAAATAATTCATTAATTCAATAATTTCATTTGGGTACAGCATTGTATGACCGCGAAATTGTCATTGAAATTGTGAGAGCGCTGAAAGCTGAAAATTGGTCTGGGAAAAAAGGGGGCGAAAGTGCCCAGTATTGAAGTGGTTAAAGGGACTTTATGCTGATCGATCGAACATTTTTTGATGAATTTTATTATTGATTTTTATTTTTAAGCGCTACACTTCCTTTTCCATTCCTTTCAATTTTACCAAGCAATCTAGTGTTAGCAGCTTTTTATTTTTTTTTTGCATTTTATTATTTATTTCCTTTGTACCTGGTGCAACAAATCCCTATACTACTTTTGTGTACATAGAAAAAGTTATAGATCTTTGAGTTCAGCTCATGATAAATAGGGGCAAACATAAAAGTGTTACGTTTATAATTTTGCTCAGTGTAAAAGGTATATGTGTTGAAAATTTTCTGTCCTTCTAAAATGTATTAGTTTATAGTATTATTGATTGATTGATAAGGGATGGTAACACATACAGGTGCATCTCGAAAAATTAAAATATAATCAAAAAGTTAATTTATTTCAGTAATTCAATTTAAAAAGTGAAACTCATATTTTATATAGATGCATTACACACAGAGTGATATATTTCAAGGATTTATTTAAATTTTGATGTTTATGGCTTGCAGCTAGTGAATACCCAAAATTCTGTATTTTAGAAAATTTGAATATTACATAAGACCAATAAAAAAAAGGATTTTTAATACAGAAATGTTGGCTTACTGAAAAGTATGTCCATGAACAGTATAGTATGACCTCAATACTTGAGGCTCCTTTGGCATGAATTACTACATCAATGCGGCGTGGCGCAGAGGTTATCAGCCTGTGACACTGCTGAGGTGTTATGGAAGCCCAGGTTGCTTTGATAGCGGCCTTTAGCTGGTCTGCTTTGTTGGGTCTGGTATCTCTCATCTTCATTAAAGAAAAAACATCTGTAAAGCACAAGCTTCCTCTTGACAATACCTCACAGATTCTCTATGGGGTTAAGGTCAGGCAAGGTCAAGCACAGTGATACCAAGATCATTAAATAAGGTATTGGTATTTTTGGCAGTGTGGGCAGGTGCCAAGTCCTGCTGGAAAATGAAATCAGCATCTCCATAAAGCTGGTCAGCAGAGGGAAGCATGACATGCTTTAGAATTTCCTGGTAGAGGGCTGCACTGACTTTGGACTTGATAAAACACAGTGGATCAACACCAGCAGATGACTGGCTTCCCAAATCATCACTGACTGTGGAAACTTCACATTGGACCTCATGCAACTTGGAATCTGTGCCACTCTTCCTCCAGACTCTGGGACCTTGATTTACAAATGAAATGCATATGTTTCCACAGTCCATGATGATTTGGAGAGCCATGTCATCTGGTGGTGTTGGACCACTGTATTTTAGTTCAAAGTCAGCGCAGCCCTCTACCAGGAAATTCTAGAGCACTTTGTGCTTCCCTCTGCTGAACAGCTTTATGGAAATGCTAATTTCATTTTCCAGCAGGATTTGGCACCTGCCCACACTGCCAAAAGTACCAATACCTGGTTTAATGATCATGGTATCACTGTGTTTGATTGGCCAGCAAACTCACCTGACCTAAACCCCATAGAGAACCTGTGGGATATTGTCCAGAGGAAGATGAAAGACACCAGACCCAACAATACAGATGAGCTGAAGGCCACTATCAAAGCAACCTGGGCTTCCATAACATGTCAGCAGTGCCACAGGCTGATCGTCTCCATGCCATGCCGCGTTGATGCAGGAATTTATGCAAAAGGAGCCCCGACCAAGTATTGAGTGCATGCTATACTATTTATGGACATACTTTTTAGTAAACCAACATTTCTGTATTAAAAATCCTTATTTTTATGGGTCTTTTATGTAATATTTTTATTTTCTGAGATACTGAATTCTGGGTTTTCATTAGCTGTAAGCCATAATCATCAAACAAGAATCATTAAAAGAAAGGAATGCTTGAAATATATCACTCTGTGTGTAACACATCTATATAAAATATATGTTTCACTTTTTGAATTGAATTACTGAAATAAATTAACTTTTTGATGATATTCTATTTTTTTTAGATGCACCTGTATATGAAGTATTGGGCTCATATGCCTATCACCAAGTTTAATTTAATATCGTTTTTTGGTTTGCATAGCTTCATTGATCAACAGGAAATATACACTTCCTTGAGCACATTAAACCATATGGGCTTCATAGTTCATATGGAATAGGTTTTAAATTATACTGCACTGTATTCCTGTCAAGTTCCTCAACTTCTAGGTACATTTCTTAAAAGGTTTATGCTGCATTTATTATACTACTCATATATGTATTTTACTGAGACTATGCAGCTTTGAGGCCTTTAATGCTGATGTATCATTGTACTTTATGCAATGCATATTTTCTTTCTACACTCCAAACTTGTTTAATTTGAAAAAAAAAAAACTCCACTGAAAATACACTAGCTTCTAGTCAATTCCCATTTTGTTCCTAGGCTACCTATTTTAAATACTTGTCTGCATTAGAGGCAGTTTGAAGGCTCTTGATGGCATTATGAGATGGATGACTTGCCAGCTGGATGGACCTGCTTATACAATGGGAGGTCCCATTTTGTAGCTGTGATGGAAAGGTTGAAGAGACACAACTTGCTGTAAAACATTTAGCAATAAAGTTTTAATGCTGAGAAAATTTGTCAAATTCTTGGAAGGGTCTGAAGCAATGACATAATCTAACTACATCCAACTGTAAGAATGTACGTCTCATAAAAGCAACATGTAGCAATGGAGAACAAATAGAACACCAACAAAGTGATTTAGCACATGTAATACCTACAGTAAACACATTTTGGGAGAATTTATCAAAACTGATGCTGTCAGAATCTGGAGCAGCTGTGCATGGCAACCCAACAGCTTACATTATATCTTTGATTCTCAAAGCTTAATTGAACAAGCTGAAGACAGAAGCTGATTGGTTGCCATGCACAACTGCTCCAGATTCGGGCTGCAACAGTTTTGATAACTCCCCTCTGCCCCCCCATTGCATATTTATGACACCAAAATAGGCAACTAATAGACTGAGAATTTAGGTGGTAACTTAATGCTCAACTCCAGGAAAATGAAAAAACAAATCTTCCCTTGCATCAGGGTGTAAGGTAAGTGATAGAATCATCTCTACCCCTTGTTGGAGTCACTAGGAGTAGTGACCCATTGTTGGTGTCAGTGGAAGTAATGCCGTGTACACACGAGCGGACTTTACGGCATACTTTGCCCGGCGGACTTTTCGACGGACTTTACGATGGACTTTCTGAATGAACGGACTTGCCTACACACGATCAACCAAAGTCCGACGGATTTGTACGTGATGACGTACGACCGGACTAAAACAAGGAAGTTCATAGCCAGTAGCCAATAGATGCCCTAGCCTTGGTTTTTGTCCGTCGGACTAGCATACAGACGAGCGGACTTTTCGACCGGACTCGAGTCCGCCGGATAGATTTGAAACATGTTTCATATCTAAGTCCGTCAAACTTTTGATAAAACAAAGTCCGCTGGAGCCCACACACGATCAAATTGTCCGACGAAATCCGGTACGCCGGACCAAGTCTGCCGTAAAGTCTGCTTGTGTGTACGCGACATAATAGTGCTTCGTATTAGTGGGAGGAACATTCCCCCAAGGGCAGGATGAAGGCAAGCAAAGGGCCACATCTGGCCGCAGTTTGGAGACCACTGGATTAGACAAACAGCAATGTGCAATTTGATGTTTACTGGATAAGTGCAGGTTAAATTGACAATGTCAACAGAATGGTAACTGGTAAGTAATAAACAGATCATTATAACACAGGCAATGCAACTATAGCAGTAACAGGGACATCCTATGGGTAGCTTTCTATAAAAGACGCTAGGTGGCAGCACAGTACAGAATAACAGGTTTCTATAGCACAAAGTATAAGGAAGAATCACTATGACATAAACATTACACAGTACAGTACAGTTCAGACTAATACAAATGCAGTTACATGTGCTTCCCTGGGGTAATATCTCTCTCACAAGGAGGATGCCAGCAGCTGGTAGCCCATGTGGTCAGCTGCATGCTCCACAGAGAAAAGCCAGAAAGGTGTTTCTGGTCTACATACTCAGGTAGCAGAAAGAGTTCAGGGGGTGGGTGTACTGTACAGGGGAGCAACTGAAAAAGCAGGGTGACCCCACCAGCAAGGCAGTACACTGGGGCCAGCTAGTACAGTATCCACTACAATGGCTGGAACTGGACTGGAAGCTGCATACTTTTTGCACCTTCACTCAGCAGCTGGAAACGATGGAAGACCCAAAACCTAGTAACAGCTCCCAGCACCTGTGCTGGGAGGTGGAATTTATATGCCCTAGGTATGTCCAGGGGATGATGGGAGTCCAGGTGGCTGTGGGGAGAGTCTGTGCCCACTGTTGAGCAAGGTGGATAAGAGGGCACCCTGCTACACTTTTATTTTTTTTAACTCTGTGCTTTTTTGTATACAAACTCATTTTCAGCAGGTTTTTACCTGACACATCTGTAAGAAGGTGGCCCAAGACTAGCATGGTCAACAGATGACAGAAATATATGGTATAATTTGACTCAAAGCAAAATAATTATAGTAATATCAGGTAACATCAGTTTTCTACATCTTCCCCATGGCGAGGATAAAGAATTATGACTATTGTGAGATTCTTAAAGCCTACATTTAATCTGTTTCATTTGTTCTTAGCTGGTTCCTCCACTCCTCCTTCATCAACATACCAATAATGTGTTAATAACAAAAAACCTATTCTGGTTTCATTACATACCTTATTCTAGATCAGTGCAAAAAGATCAAGTCTGAGGGGAGGGGCCAGATCCAGTAGGATGCTGTCCATAGCTTTCTGAAATCATCACAGAACCCTCTCAAGAGCCATCAGCCCTGATGCAAGCAGAGGACTGACTCTAAGACCCCTTTCACACTGGGGTGCTTTTCATAGCGCCTGTAAAGCGCCTTTCATGCTTCCACAGTGTGAAAGCCTGAGTGCTTTTACACTGGGCGGTGCGCTTGCAGGACGGGAAAAAAAGTCCTTCAAGCAGCATCTTTGTATACACCGCTCCCAAAATGCCCTGCCTATTGAAATGAATGGGCAGGGCTGTAGAATCACCTGCAAATCGCTTTGGCAGCGCTGCAACATGGGCACTTTTAACCCTTTCCTCCGCCGCTAGCGGGGGTTAAAAGCGCCCCCCTCCCCCCCTAGCAACCGAAAAGCGCCACAATAACAGAGGTAAAGCGCCGCTAAAACTTTACCACTAACGCACCCCCGCCCCAGTGTGAAAGGGGTCTAAGGAGGAGTTTTGCAAATATCAAAATGCCTTGATGAAGGGATGTCAGTCTGGAGACGTGGGCATGCACTCTGCCTGAGGTAATGTTCACATGTGATGCTGACCCTCCATGATTGAAAAGGCTGAATATAATGGACAATGGATAAATGGGGTGAGCCAGTCAGGCTGGGCAGGAAAGGACTAGGAAAGGATGATGTTGGATGTCCTCCAGCCAGGAAATGAGGCAGACTCTATCTGACTTGCTGTAGCTTCTAAATTACACTGTGAAACGCTCACAGTGTGCAGAAAAATCATAGCAAGCGTTTTCCATACAGGAGAGGAGCCCGTACAACTGTGCAAGAATGAGGGTAAGGGTGGAGTTCAGTTTTAAGCACCCAAAGTTAGGTAAAACAAATGTTTAACCAGTATATGAAGAATTTGACATGTTCCCTTTGTCTGTTCAGTCCTAATTGTGTCTAATTAAATATACCATTCATATCTCACCAGCAGAAATATTCCACTGACTTTACTAAAAGTCTTTTACATACTTTTGTATATAAGTACCTTTACTAATCCTCTGCCAATCTCAGTTAAACACTTATTATCACAGCACTCAGAAAGCTGTTTTAACACTATCCTTGTGATAAATTACCTCGTGATTTCAGTGGAGACATGGGGCCTGATTTACTAAGGGATAGGTGTGAATGCTGGAGCATCATTGTGGACAAGCAAATCGTATTTACTACAGAAGTGCACACATGCTACAATATATACAGTACAGTTCTGCTCATAAGTTTACATACCCTGGCAGAATTTAGATTTCTTGGCCATTTTTCAGAGAATATGAATAATAACACAAAAACTTTTCTTTCACTCATGGTTAGTGTTTGGCTGAAGCCATTTATTATCAGTCAACTGTGTTTACTCTTTTTAAATCATAATGGCAACAAAAGCTACCCAAATGACCCTGATCAAAAGTTTACCTACCCCAGTTCCAAATACTGTGTATTGCACCCTTTAACATCAATGACAGCTTGAAGTCTTTTGTGGTATTTGTGGATGAGGCTCCTTATCTTCTCAGATGGAAAAGCTGCCCATTTCTCTTGTCAAAAAGCCTCCAGTTCCTGTAAATTCTTGAGCTGTCTTGCATGAACTGCACGTTTGAGATCTCCCCAGAGTGGCTCAATGATATTGAGGTCAGGAGACCAGAACCTTCACTTTATTCTTCTGTAGCCAATGACAGGTCGACTTGGCCTTGTGTTTTGGATCATTGTCATGTTGGAATGTCCCAAGTACATCCCATGCGCAGCTTCTTGGCTGATGAATGCAAATGTTCCTCCAGTATTTTTTGATAACATAATGCATTCATCTTGCCATAAATTCTGACCAAATTTCCTGTGCCTTTGTAGCTCACACATCCCCAAAAATCAGCGATCCACCTCCGTGTTTCACAGTAGGAATGGTGTACCTTTCATCATAGGCCTTGTTGACTCACTCTCTCCAAATGAAGCGTTTATGGTTAAGCTAAATTTTGGTCTCATTACTCCAAATGACTTTGTTATGAACCAGAATCCAGAAACTTCAGTGCAGCACTGGATGAACGATGCAAGGGTCTGTCAGGAGTCCAGAAACTCATTGACCTTTTATACACACACACTAATTACAAGCAAACAGATCACAGGTGAGGAATGGTTACCTTTAATAGCCATTCAAACCCTTTTGTGTCAACTTGTGTACATGTTATCAGGCCAAAATCACCAGGGTATGTAAACTTTTGATCAGGAACATTTGGGTAGTTTTTGTTTTCATCATGATTTAAAAAGAGTAAACACGGTTGATTGATAATAAATGGCTTCAGCCAAACACTAACCATGAGTGAAAGAAAAGTTTTTGTGTTAAGATGGTCAAGAAATCATAAATTCTGCCAGGGTATGTAAACTCATGAGCACAACTGTATATGCAGAATCTGCCAACAAAATTGGGTTGGTCCAAATGCATGCCATGACATTTTGATTTGCTCTAGTTCATCTAACCACTGTTAGCATTTTTAAATGCTGACACCCTGTAGTAATACAACTGCATCAAATGTTAGTGAACCAGACACTGCATGATACTGTACTGCTTAAGTATGCATGCGCAGAAGCACAAGCATTAGGCGGGGTATACGATTCCATATGCTGCTGCTTAGAATAAATATTCCAAAAATAAATACTTATACATATGTTTCCTTTTTTTCTATGACAGCATAGCATATGGGTCTTTGTTTTATTTGCCATTTAGCTTGGTGCTTAATTTTTAACTACTTCAGCTCTGGTTTTACTCCTTTCATGACCAGGTAATTTTTTGCTATTTGGCACTGTATTACTTTAACTGGTCATGCAACTCTGTCCCCAAATGAAATTTCTATCATTTTTTTTTTCACATCAATAGAGCTTACTTTTGGTGGTATTTGATCACAACTGGGTTTTTTATTTCATGCGATATAAACGAAAAACAACCGAAAATTTGGAGAAAAAACAATATTTTTTTACTTTCTGCTGTAAAACATATCTAATGCATTTAAAAAAAAATTCAGATTTCTTCTTTGTAAATTTTGGGCAAAATGTATTCTGCTACATGTCTTTAGTAAAAGAAAAAATCCCAATAAGTGTATATTGATTGGTTTGTGTGAAAGTTATAGCGTCTACAAGATATGGTATATATATTGGAATTTTTATTATTTTTCTTTATATACTACTAATGGTGGTGATCAGCGACTTATAATGGGACTGCGACTAACTGATGCTGGGGGGGGGGACTGACTAACTGCCAATGACATCACCAGTGACATAATACAATGATCAGTGCTAATAATATGCACTGTCACTGTGCTAATGACACCGGTTGGGAAGGAGCTAACATCTAGGGTGATCAAAGGGTTAAATGTATGCCTAACAATGTTTACTGTGTGTACCGTGTGCTGTTTTTACTAGGCAATGTGTCGGTTTTCACACCCTGCTTTGCACAGGGCTCTCTTCTGTAATTCGCTCAGTTGAACGGTGGGTTCCAGCTATAAATCATTGGCTGGGATCCACTGACCGGCTTGTGCTGTAGCTAATGGGAGCACAGCCGGTGTGGTGGGCGTGCGCCCACACGCCCATTACCTGGAAATACAGAATCTCGTACATGTAGGTAACCCAGCACAGAGGGGCATCCTGCTGCAGTATAACTGGGGTGGATGGTCCTGAAGTGATTAGGTAAAACAGGAACAAAGGCACAAAAGCAGCATTGTTTGGACGTTCAAAGCAAACAGCAAACAAGGATTGAACCATACATTTTAAACATCTGCTAGATAAATTTAGGAATCATTGTGGCAATGTGCGCAGACATCCAAGCCATGCGATGTAAGCATGCCCTAACAAAGTATCCTTCTACTTTTTATGCTTTACTGAATAATCCCCGTAGAGTTAACTTTTTTTTTATAAATCTGATTTTATTTACAATTGGCATTTTAATTTCACTTGCACAAAAATGCCGGGGGCTTGATGAACTGCAGAACCGAATTTTGTTGATAATATAATCAACTAAAATCTAAAATCAAAATTGCAAAGTGGTTTCAAACATCAGACATGAAATATGAAATTTTCGTCCAATGAACGATCATACGATGTTCAACTAGTGTGTACACAACTTTCCACAACTGATTCCGATCCAGCTAACGGAAAAAAATGGAGGGAGAAACAGCAAAACTTTAGTCGTCCCTCAACAGCACAACCGATTTTCGTTCAATGTGTACACAATTCGTACGATAAAACACGGATACGAAAGTCCGCGCATGATCAGAAGTTGCAGACGACCTGGAAGAATATCAAAATGAATTAAAAAAGTGGGAAAACCATAATCGTATTGTCATCCAAATATAATCAGAACTTCCCTCTTTGTACAAAACATTATACATACATACATATACACATCTATCTCTCTCTATATAGATAGATGTGTGTTTATATATATATATATATATATATATATATATATATATATATATATATTTACATATATATATAGAGAGAGAGGGGTGAAATATAGGGGTGTGTATATATATATGTATATATATATATATATATATATATATATATATATACAGTGGGGACAGGAAGTATTTGGACCCCCTTAAATTTCCCACTCTTTGTTATATTGCAGCCATTTGCTAAAATCATTTAAGTTCATTTTTCCCCCTCATTAATGTACACACAGCATCCCATATTGACAGAAAAACACAGAATTGTTGACATTTTTGCAGATTTATTAAAAAAGAAAAACTGAAATATCACATGGTCCTAAGTATTCAGACCCTTTGCTCAGTATTTAGTAGAAGCACCCTTTTGATCTAATACAGCCATGAGTCTTTTTGGGAAAGATGCAACCAGTTTTTCACACCTGGATTTGGGGATCCTCTGCCATTCCTCCTTGCAGATCCTCTCCAGTTCTGTCAGGTTGGATTGGTGGACAGCCATTTTTAGGTCTCTCCAGAGATGCTCAATTGGGTTTAAGTCAGGGCTCTGGCTGGGCCATTCAAGAACAGTCACGGAGTTGTTGTGAAGCCACTCCTTCATTATTTTATCTGTGTGTTTAGGGTCATTGTATTGTTAGAAGGTAAACCTTCGGCCCAGTCTGAGGTCCTGAGCATTCTGGAGAAGGTTTTTGTCCAGGATATCCTTGTACTTGGCCGCATTCATCTTTCCCATCTCCATCCCGTCTCCATCTGGTCTGCATGAAATACATCAGTGGCAGCATGCATGGTTATGCGGTCCATTTCTGTGTCAACTTCCTGAAAATACCCTTTGAAAGGAATCACAGTCCTCCAATCTGGTGTTTCTGACCCAGCTAGCACAGATAAGAAGTACCTGTCTACAAACAACTCTATGATAATTACCAAGCAACAGGTATTTAAACATAAAGCCAATAGAGGAAAGAGCATCTCCCTAAACCCATCTTCCTTAGTCTAAACCCTCCTGTTGCATACAGCATAATATAAATCAATAGGAAAAGTGTGATGTATGTAGCTGATCAGCAGGAATACCTAGGGAACTAGGCACAAAGATGTCACCACCAAAGAGAGAAAGAGGAGAAAGAGAGAGCGAATGAGTGAGTCAAAGAGTAACGTACTGAAAGCAAATACATCATTGGCATTTTATGTGCAATACGCTGTAAGTGACAGGATTGCTTTGAATATAAACATTATTGTCGATTTACAGATGGTAGCAGAATATTTACACTTGTGCAAACACTTTAAAAATGTATAAATAAAGTGTATATTGCAAGGTATCATATAGGATTATTTCATGTTTAAAGCCTATAAAATATAGTAACACCTAGTGACAGGAAGTGTTTCATAGCTGTAATGGTCAGCAGGTTTGTCATTAAGTGATTGAAATTTGGCTTATTTATTTCTCCCTTACAGAACGTAATATGGCACTCTGGCCTCCCTGCTGTTACTGTGCGTAGTAATTGAGTGCATCTAGACCTCTCAAGACTTTGATGTTTTTAATGTTCCCTGTCAGTCACTAGTGACTGCATTTCAATAGACATTATGTCACCTCTCTGGCACAAGTAAACATAATGTCTAACACCTAAATAACGTGTGCCAGGCAAGCGTAAGGCAAATGATGACAAGATAAGTACACAATTTTGCACCTGCAGGAAGAATTATTCAAACGGCTGAACACGGACAAGATGAGTGCTATTTGCTGCTCCTCCCTGTTTCATCCAGCTGTTTTGGTGAGCTAAGTAGTATATTATGCAACACGGCTTCTAGAGATTCCAAAAAAGTGGAACAAAAAATGTTTTTAATTTAGTGAATTTACACAAATATTTAAAAAATGGAATGATAAAAAAAAAAAACAAAATACAGACTTCTGACAATGAATTAATGCTTTAAAGGGCCAGTCCATCACAAAATGACCATTTAGATTAGGTTTATTGAACACTGATGGTCTGTGTCAACCCCTAGCTTTTTATATGGCTCTATAATTTCTGGTTCTGTTTCTTCCTATTTGGGAGTTTTGGATGTTCTTATCAGTTTCTGCATGTTCTAGTGCCTGTTGCTGTATTCTCTATAAAACATTAAAAAAAAATCCAACAGGGAGAACGGTGCCCCCCTATATCAACCACAGCTAGGGGGTTGCCACATTTGTTTTGGCAAAATAAGGGACAAGATGGGGGGGGTTGAATGGTGAAATATATTTTTAGGCGGTGCTGAAATAACTTCAAAGCAATCTTTTACACAGACACACATGGCTTAAAGTGCTTTACAGAAACAAAAGAACAATAATAACAATGTAATAACAAGAGACTTAAGCTCCGTGCACACGGGTCGAATGTCTGGAGACATCGGCCGGTTCATTAAAAACCGCCCTACATTTGGTCGTGTGTATGTCACCTGATCCGACAGAAGCCAGCCTTTTGGCCGGCTTCTGTCGAACGAGCATGCTGGAAAACCAGCAGCTGTCCAGCTCCTGATCAGCGCTCTCAGCCAATGGCTGAGAGCGCTGATCGGAGAGTTCTGGCGTGGGGGCCGTCACCCTGTCAGGACACAACAGCTCAGCGGAGGAAATCGCTGTACTAATGTTGAACTGTTAGTACAGCAGCTCCGACTGGAGCTGGCAGTTTTTCAACTCAGCGGATTGAACAAAAAAAACTATAATGCCCCGTACACACGATAGGATTTTCTGACTGAAAATGTTCTATAGGAGCTTGTTATCGGAAATTCTGACCGTGTGTAGGCTCCATCGGACATTTTCCATCGGAATTTCAGTCACACAAAATTTGAGATCTGGTTCTCAAATTTTCTGACAACAAAATCCGTTGTCGTAAATTCCGATCGTGTGTACACAATTCCGACACACAAAGTTCCACGCATGCTCTGAATCAAGCAGAAGAGCCACACTACTGGCTATTGAACTTTATTTGTCTCGGCTTGTCGCACGTGTTGTACGTCACCGCGTTCTTGATGTTCGGAATTTCCGACAAGATTTGTGTGTATGCAAGACAAGTTTGAGCCAACATCCGTCGGAAAAAAAACATGGATTTTGTTGTCGGAAAATCCTATTGTGTGTAAAGGGCATTAGTGTGTAATAGACTTTAAGCCTTGTACACAATACTAGTCTGGGTTGAACGTAAAAAAACTGACAGCTCAGGTTGGAGCCACTGTACTAACAATCCGATGTTAGTACAACAATGTCCCCTGCTGAGTTATTGTGTCCTGACAGGGGACAGCCCCCCTCCCCCTGCCAGAACACTTCAGTCAGTGCTCTCAGCCATTGGCTGAGAGCGCTGATTGGGAGCTGGTCGGCAGACATTTTCGTTACGAAAAGTCCTGCAAGCAGCATCTTTGGGGTAGCTTGGGAGCGATGTATACAGCGCTCCCAAAACGCTCTGCCCATTGAAATGAATGGGCAGCGCTTCCAAAGCGCCTGAACACGGTTGCTTTTAACCTCTTCTTTTGCAGCTAGCAGGGGTTAAAAGCGAGCCGCTAGCAGCCAAAAAGCACTGCTTAAACAGTGCTAAAGTGCCGCTAAAATTAGTGGCACTTTAGCACTAACACTTGGGTGGCCCCAGTGCAAAAGAGGTCTTACCGAAACACAAGTACAATAAGTGATGTGTAATGCCCTGTACACACGGTTGGATTTTCCGATGGAAAAAGTGCGATCGGATTGTGTTGTCAGAAATTCCGATCGTGTGTGGGCTCCATCTGACTTTTTCCGTTGGAATTTCCGACACACAAAGTTTGAGAGCAGGATATAAAATTTTCCGACAACAAAATCCGATTGTTTAAATTCCGATCGTGTGTACACAAATCCAACACACAAAGTGTCACGCATGCTTAGAATAAATTAAGAGACGAAAGCTATTGGCTACTGCCCCATTTATAGTCCCGACGTACGTGTTTTACGTTACCGCGTTCAGAACGATCGGATTTCCCGATAACTTTGTGTGACCGTGTGTATGCAAGACAAGTTTGGCCCAAAATTCGTCGGAAAAAATCCAATTGATTTTGTTGTTGGAATGTCCGATCAATGTCCGATCGTGTGTACAGGGCATAAGGATCAAAGAATCATTTAAAAAAAAACATATTATGGACAAGAAACTAAGAGTGTCTGTGCCCCTTTACATTGGTGTTAAGTGTGCTTCCATTTGACTGGTGGTTAGTGGAAACAGTGTTACTCGCATCTGCAGAGAAGTACTGGTAGAGAAGAAAGGAAGAGGATCGGTAGCAGTGCAAAAAGGGAAAAGCTGTGTTTACATTTGTGATCACAGTGATTGACCATCACAGCAATCCCAAGGCACAAAGGCACATTAATTGGCTCTGTGCCCTTTGCCTGTGGCGGGCTGAGGAAGAGGGTAGGTTACAGGCTGTGTGCCCATTGGCTAAGGAGGCAGATAGGCCAAATAAATTTGGAACAAACAGATTCCCATTGATTCCCATTGGATCAATATGAGACAGCATTTTACTCGGAAATCCAGGGAGATCCTACATTCTACATTATAAAGAACAGGTGCCAACCATTATTTGTTATTTTTTTTACATATATTGCAATTTGTCTCATTTATAAAGTCTATCAAGGCCAGTGTTCTACAAAAACTCCTGTATTTGTTAAATGTTATCATAAAGCCTGTGTTTTACAGAAGTTAAAGTCGTTGTAACCCTAAAAAAAAGAAATGCTCCTGTTCCTTTAAGGCATGAGATATAGCACAGTGCTTTTGCCATGTCACTTGTACCTTTCTATGTTCTACAATACCTGGCTGATCCTGCCTGTTCCTGTCCTCCTCTCTGGAAACTGACCACGTTTATCATGGCAGCTGATCTCTGATAGCGTGGTCAGTTTACGTGCCTCTGTCATCCAGCTATCTCCTCAGCATCTCTGCATCTCCCCCTCCCTCTCTTCCTGTCAGTTCTGAGAGCCAATTTCCTCCACACCCCTCTTCTCTCTACTCATGCCTGTGTATTTCTATTCCCTGCAGCTGCTCCAGTGCTTGTAAAGTAAAGAAACATGTACTTATTATTTTGATCCTCTCTGTTTTAGGTCCCTGTTCAGTACAGTGTGTGTCTTTCTAAAATTATAATGCTAAATACCTTTTTTTGCAGAGCCATGTACAGACATGTGACCTCCCTCTGCTAGCTTGCATTCATCAGAGGGAAATCTCAGCCCCTCCCATTGTACTCGCGTACTCAGGAAGGGAAGCAGAGGGAGGTCACATGACAGAATAGCAGGGCTCTGTAAAAAAAGGTATTTAGCATTATAATATTAGGAAAACACACACACTGTACTGAACAGAGACCTAAAATATAGAGAACATAAAGCCTAGAGCCACTCACCATGTATAAGTGAGAAACCTAGGTGACATGTACACACCATCCACGATCTTGCCAGTCAGTGCCTCACAACCTCCAGTGGGGTGTTCAATTCAATTAGCTTTTAACTCCTTACCAGTATTACCCCAGAGGAACTCTAAAATGAATGTTAAAGTGATTGTAAAGTCTTGTTTTTTTTTTAAATAACAAACATGTTATACTTACCTCCTATGTGAAGTTGGTTTTGCACAGGGCAGCCTGGATCCTCCTCCTCTCTGGTCCCTCTTCGCTGATCCTGGCCCCTCCCTCCTGTTAAATGCCCCCACAGAAACAGCTTGCTATAGCATCACCCGAGCCGAGCTGCAGCTCTGTGTGTCCATTCAGACACGGAGCTGCTGCTCAGCCATGCCCCCTCTCTCTCCTGAATGGATAACTGACTTTTATTTGACAGCCGGTATGAGCCAGTGGCGTCACTGCTGTGTCTCAGTCGATCAGGAAGAGTCTCAGATGGCCGAGAGACTCGTGGACATTGCTGGACAGAGATGGGGCTCAGGTAAGTATTAGGGGGTGCTGGGGAGGCTGCTACAAACAGAAGGTTTTTTTTATCTTAATGCATATGCATTAAGATAAAAAAACACCTTCTGCCTATACAACTCCTTTAAGGTCACGGTAAATCATTATTAAAACCATTTTATGAGGGCAAAAATGCCTCTTACATTTGTCTGTTGAAAGCATGTAACCCTTACAGACAACTATAAAGATAATGGTGCCTTGGTGCTGGCTTCACCAAGTGGTGCTGGCCCTGGATCTATGCAGGCTCCATTAAATAGGAGGTCAGTCCGCTACACAGCTCCAGGAACCCTTGCAACCTCTGGAGAAACCCAAGAGCTCCACAGAACTCTGGTTGAGAATAGCTGCTCTACAGTATCTGAACATTGATACAATGTATAAGTTACACCATAAGCCACTTGACACAACTAAGTGAGTGGGATGTATCATTTACGGACATATTGAACTCAATACATGAGTCCTGAAATCTACGTAAGCTTGATTATTGGGCTGTAGGACACACAAACTATATATATACAGATACATCTAACATGAGGAGTTATCACTATACACTGTAAGGTCAGTGATTGACAGCTGTGGAGCAATGGTAAGTTGAAAGCTGGCCATGCGCTGTTAGGCTATGTACACACGATAGGATTTTCCAACAACGAAACCGTGGATTTTTTTCTGAAGGATGTTGGCTCAAACTTGTCTTGCATACACACGGTCACACAAATTTTGTCGGAAATTCCGAATGTCAAGAACGCGGTGACGTACAAGACGTACGACGAGCTGAGAAAAATGAAGTTCAATAGCCAGTGCGGCTCTTCTGCTTGATTCCGAGCATGCGTGAACTTTTGTTAGAGATTCAAGTTACCATTTTACTGAGTTATCCTCTCTATGATATGGTCTATAGAGTCCAAGTGTTTTAGTGCACAATCCAATACTGCGAATGTACTACATGATAATTTAGTTATTGGATGTATTGATATAATTAATATAACTACTGAAGTGGTTGTTTTTATATATTTTTTAATGTGTATAATAAATGTTTGTTTCTTGAGGCGTTTTTTCCTATAAGTGTCTACTATGCCACCATGACTGTAAGGGTTTGGCAAGCTGTTAGTGCCGGTTCACACAGGGGCGACCTGTCAGGCGACTTGTCAGCTTGACAAGTTGTGCTCCATATAGTACAATGGAACCGTTCTAATAGGGGGACTCAAGTTGCTCCGACTTAGAAAAAGGTTCCTGCTTTGGGGCGACTTTGGAGCGGCTTGCATCGACTTCTATTAAAGAAGTCATTTGCAAGCCACGCTGAGGTTGCGCTGTGCGGGGCGGATTCAGAGTCGGACCGGCTCTTAGAGTCACAACTTGGAGGCTTTTTGTTAATATGTTTGCAAAACGTAACAATTAACTTCTCCTATTTGCTCACTTCAATAAACTATTGAAATTGCTTTGTTATAACTGTTTGATAAAGAAAAAAAATTATGACAATATTATGACGTTATGACAGTGTGCATAAGGAGCTGCAACACACCCCATTTTCTGGCTGGGACATTTCCAGCATCATCTAGCTTTTCCTCCCCAGGTTTACTGTTCCTGGTCCACCCCGTCTATTAGTTGGATTTCAGTTCTTTCAATCATGGAGGTTCAGCTTCACATGTGGGCATTTCCTAGGCCAGTCTGCATGCAAATGCAGCCTGCCTAGGAACATCTACACAACAGACTGATATCCACCCATCAAAGTGAGCCTACAGCTTGCATAAGGGCTGAGGTCTCGTGAAAAGAGTCCTGAGGCAGTATGCTGTGATGTTTTCAGAAAGATATGTACAGCTCCTAGATGACCCCTCCCACCACCCCTGAACTGCATTGAATATAGAAACACAAAGACCAAGCAATGATGTCACTGGGTGCAAAATAAAGTATAAAATACAAACAGTAAGCTTTTTTTTTCATTGGCAAATTGATATAAATTATTAGAGATTAAAATCCAGGATATAATGTTCCAAAATATTATTAGCCTGTTTTGTTGATTTTGTGCTCTCGGTGAGGTAAAATTAAGGTGCTAAGACTGAAATTACCAACCCTGTAGATCTATCTGTACCAACACTAGATACTTATGATCAGCAGATAACACCAGCTGTGTCAGGTATGCCAATACCTATGCACAATATCATGTACATTGTAGGAAGATTGCAGGTAAGATTGAGCCCCCATCCACATTTGAGCAATGCTCCCAGATGTTGTTTTTGAATGGGCCTCCCTCTGATCCAAAAATGCGCCAAAGAAGTTCATGTACCAAATGTTGCCAATGAGTCAAGTGTGTTCTTGCGATATGACAATCTCTGAAGACCCTTCTCTTCAGAGAAGCCTATCCTACCCACACCTAACAACTGTATTTTCATTTTTTCCCATCAGCTCACCCCCCACAGTTATTCCCTTTTGTTTCCACTTGACCCTCCCTTCTAGATTGTAAGCTCTAACGAGCAGGGCCCTCTGATCCCTCCTGTATTGATTTGTATTGTAAGTGTACTGTCTGCCCTCATGTTGTAAAGCGCTGCGCAAACTGTTGGCACTATATAAATCCTGTATAATAATAATAATAATAATAATAATATGCATTTTTGGGCATTTTTCACATGAATTTACCTAATGGGGGCACAAACAGCAATAAAAGCTAGCAGGTGTTCTAATTTCTCTCCACTATAGCCAAAGCCAAAAAAAGTTTTGCCTTTAGTTATACTTTAACAGTTCACTGAGTGGGCTGGTTATTAGGTTTTAAGGAACCATGGTAGGTAAGCAGCAGGCCTGCATCCATCCCCCAGGTACCAGTTGGGCACCATTTCATTTTCTGTCATAGTGGTTCTGTATTAATTTACCCCTTTGCCTCTTTACTTTGCTTCTATGTCAGTGATATGCTGTAAGTCACCTGCTTCCATGGATCTGATCTAAGTTCCCAAGCACTGTGATCGGAAGTGTAGGATAGATAGATCCTGATTTCTATTTCTACTGTGAGTTTCCCACCACACCTTTTTCAGTTTTGTCTTTTTTTTTTCTAGCACATGAACCAGAAAGATAATTGTATTACCCCTCCTGATCTTTATTCTTCCTAGGAGACATACTGTATAATTACTGTACTACAGCATATTATATGGCTTATGTATGTTGCTATAACTGTCTGAAATGTGATTGCGTGATCCAGGTTACTGCCCATTGTCATTGCTCTTTACACTCCCAGATTGAACGAGCCAGTATATTTTTTCTATGTTTTAGGATTAATTTAAACAAAAATGGTTCCCTATGGAAATAAAAAAAACCCTAGCCATATGGCAGAATTAATAGCAATAATTAAATACTGGCATTGTTTCATGTAATTTAGCTTATCTAGTCAATGTGAAACTGGATTTCCCAGTGGGAAATTTGGGTTACAAAACAGGGAAACATTTAACCAAAGCACTGACATTATGCAATCATTGACTTCAAGAAGAGACTCGCAGCACAGCATGTGGGCTATGGATTTCAGTACAAAACTTGAACTTAATTGATCTGGTGATGTAATTATGGAACAGAAGGGGACCTGTGGTGAGCTAAAGCAAGATGCTTTGCTGTTAAATATGCACAAAATTTGCAAATTTAAAAGACATTGATACATACATGGAAAGCATGACGAATGGGCTGGGAAAACAGCAAGAAGGGAGTGGAGCACGACATTTACAGTTCCAAAATCTTCCAGCTTCAAGTTAAATATGGGTTTTGCACTGTTAGGTTAAACACATTGACCAAAATGTGTATTGCTGTGTCAGATGAGGTCAGCTCCACAGTAAGTTGACATTTGAAATATTGTATGAGTAAAAAAGCCACAGATGTGTATGTATATATGTGTGTGGTTGGGGTTGGAGGTTACACAGGGTTCTCTATTCTTAGGAGGCCAAGTATCATAGACAGATGCATTGTTTGCATTATTAAAGAGCTAGCCTTACCACAATTAATATTTCAGCTGGGTGTTAGTAGGGTAAAGTGCCCATTCAGAACTCATATCTCTCAAAAACTTCAGTGTGCCAAGCTCTGCATAACAAATGGAATCTAAGTTGTTCTGCTGGAGTTTCTATAATGGTAATAACTGATGTCTTAAGCAGTGAAAGGGTTTCCCTCTTGAAGCATCCATTCAGCATTGAAGTGCCTATAGATTGATTTCAACACGGCAGAAAAGACTGCATGCTCACAGTCCTTGGGTAACCAGTCCGTAAAGCTGGGGTGTCATTTTCAAAGGGGCATTTAGTATTTTTTTTTCATATGGTAAACAGAAAAAATAAGGTATCAGGTTTAGCAGATTGGCTATGTTTATGGATATCTTCGCTAGCAAATCAGAAAGCCTGGTCTACAACAAACCTCAAGCATTATAAATGAATTTGCTCATTTTTGGTGGCATAGTCAACCCATTCACATGTATGTAAAACTGATAAGTGGGCTGTCTTTAGCTTAAAAAAAAAAACAACATTCACTGGTATAGCCATATACAACAACAAAACTGCGGAGTATTATTTTATTTTCCATCAAAATCTTTCCCACACTTATATTCAAGGCTTATGATACATTTGAGGTACAATTTAAGGTAGAAACACAGGAAATGAGTGTAAAAGGATGTACATCACAATTTAACTGAACCCCTAAAAACACAACCTTTTGCCTTAACCACAATAGACCATATGCACCTCAGGTCTCACTTTTTATATTTGCTTTAGACTTTTCATCCTATTAAGACATTACTACCATCCAGTAGAAAATGTCAGCATATTGGACCCTTCCTCAATGTTTGCCCTGTGCCTCATTTTGTATAAAATAGGTAGTTGTGACTGCCAGTTCTCCCAGTCTTAAAAAAAAAAAGCGTAACCCCTGTAATGATTGCCTCTACCGTGCTTTTTACAATTATGGTTACAGGGCTTTACACATATATTTGGATTGCTCCTCATTTCCCTAAAAAATAACAGATTTTGTAAGTCTATTTTAAATACCAGGGATATTATTATTATTATACAGGATTTATATAGCGCAGACAGTTTACGCAGCACTTTACAACATTAGGGCAGACAGTACAATTACAATACAATTCAATACAGGACATGTTTTCCTAACTATCCTGCTCTTTTGTGTCTCTGAAGAATTAATGTAACTACTGTATACAGTATAACAGAATGTTGTCAAAGTGGTCAGCGTTTCATAGGTCTACTCAGATATGACAAACCTACTAATGTCCTTATATGCATTTGGTCCTGTGGAAATGGAGATTATTACTGTGCCTGTTGCCAGCTGATCACATGTAACTGAACATGTCAGTACTGGCTACTATTGCTTGTATAGATCATATATTCATATCCTCATTAATTATATTCCTCAGAGGTTGGGATTAACAAATCTGCCTGGGTTCAGTTCAGAACTTCAAAGCTGAAGGTGAACACATCTGAATATATTGGACATTTTTTTTACAATGGACTTTTTATTGAATTTTAACAAAGTAACGTTATTTCGAGGGAGGCAAAAAAGTAAGTCATCCTTTACAGTTAATGTAGCAAGTCACAATGTTATACAGAATGACAACTTCAAGGATGGAATCATGAATGCACTTAGAAACAAAGGCATGTAAAGGTCTTGAATGTATGATATACTGTAGTCCATACTCGGCAGGAGCTTTTCTACATACAGTATTTTGTGTATCGGGTCCATGTCTTTGCTAAGATATATCTGTATAGCTCTAGACCAATAATTTGGAATATTTTTCTACTTCAGGACCAACCAGAGCAATGGTAGCCTTGAATTCATTGACCCTAAAGCTGATTCAAGTTAGAGGCAGAGAAAAAAAACATTACTTGTGACTTCAGGAGAGGAGCTTTTGAGCATAAAAACGCCTGATGAGCCTAAATATGGATAAACGTGGGTAAACGTGTCTAAATGCGCATTAACACTAGGCACTTACAGCGCTTGAATATTTTTTTTTCATTTCAATGGCCAGAATAAATGAACATTCTGGCCAATTAAATGAATAAACGCCCAAGTGCTTGACAGACCTAAACGTACTTGAAAAAAGGAGCATTTTTGCAGCTGCTTTTTTTTCTGCCAAGAGAATAGCGTTTATAAGAGCCCTAGTGTGCATGAGGCCTAAAAGTTCTTCAATGAACTTTGTTTACATTTTAATTACAGTGTGTATTTTGTATGTTTTATGAGGGCATATTGATACTGTAGGGCACTTCCTGGCAGGTTACTTGTGAATAAGAATGTGTGTCTTTTAGCACACGACTCTGCTATCTGCCTGATAAAGATATATATTGACTGTCTGGTGCATTTCCTGACAGGTTATTGCTGAACAAGAAGGTCTGCTGTGCCCATTATCAACAAGACTAGGACTCCTGATATGACACAGGAGGGTTGTAATTGCTGGATGCTTATATACTGAATTCCAAATATGGGATGTTATGTGCCTTTTGCTTGCATTTCATCATAAATGACACCTTGTGGAATTGCATAGTGTAGGTGTATGGTAATATTCAGTTGAGCATAGACATTGTATATATGAGATTATTTGATAACTTCATTAACAGAGTAGCCTTTGGCAGAATGCGTATTTTAACATTCCTAGCATATGTCACACTATGGAGAAAAATACACTGTTTGCCGGAATCATATCTAGTAATTCCTTTTGAACAACAGCAATCATATCCCACGAGCACAGCTTTTCAGTATACTGAAAAGTAAGGGCCCGCAAACAGGATTAAGACTCAAGCAATATGTTACTGATACACTACTGTGAGCTATACAGGCCATTTGAGCTGACCAGTTATATACAGTTTGTGTTGGGCATACAAAAATTAAATTTTTATGTTGTTTTATCTTTTTTAATAAGTAATAGACTTGAGGATGCAGTTTCTATGATTCTTATTTTTAAAGATGGAATACATGGTATATGTTTGTGTTTGCATTGTGGTGGTGGTTTTGCATTTTGTATGGACCTAGAACTCTTAAATAACCCTAAAATCCCCTATATTTTGCAAAAAGAGATGTATTTTCCCAGAATTATTGGAAGCCTTCTAAAAGGTGTATATGAGGTCTCAATCACTGCACAGAAAATGTATAGAAGGTAAAATACAACGGTAGACTTTTGAACAGAGAACTTCCTAGTCCATAATCAGTATTTGCATAAAGAGTTAATAAAAGCAACCCTAGCGGTGGTTTGCTTATGAATGCAGCAAAGATGGTTTATGTAAACAGAGGCTGTGTCTTGAAACATATAGGCCTCCATCTTTCTGAATCAACCAGCCTTTTCAGAAGAGAGCGTAATTCTCACTAGCACGTCATTAGGGAAAAAAAGAGTTCATGCCAAGTGAACCAAATAATTAATATGAGACAGAAAGTAGCAATTGGGGTGGGAAAATCAATGATGGTGTTATTTATTTGCACTTTGCACAGGTCTTTGATCTGGTGAGGCCCAAGAAGATCAAATATAACACTTACAGGACATAACGTGGTGCAGTCTGACTTTAGATTTACAGTATAAACATCACATGTGGTAGAATATTAAGGTGTGACCGACCCAAAATCCACTCCGAGCTAAACATAGCCTGTGAAAGAACAGCTTATTCAAAATAAACCCTTATAAATTTACAAGTACACTCATTGTGATCAGCATCGGTTTAGATTGGATCTGTTGTGTAGTTGTAAAAATAACAATAGTAATGTGAAACTCAGGGCAAATAGTTTAGTACACATTTGAAATATCCTCCTGAAGGGTTCACAATTCAGCTCAGCTAATCCTTGTGGTTCACACACCATTGGCACATTATATATTAGAGTTCAGTTTAGTGATCCATGGTTCTGCCTTTTATTCTTCCTGGATCACCTTCCAGCTCAGAGGTGATGATGCTGAGTCAGTCTAGTGAGCAGGTGAGAATTAATGAATTAAACATAAACAAATATAGTGATATCAAACTTATTAAGTGAAAAACACATGAGTAAAAGTATCACCAAATACATGAAAATAAGGTCCATAAAAGCCCATATATAAGGGCTAGGGTAAGAAAATAAGTGCCTAACAAAAGTTCAAAAGGAACAAATCGTCCACGATTCACTTGTTCCACTAGTGTCCCCACATTCCCAATATGCAGTGCTTCTACCACCAGGTGACACCAAGTGCTCAAGCTTCTTACCCGATCCTGTGGATCATTATATACTATGGTCAAATGTGCATGTTAAATGTTCTTGTGAAGGGAAACCCCAAAATGCCAATACGTGTATCCAGTCAGGTTGTTTTTTCAGCATGATGAAAAACAAAAAGCATAAACGCCCATAGTGTAACCCGTAAAAAACATTTAATAAAAAATGTGATATCAAGTAAAACTTGTGAACAAAGTCAGACTAGACAAATCTTTGGACAATAAGTTTAAAAACTTGGATCCAGCAATGTAGCATGTATAAAAATATAGCAAACACAATTGCTCTCCCATATGAAGCAGGCTGTGTGGCTGCACCAGGCTCTACCGCCAGTCAGCAAGCGTGCGTGATGCTGTAGTGTTGTAGCCATGCCCAACGCGTTTCATCAAAGAGTGGTTCACACACACCATTGCCACCTTGTATATTAGAGTTCAGTTTAGTGCTCCATGGTTCTGCCTTTTATTCTTCCTGGATCACCTTCCAGCTCAGAGGTGATGATGCTGAGTCAGTCTAGTGAGCAGGTGAGAGGATACACAGGAAGTGGCAAAGCAAAACAATGAAAATGATGTGTCACCTGCCTGGCTGTAGAGCATGGCACACTTACAACACTAGTAGAACAGAATTTCAAATCCTTTAGTTGGTATGACTGTACACAGATATGTAGTTTAAATATGTTTTAAAGTATATCTAAACCCTAAATGGTAGATATTCAGTTGGCTAATGTACTGTGTATTTATAAACAATAGCTATTTTTTTTCATTTCAAAAACCCTTTTTAAATTTTTCTTGCTTTTGTTGCATATTAGTTCTACTGGTCTCCTGCAGCCTCTTCCTGTTTACCTGCATGCGTTCCAGAGGCAGACGCATGTTATTTCTGTTGTTGTGAACATCCGCACAGTTGTTTATAGTCTCAGCTGGAAGCATATGTGATAGTGTGATAATGGAATAATACAGAAGCACAAGGGAGGAATAGGGACAACCGAGTGTTGATTTTAGTGATTGGGTTTGGATTTAACCACTTCAGTACAGGGTACTTATACACCTTCCTGCCCAGACCAATTTTCAGCTTTCAGAGCTGTTGCAGTTTGAATGACAATTGCGCGGTCATCCAACACCGTACCCAAACTAAATTTTTATCATTTTGTTCCCACAAATAGAGCTTTCTTTTGGTGGTATTTGGCTCTGCGGTTTTTATTTTTTGCTAAACAAATAAAAAAAGACCGAAAATTTTGAAAAAAATAAAAGTTTTGCTTTTGTTTCTGTTAAAAAATTTTGTAAATAAGTAAGTTTTATCTTTCACTGATGGGCACTGATAAGGCGGCACTGACAGGCACTGATAAGGCGGCACCGATGAGGTGGCACCAATGAGCGGGCACTGACGGGCACTGATGATGGGCACTGATATGCGGCACTGATGGGCACTGGTAGGCGGCACTGATGGGTGGCACTGATATGCAGCACTGATGGTCATTGATAGGTGGCACTGACGGGCACTCATGGGTGTCACTGGGTGGCACTGGTGGGCACTGATGTGCGACACTGATGGGCACTGAAAGGCTACAAAGATGGGTTTTTATGGGTGGCACTGATGGGCACTGATAGGCGGCACTGCTGAGCACTGATGGGCACTGATAGGCGGCACTGCTGGGCACTGATGGGCACTAATACGTGGCACTGATGGGCACAGATATGCGGCACTGATAGGCATCCCTGGTGGCACTGGCAGTGGTAGGCATTGTGAGTGGGCACTGATTGGCAGCTGCCTGGGCATTGGTTGGCAGCTGCCTGGGCACAGATTAGTATTTCCCTGGGGGTCTAGGGGGCATACCTGGTGGTCCAGTGTGGATGGCTTCCCTGGTGGTCCTGGGCGGATTCCCTGGTGGTCCTGGGCGGCTTCCCTGGTGGTCCTGGGTGGGATCCGAGGGGGGCTGTGCTGATAAACAATCAGCACAGACACCCCCTGTCAGGAGGGCAGCCGATCGGCTCTCCTCTACTCGCGTCTGTCAGACGCGAGTGAGGAAAAGCCGATCACCGGCTCTTCCTATTTACATCGTGATCAGCTGTGATTGGACACGGCTGATCACGTGGTAAAGAATCTCCGTCAGAGACTCTTTATCTAGATCGGTGTTGCGGGGTGTCAGACTGACACCCCGCAACAACGATCGATGCGATGCGCTCCCCCGGGGGCGCGCAGCGGCTCAATATCCTGCGGACGTCATATAACGCCCAGTCAGGATATTGAAACCACTTTGCTGCCATCATTCTGCTATATGGCGGGCGGCAAGTGGTTAAAGAAGTATCTCCTGAAGTTAAAAATGATTGTTAAATCCCCCAGGGTACCATTGCACACACTTTGTTTCAAATCTGTGCATTGGTTGCGGATCCAGCATGGTCAACTCTACCCAGACCTGTTTGACCACGCTACTAGCAAGGAGACCAATCTACAATTAGCTCTGACTGACACACAAAGGAAAGGGGGCATGACGGACAGTGTGCACGGAGCCCACACAACCCCAGATCCCATAAAGCTGACAGGATGGAACATTTGCAGCCCTTCATCTAATTGTGCAGTCCTGTGCCTCCTCTAATCCATTCTTTGTACTGAGAAGAAAGACTGAGCCCAGCTAGCTACCTGCTATTTAAAAGGAGAGAGACTAAAGATGGTATGGGCGCCTCAGCTATTATACATACTACAGGACTCCCCGCAATGGATCCCATGTAGGTGGTTCACACGCATTGACACTATATTCAGAAGCCTCCTTTGGAAAAAAAAGATTGCTAGAATTAAACTATCCACACTGCAGTATAGTAAAGACCAGGGGGGGTTGGTAGTCCCTAACATGAGACTATTTCCTGGCCTCACAGCTTCAGCACCTGGGTGGTTGGGGAGGAGTTGATATGGCAGACCCTATCCGTAACATATTATTTCATGACACATTGGGCCTCCCCCACTGCTTCACATCTTGAGCCAGACATCCCCCAGAACCCTAAATCGATGCCTACCATAAACTTACTGTCCAAAATATGGGGCCACAGTAAACATAACCTAGGTATGAAGGGCTTCACGGTACACACTCCACTCCTCCTTGCTACACGGAATTGCAGAAATTAGAGGATTTCAGTCCTGGGAGGCTAAAGGTATTAGGTACATATATATATATATATATATATATATATATATATACTCTATACGCAGACCATCTTTAAATCCTTCACTGATTTACAGGAGGAGTTCGGGCTACCAAGACACAACTTCTATACTTACCTCCAAGTCCGGCATGTCGTGCAAGCGCAGACACAACTGTCTAGGCTGGAATACATAGAACATCCCATAATAACTCACATACTTAACGCACAGAATAAAAAGGGTATGATCTCACAAATATATAATACACTTTCATCTAGAACAGTGTTTCTCAACTCCAGTCCTCAAGGCGCCCCAACAGGTCATGTTTTCAGGATTTCCATTATTTTGCACAGGTGATTTGATCAGCTTCACTTCCTTAGTAATTACCACAATGGTTTCATCTGAGGGAAATCCTGAAAACATGACCTGTTGGGGCGCCTTGAGGACTGGAGTTGAGAAACACTGATCTAGAACACAAGATGCAGCTAAACATCCGTGTAGACACAGGTGGGAGCAAGACCTAGGAGAGATTAGGGGTGAGGGCTGGGAACTGTGTTTGCAGTCGTCTTGGTGTCTCCATCATATAGGCTCTCCCAGCTATTCATTTTACACAGAACCTACCGTACCTCGGTGCTGCTTCACAGATGGGGCAGGAGGGAATCCCCTCTGTGCCCCAGATATGGGGGGGCCAACGGAGATTTTATACACCTGATGTGGCGCTACGCCAAACTATTCAGATATTGGAGAGAGGTAACTAATACCATTTCATCTGTCTATCAATCCACTGTTCCGCTACACCTTGTCACATGTTTGCTGGGCGATGAGGAATTTTTCACCCCCCCAACTAATGTAGCTGTTTTTAAGATTGCTGTATATTGCCCACAAGCAGATAGCTTGTTTATGGCTATCACGGCATAGCCCAACAACAAAGCAGTGGATTGAACAGGTAACTAATACTCTAATTAAAGAAAAGCTGATGTATCAACACAGAAATGCGGTTAATAAGTTCTTTAAAATCTGACAACCTTGACTGGACACCCCGGGCCTGGCACCCTCTCAGCTAGTTCTCAATAGACTGCTCCAAATGTAACCTTCTAGATCCTTAAAATATTAGCTAACTATTTGCACTGTATCACGATAGTATAAAGCCTTGAGTATGATCAAGGAATCAGGGATCATTATCAATACCCCCTTTCTTATTGATCAGCCAGCGGTATAGACCACTGCAACCCAATGGGGTCTTGGTTGTGATGAGAAGCTTCAGTTAGTTTCACCTTCCCGTTGGAAGGTAGTTAATTCAACCACAGTTTCCTTTTGTTTATGACTACCAGCATGTCACCTGCATTGTTGTCAACTTACTAGTGAAATGTATGGTGCTAAAAGCAGAGACAGAACACACCTGTTAAAAGTATTATGTTAGTAATGTCATGTCTGAGTGCTATGCTTTAGGCCAACACCTGAATACTATACTGTTATATTGCTATGTCTGTTAATATTGTACATATGTTTTTGTGACACAATAAAAGCCTTTCTGATTAAAAAAAAAAAGAGGGGAGAGACTACATTTGTAGCTGTCGACTTGTTTTTTTGAATGATGGCGCACTAGAGAGGAGTGCTGTGATTAACAAAAACACAAGCCCACAGCAACACATGCCAGCTACCACACTAGTTTCTCTCCCTAGAATAGCAAATGGGCGAGCCTGGGCTCACTTGTCTGAGAGAGACTAGTATAATAACTGGTATGTGTTGATGTGGGCACGTGTTTCTGTGAAGGGCAGTGTTCCTCTGCTGTCCACCAGCATTTACAACAAAATAAAATAACCGCTACTGTAGTCTCTCTCTCCTTAAAGCAGAGCTCCACCCAAAGGGTTGTTTGCACCCTCCCCCCCAGCACTGTCACATTTGGCACTTTTTTGGGGAGTAGAGGGGAGCAGGTACCTGGTTTTGACGGGTACCCCCTCCAACTTCTGGGTAAGATTGCTGCACGGCGATCTATGTCACTTTCAGCCCTTCCTCCTTCCCCCCACTGCCTACTGGGACACACTGAGGTCACAGAAGATGCCAGGACCATTCAGAAAGTGCGACACGACTCGCACATGTGCAGTAGGAAACAGACTGTGAAGCCACAAGGCTTCACTTCCTGTTTGCCTTGCTACAGATGCCAGCACCTGCACCCTAAGCTGATTGATGCATCGGCTAGGGGGGCTAACATCCTGGGATCCCTGGAAAGGTAAGTGCCTTTATATTAAAAGTCAGCAGCTTCAGTATTTGTAGCTGCTGACTTTTAATTTTTTTATTTTTTTTTACAGACTGGAACCCCTCTTTAACAGCTGGTGGCTGGGTCTTGGCTCAGTCTTTTTTATCAGTACAAGGAATTATTTTCTGTACAAGGAAGATGGCAAAGGAAGCGCTGAGGAGGCACAGGGATGCAAGAATAAATGGAGGGCTGCAGAATAAAAAGGAAGCAGTGGCTTGTGTGCTGACTTTAGCTCCCCCATAGGAATGCCCATAAGCTGTACCTCAGCCTGGGATGGAGGTACAACCAGCACAGACTGAAATTTTTTTTTCAAAATCACTGCACAGATTTGAAGAAGACCAAGTGCTGGGACCCTTGGGGGATTAAACAATGGTTTTCAACTTCTGTGATAATTCTTCTTTAAGGTCTTTGCCAGGTGTTAAAGCATATTGGAGAGATGACATCAAAGGTCTCACCGCTTCTTCTTGTGAGACAGTTCCAGTCCTCTAAGCAAATCTCAGAACACACACAGTGCAAATGTACTGAACATTTCAAACTTAGACAAAACACTGTACATATGTAAAAATGTGTATTTATACATATGTACAGTGCCTTGAAAAAGTATTCATACCCTTTGACATTTTCCACATTTTGTCATGTTACAACCAAAAACATAAATGTATTTTATTGGGATTTTATGTGATAGACCAACACAAAGTGGAACATAATTGTGAAGTGGAAGGAAAATGATAAATGGTTTTCAAATTTTTTAGTAAATAGCTAAAAAAGTTTAGCGTGCATTTGTATTCAGCCCCCTTTACTCTGATACCCCTAACTAAAATCTAGTGGAACCAATTGCCCTCAGAAGTCACCTAATTAGTAGAAAGAGTCCATCTGTGTGTAATTTAATCTCAGTATAAATACAGCTGTTCTGTGAAGCCCGCAGAGGTTTGTTAGAGAACCTTAGTGAACAAACAGCATCATGAAGGCCAGACAGGTCAGGGATAAAGTTGTGGAGAAGTCTAAAGCAGGGTTAGGTTATAAAAAAAATCCCAAGCTGTGACCATCTCACAGAGCACTGTTCAATCCTTCATCCGAAAATGGAAAGAGTATGGCACAACTGCAAATCTACCAAGACATGGCCGTCCACCTAACCTGACAGGCCAGACAAGGACAGCATTAATCAGAGAAGCAGCCAAAAGGCCCATGGTAATTCAGGAGCAGCTGCAGAGACCCACAGCTCAGGTGGGAGAATCTGTCCACAGGACAACTATTAGTCATGCACTCTACAAATCTGGCATTTATGGAAGAGTGGCAAGAAGAAAGCCATTGTTGAAAGAAAGCCAAAAGAAGTCCCGTTTGCAATTTGCTAGAAGCGATGTGGAAGGCGCAGAAAACATGTGGAAGAAGGTGTTCTGGTCAGATGAAACCAATAGTGAACTTTTTGGCCTAAAAGCAAAACTATGTGTGGCGGAAAACTAACACTGCACCTCGACCTGAACACACCATCCCCACCGTGAAAGATGGTGGTGGCAGCATCATGTTATGGGGGTGCTTTTCTTCAGCAGGGACAGGGAAGCTGGTCAGAGTTGATGGGAAGATAGATGGAGCCAAAAACAGGGCAATCTTAGAAGAACACCTCTTAGGGTCTGCAAAAGACTTGAGACTGAGGCGGAGGTTCACCTTCCACCAGTACAATGACCCTAAACATACAGCCAGAGCTACAATGGAATGGTTTAGGTGAAAGCATATTAAAGTATTAGAATGGCCCAGTCAAAGTCCAGACCTAAATCCAATTGAGAATCTGTGGCAGGACTTGAAAAAGAAAAAACATGCCAAAAACACATGCCACGCTTGCGGTGCCATTAATTGTTAATGACACCCAAACACAATGAGCACGATGCTTGTTTTTCCATGCAAAAAACTCACAGTAAAAGTATCAAAATGGAGTTAAAAGAATGCAAAGCTCAAAAAAGTGCATGAGATTCTTTGCCACATTTGTCATAAATAGGGAAGTCCATTGAAATGAATGGGCTGCCCTATGCATGAAAGCACAAAAATGTGCATATTCACAACGCCTGACGTTGCACAACATTGTGTGAATGAGGGCTTATAGTTTCCCTTTAGTAGCCCGGGTTGTAATTGTAAGCAGATCTGGTTAGTATTTGTTCAGCAGGTTAGGTTATTAATAAAGAATTCTTAGCAAAGAATGGGTTACAAAAAAGTAGATGCAGACAGAAAAAAAAGTATTTTTACAATCCCACACAAAGACATAAAATAGACACATGATGGCCAAACTCTACTGCTGGAAGATGTGGAGCTATGATTTATGATGTCATAAGACTCCTTGATAGACTTTGCAGATCTATTTTGTTTTTTTGCAGAAAGTGAATTCTATATGTTGCTGCTCTGAGCTTACAATATAGAAATGATGCACAACGATGTAAGGTCTGCTTGCAAATGAGTAAGATGTATGAAACACCTAACATCTTGAATGTTCACAATAACCATTTGTGCTTATTTTTAATACATAATGAGGTATCTGCTTGCACGAAAAAAAAACATTTCCATATGAGATTTTTATTTCGAACATCATCTACATTCACAAAAAAGCATGAGCTAAATGTATCATCACAGGGTGATACTGTGGGTACACAAATAACTGTGCCAACGTCCCGGTATTGTTTAGAAAAGATTGGAATAGATATATGGACTTTGTAGGCACATGCATAAATTTAGTAAAATAAGTTTTTAATTGGATAAAGTTAAAACCATTGTATACAGACACATTAAAAAAAACATAAAATTGAGTGACTTCAAGGACTCTCATAACACTACTAATAATTATACATATACCACATGTAACAAGCGCAAAGATTAGAAGCACGTAGAATGATATAGATCCAATGGTTGTTTGGATACGTTGAGTCGTGTTTGGAGGTCGCTCAAAAAAACGCTCTATACGTTGCGAGCGTTGATGCCCTTCTTCAAGAGCTTGAGTATCTAATAGACATGTAGGAAGGTATTATAAGAATACATCATAATATCCAGAAAAAACAGTTATATACAAGTAAAAAGATAGTCACTCTGATGAGGCTCAGCAATGCATGCAGCCACAGAACAAGCAGCCAATAACGCCTACATTCCGTTAAAACAATTAAGCTGTCTACCACCACCATGCTGTGTTTTCAATTGTATTCAGATATTGGAAACACAGACTGGTAATGCTGTCCCCATTATATGAAGGCATGTGGCAAAATAAAATGAAAGTGTAAAGGACTAATGCGCACAACCCAATTCTCACAGGATCAAGAGTACTAAAACAAAGAAAAGCTGCCTACATATGAGGTGGCCTCACCCACCCTAGATAAATAACGTAATGGGAGATCAAAAATATGTGGCGCTAGTCTATGTATAGCAATTAATGAGAGAAATGAATGCTTCCTTGCTGCTCAATACTAAGAAAATTTTCAATAGACAATAATCACTTCACCCTTTAGGGGGCAGTGAAATCAACGAGCTATAGGGTACTGGTGGATACAACAAAATATACTAAGTAACATCCAATAGATCAAGTATTCTTCAAAATGAGTGAAAACTGTGATTTAGTGCTACCAAAACACATTTAAACAAATGTGAAAAAATGATATATATTACCTCAAAATGTGTCATCCATATTATAAAATAATCTTCAACTCAATATATGATGAAAACAATACTAAAATGTAAAATGCAACACTATATCACATAATGAATAGCAAAGTGATCAAGTGCAAAAAACATGTGACATGAATACGCCCACGTGCATAATGATCCGACTCGGGAGTAAGTTCCCAGAGTCCAACTCCTCCCCCAAAGCAAACAAACAAATAATTTTTTTAAAAGTAAAAATAACAATAGAAATGAAAATAGTGAAAATGGTGACAATAAATGGTGATCAAAGTCCACAATAATGATGCTTCATGCAATGTGATTCAAAGTGTCCTTATAAATGGTTGATATCAGCATGCCCTTAGCGTGACTCTGTGCTGGATTCATATACTTGGAAGAACTGGTGCAGCACACAGGTGTTTCCCCCAGCCTCTCACCTCTAGCAGCGGCCCCCAGTGGGCCAAGTCAGGCCAGTGGTTAGTAATCCTCTGTGTGTGATAATGCTCCAGCAGCCGTCCCCCTCTTCCTACCCCTTTGATAAAGTCACGTGGGTGTGACGCAACGCGTCAGGGTAGGAGGAGCCAGGTGCCGACGCTTCCCGGGGACGGCCGTACCCGGAAGCCTGAGTGTTTTTTACTGTCATTCCGCTGACATCTCCTGATTGTAATGTAAGTTACTACTTTTTTAATAAACATGTTTTGGAAGTACTTTACTATGGGAGCATCTCCTTCTTCATTGTCATTCTGGGGCCGGTGGGAGCGCTGGTGACTTGCTAAAGAATTTGACCCAGATACACCTGTAGGAAGAGGGGGACGGCTGCTGGAGCATTATCACACACAGAGGATTACTAACCACTGGCCTGACTTGGCCCACTGGGGGCCGCTGCTAGAGGTGAGAGGCTGGGGGAAACACCTGTGTGCTGCACCAGTTCTTCCAAGTATATGAATCCAGCACAGAGTCACGCTAAGGGCATGCTGATATCAACCATTTATAAGGACACTTTGAATCACATTGCATGAAGCATCATTATTGTGGACTTTGATCACCATTTATTGTCACCATTTTCACTATTTTCATTTCTATTGTTATTTTTACTTTTAAAAAAATTATTTGTTTGTTTGCTTTGGGGGAGGAGTTGGACTCTGGGAACTTACTCCCGAGTCGGATCATTATGCACGTGAGCGTATTCATGTCACATGTTTTTTGCACTTGATCACTTTGCTATTCATTATGTGATATAGTGTTGCATTTTACATTTTAGTATTGTTTTCATCATATATTGAGTTGAAGATTATTTTATAATATGGATGACACATTTTGAGGTATTATATATCATTTTTTCACATTTGTTTAAATGTGTTTTGGTAGCACTAAATCACAGTTTTCACTCATTTTGAAGAATACTTGATCTATTGGATGTTACTTAATATATTTTGTTGTATCCACCAGTACCCTATAGCTCGTTGATTTCACTGCCCCCTAAAGGGTGAAGTGATTATTGTCTATTGAAAATTTTCTTAGTATTGAGCAGCAAGGAAGCATTCATTTCTCTCATTAATTGCTATACATAGACTAGCGCCACATATTTTTGATCTCCCATGTGGCAAAATAACCACAAGATGATATTAATGATAACCTGATGAAATACTGGGTATGTTAGAGTGCTGATGGGCAAATCAAGGTTTGGCAAACTGCAAATATGCAGTAAATCCTAATGATGTTAATGGGGGGAGGGGTATGAATCCTGTAATAAAAAGACATGGAGAGCTGGGCAGTGCCCTGGGAGACATTTAACAAAGCAAACAAACTTAAAATTTTTGTACGGTGGGGGAGAAGATACATTTATTATGGTTGATTTTTAAACTTTTACATTTAACTTGCTTTAAACCTATCCCCCAAAAGGATGTACCTGTACATCCTCTGGTTGGAGCAGTTATACCGGGGCCATGGCCGCAGCTACAGTCATTACCTTGGTATCCTTTTTTCTTCCAGTGATGCTGTACAATGTGAAAGCAATCTTAGCAGTGGCGGCCAGTGGAAATTGTTTTTTTGGGGGGGGCGGCAAACAGTATGCCAACCTCCCCCGGTCAGACGGTAGCACTTACCCCATCACCGGTGGCGGCGGCCTCCCATTCTCCTGCTCTCCACGGGTCAAAACGGCGGCAGCAGCAGCTTCCGTTCCTCCCTCCTGTTCAGTGACCAATCGGGAGTCTTCTCTTTTCGGTCAATCAGAACACGGGTCTCACACCCGCTTTCGATTGGCTGGATTGAGGATCAGTGTTTCAACAGCAAATTTTCATTCGCTTTTGTAACACACCTGGGTGGGATCGGAGCGCATTCTCTGTGACCCGAGCCCACCCTATTTTGAAGCCTATTAGAGCCTCTGGCTCTAATCAGGTGCTTAAAAAAAAACCTGGCCGCTGTAATTATTGCACCCGGTAAATAGGGGGGGGGGGGCGCGGCAGTCATGGATAGATTCATGCAATGCATGAATCTATCCATGGCATATAGAGGGGTGGTATGAAGAGGGGAGGCAGAGCCCGGATGCCCCTAATGGACAGGCCGTCACTGAATCTTAGTGGCTAAAAAGCTACTGGATTGCTTTTAAATGCAGTGGAAGGGGGTCCCCCCTCCTCCCGCCACCTTCCCTGGCTCTCCCGCTACACCGGGGAGCCAGGGACTGAAGCCGGCATTACCGCCAACTTACCATAGAGATGACTGAGGACCGGAATGTCCCCAATCATCTCTATGATCTAAGAAACCATAAGCCCCAAGTATTCTGTCACAGGCCATTATCGGCCTGGGAAAGCATCTGCTCAAACCAGTCTTGGTTTGAGCAGATGCTTTTAAGGGCAGAGGAGAGATCAGGAGTCTAATAAACCCCAGATGTCTCAGTAAAGAGCACATGTCACTGCCCATGCTATTACAAGGAATGTTGTTTATCCCTTTTGATAGCAATAAAGTTGATAAAAATAAAAAAAGTAATACAATTTTTTAAAGCGCCCCCATCCCCTCATGCTCGCGAGCAAAGGCGAAAGCAAATTTAGGTCACGCATGCACATGTAAGCTGTGTTCGCACCACACATGTTAGGTATTGCCATGAACGTTATAGCGAGAGCAATAATTCTAGCACCACACCTCCTGTGTAACTTTAAGCTGGTAACTTGTAAAGGCTTAGAAATTGTCACCTATGGAGATTTTTAAATACTGTAGTTTGGCGCTGTTCCACGAGTGTGGACAATCTTAAAGCGTGAGATACTAGGTATCTAGTTACTTGGCATAACTTCATCTTTTATATCCTACTAAACAATTGGGTACTATATTGTGTTTTTGTGCATTAAAATTCACTAAAGTGTATTTTTTCCCCAAAAATCGCATTTGAAAAACCTCAATGCGTGTGAGATTGCAACACCCAAGATTTTATTCTCTAGGGCAGGGGTAGTGAATTAAAATTCAAGGAGGTCCAGTCACATCAGGTGTCCCCATCAGAGTGCCCCTTTACATCAGGTGTCCCCATCAGAGTGCCCCTTTACATCACGTGTCCCCATCAAGATGCTACCTTACATCAGTTTTCCCCATCACAGTGCCACTTTACATCAGGTGTTCCCATCAGAGTGCCCCTTTACATCAGGTGTGCCCATCAGAGTGCCCCTTAACATAATATATGCCCGTCAATGTGCTCCCTTAACACATGTGCCCATCAGTGTGCCCCCACTGACATATGTGCCCATCAGCATGCTCCTTTAACATAAAATGTGCCCATCAGCATGCCCCTTATTTTATGTTAAGAGACACTCTGATGGGTACATTTATGTTAAGGGGCACGATGATGGGTACATTTATGTTAAGGGGCATGCTGATAGACACATTTTATGTTAAGGGGAACTCTGCCGGGTACATTTATGTTAAGGGTAATGCTGATGGGCACATTTTATGTTAATGGACACTTTAAATGTGCCCATCATCGCACCCCTTAACATAAAATTTGCCCATCAGAGTGAACATTAAAGAGGAACCGCAGTCTGCTCACATAATTTGTAATAAAAACATCTTTGCCATTCTGAAGCTTCCCTCCAACCACTTTGCATATTATTTTATATACAGTATCTCACAAAAGTGAGTACACCCCTCACATTTTTCTAAATATTTTATTATATCTTTTCATATGACAACACTGAAGAAATTATACTTTGCTACAATGTAAAGTAGTGAGAGTACAGCTTGTAAAACAGTGTAAATTTGCTGTCCCCTCAAAATAACTCAACACACAGCCATTAAAGTCTAAACCGCTGGCAACAAGCATGGTGTTGGGAGTGTCATGGTCTGGGGCTGCATGAGTGCTGCTGGCACTGGGGAGCTACAGTTCATTGAGGGAACCATGAATGCCAACATGTACTGTGACATACTGTAGCATAGCAGGATCCCCTCCCTTCGGAGACTGGGCCGCAGGGCTGTATTCCAACATAACGACCCCAAACACACCTCCAAGATGACAATTGCCTTGCTAAAGAAGCTGAGGGTAAAGGTGATGGACTGGCCAAGCATGTCTCCAGACCTAAATCCTATTGAGCATCTGTGGGGCATCCTCAAAGGAAAAGTGGAGGAGCGCAAGGTCTCTAACATCCACCAGCTCCGTGATGTCATCATGGAGAAGTGGAATTCACAGCGCTGAATTCGATAGTCTGCAAATACGTCTAGAATCGCAAGTGACCCAGAATTGCTAGAAACGTACTTATTAGATCTAAAAGAGAAGGGGGTCTAGCTTTACCGAACTTTAAGAGTTACTTCTTAGCGATAGTTTTGAATAGAATATCAGACTGGAAATACCACAAGGACTCTAAGCTGTGGGTACACCTTGAATTAGACCTCGGTGGCGTGGACCTCTTTCCCCAAATATGGATACCCAGGAAATTTCAGAAATTGTCCAAGACCACCTCACCACTTGGTTCACTCTTGCGATCTGGGACTCCATATGAAAAGCACACAAATGGCTGTATAACTCTTCCTTAATGCAACTAACGGGCTATGCCTACTTCCCCCCGGGAAATCTTGACCCCAAGTCCCATTTAAGGAACGCTGGGACTCCAGCTCTCCTCCACCAAGTTACATCCGCTACCGGCATTCTACCTCTCTCTACACTCCTACCATTTTCTACAGTGTCATTCATAGACCAATGGAGATACCAGCAGCTCTCCAAATTCATAAAAGCACTCCCTAAACCACTACGCACTCTAACAGACCTAACACCAGTAGAATCAGTCCTTGTGAATGATCAATCACAAGAGAAACCTATCTCCTACTTTTATCAAGCCCTACTGGCACTATCCTCAAAGGGCTGGCCACCCTTTGGGAACAAGATCTACAAAAATCACCATTGAATGGTCAACGATCTACGATTCTCCAATTGACACACACCTCCTCGATGTCCTCTAAAACTGCAAAGGTAAACTATAAATTACTGACGAGGTGGCACTACACCCCAGTGGTGTTAAATAAAGTATTTCCATCTACTTCGGCTCTATGTTGGCGAGGATGCGGAGAGCAGGCAACCCACGCACATGTGCCCGTATTGGTTGACCATACTACACCGGATAAAAAAGATCCAAGACTCTGAAGTGCCCAATGACCAATTGGTTATACTGCCTAATTGTACAGGTAAATCAGCAGGAACCTATAAAAAAATCTATAACACCTCATCCTCTGAATGCGGCAAAAGCGCTTATTCCCAGGCTCTGGAAACAACCAACCATCCCAACTCTACGCCAGTGGCTACTGGAAGTAGATCATACATACCATATGGAAGATCTCACATATACCCTTAGAAATAAACCTGAATTATCTAAGAAAATATGGTCCTGCTGGTTTGCCATTAAATTCTCATCCGCCTATGCGAAAATTATGTCTCAATCAACATAAGGAGACTTGTAGTCACTCATTATGTGTTTGCGGATGAGGCTGAAGCAGGGCACCTTCCCCACCCCCTTCCCACCCTCTCTTTTCCGTTTTCTTTCTCTCTACCTCTACTTATTTTCCCCTTATATCATATACAGTTTCCATTATCCTCTATACGAGGTATGTTTGGTCCTATACTGGCGTTACCTGCTTATGTCCTTTAATAGGTTATCGGATCATAAAGGCTTATGGTTACTGAAAGGCCCTAAGCCTTTATTGATGCCTTGTCTATGACTAATACTATGTTAAATGTTCAATACGTCTGGTGTCATCTTGTGTTTTTATAGTATGCCACCAGAGGACTCATACTACTGTTTTATTTCTCTGTGACCTGTATCTTGCTTTTCAATAAAAACTTATTAAACAAAAAATCATGGAGGAGTGGAAGAGGACTCCAGTGGAAACCTGCAAAGCTCTAGTGAACTCCATGCCCCCAAAAGGGTTAAGGCAGTGCTGGAAAATAATGGCAGCCACACAAAATATTGACACTTTTGTAGCAAAGTGTCATTTCTTCTGTGTTGTCACATGAAAAGATATAGTAAAATATTTACAAAAATGTGAGGGGTGTACTCACTTTTGTGAGATACTGTGTGTATATATATATATAATGTTTTGGGGGGGGGGGGGGTTCTAAGTAATTTTTTTAACAAAATAATGTAGACTTTTAGGTATATGTGAGAAATGACAGAATTGCCCAGGTGTTGAAGTGGTTAAATACAGAAGCAACACTCCACTCTTTTTAGGAACTTTTGCCTGCTACACCTGATTTTTAATCAATTAGTAACAGGCCTGAATTAACCAGTGGAAGGAACAGAGACAACAGGTTTAAACTTTTAGGAAAGTTTCTTCTTAAAAAAATAAAGCTTAAAAGGCTCAGCATTGTACAAACTGTTAACTTGTACAACAGTTTAAAGGTTAAGTTCACCCTTGTAGTTTATTAAGAATTATAAGCTGTCTGTCACGCCAATTAATTGCTGTGAATGAATGATGCAGCTGTGCAGGCAGAGCCCCACGCGGTCGTGCTGATTTTGAAGTGTGACAGTGGCTGTGCAAGGGAAAGGAACCCCTGCCTGCTGTCATAGGTAGTTGGTTGGGTGGAGCTGCTTGAGCATGTTACAGGTTACACCCTAAATATGGGTGTATCATGTAACAATAGAAAAACATTAAAAAAAATTGCACTTAGTGCTGAAAATGATATACCCTATACACAAAGATTTGGTTGTCTTATATAAATACAAACAATAGCAACACTCCCAAATACCTCAATACCTATATATAAAAAGTATTGTCCCCCTATTTGATGTGTTGCGCTGTTGCGCAGCCAAAAAAATCCTAAAAAAAATAATATTCAGTCCCATATAGCAATAGGTCCATAAAGAAAGAATCCAAGTTTACTACACTATGGGTTCCCTCCTCCCCTTTCTCTTGTTTAAGTGTAATATACAGTTCCTTGAAAAATTATTCATACCCTTTGAAATTTTCCACATTTTCTCAAATAGATATCTGAAAAGTGTGGCATGCATTTGTATTCAGCCCCCCCAAGTCAATACTTTGCAGAACTCCCTTTCACTGCAATTACAGCTGCAAGTCTTTTGGGGTATGTCTCTGCCAACTTTGCACATCTAGAGAGTGACAATTTTGCCCATTCTTTTTTGCAAAATAGCTCAAGCTCTGTTAGATTGGATGTTGAGTGTCTGTGAACAGCAATTTTTAAGTCCTGCCACAGCTTCTCATTGTCCTGCTGGAAAGTGAACCTCCGCCAAGTCTGAAGTGTTTTGCAGACTCCAACAGGTTTTCTTTTCTTTCTCTGACCATCTTTCCTGTCCCTGCTGAAGAAAAGCATCCCCACAACATGATTCTGCCACCATCATGTTTCTCCTCCAGAGTTACTATGGGCCTCTTAGCTGCTTCTCTGATTAATGCTCTCCTTGCCCGGCTTGTCAGTATAGGTGGAAATATCTTGGTAGGTTTGCAGTTGTGCCATACTCTTTCCATTTTCGGATGTTGGATTGAACAGTGCTCTGTGAGATGTTCAAAGCTTGGAATTTTTTTTTTACAACCTAACCCTGCTTTAAACTTCTCCACAACTTTATCCCTGACCTGTCTGGTGTGTTCCCTGGCCTTGACAATGCTGATTGTTCACTAGGGTTCTCTAACAAACCTCTGAGGGCTTCACAGAACATTTGTATTTATACTGAGATTAAATTACACACAGATGGACTCTTATTTATGAATTAGGTGACTTCTGAAGGCAGTTGGTTCCACTAGAGTTTAGTTAGGGGTATCAGAGTAAAGGGGGCTGAATACAAATGCACTCCACACTTTTCAGATATTTATTTGTAGACATGTGCACACTGAAATATTTCGTTTCGGAATTTCGTTTTCGTCCGAAAAATAAATTTATTTAGTTACTCCCGAAATTCGTTTTTATTTATTTCGTTTTTCGTTGAAAATTGCATTCGTCCGAAAATCCAAATTGAGGTTGAATCTGTCATTAAAGGCTTATAGTGTCTGTTGAAAGTTCAAAGAAGATTCGACGGAGCAGCTAAACTGTACGACACCGTATAGTTTACCTGCTCCGTCAAATCTTCTTAGAACTTTCAACAGACACCATAAGCCAAAGTATGTGTGTACTTAGTTCTAGCTATTTTACTGCTCCTCCTCTTTGGTTACAATCAGCCAATAACATTCATCATTATTTTTATATATCTTTTCTCCCCTACGTCGAATCTTTTCTCCCCTACATCGAATCTTTCCTCCCCTACATCGAATCTTTCCTCCCCTACGTCGAATCTTTTCTCTCTACGTCGAATCTTTTCTCTCTACGTCGAATCTTTTCTCTCTATGTAGAATAATCTTGGACTAATAGAGTTAAAGTTAGGCACATTCGACCACAGGTTTGATGGACACAGATTGTTATTGTTATCATCATGTCGAATCTCCTATCTATATCGAACTGTTGTAGCAACGAAAACGAAAATAAAGCATTTGTTTATGTCGGATCTTTCGTTTTTCGGACTCTGCACTTTCGTTATCGTTTGTTAAAACGATAACGAAAATACCTGAAATTCGGACGAAAATGCATTCGGACGAAAACGAATGCACATGTCTATTTATTTGTAAAGAACCATTTATCGTTTTCCTTCCACTTCACAATTACGTGACACTTTTTGTTGGTCTATCAAATAAAATCCCAATAAAATACATTTAAGTTTTTGGTTGTAACATAACAAAATGTGGAAAATTCCAAGAGGTATGAATACTTTTTCGAGGCACTGTATCTGAAAGACAATAGCCACAAATATTGTACAGTGGCTGGACAAAATGTAAGCAGCTTGGTTAGGCTGCAATATTAGAGGAAGAGATGAGGCATGTTATTAATCTGAAGCTGAGGTGAGCTGCAGAAACATTGCTTAACCATCTTCAGCGAAACCTAATGACCTTCTTGCCCGCTGAATGTGGCATATATTACACCTCCGAAACCCACTGCAAGACATTACTTCCTGTCAGTAAAGGTTGCAGATGCTGTGGAAAAAGCAGCAGGAGAATGTTGTTTAAGCGAGGGTGATGCAGAAAGTGAGGAAATAGTTCTTTTTCTGCAGTCTTGTCTCATTGAGGACCTGCTCTCACTGAGCTCTGTGGTGCAGAATCATATGTTACATGCATATGGTTACGAAATGGCTGGTACGTTGAACTCAGCTGATACTCTGCAGACAGAGTGCTGTTGACTGGAGATATGTTAAAAAAGGCCCACACTATAGAGCTGCGTGGACTGATCCTGGGAACAGCAGTGGCCTGTACCAGTGGGGCAATGCTGTGAAATGTATCAGGATAGCTGCTCTCCCCAGTCCTCTGCAAACTGCTGGTGCCCCTGGGCAAGATTACCCATCACTGCAATTCTGCCTCTTCCTCAGAACTTTCCTCCTCTCTAAACAGTGGCACACACAGACAGTCTAACACATCATCCACCCCCTCCTCATCACTGCAGCTCACTTCGCAGTAAGCTTCAGCTTCTGGAACATCACCGCTACATGCTGCTTCTTGTGTGATGTCCCCTGACTGCTGTATGGGTGAACCCTCTTCTCCATTTATGGTCTTGGTGCTATCTTTCTCATCCTCAGTATCTGAAAGAAGGAATGCTTGAGTATGATCAAGATCATCCTACTGCAGCTAGTCAGAGACTGTGAGAACAAATCATTCTGCTGATTCCTCATAGCCAGTTTGTGGTGCTGTGGCAGGATTAACAAAAGAGGAGGAGGAAAATTAGTAACATTTGCAGATGACTGGATGCTCTGCACCTGGGAGGAGGAAGACAAAGAAGAACAATTGTCAGCTACTGAACTACTTTCTGTGTGTTTTGTGACTCTTCAGCTTAGCCACTCTGATATAGAAAAGGCAAATATGGCCCGCCTCTAGATGATGCAGCCTGACCACTGTTTTTTTAAAAAATAGGGGATTGCCTAAATGTAATTGTAACCAGTGTTGCCAACTGTTGGTATCTTTACTGGCAGCCAGTAAAAAATGGGCACTTTTCTCCAGGCCGAAGCCTGCGGAGACCATCCGAGTGCCTGCTACAGTGTGTTCGGACAGCGCTGGTGGGTCTGGCAGTTGCTGTGCCTGAGCATGTCGTGTGATGTCTTAGTGCAAGGGAGCGGCTGGAGCCTCGGGTGCTTGTCTGCAGGATGGGAGCAAAGCAAGCCAGGAGCGGGACTGTCAGTGCTGTTTGGTCTGGAGTGGACTGAAGGGACCCCCTGGCATGGAGAGAGACTGTAACTGTGACTCAGGAGGGGACGTGTTGTCACTGTGAGAGTCAATTTCATGTGTGTGTGTCTGCTCATTCTAATTGCTTGTCCTGAGTCCTGTGGCTAAGCTTCTTACTTAATATATCAAAAATAAAATAGGAAATATGTTTTTTGCCTTAACATCTACCTTAAAGGAGAAGTCCAGCCTGAGCTAATTCGGCTGGGCTTCTCCTCTGGGTCACATGAGTGCATACCGTTTTGCACTCCTGTGACCCGTTTTCAGCAGAGAGCAGCCTGAAGTCTGCTCTCTGCTGACGTCACCAAGATCAGTCCAGGCACCTCGTCATCCCGACTCCCAAAGTCTGGATCCGCCAGGTGCCTAGACTGATGGCAGTCTCAGCCTCTCAGTGAGCCTCTGAGACAGCCACTCCTCACCCCTCCATAGCTCAGCGCTCCAATGAGTGTGGAGGAGCAGAGCAGGAGAGCTGCTGATTAACAGGTAGCAGCTCTCTGCTCGGGGAGCTGAGAGAACCGAGCCATCGGCAGTGTTTGATGGCTCGGTTCTCAGTGAAGAGGCAGCAGGGGATGGATGCAGCACTGCACCAATGCTGCATGCACCTAGGTGAGTATGATTGGCCAATAAAACAGAACCCATACTTCTCTTTTAAATCACATTGTTAATTCCATACTGTACTGGTTTGTAGCCTAAATACTGAAATTTGCACTTAAAACTGTAATTTTGTAACTTTTGAAAATGCCAGTAAAAACTTGGCTGTGCCAGTAAATTTTGGGTGTCATGTCAGTAAATTTCAATCTGGTAGGTTGTCAACACTGATGGTAACTAAGGCAATAGGTAGGATATAGGATAAATATGTGGTACTTTGGTGCAGCCTCCCCTCTTTAGGTATTTAATGACGTTTGGCAAACAAAAAACAGCTTTGCCTATGTCAGCAACAATTGTAGTCTGTGCACCCACAAATAAAAATCACTAAAACTGTAGCACCCCCTTATTCCTGAGCAGTTGTAAGTGACCCCAAGGTGGCTTAGAGGGCTAGTATTTTGGCTTTTATGGTCTGGTCCTTGATGTAAGATAATAAGCTGGTTGCCAGTCACTTTAGTCTTTTTTTGTATATTGATAAACTCTACAATAGGAGAAATAATTTATGTGTGTAGGATACCTGAAAAAAAACACGAAAAAGCAAGGCCCAAGCAGAAAACCTTTACACAGGCATCCAGGGAGAGGCCCCAGGGGTAAGAGAATTCTGGAAAGGTGCTCACAAACATTTATTATTTCCCAATCTCTAAAGAAGGACCTCAGGCATTGGTTGGGTCAGATACATAACTAGTAACTGTCTTCCTACTCTAGTAGTACTACTTTTACTGGAACCACCCTTAAAGTCCCCTGCAGAAACAGAAACTGTTGTTGTTGCTGATACATACAAAAAAGGTAGTCCTAAAAAGGGCTGTTTGGTGTTAGGACTGTGAACAACAGGGGATTACACAAAGATGTGTAGCCCACTACACTGCAATTCACAATAAATCAGTGCAGTATAGAAACTAGCTTTTCCCACACTGTCAACTCTTCCTGAACTACTCAAACACCCACTAGAAATGGCTGCTGGGAACCCACTTTTCTATGGTGAGAGACTGGCACATAACAAATCCCTCATTACTGGCGATTCTAAAGCCTCGTACACACGATCGGATTGTTGGCCAACAAAACCGTGGACTTTTGTCGTTGGCCCAAACTTGTTTTGCATGCACACGACACACAAATGTTGGCCAACAATCACGAACGTAGTGAAGTACTACATGGTTTTTCAGCTCTTTAGCACCAACATTCCTCCTGCTAATTTCGTATTAGTAGAAGTTTGGTGAGTGTTAATTCGCGCTTTTCATTTTGCGCTTTTCATTTTGTGCTTTTCAGTTCGTTTCTGAATGGCCGTTCGTCAACGAGACATGTTGCGGAATCAGAGGAGATAACGTGTTATTTATTATTGGCCTTGGAGTCATTGCTTTGACATAATTTTTTTGGTTGAATAATGATTTGATTTGGTATATTTTCTATATTTTTGGATGCATAGAATGCACTTTTTGGTTAAGTTCTATTGGCAGATAGCATGTCTAATTTTATTTGTTTTCCTTTTTTAATGCAATATAAAAAAATTGTGGAGAATAATACTTGGTATGTGTTTTACTTCAAATGACATTTTGGGAGTAGGCAGTTATATTTAAAAAAACACAATGTAAAATTGACAAGCGACACCAACATAGTTGTATCTTTGATCTTAAAAACTACGGGATAATGGTGTTGTGGTAACTTGCCCAAATAAAAAAAAGCATAATAATATTATTCTTGATATCACTAGAAAAAAAAAATTAAAAAGTAAATAACTCCATCAGTATCACCAGCAAAGCAGCTTCATTATTATCCAATTAAAGAAGAAGAGAATGTGCGCTGCATTTCGAGATTTCATAATTTGCCACGTCATGAATGTTAATTCTCCATTATGAACGCTAGTTTACAAGACTGACCGCTTCTGGCTCGTCCTTGCTTCTAAGCATCCGTGTTTGTACTTTGGGATTTTGTCCGACGGACTTGTGTGCACACGCTTGGAAAATCCGACAACAGACATTTGTCCGCGGAAAATGTTAAAATCTGCTATCCAACATTTGTCCGCGGAAATTACGACAACAATTGTCCGATAGAGCATACACAGGGTCGGATTTTCCGCCAACAGCCTGTCATCACACATTTCCGTCAGAAAATCTGATCATGTGTACGAGGCTTGACCCTGCTGACCACAGTAAGGAGCATTATGGGTCCTTTAAAAACTGTTCTGATATATTTTCCTAGAAACTAGTAGATACTGCGAACCTTGCACCCCCCCCCCCTTTCGCTGCAAACTCACCAGGCGGAGGACCCAAACTTCATTCCTAGTTTTAGCCGGTCATGTCCCCCTTTTGTGATGCATTTTATCACTAAGGACTTTGTAGATGGCATGGGGTGAGAGTCCCGTTGTTATAAATTTAACCTATTCCTGATATGTAGGCAGCTCCTCGCAGTTTCCTACCTGGCAGTACATATTCATTTTTCTTTCATAACCTATAGCTCTATTTAGCCAATGTGAACAAAGAAAGGAAGCCATTACAGCAATAAAAAGCTGATGGGGATTGATATATTGTCACCAGGGTAGGAAAGGACTGGAAATCAACAGCAGTAAAATCTAATGGAGGTTCTAAAAATCTCCTACACTACCCCAAAACTACAAAAACACTTTTTAGCTCGAGATAAACTTTAATGACTTGCACAGAGGTATGTTAGTATTTTTCCAATACAGGCTTTTGGAGAAATTCCCCTTTGTTCTGTATTAGCATTCCTTAAGGATGTAAACAGCTTGGTTATCGTGTGAGCAAAAAAGTGATAAGATCTGAAAACAGAAACCAAATCTAATCTAAAAAGCAGGAAATTCGAATAATGAAATGTATGGCACAAGGGCAGTCACCGTAACAAGCCCCTCTGAAAAGGAAGGTCAGCATCTGGCTTCCTTTCAGCAGTTTTCTTATCAGAACAGACCTGAAAAATATATCTGCTCAGTTTGTGAAAGTCATTTTTACTCAAATATGTAGAGCTATTTCTTATAGCAAGGAACTGTTAATACTGAAAGTTACTGTAAATATTTTTCTGGAAAATATTAAAATGGAATTATAGCAGTCACATGTTATGTTCAGACAGCACTGTGATTTCATTATTTTTACAAATTTAATTTTTTAAAATAGGTGTCTCTTAAAAGTCAAGTCCACTCACAGCTCATAGTTCAGTCATTCTACCCACTCATGGATAGATGCTGGGGAGTTGCAGTTCCTTATACATTTTGAGATCTCCAGGGATGTGGTCTCCCTAATGCAGCATTAAAAGAAATATTCTCTATATATGTTTTCTACATGATTTCTTTATTATAGACCCAACTGAAAAAAAAAAACATAGCTTTTAAAAATACCTTTCCTTTCTTATTAGTAATGTGGATGTTTAGCGTTCTTATGAGTCAGCAGGTGGAGCTTACGCCCTTTCACGTTTTCCAGTTTCTCACTTTCACGTAAAGCCTGATTTTTTTTTTCTTGTACACACAACTGAATGACTGCTCTCAGTGATTCATCACTTATTAGAGGGCTCTGTCTGCAGTTTCAGTAAAACATAGTGAGAAAAATAGCAGGAAGCTACTTATAACCCATAGTGCTTCGCAAACCCTTTGTCACATATTAAATTAGTGCTTTTAAAGCAAAGACTGTTTACAAACAGTGAAAAAAAACAAACAAAAAAACAACAACAGTTTAACAAACAAAGAATAAAAATAAACACAATTGACCCAAAACTATTATGGTTTACCTTTAACAAGAAAATCCAAAAAGAAACTTGACACAACTTGAGAACCCAGGTACAGTAAAACCTTGGTTTGAGAGTAACTTGGTTTGAGAGTGTTTTGCAAGACAAGCAAAATTTTGTAATACATTTTGACTTGATATACAAGCTATGTCTTGATAAGTAGAGTCAAGTCACAACTGGGTATAAAAGAGCAACTCAAATGGTTGATGATTAAAACAGGAACATTTAAGCATGCAGACATCCGGGGTAAATATGTCCACATAGACCATCCTGCACACCGCCATCGACGTCAACTCTTCCACGCTGCACTCCACGAGCGGTTCAAGCCTCGCTTTCAGATTGCTCTACTGCAGGGTAGTCTTCCCGGTCACGAGTGCAGATTGACAGAGGTGAGAGCCGGTGGTGCGGAGGATGGTCTATGTGGACAGCTTTACCCCAGATGCCTACATACTCAGAGGTGTCAGTTTTATTCATCAACCATGTGAGTTGCTAAATGTTGTACATGTAACCATATTGCGCCACTTATAGGCGCCTCTCTTCTCATTAATATTTTGTAGCTCCTGCTGGATTTTGCTTCTAATCCCCTTGTGGAGGCTGCCATTTGTGGATGGACATTTTATGATTACACAACCTTCACATTGCTATAATCTTTTTATATGGACTATAAACTGAAAGACTTATAAATAAATAGTTGTGGAATGAATAATCTGAGTTTCCATTATCTCTTATGGGGAAATTTGCTTTGATATACAAGTGCTTTGGATTACAAGCATGTTTCTGGAATGAATTATGCTCACAATCCAAGGTTTTACTGTACAAAGATAACTAGTGTTTTCCAAGAGATGTATGAAGCTGCTGGTTACATAACCATGTTTCTATTTTATTCCTAATAAAAACAATTATTAAAAATACATAAATGCATAATTCACAGGCATACTGTTGTGTGTGTTACAGAATCACCTGTTGCATTTTAATATAATATGCAATAAATAAAAAATCTGAATGGAGCTTGTGACCCCCAAATTGGCAAGACAGTTCTAACATGGTTTTTAAAGGTTTTTAACATTTAAAAATATTTTAACTACTCATATGGGCTAGTATGTAGTGACTGTAGTATTTGCATATTAATACAGCAAGCATATAATTATGTTTTTACATGTAATGTTACTACCCTAGAATTAGAATATGGCTCAAGGGATAGAGAATGGTTACATAACTGGTAAGATTGAACTTGCTTCTCCCGAAAGTAAAATCAAACATGACATAAGTCCCTTTAAGAATACAAATGATACAGGATAAAGAATGAATAACATATTATTAGTGTAACCTTTTTGGAGTATTTTATTATCTCAGTTTTTCCATGGAAGAACTGACTAATATTTTATATTAAATTTATAAACCTTTTCCTAATAATGGAAACAACATTCTTTGAATTTTTTCCTCTCTTCTCTTATATTAGCATTGCAGGAACATTATCTTTAAAGGTTGAACTGGCCCATTATTAAATGAAGACAAACAAGCAAAATAGCATCATTCACAGTTTCACAAAATTAGTAACTTCTGCAACTCGCAAGTGTTTGATCTCAATTTTTCTTAGAAAACCTTTTTTTTTTTTTAATCTGCTGGGTTACAAATAGCTAAAACTCTGGCGGTGTAAGCCACCTGCTTGATTGCTGCCTGTTATTTACAATTACAACTTTCATTGAGTGCAGTCAGTACTGTCCTCACTATACTTCTGTCCCCTTGTAAAGAAACTTGCAGCTCTCCTATGCACAAGACATCCTGTTGTTTGCCCTCAGGTTTAATCACAGAACACTTTGTATTCTGAAAACCCTTTTTACAAAATATAAAGCATTGTGAATGCATTCTGGGATTGGACAGGGAACACGTTGCAGAGAGGCTGGCTTGTATGTAGGAAAGCCACAAGCATCTAGTCGGGAGTTCCTGAACGTATAGTAGAAGCTGTACTTTCTATAGCTTTTGGAAGAAAATGTATTTGTAGCTTGAATAAAACATTTTGTGGACTCTTAAAATATTTGGCAAAAGATTTTGTAGAATAAGGTTGGCCACTTACAAGCCATTGTTTTAATGTGATTAAGATTTTATTGTTACTTGAAAAGACTGGGCAACAAATGCAGGAAAACAAGTGTTTTGCTTCATAATACTGCATTGTTAAAGAAATCTGCTAGCATGTTGCTACCAGCTGAGCATAAATCAAGCACAATTTATTAGTCCTTAAATGTTCCGGTAATAAAACAAAACCAAATTAACTATATACATTTACACCATAGACAGGGAAGGATTTTCATTGCTTTTGAGCTCAAAGCTACAATTCTCTTCTAGGATCACCTCTTCTGCATTGTATATGGAAATGATCATACTTAATTGTCCTAACTTGTCCATAAAAAATTTGAGAACGTGTTTAAAAGCTTATTTGAGATGACTGGTCTTCTCCTAATGATGTGGAAAAAAATCAGTGGTTTATAACCATACAAGGAAAAGCTGCACTTTTGTCTCTGACACCCAGTGGTGGCCCCTAATGCAGGGCGCAGGGGCGCCAGCCCCCTATCAATGTGTCCAGCCCCCTAATCAACATGCGGGGGTGCCAGACGCATTGATTCCAATGGGGTGTTTTTTTTTTGAAGCACGTGTTTAAAGCCAGAGGCTCTAATAGGCTTCAAAAAAGGATGGGCTCGCCAACCCAGTTGTGTGACAATAGCGAATGAATAACTATTGTGACACTGATTCTCCTCCCGGCCAATCAGTAAGCGGGTTAATGAAACCCTTTTTCCGACTGGCTGAAAGGAGAAGTGATTCTTTTGGCCTAGGAGGAGGAGGGAGGACATGCACGTCTGCCGTGATGCCGAGGAGGAGACGCATATACCACCAGCCGCCACTGCTGACACCTATAGACACATGACTACTACACCTACTACCATGAACAACAGGGGAAGGGAAGAGGATCACCGCTCCAGGTGGATGTATGGATATGGGACTCTCCTCAGAACTGAAACACCAGATGCAGGCTAAGCATACAGCAAAATGAAGCAAAAAGAGAGTTCTGGACAGCCGCACTCCGGGTCACTCCTGGTCATAGTGACTAAGCACTGTTAAGTGTGAAACGCGTTAGCTCGTTTGTCCCATTTTTTTGCTGTGGCTTGTATCTGTTGAAATTTTTATACAATAAAAATGATATTCTGGAGTACGGCTGTCCAGAACTCTCTTTTTGCTTCATTTTACACCTACTACCATACTGGTCATTTGGCCCTGGCCATACATTTGTGGATTAATGCTAATTAGTTGAAGGAACATTGCAGTCAAATACAGACTAGCATTTCTCCTTCTTGGACTTCAATAAGGAGCGTAAACACAAATGAGGGTGTGAGTAATATATAATATCCAATCAGATTTTAGTTTACTGAAGTCAGACCTTGAAAAGAAGAACTGATTGTTGTGGGTAGCTGTTCTTGCCCCTTTACATAAGGGGCTATATCTGAATATTTTTACGTTTTTACTAAAATGAACTTAAAATACAACATGGAAATTGAGAACACCCCACCACCACCACAAATTATTTGCAAAAGGTAGTTAGATTTGTAATCCTCAATCCCTGAATCATTTCTTCAATAAAGGCTATTATTGTTCTATAGAAAGATAGTTTAGACATACAGTTGCTCCCATTATGAAAAATAGCTTCCATATTTATCATATTTCATAGTTTTGGCATCATAGAAATCACAGTACGGGGAAGACAGTGATTTTCACAGTCTATAGCATTATAAATACATTTTTCTTGTGTGTTTTTCTTAGAATGATTGCTAGGAAGTATGGATGAGATTCTTTGCCATAAATTTAAACAAGAAGTAGAAAATGATGACTTCTACCACAATAAGAACTCAAGCGAGGTACCTCTGACATGCCAACACTTATTTCATTTTAGGTTATATATTTATATTTCAGTTTAGCCATTTTATGGAGAGGAATGCTGTAGAATGGAATGCATAGAAGATAGCCCCTTACTCCTGTGGAAGAAACATGCTGGGTAAAAATGCTGACAGCAGTATGCTTTAAAATACTTGAACATTTGTTACAGGCACAGTTATGTCCATGAACTGTTATTGTTATGTGGAACAATGGAATATGTAAGATCTAACATGAATAACATGGAAAGAATCCAGTGTAAACCTCCCAGATACCATGAAAATAAAACCTTAAGTAGAAAATTCTCATACTGTGTTATGTGCTGAGTAGGTAGACCAAGGGGACAGACAGAAGGCAACCAGATCTGTCGATCAGCATTACTGACAGTGCACTTTAACTGAAACCTAGAGAGTTAGCCTACCCAGAACTGAGATAACATTTGCCCGATTTGACTGTTTTTTTTGGATGGATCATGCGGAATAAAAAACATGTCCGCGTTGCTACTGTTAAATATATAGAAATAACGTCCTCTGCCTGTACAATGCCAATGTTCTCCCTCTCTATTTTCTATTTACTTCTACAGAAATATTCTGCAGTTGGGCTCACTAACAGATTGGAGTGCCAGAGGTTAGTCGAATCATACTTGCACATCCAGTAGTCATTGGGTATTCTATGGGCACTTTGAAGCTAGTCAGAGGCACAAGATAAAAAAAAAGCAATAAAATATATTTTTTTACAGGTTTCACTAAAATATCTTTGCAAACAGTATCTGGGCAAATGTAAACTACAGAATGTAACTTTCACAAACATTCTCAGGTGAGGAACCAACCGGGTGCATTTGTTCTAATTGAAAGTGATTGATTCTCCACCAGGGAATGTTTGTAAAAGTCACAATCTATGTCTTTTAAATAGACCCCATAGTTACTTTCCTAGATTGAGTTATTGGGGCTGCAGTCAGTATTTTTACTAAAGGGGGCTAATTATTTTATGAACAGGGGAAACAGGGTTGAGCAGGGAATAGGAATTTCTGGAACACTTTACTTTCCTTAAATTTGATGAATAAAGTAGGCAGACTCCCTTTCAACTCTATTTGTATTCTTTATAGTTATACTATTACACCTTAGGCTCTGCTGTAGGCTAACTTGATTCCCAAATTTGGAGTGCATCCTCCACAAAAATATATGAGATTCTAGGCTCTATTGACTGCAGAACCCCTGTTTTCATGGCAAAAAATGGCTTTTTTTTTGGCAATCTCTCCTCTAGGGATACGGACAGCATTAAGAACTCCACAGAAGTTTGGTACTGCTCATTTCACCAACAACTGAAAAATAGGTATAACTCCACCTTCATTGGTGCCACTTTTCTCCTCAATTACACCAATGTGTAAATAATGCTTTTTTTTATGACTTACTTTTTCCAGAAGCCGGTTACATGAGTGCAGAGTATATTGTTGACGCCCCCTCCGGGGGGGTGGATCCATAGTGCCCTGCACTCACAATATGGCCTCATACTATAGCGTACATCTCTGCAATTACCGCGTTTGCCTGCACCGGAACGCACACATGTCCCATGTATCCCCATGAAGGTACTCCCCATCATGCCAAATGGGCTGCAGTGACTGCACAGACACATAAGCTACTATTCCCACTTTAACAGTGCAGGTGCGCTACACAAAAGCACACCCACACAGCTGTTAATTTGGGAGCAGTGACTATGTCCGTGCAGTGGCTGCATCCCAACTGAAATGAATCAGACTGCCTGCATGGAGATACATGAAACACCCGTGCATCCCAATGTAGGCAAACATGGCCTTCACACAGGCATACATTATAGTACACCTGTATGAATGTGGCCAATGTCCTCAGTTTTCTGGCTTGAATGACACCTAAGGACATCTTGTGGAGAAGAATAGGTGCTTTGGGGTACCACACCATAGAGGAGATATTACAGACAGATGGTTTTGTTTTTTTTACTGGGGGTTCGGGGGGACCATTTACTGGGTAAGTGCCGGGGGACCATTTTTTATGAAAGAAAATGCTCTCTGAGCTTTAATGTGGAAAGGACATTATACTTAGAACTTCAGGCAAATAAAACAAGTCAATAGCTGTGTCAAATTGCTGGCTACTGAATTGGGCAAGGAATGTAAATCACAAAAGTGGCTGTACAGAATTAAAAATATTTTGAAAGGTAGAAAAGCTCTCTATATGTTCTATAAATCCTTTTTTCATGTGGTGTTTATGTTACCTTGTTCAACCCCTGGAGAGACTGAATTTAGAATTTGTATTTTATAACCTGTATAAAAGCTCTCAGTATGCATTTCTGTGATATTATATATCCTATTTATTTTTTAAATAGTTTCTAGTTTTTAAATCAAACCCATATTTTATCACTGCTAATCAACTAGGTTATTGAATTACAGGATACAGACATTTACATGCTCACACGTACAGATACTAGATTCGTATAGTTAAAGCAGAACTCTGGCCAAAAATAACAAGATAAAAATGAATAGTCCATTAAAACATAAAAAGACAAATTAAGATTTTGCTGCAATATTCAATTCAGCAATTTCCCTTGCAGTACTTTTTTCATGATCATGCACTAAGGTTTCTATACCCCCCCCCCCTCCCTTTACCAAGCCCGGGGGGGCGATTGCTGAATTGCAGTGGGCATTCACAGGACAATTGAAGCAACCTACAGTTACTGATGATTGGAATACACATGAAAGGTGAAAAGATTCACTTGAATGATTATTGTGGTTGGACTTTTCAATTGTTCTACTTCTTTAGGCTAAGGTTGCTACTAATTAAAACACCTGTACTTCTGATTGGAAGGGTGAAAAATATATGGTTTGGGTGGTCCTAAGAGACAGAATGGAGAATTCAAATTTTAGCCTGGGTTCACACCTATGCGAATTAGATGTGTGTTTCCCCACATCTAATTCGCATAGCAGGAGAATGTGACTGGCTCCCTATAGAGCCGGTTCACATATCTCCGGGGCGACTGCGGTGTGCACTGCACAAAAACGCTGTGCGTCTTTGGCTCTGTTTCAGGGCCGAATTCAGGCATAGAATCGGCCCTGATTCGTCCCTGAAACGGGGAACAGGGACGCACAGTGCTCCTGTGCGATCCGCAGCCCGTTATAGTGTGAACTCGGGCTGGAAAAAAAAAAAAAAACTTACCTTCAGGGCCGGTTCACACTGGAACGTGTGCATTCGCATGTGTCTGGGTTGCCATTAACAAGTAATCGGCACCCGTGTGCATCTTGCAAAAGCAGTCTATTCAGATGTGGTACGGAAAATACACATGGAATGCGTCTTTCCTTCACTGCATTTCGGTGTGAATGGGCGCTTGATTTGCTTTCTTGTTTTAAAAAGATGCGTCAAATTTTAATTAAAATTTTCCTAAGAGTCCAAGAGTGCAGATTAGGAATGTCTAAAGCAGAGCTCCTTATCTGCTGGTCAGTGGCTTGCAGTATTAAAGCCTGGGGGGGGTTAAGTAACTCACCCCCACCCTCACCCCACCTCATCACAGCAAACAAACTTCAACTCAGTTCTGAATGATAGGAAAAGGGGAAGGCGGATTCAGTTCCCCTTTTCCTCATGGGAGAGCGGCGGGAATTACCAGTTTCAAGTTCCCCCTGGGAGCTCATGATCTCAGGGGGATCTTCTGGGCGCACGTGGCTTGGGAGAGGGATACAGGTGACCTCTCCTGGGTCTCGTGTGTATGCCTGGGAAAAAACAGTTTAAAATGGGCTTATCTGGCCCCCCCAAAGGGGCTATAAAAAGACGGTTCCGTCCCGTTAGGCACAATCTCCTCAGAAGACTGAGCTGTGGTGTTTCCCCCCCTGTCCTTTTGTCGAGGCTGTAATTATGTGATGGTGTCCCCTTTGTATAAATAACAATACAAAGGGGGACTAGTTTGTTAAAGTTGATAAAGTTTTCAAATGTTTATTTAATGTTTTTATTGTGTGGAAAGTTATGAAGTCGGTAATATATTATATGCAGCTTGAGTCGTAGTGGCTAGGTTGCTTAAAGTTTATATATTTAGTCTTTTATATGATGAATTGATATATTGTTTTTGAAACCAATAATAAACAGCCGCTGCCTTATAAAATCCAACACTTGTCTGTGTTTCTTTAATTTAAGTATAGTTTGCTATTTATGGTTCCTGCCTGCTGTCCCATGAGCCCACCATTCTGTTGGGGCCCACAGACTCCAAGATGCCAGGCGCATGCACAGTAGGGAGGCCATGTCATTGAATAAATGCCACCTGACTATGGTGGGGACATTAGTTGTTGTCAGTTTGTACTGCCCCTACTGCTCATGTGCTGGATCTGTCCACCAAATTGTGATAGAATAGTGGCAGAAGAGACCAGTAACTACCACGAATGTGTGGGATCTCAGGCTGCCATATTGTTGTCAGTCTTTCAGAAGTTTGTGTGTAAAAGTCCCTCTCGTGCACACAATATAGAAATCAGAATGCGCATGCATTTGAAGATAGTGATTATTTTATATAAATATGCATGGGGATCCTTCTGAGAGCATGGGACTGAAAATCCCTCTCGCTCCTGATGTTGACACCAGGGTGTGGATACATGCATGGGGATATTGTTTCATCACAAATTAAACTGCATACACTTGAGGCATAGTCTGCTGGGAATATGAGAGTTATTATAAGAGTCTAATCACATCTTACAAATCATGTCCGCCTCCCACATTGATAGCTGGAAATCCTAATGCCATCTTGTAGAAGTCCAAGGGAGAAACTTAACCTTTAAAAATTGCTGTTTCTACATAAAATGTGTTATTTAAAGCAGGATTTCACTATATCTAAACACCACAAACCCAAAATACTACTTAAAGCGGAGTTCCGCTTAAAAAAAATTAAATAAAAGTCAGCAGCTACAAATACTGCAGATACTTTTAATAATCGGACACTTACCTGTCCCAGGGCCCAGTGATGCAGGGGAACGAAGCCCCGCTCATTTCCCCCTCCTCTCTGCGGTGCCGGCAATGTAACTGTGGGCGCCCGGCTGTGGCTTCACAGGCGGGCACCCACTGAGCATGCACAAGCCGTGCCGCACGTCGTGACTGGCCGGGCAATCATCTGGGACCTGTGACGTGTCCCAGATGATTGCCGAGAGGGAGGGGGGAGAGGTGATCTCCCTTCCAGGGCCGTGGTGCACCGGGAGGAAGTGAGAGCTGGGACCCTCTAAAAAGAGGGTATCCGCCCCCCCCCCCAAAAAAAATGACATGCCAAATGTGGCATGTCAGGGGGGTCACCTTCCCTTAAAGCGGAATTTCCATTTTTGGGTGGAACTCCGCTTTAACCTCCCTGGCGGTTTTCCCGAGTGTGGCTTGGGGTTAAATTTCAGCACCATTAGTGGTAACCCCGAGCCACACTCGGGATTGCATTGCAGGATCCTGGTGCGATATACTTACCTTGTCCCCAGGATCCTGCAATGTCCCCCCGCTGTGTCCGCGGGCTCTGTCCTCTGCCCGATGCCTCTCTGTGCCAGGCTCTGTACTCTGCGAGCGTCGCAATGCACGGGGGCAGAGCCCGGCAGCAAATTCAAAAAAGTGAAAAATCATAATACATACAGTACAGTGTAATCTTACAAATAAATTAGAACACTTGAGAATTGAGCGATAGTGTATCGTGGGGAAATTAATATTATTATTATATTATTATTTTTTATAATTCTTTATAGTTATTTATTATATTATAATTTATGATTTTGTGTTTCAAACTTTATCATACCCCGGATATCTACTAGACTCTTAGTGGACAGATTTAAGTGCGTTATTGCTAAGAATTACAGGCCTACAATATAAAACGCCACATTTCTATTCCAAATAATTGTACCGCTTTGAGACGCAAAAATCTGACATAATCATATCTCCAGGGAGGTTAATTAATTTTTAATATACAATGAAAACCACCCATCCATCCCTGTCTCCATGCTTTAATTTGTTGAGAGATCACTTTGAAAAACACCCCTAGTATTTCTAGCCACAGCCATTTTGAATAAGGACTGGTTCACACTAAAAATCGTGATTTACAAGCAGTTCAATGTGGTGTGATTTGAGCTCATCCATTTTGAATAGGCTTAAATCTCACTCATAGATGCGCGCAGCCTATTGCACTAGGGTGTGCACCCCAAAGCTCAAACACACATGCCTTTCTCTTCAGCCTCAGCTGCACGGTCCACTGAATGAATGGGGAGTGCTCTGTGCTGAGCGGCTTTCTGTTCATTCACAAACTGAAGCATAGTAAACAAAGTTTACTATGCTTCCGTTATGAATGAACACAGTGAGCGAGTGTGTTCACTGTGTTTATTTATAAAAGGAAGGGGCTGGTAAATGACATATTTACTAGCCCCTTCCCCCGTTCTCTATCCTGAAACATCCCCCGCAGCAGCCAGGAGGAGAGAAGAGGAGGGAAACCAGCAGCACTGCGGGGTGGGGGGCAACCCAGGGGGCAGTAGGGGGACTCAGCACGGCACGCAGTAATTAGGGTGTGCCCAGGCACACCTGGCAAACCCTTTGCGCACGCCTATGATCACATTACACCTGCACCGCATGCACTACTTTTGGAAACACACTGCAACCAGATCACATTCTGGTGTGAACGAGCCCTAAGGGCAGATGATTCATGTAGGATTTACTTCCTGAAATCCATTTGTCCTTCGTTCAGGCATGCAGGCAGAAGGTTATGCTTAGCTCAGAAAACCTCTCCTCCCCTTCTCCAAATGAAAGAAAAAAAAGTCCCTGAAGACTCCTGTCCTATGACATCATTTTGGCCTAGGCCAGAAACCAGGAAGCAACTGAAGAAGTGTAAGTGTTGGAGAGGCTGGAGCTCCCCTTTCATAAGTATTTAGGGGGGTGAGGGGGCGATACTACTACTGGGACATTTTTTTTACTTAATGCAGGAAATGCATTAAGATAAAAAATGCTTGGCCTTTAGAACCGCTTTAAGGAACCACTTTAAGTGCAGGTATACACCACTGCTTTGGATGAAACCATTAGCCTTGTCAATTACTATGTAATGTTTTAATTGATGTTTGGTGGTGGCACAGGGGCACTTTGTACAAAAATGAAATATTTACCATACACCACAAATTCTTGTGCGGCCCTTTGTAAGTACTTCAGTGTACATGTGTAGCAGCAGAGATTTATACCATGTTAGCTATTGGTGAAAGCAGAATACTTGGAGCTAAACCTTTACCATTCATTCGTTAAAGATTCATTCCAAGTGTGGCAATTTTTACATAGTTACATTAGTTCAGCTTTGGACCATTGTAACTATGCATATATCATACCTGTGGGAACCCGCAAAAAAAGCCTTTTTCAATCAGGGTTTCAAGAGGTTGTTAGGGGTTCCTTGAGCAATAATCAGGTTCTGACTCTCAGATGAATAATCACTAACAATAATATTTTTAACTGTCTGTAAAAGGGGGAATTTTTACAATGACAACAAATGCAAGGAGCAGTGTTCCCAGTGACTATCACACTAATTTACTGTGAGCTGTAGATATAATATTTATTAGAAGAGGTTTCCTGAGACATGAAAGCAATTTCAAGGGTTTTTACATATTAAAAGGTTGAAAATGACTGCTCTAGAAGCTGGAAATCACTGTAGTAGACACTGCTACTCCAGTGGAGTAGGTGCAGTTGGAGAGGCAGGGCAGTGATATCATACTCTCCATCTCGTCCAATCAGAGAAAGCTTTGCATTCATTGAGAAAATGCAAAGCGTTCTCATGATGGCACTCCCAACAAGTCGTTGACCTCCTGCATTTAGAATAAGCAAAGAGCTGTTTGGCACAGAACCTAAAAGCTAGTGGAGATCACTGGAGTAGCAGTGCCTACTACAGTGATTTCCATCTTCTAGAGCATGGATCACTAAATGACAGACCACAGTCTAGGTCCTATGCTAAATAGCCTGTAGAGTAGAAAGTTATATCAAGGGTTCCTCAGTGTTGAAAAGGTTGAGAAAAGCTGCTGTAGAGGAAAGATGTGTGGACATTGGTCAGGTCACATGATCGGTTCCCAGCACCGGCTTCAGAGGAGAGGAGGGACAGCCAACAACAGATACCCCATACTAAACCTATGGGTGACGTAATCACCCAGGCATTGCAGCCGTTGTCGGTGATCTCTCCCCTGAAGCCAGCCACTCATGAGATCACTAGACCAGACTGGAGCATCCAGGGAATAGGTAAGTATGCACATCAGTCTTCTACAGGGTAGTTAGTATAGGACTTAGAATGGGAGTGGGAACAGTTTAAGATTAGATAGAAATAGACTGAACGTCCACTTTAAGCTAATTTGCTTAATGTAAATGCAATATGTTTTACATACACCAAAGGTACTGTATAATTCAATCTAAGTATATGTATAGACAACACTTTTCTTTTACTTTTGAATAGAAAAGGAAATGTTTAGAACCTCATCGGGTTTTTATTGCCATCTGTGTTCCTGTTGTTGCACCCATCTATTTGTCCCTGTGACCAGAGTCAATGAGAAAGAAAGTGATGGGGAATCCAACATTTGTCAGAGTTGTTACCTGAACAAGAAGGGAAATCTTCCAAGGGGGACCACAGTTCCAGTGACAACTGTCTAAGAGGGGAATGCCCTCTGACGAAGCGATGACGAAACGTGTCAGTGCGTGACCACACAGCATCCTACGCCGTCATGCTATCTGGCTACCCAGCCCGGGAGCAACGCTCAACGAGAAGTCAGTTGAACGGGGCGAGGTGGACAAACGATAGTGATGAGATATTTGGAAGTTTTTATATGCCTGTTACAAGCCTTTTTTGAATTTGAACATCGTAAGTGCACATTTGTAAGGGGGATAATTTTATTATCAATAAATTTTACTGGATTACGCTATGTGCACATTTTTCTTTTGCTTGCTGTGAGCAATACTTAATGGAGAGACGCAGTGCCTTCTGACAGAGAGTGTTTAAAACACAAGCGTAATTCCCTGGGTTGTCTGGTAAGTTCATTACCTTAGGGGATTGTTGCACACGCGGTGTGGTGACAGTATTCAGCTGGACTTAACCCCTTATGAACTTTTCTGATGGACAATCTGTTACTCACGATATATCCATATTCAGACACTATTATTCCAATCAGTTTGTGTGATTGTTTAGCGCCGCTAATGTTAGGTTTTTTAAATACTTGACCTCCAGAAGGTTTTACCCCCTTCATGGTCAGAGTATTTTTTGCTATTCAGCACTATGCTACTTTAACTTGCAATTACTCAACCACGCAACACTGTACCCAAATGGAATTTATATCATTTTCACACAAATAGAGCTTCCTTTTGGTGGAATTTAATCACCACTTTTTTTTTTTTTTTTGCAATAAAATAGATATATATAAAAAAAGATAAGCAGAAAAATACAGAAAATGTTGAAGAAAAACCATGTTTTTCTTAGTTTCTGTTCTAACATTTTGCAAACAAATAATCTTTCTTCAGAAATTTAGGCCAAATCTATTCTGCTACTATTTCTATTTCTTTGGTAAAAATACCCAAATCAGTGTATATTTTTAAGTCTGTGCGAAAGGTATAGAATCTACAAACTATAGTGTATATATTTGAAAATGAATCAACCTTGATGTACTGATGGCCTATCTCATTTCTTGAGGCCCTAAAATGCTAGGACTGTACAAATACCCCCCAAATGACCCCCCTTTTTTTTTTTTTTTTTTTTTTTTTTTTTTAGAAAGGAGCCAGTCAAAGATATTTAGTAAGAGGCATGGTGAGTTTTTTTGAAGTTGTACTTTTTTTTATCATAAGTTTTTGGAAAATTAAGAATTTTTTTTTCACTTTTTTTTAAACATACTGTACAGTATATTGTACATAATGTGCAGTACAGTGTCATCATATGACTGGTGTGGTGGTGATCTGGGATACTGAATGGTGACAAACTAATTTTTTTTCTTTTTTTCACATTTTTATTTTTATTGTCATCAGAGTAGTTCAGTGTCACCATAGTGACACTGTATTACTCTGTGGGGGTGATCAGGGATTTTTTTTTTTACACTGTTGTTGCTTATAATAGTGATGATCACATTTATAAGTAATAGTTTTAACTGTCATGAATGATTTTCATTCACTACAGTTTGCTTACTATTGTGACCCTGTGATTGGCTATAGCCAATCACATGGTACAGAGTACTGTGATTGGCTCAGGTACCATGTGATAGCTGTGAGCCAATCACAGCATCACAATTGTAATCAAGCCATTTATGACAGGTTTGCTTACAAGTAATCATGTAATCGCTATGAATGGTGATAGCGATCACATGATACCCTGGCCGCTCACAGTGGCCAGGTACCGAGCACCATGGCCCGCTGTGTCCACCGCTCATATGCTGAGCAAAGTACCAGTAGGTCATCTAGCCTGGAGCTGCCGCACGCCCATAGTAAATGTACTGTGGGTGGATGGCAACTGGTTAACCATTCTCTGTGCTATTCAAATCTTGGCCATATGTACATTTAAATGCATTTGTCAAATTCTAGAGCAAATATGTCAGGAAGCAAATTTGATATGATATACATAAATGCTATGTGAAGAAATACTATCATACACTGCCGCATTATCAAAATTTGTAATAGCATTGAAGCACAAGCACATAAAAATGAAAATGTAATATTTTATGTACATACAACAAAAATGTCTCATTTATGTAATTTCATAGAAATAAGAATGTGGAGAGGAGGGGCAGTAACAATCTCCACCTCATCCAATCAGAGAACCCTTTGCATTCTTTGGGAAAATACAACGTGTTCTCTGAAAGACACCTGTGCTGAGGGAGTGACCACCTGTGTTCACTAAGCAGCAGGGCAACCACTCTGTGTTAGCCCCAAAAGCAAACAGCAATCACTCTAGTAGCCATGCCTACTACTGGAATTTCTATCTTCCAGGGGGATCAGCCAGGTATGGCATATGCATACTTACATTGATCCAAGCAGGACCAATGTAACTATGTAAAAATATTTATACCCAAACTTCAGCTTTAATGTGCTGACAAGACGCACGCTGATAGGAAGAGAAAGCAGAGTAACAGAGAGAGACAAGTTAATTACTGCACTGCTTCTCATTTTACTGTCCAATCATTGGCTGTGGCGGGTCCAGGACAACCTTGGCTCAGAAAGAACCAGCTGAATGATGCTGGCCATAAGGCTAGGTTCACATCCCTGTGTGTGGGGAGGAATGCGGCAAAATAGAGCACATTCCTGACCCACAGAGAAATGTGCTGCACTTTAGCAGACACGTGATGGTACCATTAAGAATTCCCAATGGCACCTCCATGCATCGTCAACCGTGGTGCAATTTTGGGTGCGCTAAGCTACATGATGCCACAACTTACACAACTTACTGTCACTGTTTTTTTTTTTAATGGAGCTGTGTGCAGACAGCCTATCTTACTCCATGGAGACGCAGCAGGTCCTAATTTGACAGTGTGTATTTGGAGTCACTCACCCACACCTGCACACCTGTCACATTAGGACCTGTGGGTGTGTTCATACAGCCGCTGCGTCCCCTGAGTAACAGAGAAGAGAGTGATGTCACCAGCAGACCAGGATCTCCAAAATGGGTCCAAAGCTTTGATCAGCGATCACATCGTTACATCAGATTGCAATGTTTCGGAGCCACCCAGGACCCCCCCATCAGACGTCACATGCCCGATGATATCTGCTGTAACGAAGTGATCGCTGATCAAAGCTTTGGACGTATTTTGGAGATCTTGGTGTGCTGGTGTCATCACTCTCTCTCTCTGACTATTCACGGTTCCAGCTGGTGGTCGCTTCAGCACCCACTTACACATACAGCCATCTCTACAGGAAGGTGTGTGCTTGGAATAGTGCTTTGGGACCCATGGAGTAACAGGTGGCTCCAATCGCACAAACAAACTGCACATTCACACTGTATGTGCCAGAGAACCAGTGTAAATGAGCCCCTCATTTTTCTAAATCATTTTTTTACATTTTATTTACATTTATTTACATTTTTTTTTACAACTCCATTGGAGGAGGAGGGGGGCTTTGGTGAAATACCAGGGGTCTAAACAGACCCCCGATGTCTCACTTTTGACACAGAGAAAGAAAATTGGGACATCCTCAATCTTTCTCCACAGCCTCAGCTGTACTGCAATGAATGAACAGGGAGTGCTCTGTACAGAGGCTCCCTGTTCCTTCACAAACTGAAGCATAGTAAACACAGTTTACTATGCTTCTGTTATGAATAGACACAGTGAGTGATTGTTACCAATCACTCTTTGCATTCATTTAAAAAATGAAGTGGCTGTCCACGTTCTGATTTCCCGTGCTGCTTGGGTCCCCTGTGTGTCCTGCAGAGCTTCCCCTCCTCTCCCACTCACTGACTGCTGCAAGACACAGCTGTACTGCAATGAATGGACAGGGAGTGCTCTGTACAGAGGCTCCCTGTTCCTTCACAAACTGAAGCATAATAAACAGTTTACTATGCTTCTGTTATGAATAGACACAGTGAGTGATTGTTACCAATCGCTCTTTGCGTTCATTTAGAAAATGAAGTGGCTGTCCACGTTCTGATTTCCCGTGCTACTTGGGTCCCCTGTGTGTCCTGCAGAGCTTCCCTTCCTCTCCCACTCACTGACTGCTGCAAGACACAGCTGTACTGCAATGAATAGGGAGTGCTCTGTACAGAGGCACCCTGTTCATTCACAAACTGAAGCATAGTAAACCCAGTTTACTATGCTTATGTTATGAATAGACACAGCGAGTGATCGGTACCGATCACTCTTTGTGTTCATTTAGAAAAGGAAGGGGCTGTCCATGATCTGATTTCCCGTGCTGCCTGGGCCCCCTGTGTGTCTTGCAGAGCTTCCCCTCCTCTCCCACTCGCTGACTGCCACAAGGCACAGGGGAGCCTGGGAAGCAGGGGGGGAATCAGATAGTGGACACAGTGGGTGATCGGGGGAACAATTACTTGAACGGATCCCCCTGTGTGGCTCTCCCTTCTACTTGCCTAAACTACCTGAAGATCTGAAAAATCTCAACCACAATAATCAGTCATATGAATTTTTACACCTTTCATGTGCAATGCAATTATCAGTGATGGCAGGTTGCTGAAGTTGTCCTATGAACACCCACTTCCCACCAGGTTTGATAAAGGTAAGATGTGGTTAGCAGGGGGCATGGATATTAAAGGGACAATGATGGATTCTGATGGAGAGAGGCAGTGTAAAAGGACAGCATTTCATCAGCTGGGATGCAGGCTCTGATTAGGCTGCTGCAGCCTGCGATTGCATGCATTTTCTGGCCTGCAACTTGCCACCCAGCAGTAATTTTGTGAGAGTTTGCATGGCAATCTGATGCAGCACTGTTATAAGACATACAGTACAAGGATGAATGGCTGGGCTGGGGTTCATGTTCACTATAAATGGAAAGTGCTGCATGTACATACCCAACATTTTGAGATGGGAATGAGGGACACCTACTATCAAACGTATGTAGGCATAGGACACGCCCCCCCGCCACACCCACTTAAAGGAGATTTAACCAAAAAAAAGGTTAATTAAATCCACAAGGAATTTTTTTACCACAACTATTCCTTTATATTGGCTGTTAAAATGTACAAATGCAGCAATTTAGAATTTGAATGAAAGGTTTAGCACTGGGAAACACTTTTTGAAAGATAAAAAGTGCATTTTATATATAACTATATAGATCAGACCAAAATGAGGGACAAATGAGGAGGGAGGGAGAAAGAGGGACAGAGGGACATTGTTCCAAATCAGGGACATTCCCTCGAAATCTGGGACAGTTGGGAGCTATGCATGTAGTAGTGGGCAAAGCATCTTTTTTAGCACAGAAGTGCTGTAATCATTTCATTGAGTTTCACTGGCCAACGCAGAGACAAGACAATTTGCCTCATTTCCTATGGTATCAGTTCACATCAATGTGCTACATGCAGTCTTTTTTTTTTTTTTTTTTTCAGAGAAGTGGGCTGCGAGAGAAATCACGGTATGCCCTACACCAATTGTGCAATTTCAATACATTTGCAAGGAAAAAAAGTATCCCAGCAGTCTTGCGTTTGGTGCAGCTGCTGGTGTGAATCAGCCTTTAAATGTAAACTATATTTTACAAGTGTGACATGTCTGATCACCAAACTTAAGACTATGTATACAGTCTATATTTTAAATATTATGAATGTTCAAACGATGACTTGATATATACATAGATTTCCATATATTTAGTCACAAAGAAGAGTATTTATATATGCAAAAGAATACTAATTAAATTTAAAATGAATTAAAGTAATAATTAAAGTAATCTGTCCATGTCTGGATTTATATCACAGAGCAATACAGGATTCACTCTGGACGTGACCATTTGGAATATATATTGCAGCATACAAGCCTAGACGTATTCTCAAAGTTGCAGCCAAAATACAACATGCAAAAACTGATGACATTCCACTACTTAGAACATGACAATGGCAATTTTTTTTTTTTTTTTTAATCACTTCATTTTTTATTGTTATTTTTTCATACAGACAATAACTAAAACAACAAAGAATATACAACCCTGGCACATAATAAAAACACACAAAAAAAAACAAAAAAAAAAAAAACAACCCCTCCTATGCCCGTACTCTTTTCTCTCCCCCCCTCCATATTCCATCCTCCAATTATATATCCAAAATATCAAGCCATCTTCTCCATATCTTTTCAAAATTCCCTGGGTGTCCTCTATGCAAAAAAATTTATTTTTCCTTACCTAGGGTTTCCCTTATTTTTATCTTCCACTCTGCTACTGTACGTGGAAATGGTGATGTCCACGTCTGTGCTATAAGCTTACGAGCCTGAAATAGGCTCCTAATTATTGAAATCCTATATTTACCCGGGATTTCTTCTTCATCCAGGATACCCAAAAGGCACCCCTCTGGGTCTGGAGAAAACCCGGTCCCAAAAACACTATTAATCATAAATACCACCTCGTTCCAATAACGATGGAGTTTGGGATAAATAGAATTAAACAGGAATTTCTTCTTTGTTTCAATATGCTCTACATACAACACTCTTATGCCGCGTACACATTGATCGAACATTCCGACAACGAAATCCTGGAATTTATTTTCTGACGGATGTTGGCTCAAACTTGTCTTGCATACACACGATCGCACAAATCTTGTCAGAAATTCTGAACGTCAAGAACACCGGTGACGTACAACACGTACGACGAGCCGAGAAAAATGAAGTTCAATAGCCAGTGCGGCTCTTCTGCTTGATTCCGAGCATGCGTGGAATTTTGTGCATTGGAATTGTCTACACAGGATCGGAATTTCCGACAACGGATTTTGTTCTTGGAAAATTTGAGAACCAGCTCTTAAATTCTTGTTGTTGGAAATTCCGACAAAAAATGTCCGATGGAGCCTACACACGGCTGGAATTTTTGAGAACAAGCTCCTATAGAACATTTGTTGTCGGAATGTCCGATCGTGTGTACGCGGCATTATTGTTCTTGTGGCAAATTTGCTTTGTACACCAACTGCAGGGCTTTTTTTCAGGGGGAACTTGGTGGAACTCAGTTCCACCACCTCTGGGTCAGACCCTTTGGTGCCTGCTCACCACAATCACTTGTAAACACACAAGTCTGGTTTCTGTGTTTACAAGTGACAGCTGTGCACTCTGTATGTAATGCAATCCTGGTATTTAAGGCCCCTTTAAGACCCTCCTACTGTTTTCGTGAAATTTGACTGAACACACCCACTATTTGATGTCATTTGGAGGGTGTGTGTAGGGGGAGGGGTTTTGGGGGGTCGTGGTTGAGTTCCAGCACCTATTGTTTGAGAAAAAAAGCCCTGACCATATGTATAGGTTTACCTTACTTTTTAAAGTGGTCTCAGTTGAGTGTTGGGGATACCCCAAACCAATGTCATTTTTTGTTTTTGTGCGAATATTGAAAACGGATTTGGTGATCTAGCTGAGATCCTCTCCTCGTGCCCTTTCTGCCCCCCTATTGGACAGCAGGGCTTCCCTTTGCATGTTGCTGATATTTGCATAGTACACTAACCCAACTGTAATATCTTAGGAGGCTCTGAGAAGAAGCCTACTACACCTGACTGTGTACTCGCTATTGATTGCTTGGGACCACCTCAGAAAGAAAGGCGAGTCCACAGGCTTGCTGCAAAGAAATCCTGTTATCAGTATAATGTTGTCATTTCAAACCTCTTTCAGTTCTGTACATTTTATTTTACCTGATTCTTATGCTTCAGCTTTAATACTTTCCGAGTCACTGACCTGGGACAGGTAGGTAGATCACATGTATAGCTGTATGCTTGTCCTGCTTTAGTGATCCTGAAAGTATTAACGTCATAGACTCATAGGAGGCACATTTGTTTTTGCTATTTATTCTGGTAAACACTAGAGAAATACACCATCTAATAAATAAAAAATACAAAAATATAGTGTATTTCTGCAATACACATATTTGCCCAATTTTGGATCCCTTTAAAGTGGAAGAAAACTTCCACCCTTAGCTTTTACCTATAGGTAAGCCTAGAATAAGGCTTACCTATAGGAAGTGTAAATATCTCCTAAACGTGCGCCATTTAGGAGATATTTACTGTACAAGCAGCCAGTGACATCACTGGCACGTGCGCTCTAAATGAACGGGCACTCGCGCTGTTCCTTCAGAGCCCTGTGCCATAACTGGCGGCTCCCCTGTGCATGCACGGATGTGACATCAACCCGGAAGCAAGATGAGTGAAGATGGGAGCGCCGGCAGCTCTGACAACTCAGCGCTGGAAGAGGTTTGTTTTAAAGAGTCTGCTCACATAATTTGTAATAAAACATCTTTGTCATTCTGAAGCTTCCCTCCAACCACTTTGCATATTATTTTATATATATATTGTGACTGTACTTGCCAAATATGCTGCAGAAATCTCCCTCCACTAAGTCTAGCTGCATCCGTTTTAACTGTGGGCAGCTGAAGCTGCTGCCTGTTCACTTCCTGATTTACACAGACACACAGAGGCACACCTCCAGCTCTGCAGCTCTCATTGGCCCTCTTATGACTCATCCGCCCCTCCCTTCCTGGCAAATTCTCACAAGAGTGAGAGAGCTGTGCATGATGTCATAAGCCTAGGCTTTTTACCTGACAAGAAACAGCAAGTGGACTATATAAGGTATTTACTGGCAGAAAAAAAAATGTTTTACTATCCAAAGTTAAAACAACAAGGGCAGAAGATTTAATAGATGGAAACATGAAAAAATGACTGAAGTTCTGCTTTAAAGTAAATGTAAAGCTTCCATTTTTTTTAAAATAACAAACATGTCATACTTACCTTCACTGTGCAGTTCGTTTTGCACAGATTGGCCCAGATTTTCGACTTCTGGGGTCCCCGGCGGCTCCTCCCCGCATCGTATAACCCCCTAGGAGAAGCGCTCTCACGGAGGGTTACCTTGCGGGCGTGCTCCTGAGTCCATCATTCGGCGTTCATTCATCGCCGAATGTAGGACTCGGCCCCGCCCCCCCAGCGCCCACATCATTGGATTTGATTGACAGCAGTGGGAGCCAATGGCTGCGCTGCTATCAATCTATCCAGTCAAGAGCTGGGACCCTCGGGCAGAGGAAGAGCGCGTCTCCGCCGAAAGAAATTCCAGGGTTCAGGCAAGTAAAATGGGGGGGCTGGTCACTGCCAGGTGTTTTTTCACCTTAATGCATAGGAAGATGAAAAAACACGAGGGTTTACAACCCCTTTAAGGTAAATTTAACATATTGTGCTAGTTTGCAATGCATACTAGTGCATTATGACATTACTTTGCAGGGTAAGAAGAAAAGAAAAACGTCCAGCGGTTCACAACCGCTTTAAAGATACTGTAAGTAAGACAAATACTTTTTTTGTTCTCTCTTGATCTGCTCTTTAATCCTGTTGTGGCCGACAACACACAGCTTTTTTTTTTTTGTTGACTGAATGGTGTCAGCCCTGCCCAGTTGTCTTTTGCTAAACTAGTTAACCAGGCACCTTTCTATTATAAAGCTCATTCATTCTGTAGAGCACTTTAAAGCGGAGTTCTGCCTGAAAAAAAAAACAAATACTGCAGCTGCTGACTTGTAAAATAAGGACACTAACCTGTCCAGGGCACCCACAATGTCCTCACCCGAAGCCGACCTGTCCCTCGGCTCCCGGGCGGAGGCGCCAACATCTTCACTAAGGGAATCAGGAATTTGCACTTATCAAACAAATAATAACATATTTATAACATTTTGTTATAAATATAATATAACAAAATGTTTTCAATGGTGTATTTAAAGTGACACTAAACTCTATTCAAGTATGCACTGTCTACTGCTCATTCCATACAAATACAAATGAGGAGGAAGAGGAAAGGTTCAGAAGCTCATGGAGGATAAGGAGAATAAGGCAGAAAAAATACAATAAAAAACTATTTAATCAAAAATACATTACAGGGCTGAAAAAAGTAGTGAATGTGTATGAATTATTTTCAGAGAATAAGGATATTGTTTTCATTTTAGCAGACCGAAAGGGAACAAATAAGAAGCATAATTTAATGTAGGGTTTTTTTTTTTTTTTTAAGAATATCCATGAATCCAACCAAATACTACTACTACTACTACTACTACTACTACTACTACTACTACTACTACTACTACTACTACTGGGGAAAAAAAGCAGACACTAGCCACTGCAATGTTAGAGCAATAAATCATACTATGTCATTACAGTATAACACAAAGCATAGTAATTATAGTGGTAGCTCGTATAAGCAAAACTGCAAAACCAGCATAGCACATGTCTGTTTGATCATCAAAACATAACTGGAAAAAAAAGGAAAGCAAAACATAAGTTGCTACAAACATCTAGTATAAATAAAAGTATCTGAATGCTGAAAATAAGGTAGCTTTTTTTTTTTTTTTTTTTTTTTTTTTTTACTTTCTTCCACAGACAGCATACTATCACATTAATATCATTTTTATACAAAAGACAGTCGGGAAGCCTGATTCAGCACTTCCTTGTCATCCTGTGTTTAGGGTTATTATATTATTATCAGTCTAAAAGTTGCATTGTCATCTCAAGTCATGTGATATTGCAACTTTCTATTTTCCCACAGTATCACTGTGCTGTTTTTATTTAATTTATATTAATGTATTCCTCCAACACCATTTTCCCGAACTATAATGAATGATGTTTAGTGTTAAAATAAGAAGTGAATGAAAACTGCAATCAAAAGCTTGTGAATAAAAATAAAAAAAAAATTAAAATGACTATTTCTTGTGTGTTTCCCATATGTTTTTTCGATTAGCTTCACATGTTTTAAAAGAAAAAGTATCTTTGCAGTGCAATAAATCTCTACCATATGCATCGTTTCTATGTATTTCTGAGCAAAATAGCTTGTGCCTATTGCGACATAGTTGACATGAAAGCAATGATTACACGCTTGTGCCTGTAAAGTGTATTTATAGCCTTTTTTTTTTTTTTTTTAGAATGTAGAAGGGTTAGGTCCTCTGTCAAGTTTTTATTGCTTTCTGTGACCCCAGAGGACCTAGCCCTTCAACACTCTAAAAAAAAAAAAAAAAAAAAAAAAAAAAAAAAAAAAGGCTATATATACACTTCACTCTCTCTATTGGTCCTTTTGGCTAAAAAAAACCCTGATAGGTGTCCTAATCCCTCCTTACTCTATCCAAAACTAAAATACATTTTTGGTTCAGTTATATATTAACTCAGTAATAAACCCAAAAGCAAGCATATTTTGCAGCTTACCAATTCTAAGATGTGATGTCTGCATTAGTTTCCTTTATTTTGTTTTTTTTTCTTTTATTTTCATCTGTGATCTGGCCAGTAAGTCTGTTGTTTTTCATCAGAACAAGCTCTCTTGCAGTTACAGGGATGAGACAAACCATTTAACACTGACAGGGGTGCATACAATGATCAGTTTTCATTTATCTATGTGAAACCTTTAACCCAAAACGAAAAAAAAAAAAAAGAAACCTGTTTGATGTAAGAGATTATAAAGTATTAAAGGGGTTGTAAACCCTCACCGTTTTTTACCTTAATGCATTCTATGCATTAAGGTGAAAAACATTTTTTAATGCAGCAGCACCCCCGAGCCCCCTTTATATTTTACCTGAGCCCTGAAATTTGCACGATGGGAACGAGCACACCAGCTCCGGCCTGATTGGATAGATTGATGGCAGCGCATCCATTGGCTCCCACTGCTGTCAATCAAATCCAATGACACGGGTGCTGGGGGGCGGGGCCGAGTACGGCATTCGTGTCTATGGACGCAAATGCTGGACTCGGGAGCGCGCCGCAGGGTAACCCCGTTGGGAGAACGCTTTTAGGGGGTTATCTAAAGGGGGGAGAAGCCGCAAGAGCCACCGGGGACCCCAGAAGAGGAGGTTTGGAGCCACTCTGTGCAAAACGAGCTGCACAGTGGAGGTAAGTATGATATGTTTGAAATTTAAGAAAAAAAAATAAAAACCCTTACAATCACTTTAACTGGAGTTCAGCTTCAATTTGTTGGTGTATCTAAATCTGCTAGTCCATCTAACACACACTCCCCCCAGACTGACAATGCTGCTATCCAAATTTGCTCCATGTGCTCCTTCATCTAAAATGAAAACAGAGGAAAATAAGTAAAAAAAAAAAAAAAAAAGAAGAAGAAAAAACGAATGCAGCCACCACATCTAATGATTGGTAAACTGCAATATATTATATTTACATTTTCCCTACGCTACCCACAACTAAAAAGGTTTTTTAATAAAGCGCCCCTATATTGAAAAAGGGTGGGCATGGATTAAAGACTCACCCAGGTTGACAAAGCTCATGACCATGTCAGCATCATTGAGAAACGCGCTGTCCTGGGCACTGGCCAGTGGACTGTTCAGTAGACTCTTGACCTTCATGTGATGGCTGTGAGGGTATGTTCTGTGTGTCCAGTCTCTAAGGTCCATTCCCTGTTCCTGACCAGACATGGCATTATACAGGTCCAGCATGAAGAGGGGAGCAGAGTTGAGTCTCCCAGGCTGGTGCAGCTGAGCAGGACTAAGTCCATGCACCGGTCTTGGTCTATGGGGCAGTCCAAGGATGGAGAGGATCTCCTTCTGCATCTCCCTCTTTTCGTGGTTCTTCAAGCGCCTGTATAAGAAGCCACTGTCCATGTTAGCTCTTCTGCTGCTTTCAACCAGTGTCCCTTGTGCCAGGGACAGCAGCAGGGAGCAGGAGACCCAGAGTGACCAAGAAATGGGTAAAGCTGACCTCTCCATGCTCCCTGCCAGGGAATGAGCAGGGTCCAAGTAGTCCACCTATAGTAGATATTACTGATGCTCTGAAGACCAGCTCAAGGAGAACATTTCAAATGTACACTTCCATTTCCTCCTGAGTAATGCAGGCTGATGGTCCTCAAGGCAGTGTACAGAGAGATGGGAAGCACCTGCCTAGTACCTGCCAGTCAGCTCCCACTTTCCTTCTGAAGGTCTCCTTCAGTATTGCTCATCATATGTCTGTATCCTGCCCAGAAAAGTCATCATCTCACATACCATCCCAAGGACACCAGCTGCTGATTAATGGCAACAAATGAAATGGTGTGGAAATGAGCCTCAGAAAGGAGAGGAGCCGTTATCATCACATGTGCTGTGCTCTATTTCCCCGGGTCATACACCCTTTTCAATGAGAAGAGAAAACTTCTTACAGCTTTCTGTGCTTTGCTCTTCTTCCATCGCATGTACTGACTCACTTCTTCTGCACAGGGATTTATGTGCGGGCAACACGGGCCCACAGGAGACATCTAGTGGCCGTTCTGTAGAATGAACCGATTCAAGTCAATCCCAGGCACAGAGACTTACATGCTAGAGACACAGCGCAGACTTTGTTCGCAGGGAAGCAGAAAAAGGTTAAGGCTCTGTTCACACCTAGGTGTTGCTGTTTTACATGCGTTTTTCGGGCGGTTTTGTAGAGTTTTTGTACAGGCGTTTTCAAGGTTAAAAGGTCACCAATGTAAAATAATTAAAAACGCCTATAATCTGCCAAAAAAGAAGCTCCTGTACTTTTTTGAGCAACTGGCATTTTGCTTTAGGGGACAATGCTCAGATGTGAACAGGAAACATTGAATTGAATGGGATTTGTCTTGTTGGGCATTTTTAGAGCTGAGGCTAATGCCGCGTACACACGGTCGGACTTTTCGTCTACAAAAGTCCGACGGACGCCGACGGACCAAAGCCGGCGGACAATCCAATCGTGTGTGGGCTTCCCCGGACTTTCAGTGGACTTTTCCAGCTGCAAATCTGACGGACTTTAGATTTTAAACATGCTTCAAATCTTTACGTCGTAACTCCGCCGGACGCAGAAATCCGCTCGTCTGTATGCTAGTCCGACGGACAAAAACCCACGCTAGGGCAGCTATTGGCTACTGGCTATCAACTTCCTTATTTTAGTCCTTTTGTATGTCATCACGTACGAATCCGTTGGACTTTTGTGTGATCGTATGTAGGCAAGTCCGTTCGTTAGAAAGTCCGCCGCAAGTCCGCCAAAAGTCCGTCGAAAGTCTGTCGGACAGGCTGTCGGACTTTTGTAGCCGAAAAGTCCGACCGTGTGTACGCGGCATTAGGCCCCATTCACACCCGGGTGTTTGTAGCTTGAAACCTGAAGCTACAAAACGCTGGAGGGGAAAAAATCAATTACTCTCTATGGAGATGGTTCACATCTCCACGCCAAAACACCTGAAGCTCAAATAAGTTCTGGAACCTTTTTTTTTAGGCAGATTTGGGCGTTTTTCTGCTTTTTACATTGGTGACCCTTTGACCTGTACAAAATCGCAGCAAAAATCGTGGCACAATCGCATGGCTTTCTGCCTGAAAACGCTACGCTCAGGTGTGAATGGGGCCTTAGAGCATAAAAACGCCCAAAACCGCCTAGCAGAGCCTAAGGCCCCATTCACACCTGAGCATTTTGTAGCTTGAAGCCTGAAGCTACAAAACGCTGGAGGGGAAAAAAATCAATTATTGTCTATGGAGATGGTTCACATCTCCACTCCAAAACGCCTGAAGCCAGAAGCCCCAAAACGCCTGAAGCTCAAACAAGTTCTGGAACTTTTTTCTAGGCAGATTTGGGCGTTTTTCTGCTTTTTATATTGGTGACCTTTTGAACTAAACAAAATCGTGGCAAAAATGTGTCAAAATCGCAGCAAAAACGAATTAAAACGCGCCAAATCACGGTAAAATCACACAACTTTCTGCCTGAAAATGCTACGCTCAGGTGTAGAGGCTCCATGCACACTGGCGTAAAAAACGTTGCTTCTACAGGAGTTTTGTGTTCTGCCTGTAGAAGCAACTCAGTGTTATCCTATGTGGCCATGCACATTAGAACGTTTACAGGCATATTTTGAGATCAACGTTTAGAGGTAGGAAAAAAAACCCCCTTCTTATTCGCGTTTCTGATTTGAGCTCACTGGCAGAAAAAAGGTAAAACTCTCCTAAACTTGTCTAAATTCTGTACAAGAAATGCTCAATATGAGCTTTTTTTAGAGCCCTTGCACACTGGGGCGGGGGGCGGCGTCGGCGGTAAAACGCCGCTCTTATTAGTAAAACCGCCCCGCTAGCGGCCGAGAAAGGGTTAAATACCACCGCAAAGCGCCTCTGCAGAGGCGCATTGCCGGCGGTATAGCCGCGCCGTCCCATTGATTTCAATGGGCAGGAGCGGTAAAGGAGCGGTATAAACACCGCTCCTTCACCGCTCCGAAGATGCTGCTGGCAGGACTTTTTTTACCGTCCTGCCAGCGCATCGCTCCAGTGTGCAAGCCCTCGGGGCTTTCACACTGGGATGACAGCAGCGGCACTTTTGGGGCGGTTTGCAGGCGCTATTATTAGCGCAATAGCGCCTGCAAACTGCCCCAGTGTGCAAGGGCTCTTACTCCAAAGAGAACAGACATTTTTTTAAAGTCTTTTTAAGACTTAATGGGGCGTACACACGGTCAGACTTTTCGGCTACAAAAGTCCGACGGATGCCGACGGACCAAATCCGGCGGACAATCTGATCGTGTGTGGGCTTCCCCGGACTTTCAGCGGACTTTTCCAGTCGCAAATCTGGCGGACTTTAGATTTGGAAATTGCTTCAAATCTTTACCCAGAAATCCGCTCGTCTGTATGCTAGTCTAACGGACAAAAACCGACGCTAGGGCAACTATTGGCTACTGGCTATCAACTTCCTTATTTTAGTCTGGTGTATGTCATTACATACGAATCAGTCGGACTTTTGTGTGATCGTATGTAGGCAAGTCCGTTCGTTAGAAAGTCTCCCGCAAGTCCGCCAAAAGTCCGTTGAAATTTTGTCGGACGAGCTGTCGGACTTTTGTAGCCAAAAAGTCCAACCGTGTGTACGCCCCATAAGAAGTAGGGTTTGGCTTGTAGAAGGGTTCATGCACACGGTCCTTAAAAAAACGTTGCTTCTACAGGAGTTTTGTGATTTGCCTGTAGACACAGCTCAATGTTATCCTATGTGTCCATGTACATTAGGACATTGAGAGGCGGATTTCAAGCTCACTGTTTAGAGGCAGGAAAAAACCCTTCTGGTTTGCGTTTTTATGGCAGAAAAAAACACTAAATGCTCCTAAATACCTGTAAAAAATGCTCTATAAGAGCGTTTTTTTTGTTCTGCCAAAGGGAACTGGCATTTATTTAACCGCCTTAAGACCAGTCGCCACAGTTGTACTGGGCAGGTTGGCTCTCCTGGGCGATTTGCCGTCATTGTACGTCGGCTGCTTTAAGAGCTCTAGGGGGCGTGCCGCCGGAGCCGATCCATGTGACCAGGGGCTGCAATGTCCACCGCCCAACCCGCGATCGCTACACAGAGAGTCAGAACAGGGATCTGTCGTAAATGGACAGATCCCCGTTCTGATAGGGGAGGAGAAACAGATCTGCTTTTCCTAGTGATTAGGAACAGCAATCTGTCTCCTCCTCCAGTCAGTCAGATCCCCCCCCCCTCCAAATTTAGAAACATCTCCCTAGGGAACACAGTTAACCCCTTGATTGCCCCTAGTGTTAACCCCTTCCCTAGCAGTGACATTTACACAGTAATCAGTGCATTTTTATAGCACTGATCGCTGTATAAATGTCAATGGTCCCAAAAATGTGTCAAAAGTGTCTGATCTGTCCGGCGCAATGACGCAGTCCCACTAAAAATCGCATATCGCCGCCATTACTAGTAAAAAAAAAATAAAAATGCCATAAATCTATCCTCTATTTTGTAGATGCTATAACTTTTGTGCAAACCAATCAATATATGCTTATTGTGATTTTTTTTACCAAAAATATGTAGAAGAATACATATTGGCCTAAACTGATGAAGAATTTTTTTTTTTTTTAAATTTTTGGGATATTTATTATAGTAAAAAGTAAAAAATATTGTTTGTTTTTTTTCCAAAATTGTCGCTCTTTTTTTGTTTATAGCACAACAAATAAAAACCACAGAGGTGATCAAATACCACCAAAAGAAAGCTCTATTTGTGGGAAAAAAAGGTCATCAATTTTGTTTTGGGTACAATGTCACATGACCGTGCAATTGTCAGTTAAAGCGACGCAGTGCCGTATCACAAAAAATGGCCCGTTCATTAAGGGGGAAAATCTTCCGGTCTTTAAGTGGTTAAAGTGATTGTAAAGGACCCATTCAGTTCAAAATAGAAATTGAAGGCATACCTCCCAACTTTTTGAGATGGGAATGAGGGACACCTATCAGCAAAAGTATGTGGGCATAGGATACACCCCTTGCCACGCCCCCTTAAAGGAGACTTGTACAAAAAAACAAGATTGGTTAAACCCACACGTGCTTTTTTAACCACTACTACCTTTTATTATAGCTTTTGGAATTTACAAATGCAGCAATTTAGAAATCAGTTTAGGGCTGGAAAACACTTTTTGATAGATAAAAAGCGCATTTTATATACATCTATATAAACCAGACCAAAATGAGGGACAAATGAGGAGGAATGAGGGACAGAGGGACATTGCTCCAAATCAGGGACAGTCCCTTTATCCCTCTAAATCAGCGACAGTCGGGAGCTATGATTAAAGGCAAAACATTTGTGTATATATATATATATATATATATATATATATATATATATATATTTATAAATACCTTTTTCCCTTTTTAATAAGTGATCACATTCTCTCTGTTGCATAAGAGCTGGGGGAGGAGAGGCAGCAGGACACTGAGCTTCCCAATGAATGGCTGTGCAGCGGGGGCATGTCAGGACAAATCTGATCATTGGAGGAGAGCAGGCTGAGTTTCCAGCATAGCTAGAGTACTGACCACGGTGTGCTTTCCTGCTTAGGCTTTATGCACACATAGCCTACTTTGACCCCTGGCCGGTGGTCAAACTGTTTCTATATTGAACGAGATTCTTCCACGTTCGGGAGAGGGAGGTTGAGCAGCTCCTAAACTATCCTAAAAGCCTTTGTGTACATGGACATATAGGAGTGAATTCACTAACGTTTACCGTATGCGATAAGGGTATCATATTACTCATTTGCATAAATTATTGCATGCGGCAAATTAAGTCCAATTTATTAAAAAAAAAAAATTAGGATTATGCTGTATTTACCGGGAAAAAAATGTGATGGTAAATATGGCTTTAAAAACACTTAAGCTCAATTCACAAACAGGTCAGAGAGTAAAAAAGCATGCGATATTTATCATCAGGGTTTTCCTGGTAGTATCACATGTGGTATTTGTAAAAAAAAGTGTGGGTCGAGGGGACCCCCACGCTGATTTTTGTCTAAAAGCTGGTTGCTGTGGAGCGGGCGGGGAAGCCCTTACCACTTGCGGACCGACCGCCATCGTTTTACTTCGCTACTTTGAAGAGGAATATTGTTGTTATGGCAGCAGGCTAGCTGCCATAACCCCCGTATCCTCTTCTTTGGCCGGCAGTCCGTTTTCAGATAAAAGTGGTCTCTGCGGCGGATTTTTTTCAAATGACATTTAATTATTTTTTTTATTAATGCATTTTAGTGTAAATATGAGATCTGAGGTCTTTTTGACCCCCCAGATCTCATATTTAAGAGGTCCTGTCATGCTTTTTTCTATTACAAGGGATGTTTACAGTGTAAAAATAAAAAATAAAAGGTGAAATAAATAAGAAAAAAATAAATACATTTTTAAATGCGCCCTGTCCTGCCAAGCTCGCGTGCAGAAGTGAACGCATATGTGAGTAGCGCCTACATATGAAAACGGTGTTCAAACCACACATGTGAGGTATCGCCACAATCGTTAGAGCGAGAACAATAATTCTAGCCCTGGACCTCCTCTGTAACTCAAAACATGCAACCTGTAGAATTTTTTAAACGTTGCCTATGGAGATTTTTAAGGGTAAAAGTTTGTCACCATTCCACGAGCGGGCGCAATTTTGTAGCGTGACATGTTGGGTATCAATTTACTCGGCATAACATTATCTTTCACGATATTAAAAAAAATTGGGCGAACTTTACTGTTACTTTTAATTAAAAAAAAACAAAGTGCACGTGTAAGACCGCTGCGCAAATACGGTGTGACAGAAAGTATTGCAATGACCGCCATTTTATTCTCTAGGGTGTTAGAAAGAAAAAAAAAACGTTTTGGGGGTTCTAAGTGATTTTCTAGCAAAAAAAATGTTTTTAACTTGTAAACATCAAATCTCAGAAAGAGGCTTGGTCCTTAAGGGGTTAACAACCCATGACTCATCAGCGGTTTGCCCGCTGACAGCTGAATGTAAAAAAAAGCTGAAAAATGTTGTGGGGTCCCCCCAATGCATACCGAGCCCTTTGGGTCTGGTATGGATCTTAAGGGCAACCCCACACTAAAATAAAAAAATGGCGTAGGGTCCCCCCCAAAATCCATACCAGACCCTTATGCAAGCAAGCAGCCCGGCAGGTCAGGAAAGGGGGGTGAGTGAGCACCCCCCCTCCTGAACCATACCAGGCCACCTGCCCTCAACATGGGAGGGTGGGTGCCCCCCCTGCCCCAAAGTACCTCGTCCCCATGTTGATGGGGACAAGGGCCTCATCCCTAGAACCCTTGCCGGTGGTTGTGGGGGTCTATGAGCCATATACTGGTCCCCCATGTGAATGAGTATGGGGTACATTGTACCCCTACCAGTACCCATTCACCAAAACCGTGTAAAAGTGAATAAAGACAGGAGGCAGTTTTTGACAATTCCTTTATTAAAAAATAAAAAATAAATGTCCCCCGATGTAGATCCATTGGCAGTCACGACGCCTGCCGCAACATAGACCCGAAAAAAGAAAAGAAAAGTTCAGCTCCTGACGAACGCTCCCGCGGTCTTTCTGCTCTGCATTGTGACAGTTCTTATATAGGGAAGGGGTGGCCACCCCACCCCCTTTTTATTTTGACGTGGGGTTCCCCTTAAAATCCATACCAGATCTGAAGGGCCTGGTATGCATGGGGGGGGCCACACTGTTTTTCTTACATAATTTTTTACTGTCGGCTTTAAGTCAGCTGATAAGTCATCGGTTGTTAAGGACGTAGTGGTCGGCTTCCCAGCCCGCTCCTTAGCAACCTGCTCAAAACTGCTTCCTGTCTTTATTCAATTTTACTTCCAGATTCCCATAAGCCCCTCGCCCGCAGACCCCCGCAACCACCGCTCATGGTTGTGGGGATGAAGTCCAGCCTCCCTGCCCCACAGCACCCACCCCCCCATGTTGAGGGCATGTGGCCTGGTATGGCTTAGGAGGGGGGCGCTCGTTCGTCGTGCCCCCCTTTCCTGACCTGCCGGGCTGCATGCTTGGATAAGGGTATGGTATAGATTTTGGGGGAGACGCCGTTTTTTGGGGGGTTTTTTGGCGTAGGGTTCCCCTTGTGTCCATTCAGACATGGAGCTGCGACTCGGCCCGGCCCCGCCCCTTTTCCCTCCTCATTGGCTGACTTCAGCCCCAGAAGGTTTACCCCCCTTCATGACCAGGCTGTTTTTTGAGATGCGGCACTGCGTTACTTTAAGTGACAATTGCGTGGTCATCCGACACTGTACACAAATAAAATTGATGTCCTTTTTTTCCCCACAAATAGAGCTTTCTTTTTGTGGTGTTTGATCACCGCTGCGGTTTTTATTTTTTGCGCTATAAACAAACAAAAAACCATTTTGAAAAAAAAAACAATATTTTTTACCTTATGCTATAAAACATATCCAATAAAAAAGATATGTTTTAAACCATAAAGTAAAAAATATTGTCCCTGTTGAAGACTTCTTAGTCGAAACGTGTTGGGCCAGCGCCTCCTGCTTCCCACATTGCCATTTTATATATCTTTGTGATCACTTTTTATATTTTTATACTACATTGTATTTTACTTCAATAAACCTATTTTGGTTGACCTGCGCCATGTGGAGCCCCCCTTTTTTCTTGTTTCCTCATGCGTGAGTTTTGATTACCATCCTTGGACCATCCTCCCTTTGGAACGGCTTTGGAATTTTCGTTTGGAACCATCTCCCAACCTCGTGTAGATTGGAGTCTGCGACCTGCAGGACATCGTCCAGCCTTGGCATCACCTCACCACTGGGGATCCAGTATCCCAAAGCCCTTTAGATGCATTGCCGTATGGTATGTGCGTCCAACAGATCCGGTAAGAGTACCCATCTTCTTAACAGAATATTTTCCCCTGTCTTTTGGTTCATTTTCTTCTTCGGTTGAAGATTGAAGAGAAAGCTCCCCAACCATTGGCACATGTGGACTTTTGGTCTTTTTTTTATTGCTATTACTCCATAAATTTTTAGGGGTTTTTTTTTGCTGTCACATATTTACTTTTTACATTTTTGTATTTTGCACTTGAGGTGTTCTCTGGATGCACATATATATATATATATATATATATTTATTGTCACTTATTTACTCTATTATTTAGCGCTACACTTATTTTTTGTTATTTCTCATCAAACTTAGTTTGTTTGTGTGTTAGCAGCTTTTTTTTTTAAGATTGTTTGGGTTTAGCGCAGTATTTTCACCCCTTTTTCTACATATTTCATCAGTTTAGGCCAATATGTATTCTGCTACATATTTTTGGTAAAAAAAATCCCAATAAGCGTATATTGATTGGTTTGCACAAAAGTTATAGCATCTACAAACTAGGGGATATTTTTATGGAATTTTACATTTTTTTTTATCTTTATTTTTTTTACTAGTAATTGCGGCAATCAGCGATTTTTAGCGAATCTGCGACATTGCAGAGGAGAAATCAGACACCTGACCAACCAACTGACACTTTCAACACTTTTTGGGGACCAGTGACACTAATAAATTGATCAGTGTTAAATAATATGCACTGTGACTGTACTAATGACACTGGCAGGGAAAGGGTTAACATCAGGGGCGATCAAAGGATTAAGTGTGCTCCTAGGGAGTGCTTTCTAACTGTTTGGGGAATGCTGTGACTTTAGGAATACAGATGTTATGTAAATTTAGTAACTTGTTCGTTAAAAAGGTTAGGTATGCCTCTGTTCCAGCTTGGCTGACGTTGCGTGTGTTTCCATACTGACTGGTGGATGTCGCTGTTATCACAGGTCAGTGTTGGAAAGGCAATGTGTCGAAGCGTATGGATGCTCTTCTGTCCTGGAGACAACTCGGTGGAGGTGGTCCTCTGAGTTGCATTCTGGGCGAGGGTATTTATGGGACAGATGCCATATTTTGGGGTTCGTTTTATAGCCGCCTGCTGGCCCTCCTGGCCGACAGGTATGCGTTAGAGGCCCACGGCCCACCGCTCCGGAGGCCCACGGCACTGCGGTGCAGGGGTGGGCCCAGAAGCTTGTCTGGGGCCTACCACAGCGGCCGAGGAATGGTCCTGAGCTGTCTATCCCAAGAGAAGAAGCTGGACAACCGAGGAGATCCCAGGGGAGGACCCGTCATGGAAGGATCACACAGAGTTCTGGTCTGGAGAGGGGCCTGGTGACTCGGTTGGAGGACGTATCCTAAAGTAACTATACAGCATAGTGTTGCCGGGTTGGCTTAAAGGTTCAAGCGCTGTGACTGATGTTCATCAGAGGAAAAAACCAATACATCCTGTGGCAGAGGATCGTACGGGTTTATCTCAGACAGGCCTGTGGCACAGACTTTTGTTTGTGCTACGTACTGGCTGTTAGGCAAGTGAGAGAGGCCTATCCAGGCGAGCAAAAAGTGTGTCCCATGAGGGGAGCGAATTCTATTGTAATATCCAAATTCTACCAGGACATTTGTCAAGAATCCTACAAGAAGATATTTGAGTTTCTTCTACAGTTTCCTTTCTGCCTCTTTTCTGCTACTTCCTGAGTAAATTTTTAATAAAGCATTGAAAACGTACTCAAGTGTTGGTGCATGTGTCGTCCAGAGGTAAACTCAACGGAACCCCTAGACCCGGTGCCGGTGAAACAGAGGGAAGGAGAATGAAGGTAACAAGCCCGCTTAAACCATCAGCTCCACCGAGAGTTATTGCTACACAGAGATTCATGTTTCTGCTTCCTCCCTCACAGAATGGTGGTCTGACTTGTTTACATAGGCAGAGCACCATTCTGCCTCTCATGTGAACAATCGCATGTTGCCGTTGGCCATCACAGCCGTCGGACCTGCTGATTGGCTTCCACTCTGTCCAATCACAGTGGGAGTAGGTCGCCGGCGGCGCGTACACCCCAGACCCACTGCACGAAATCACATACCTGTACGTAATTTCATGCAGGAGGGCCGCCCTGCCGCAGTATATCTGCATGGGGCGGTCCTTAAGTGGTTAAGCTCAGTGTGCATGGACCCAAAGCAGCCATTTTAGTAAGGCAACACTCGTCTGTTGTTTTATGATGACTGTATTTTATGGCTGTAACCATGTTTTGATGGTAATATAGACCATTGAGCTTTTTTATCCCCTTCACTTTGACAGTATGCAAATACTGGGCTTTTTTCAGTGGGGCTGCATATTTGCGTTGCATATCTCCCTTTGTGCTGCATGGCAAAGTCCCAGCACAGAGAGCGGGGACTCACTGAGGGCCGCAGACCCTGTTCTAATGATCGGGACCTGGAACATCTGATTTTGGATCACCTGATCGCTGTGATAGCCTCTGATTGGCTGTCACAGTGATCAGTTACTGTGAAGCCCGCCCCCGTGTTTTCTGTCTCTGTGAATGGCCGAGACAAATACATTGTAACTTTCTCTCTCCTTGCAGGGATAGGAAAAAAAAGTGTGTGTAGAAAAAGAAAAAAAAAAAAAAAAAATAATGGTAAAAAAAAAAATACCTAGATCAAGGTCAGCCCCAGGGTTAGTGTTTGGGTCAAAGGTCAGGGTCAGTGTTTTTGGACAGTAGGAAAGAAAAAAAGAAAAAAGCACTATTGTTTCTGGGCTGTACAATGGGTACAAACAACAACTAAAGCCTCGTACACACGATCGGATTTTCCGCAGACAAAACCTCGGACTTTTGTCCGAAGGCATGTGCCTGGATTTTGTCTTGCATACAAATGGCAAGGAATTGTCGGCCAACAAACATGAACGTAGTGATGTACTACGTGGTTTTTCAACTCTTTAGCACCACCCTTTGGGCTCCTTCTGCTAATTTTGTGGTAGAAGTTTGGGGAGTGTTGATCCGCGCTTTTCATTTAGCGCTTTTCAGTTTGCGCTTTTCATTTCGTGCTTTTCAGTTCGTTTCTAAATGGCTGTTCGTCAACCAGACATGTTGCAGAATCGGAGGAGATAACGTGTTATTTATTATTGGCCTTGGAGTTATTGCTTTGACCCAAGTCCAGTCCAGTGACTGGAGGAGGAGGAGCTCATGGACCAAAAATTGGTTGCTTTATTAATCGTGACCAATTATGTCATATGCCTTTGCTGCGGGAGCTCCAGGAGAATCCAGATGATTTTCAGAATTATCTCCGGATGACGGACCCCTGCTTTTACCAACTCTTGGCATTGTTGACCCCTATATTAAGAAGCAGGACACATGCATGAGGCCTTTATTTAAGGCATGAGACTTTTATTGAATTTTTTGGTTGAATAATAATGATTTGATTTGTTATATTTTCTATATTTTTGGATGCAAAGAATGCACTTTTTGGGTAAGTTCTGTTGGCAGATAGCATGTCTAATTTTATTTGTTTTCTTTTTTTAATGCACAATACAAACATTGTGGAGAATAATACTTGGCTATGTGTTTTACTTCAAATGACAGTTTGGGAGTAGGCAGTTACATTAAAAAAAATACAATGTAAAATTGACAAGGGATAACAACATAGTTGTACCTATGATCTTATAAACTACAGTATAATGGTGTTGTGGTAACTTGCCCCAAAAAAACAAAAAAAAACATAATAATATTATTCTTCATATCACTAGAAAAAAAAGTCTTTTAAAATTTGTTTGCAATAACTCCATCAGTATCACCAGAAAAGCAGCTTCATTATTATCCCATTGAAGAATTTCGTTGCATTTCGAGATTTCATAATTTGCCACGTCACGAATGTTAATTCTCCATTATGAACGCTAGTTTACAAGACCGGCCGCTTCTGGCTCCTCCTTGCTTCCGAGCATGCGTGTTTGTACTTTGTACTTTTGTCCGACGGACTTGTGTACACATGCTCAGAAAATCCAACAGACATTTGTCTGCAGAAAATTTTAAAACCTGTCATCCAACATTTGTCCGTGGAAAATCCAACAACAATTGTCCGATGGAGCGTACAAACGGTAGGATTTTCCGCCAAGAGCCTGTCATCACACAATTCCCGTCTGAAAATCCGATCGTGTGTACGTGGCTTAAGTGTTTTGCCTCATTGCAGTGCTGTTCCTTGGAGAAAATTTGCAACATGTTCTAGTTTTGTTGACTGTCCTGGAATGCACTGCAATGGTGTGAACTTTGCCACTGAAATCCGTGTAACATACTGTACATGCATTTTTGATGCAGAGAAAAAAATGCAAATTTGCTTTCATAATTAATAAAAAAACAAAAAACAAAAACAGGAGATATCTATTGACATATCCAATCAAATAAAAGCCCAATTTGTCCTGAAAAAAGAAGTTATAATTCACAGGGGCACACTACGTAGATGTGATGATATGTCAGTTACACTAACATATGCCAAAGTTGCAAAATTGGGCTTGGGTGTTAAGATTTGTTTTGACCCTGGTCATGAAGGGGTTAACCAGTTGCCGACCGCCGCACGACGATGTACGTCAGCAGAATGGTACGGGCAGGCAAAAGGACTTACAGGTACGTCCTTGCCTGCGATCGGACCCCCCCCCCGGTGCCTGCGGCGGTCGGCAAATCTTCCCCGGTGATCGGAGGTGAGGGGGAGGCCATCCATTCGTGGCCCCCCCCCCTCGCGATCGCTCCCAGCCAATGGGATCATTTCCCTGCCTCTGTATTGTACACAGAGGCAGAGGAAATTATGTCATCTCTCCTCGGCTCGGCATTTTCCGTTCCGGCGCCGAGGAGAGAAGACTGTAGTGTGAGTGCACAACACACACACATCACAGTAGAACATGCCAGGCACACATTACACCCCCGATCCCCCCCGATCGCCCCCCGATACCCCCCCAATCACCCCCCCCCCCCCGTCACACTGACACCAAGCAGTTTTTTTCCTGATTACTGCATTGGTGTCAGTTTGTGACAGTTAGTGTGGTAGGGCAGTTAGGGTTAGCCCCCTTTAGGTCTAGGGTACCCCCCTAACCCCCCCTAATAAAGTATTAACCCCTTGATCACCCCCCGTCACCAGTGTCGCTAAGCGATCATTTTTCTGATCGCTGTATTAGTGTCACTGGTGACGCTAGTTAGGGAGGTAAATATTTAGGTTCGCCATCAGCGTTTTATAGCCTCAGGGACCCCCATATACTACCTAATAAATGTTTTAACCCCTTGATTGCCCCCTAGTTAACCCTTTCACCACTGATCACCGTATAACTGTTACGGGTGACGCTGGTTAGTTCGTTTATTTTTTATAGTGTCAGGGAACCCGCCGTTTATTACCTAATAAAGGTTTAGCCCCCTGATCGCCCGGCGGTGATATGCGTCGCCCCAGGCAGCGTCAGATTAGCGCCAGTACCGCTAACACCCACACACGCAGCATACGCCTCCCTTAGTGGTATAGTATCTGAACGGATCAATATCTGATCCGATCAGATCTATACTAGCGTCCCCAGCAGTTTAGGGTTCCCAAAAATGCAGTGTTAGCGGAATCAGCCCAGATACCTGCTAGCACCTGTGTTTTGCCCCTCCGCCCAGCCCAGCCCACCCAAGTGCAGTATCGATCGATCACTGTCACTTACAAAACACTAAACGCATAACTGCAGCGTTCGCAGAGTCAGGCCTGATCCCTGCGATCGCTAACAGTTTTCCTGGTAGCGTTTTGGTGAACTGGCAAGCACCAGCCCCAGACAGCGTCAGGATAGCGCCAGTACTGCTAACACCCACGTGCACACCGTACACCTCCCTTAGTGGTATAGTATCTGAACGGATCAATATCTGATCCGATCAGATCTATACTAGCGTCCCCAGCAGTTTAGGGTTCCCAAAAATGCAGTGTTAGCGGAATCAGCCCAGATACCTGCTAGCACCTGCGTTTTGCCCCTCCGCCCGGCCCAGCCCAGCCCACCCAAGTGCAGTATCAATCGATCACTGTCACTTACAAAACACTAAACACATAACTGCAGCGTTCGCAGAGTCAGGCCTGATCCCTGCGATCGCTAACAGTTTTTTTGGTAGCGATTTGGTGAACTGGTAAGCACCAGCGGCCTAGTACACCCCGGTCGTAGTCAAACCAACACTGCAGTAACACTTGGTGACGTGGCGAGTCCCATAAGTGCAGTTCAAGCTGGTGAGGTGGCAAGCACAAGTAGTGTCCCGCTGCCACCAAGAAGACAAACACAGGCCCGTCGTGCCCATAATGCCCTTCCTGCTGCATTCGCCAATCCTAATAATTGGGAACCCACCACTTCTGCAGCGCCCGTACTTCCCCCATTCACATCCCCAACCAAATGCAGTCGGCTGCATGAGAGGCATTTTCTTTATGTCCTCCCAAGTACCCCTACCCAACGAACCCCCCCAAAAAAGATGTCGTGTCTGCAGCAAGCGCGGATATAGGTGTGACACCCGCTATTATTGTCCCTCCTGTCCTGACAATCCTGGTCTTTGCATTGGTGAATGTTTTGAATGCTACCATTCACTAGTTGAGTATTAGCGTAGGGTACAGCATTGCACAGACTAGGCACACTTTCACAGGGTCTCCCAAGATGCCTTCCCATTTTGAGAGACCTGAACCTGGAACCGGTTACAGTTATAAAAGTTAGTTACAAAAAAAAGTGTAAAAAAAATAAAATATATATAAAATAAAAAAAAAAAATAGTTGTCGTTTTATTGTTCTCTCTCTCTCTATTCTCTCTCTATTGTTCTGCTCTTTTTTACTGTATTCCATTCTGCAATGTTTTATTGTTATTATGTTTTATCATGTTTGCTTTTCAGGTATGCAATTTTTTATACTTTACCATTTACTGTGTTTTATTGTTAACCATTTTTTTGTCTTCAGGTACGCCATTCACGACTTTGAGTGGTTATACCAGAATGATGCCTGCAGGTTTAGGTATCATCTTGGTATCATTCTTTTCAGCCAGCGGTCGGCTTTCATGTAAGAGCAATCCTAGTGGCTAATTAGCCTCTAGACTGCTTTTACAAGCAGTGGGAGGGAATGCCCCCTCAACCGTCTTCTGTGTTTTTCTCTGGCTCTCCTGTCTCAACAGGGAACCTGAGAATGCAGCCGGTGATTCAGCCAGATGACCATAGAGCTGATCAGAGACCAGAGTGGCTCCAAACATCTCTATGGCCTAAGAAACTGGAAGCTACGAGCATTTCATGACTTAGATTTCGCCGGATGTAAACAGCGCCATTGGGAAATTGGGAAAGCATTTTATCACACCGATCTTGGTGTGGTCAGATGCTTTGAGGGCAGAGGAGAAATCTAAGGTCTAATAGACCCCAATTTTTTCAAAAAAAGAGTACCTGTCACTACCTATTGCTATTATAGGGGATATTTACATTCCCTGAGATAACAATAAAAATGATTAAAAAAAAAATGAAAGGAACAGTTTAAAAATAAGATAAAAAAGCAAAAAAATAATAAAGAAAAAAAAAAAAAAAAAAAAGCACCCCTGTCCCCCCCTGCTCTCGCGCTAAGGCGAACGCAAGCGTTGGTTTGGCGTCAAATGTAAACAGCAATTGCACCATGCATGTGAGGTATCACTGCGAAGGTCAGATCGAGGGCAGTAATTTTAGCAGTAGACCTCCTCTGTAAATCTAAAGTGGTAACCTGTAAAGGCTTTTAAAGGCTTTTAAAAATGTATTTAATTTGTTGCCACTGCACGTTTGTGCGCAATTTTAAAGCATGTCATGTTTGGTATCTATGTACTCGGCCTAAGATCATCTTTTTTATTTCATCAAACATTTGGGCAATATAGTGTGTTTTAGTGCATTAAAATTTTAAAAAGTGTGTTTTTTCCCCAAAAAATGCGTTTGAAAAATCGCTGCGCAAATACTGTGTAAAAAAAAAATGAAACACCCACCATTTTAATCTGTAGGGCATTTGCTTTAAAAAAATATATAATGTTTGGGGGTTCAAAGTAATTTTCTTGCAAAAAAAAATAATTTTTTCATGTAAACAAAAAGTGTCAGAAAGGGCTTTGTCTTCAAGTGGTTAGAAGAGTGGGTGATGTGTGACATAAGCTTCTAAATGTTGTGCATAAAATGCCAGGACAGTTCAAAACCCCCCCAAATGACCCCATTTTGGAAAGTAGACACCCCAAGCTATTTGCTGAGAGGCATGTCGAGTCCATGGAATATTTTATATTGTGACACAAGTTGCGGGAAAGAGACAAATTTTTTTTTTTTTTTTTTTGCACAAAGTTGTCACTAAATGATATATTGTTTAAACATGCCATGGAAATATGTGAAATTACACCCCAAAATACATTCTGTTGCTTCTCCTGAGTACAGGGATACCACATGTGTGAGACTTTTTGGGAGCCTAGCCGCGTACGGGACCCTGAAATCCAAGCACCGCCTTCAGGCTTTCTAAGGGCGTAAATTTTTGATTTCACTCTTCACTGCCTACCACAGTTTCGGAGGCAATGGAATGCCCAGGTGGCACAACCTCCCCCCCCCCCCCATGACCCTATTTTGGAAAGTAGACACCCCAAGCTATTTGCTGAGAGGTATAGTGAGTATTTTGCAAACCTCACTTTTTGTCACAAAGTTTTGAAAATTGAAAAAAGAAAAAAAAAATGTTTTTTCTTGTCTTTCTTCATTTTCAAAAACAAATGAGAGCTGCAAAATACTCACCATGCCTCTCAGCAAATAGCTTGGGGTGTCTACTTTCCAAAATGGGGTCATTTGGGGGGGGGGGTTGTGCCACCTGGGCATTCCATGGCCTCCGAAACTGTGATAGGCAGTGAAGAGTGAAATCAAAAATTTACACCCTTAGAATTCCTGAAGGCGGAGATTGGTTTTCGGGGCCCCGTATGCGGCTAGGCTCCCAAAAAGTCCCACACATGTGGTATCCCCATACTCAGGAGAAGCAGCTAAATGTATTTTGGGGTGCAATTCCACATATGCCCATGGCCCGTGTGAGCAATATATCATTTAGTGACAACTTTGTGCAAAAAAAAAAAAAAAAATGTGTCACTTTCCTGCAACTTGTGCCAAATATAAAATATTCCATGGACTCAACATGCCTCTCAGCAAATAGCTTGGGGTGTCTACTTTCCAAAATGGGGTCATTTGGGGGGGTGGGGGTTGTGCCATCTGGGCATTTTATGGCCTTCAAACCTGTGATAGGTAGTGAGGAGTGAAATAAAAAATTTACGCCCTTAGAAATCCTGAAGGCGGTGATTGGTTTTCAGGGCCCCGTACGCGGATAGGCTCCCAAAAAGTCCCACACATGTGGTATCCCATACTCAGGAGAAGCAGCTGAATGTATTTTGGGGTGCAATTCCACATATGCCCATGGCCTGTGTGAGCAATATATCATTTAGTGACAACTTTTTGTAATTTTTTTTTTTGTCATTATTCAATCACTTGGGACAAAAAAAATTAATATTCAATGGGCTCAACATGCCTCTCAGCAATTTCCTTGGGGTGTCTACTTTCCAAAATGGGGTCATTTGGGGGGTTTTGTACTGCCCTGCCATTTTAGCACCTCAAGAAATGACATAGGCAGTCATAAACTAAAAGCTGTGTAAATTCCAGAAAATGTACCCTAGCTTGTAGACGCTATAACTTTTGCGCAAACCAATAAATATACACTTATTGACATTTTTTTTACCAAAGACATGTGGCCGAATACATTTTGGCCTAAATGTATGACTAAAATTGAGTTTATTGGATTTTTTTTATAACAAAAATTAGAAAATATCATTTTTTTTCACAATTTCCGGTCTTTTTCTGTTTATAGCGCAAAAAATAAAAACGGCAGAGGTGATCAAATACCATCAAAAGAAAGCTCTATTTGTGGGAAGAAAAGGACGCAAATTTCGTTTGGGTACAGCATTGCATGACCGCGCAATTAGCAGTTAAAGCGACCCAGTGCCAAATTGTAAAAAGTGCTCTGGTCAGGAAGGGGGTAAATCCTTCCGGGGCTGAAGTGGTTAAAGTGGTTCTAAAGAGAATTTTTTTTACCTTAATACTTTCCCTGCATTAAGATAAAATTTTTCCAGTATTTGTATTGCCCTCTCACCCCCTAAATATCGAGTCCTCACTCAATCCATCGCTCTGCCTGTCTGCAGCAGCTCTCTCTAGGACAGAGGTTAAACAAGCAAATCCTGTTAGCAGAGCGCACCCGCACAGTGGATTCCTATGATGGCACACAGAAAAGAGAAAGAGCCTAGAGTGCCAGCGGGGGACCTCAGAAGGGGAAGATCAGGGCTGCTCTGTGCAATACCATTATATATACCTGTTAATCATTTTAAAAAAAAGTAAAGGTTTCTGACTCCTTTAGACACTTATACCCCAAATTAGAAAATACAGTGCAGGGGCGTGTCCATGATGGCGCAGGGAGAAGGCACTTGACTGGGGAACTCAGCTGTTTGGACCTATCTATTTGGTCATTTCTAAGTGCTCCTACCACCTACACCTGCCTTTATCTCCTCTCTGCCACGGGGAACCCACACCAGGCTATGACTAGGGGAGAAGCCTTGCATCCTCCTGCCATGCAAGGGATACCACCTGCTCACCAGCACAGTGGGAAACCCAGCAAACGCCATTTGCTATGAGATGGCCACACAGAAGCTTTGGTTCCTGCACTACAGTAATCAGCCAATTTCACAGCAAGCTATCTCAGGCTTATTGTGGTGAAAAGGCAAATGACAACTTACATTGTGACAGTTAAAAATCACACTCATCACGTAGTAAGGGCTTCCCATGGACAGTCTCATAACAACAGGTAGCCTCGGACCAGAATAGGAATACCAGTTGGATGGATACACCTGCAGAATGAAGAGAGCACACCGGGGTGCACCAAACAGACTGCAACATTATTTGTACTGAGAAATACTTGAAAATTTGCAACTCACATGGGAAGAAGAAATGGCACTTTTTGTATGTAATCCATAAGCTGTCGGCTCATGCATCTGGGACGGGGAGCCTCTTTCTATAACATGCTGCCTGGAAAGTCGGGATTTCAGGCTGGATGACAGTTTAGCTGTGAGTTGCTAATTTACAAGTATTTATCAGTACAATTCATGCTGCACTTAGTTTGGTGCCCCCCGGTGTGTTCTCTTGGTCCTGCAGGTGTATACATCCACCCTGTATTCCTATCCTGGTCTGAGGTTCCCTGTTGTTGTGAGACTGTCCATGGGAAGTCCTTATTATGTGATAAGCCTAATTTGAACTGTCCCAATGTAAGTTGCTATTTGTCTTTTCACCACAAAAAATCTGTTAATATACTACACTCAGATTGTACACTGCTGTTCTTCTTAACTGTTTGCCTAGAGATACTTCAGTCTCTTCAGAGGTGCTGCATCTGGCACATTGAGATCAGCGGAAAGTTACCCTGAACGCCCAAATTGGACTCTTTTGCTGTTTTGCATAGACATTTATGTGCACACAACACCATATACACCATTACTATTAAGCTATTTCAGGCTGCCAGACCGCTCTCACCACCTAAATAGACTAAGCAAAAAAGAAAACCGCGCTAGAAAGTTAAAATGAAAAGCAGCAGCATACAGTGCGACAACACAAAAATTCAAAGCAATTTAGGAAAGCTGCGCTGAAGTGGTTAATTAGGTCTATAGAGTGCCATTGAAATGAAACGATATAAGTAAATAAATACAAAGTCCACATATTTACGTTAGACCCTGTAAACACCGATATGCACACACGCCAAACAAAAGTGACCGACCACCGTGGCTGTAAATTCTGCTTACCAGATGGCAAGTATAAAGGGCGGTTGGCTAAAACCCAGCCTAGGCCTTTAACTTGCTGATGTCTGTTAGGAACGGTGATGTCTGCTAGGAACGGTGAATCAGATGCTGCAGACCCCTTCTTCTATCCCGCTAGAATGTCCGTGTTTCACGTGGATACTCGGGAAGAAAGAAGACTGACCACAGTGTGATACCGTCTAAAAGTAGTAGTTCATTACAACAAGTATTGCACTTACATTTGGGAAGAACTAAAATAGCTTAAAAAGATTTCCGGCCGGCACAAACAAGCGGAGCCCATCCTCCTCCTCCGATCACGTGGTGACGTCACTGCGTGCCTTTCCTCCATGGGGACGTCACTGCGTGCCTTTCCTCCAATGGTGACGTCACTGCATACCTTTCCTCCAATTCCTTTTGGAGGAAAGGCATGCAGTGACATCACCACGTGATCGGAGGAGGAGGACGGGCTCCGCTTGTTTGTGCCAGTCGGCAATCTTTTTAAGCTATTTTAGAAAAAAAAATTACTCACGATACTTTAATGTGATGGTCAGTGGGAAGAATGCTCCATTACCCTTGTGGTCACTGGGAAGAATTACCCCCTTACAGATAGCTAAAAAGATCATTGGCGTCACTCAGAACTTATCTGAGAGGCAGACATTACTCATTGCTCAAGGAACCCCTGGCAATCTCTGGAGGAACCCCAGGGTTCCATTAAACCCTGGTTGAGAAACCCTGATCTAGAATCTTGAGCAGAGGACGCTGAAAATAAAAAAATAGGTACAACATTCTGTGATCCTACAGCATTTACTGAATCCCTGCTGACCACCTTGCTCCTACATGTCGATTTTTTGCAGTTTTTTGCAAAAGAGTGGGCCCACTGCATGCCATCAACCAGAGGGCTGTCTGGGGCTCCCCCTCCTTAGCTTCCGAGACCGGACACAATCTTTTGTGTGGTTCATGGAGACTTACTTTATAAGAATACTAAACTTCTCATCTTCCCAGATTATTCCCTGGAGACTCAGCGACATTGGAAGTCATTTAGTGCCATTCCAGCTGAACTGAGGTGCAAGTATAGCATGCTCTTTCCCACTAAACTGAGGGTTCAAGATAGGGAGTCTGTCCAGTTTTTCTGTTTCAATAATTTTTATTGTTTTGGATAACAAGTAAAAAAAGATTTTTTAATGGAGCAGCCAACAATCTTCATCTGCCCCAAGCATGTAACGGGGAAACATACAAATACAAGGCTTGGTAGAAACTGATGAGGACCATAGCACATAGGTAAGGTCTACCGTAGGGCCCACTAACGTACATAAACTTGTGTCTAAGGAGGACATCAACTTATTATAGACTAATAATAGAGCGTTTGAATATCATAAACGAAAAAGGGTTACCATCCAGTTAACCACCTGATGAAGCGTAGATATGTCTGTCGTCTGTCCAGTTTTTCACATATCTGGGGAATGCAGCCTCTTGGCTCGAAACACTGTGCAAGTAAAGCTGTTTGTTTCTACTGTCCTGTCCTTACCAGCTCAAACAAAGGGGCTAGGTTTAGGCCTTCAAATCCAAAATAGTTAAACACAGTTCTGCAACCAGGATAGAGTAACCTGGGCAAGTCTTTGTAATGGGTCCTCTGCAGGCTGCGTTGGGGCCCGTTAAAACCATTGTCCTGTAAGGTGATGAGGATGAGTCAATAGGTGGGGATACAAACAGACTTCTGGGCTATGTAGGGCTCTGCCTAAAATGGCTAAGATGGTTTGGTGATGCTCACAGCAGCTGCTGTAATGGGTCTCTAATTATGTTTTGTTAACAAGTGAATGCAGCTTAGTAATGGATCTGCGACTGTAAGTTGTTAGCAGATGATAACAACTTATTGGTGGGTCTGTAACCCTCTCACCAACTCCCTTTTCGACAGTCCTCCAATGGTGAGTTAACTGCACGGTGAGGGGCCCCCTTATCGTGCGATACAGACATGTTGGCAACAGGTGATGGTGACCATCTCAGCAACTCTAAATAATAATGTCCTGGATCACCACAGTGTCATGAAATAGTCCCCCATCCGCCAATACTGCAGCATACTCACTCCGGTTTGGCCTCCTGGCTCTAATGCACAGCAGCGTCTGTCACGTGCCTGATTGGAGACTGAAATAACGAGGTAGGCCTCTCTTGTATCTCCAGCCCAGGTCCCACTGAAGATGGAACAGAGGGTACTAAAGGGACAGAAGGAACATGAGTGCCAGCAGGTGTTGATAGGAGTGCTTGCAGCAGGTGATACAGTCCCAGGCAGGCTGGCAGAACATCAGGTCAGGAACAGTAACTGTGCACTGAGATCCAGCTGACGTTAAAGGGGATCTTCATATGGGTTGCAGGCTCCATATCCGAGGCATGTCAGAGCTCCCAGGAGACTTGAGACAGGAACTCACTGTGGTGAGCAGAACTGATGCGGATGACAGCCAGGTAGGCACAGAGCCAGGTTGTAGGAACAGAGCCAGGAACAGAAGTGTGGTCACGGGGATAGCCAAGATCAGCAGCAGGCAGGCAGAAAAGTACAGAATCATAAGGCAAAGACCTGGTCAGGAACGGAGCCAGGGTCAGGAACTGCAACAAGGCAGAATCAGGATCCACGTTCAGGACAGAGGCAAGCCGGGTCAACAACAAGGGAACAAGTAGAGTAGCACACTGAAGGTACAGCGAGGGTAGGGAAACGTGCTCACTGAAGATACAGCAAGGGTAGGGGAGTGTGCATACTAAAGACACAGCAAGGGTGTCACATGCCTGACTGTGGAGCCCGAGATGATGAGGAGGACCTCTTGCACAATTCCTGTCCAAGCACCCCTGGTAGTGGAGACAGGGACTGCTAGGGCAGTGGAAGGGTGCAGGTGCCTGGCAGCTGTAGGAGTGAGGTGTAACTTGAAGACACAGAAGCCCTAGTCGGGTCAGGAACAAGGTCAGCAGACATGGATAAGAATCAGGAGCACAGGAACCAAAGCTGAAGACAGTCCAACACTGAAGCCAGGCAGGCTCTCAGTTTAAATAGGCTGCTGGGCGCCAGAATCTATGGATGTGTGTGCATGCTAACATGTACAATGTTAGCATGTGCCAATGCGCATGTGCATTCCAGTCCTTGCTTGTCTTGGTCGGTGACTCTGTACATGTGCATTAGAATTAGCACTTGCTGAACGGGCATTAGCAGCTGCTGAATGAGAATGAGCACTTACTGCACGGGAATGAGCACCTGCTGCATGAGTTCTCTGACAAAGGGTAAGGTAGCATTTGCACTGAAGATACAGTGATGATAGGGGAACATGTGCACTGAAAACACAGCAAGGGTAGGGGAAAGTGCACACTAAAGACACAGGGGTGGTAGGGAAGCATGCGCACTGAGGGCAACATGAAGGTAGGGCAGTGTGCACACTGAAGATGAAGTGAGGGTAGGGGAGTGTGTGCACTAAAGACAAAGTGAGGGTAGGGGAGCATGCACACTGAAGACAAAGTGAGGGTAGGGGAGCATGCACACTGAAGACAAAGTGAGGGTAGGGGAGCATGCACACTGAAGACAAAATGAGGGTAGGGAAGCATGCACACTGAAGATAAGGTGAGGGTAGGGGAGCATACACACTACTTAGTGAGGGTAGGGAAAAATGTGCACTAAAGATGAAGTGATGGTAGGGAGCATGCGCACTAAAAGCCCTTTCACACTGCCAGCACCCGGGTGTCAGTGGTAAAACGCTGCTGGTTTTAGTGGCGCTTTACCGCTGTTTTTGCAGCGCTTTTTGGGCACTAGCGGAGTGCTTTTAACCCCGGCTAACAGTCGAATAAAGGGTTAAAAGCGCCCGCAAAGTACCGCAGCCAAGGCGTTTTGCAGGCACTTCAGCAGTGCTGCCTATTGATTTCAACGCCAGGGGTGCTTTGGGAGCGATGTATACACCGCTCCTAAAGCACCTCAAAGAAGCTCCTTGCAAGACTTTTTTTGACGTCCTGCCAGTGCAGCACTCGGGCTTTCACACTGGTATTGCAGATGAGGCTTTTTTCAGGCGCTTTACAAGTGCTATTTTTAGCCTGAAAAGATGCCTCCAGTGCGAAAGGGGTCTAAAGATAAAGTGAGGGTAGAGGAGAGTGCATATTAAAGACAAAATGAGGGTAGGGGAGCATAACCACTGAAGACAAAGTGAGGGCAGGGGAGTGTACAAACTGAAGACAAAGTGAGGGTAGGGGAGCATGCACACTACATAGTGAGGGTAGGGAAACATGTGAACTAAAGGCAAAGTGAGGGTAGGGGAGTGTGCATATTGAAGACAAAATGAGGGTAGGGGAGCATACACACTGAAGACTAAGTGAGGGTAGGGGGGTGTATGCACTAAAGACAAAGCAAGGGTAGGGGAGTGTTCCCCCCCCGAAGACAAAGTAAGGGTAGGGGAGTGTATGCACTGAAGACAAAGTGAGGGTTTGGGAGTGTGCACACTGAAGGCCAAAGTGATGGAGGGGGAGTGTGCGCACTTAAGAAAAAAACAGTATAGGGGAGCGTGTGCACTTAAGACACAGTGAACGAAGGTAGGGGAGTGTGCACACTGAAGACATAGCAAGGGTAGGGGACTGTGCGCACTGAAACATAGGAAAGATGGGGAGCACAAGCACCGAAGACATAGGAAACTAATATGCATGGACAGCACATGTTCCTTTTGCTGTCATTCAACTTGCTAGGAGGAGGGAGTACGGGAGTGGCCTGCTGCTCCAGGCATGGGGAATATCTGCTTCTGTGTACACAGGTCAGAAGTGGGCATGCAAGGGTGGCTCCATGGGACCCTGTATAGGGACAGAGCCACTCACAAACAGGCTGTGAGGAAATACACAAAGAAAACATAGTAGGTACTGAGGTCTGAAGCACTAGATGCTTTTTTAAGCATAACACTAATAATAACACTTTAAGGAAACCCTGTCGCAAGACCATCAGTTTCAACAACAATCTTACCAAAATATTATATATGCATTTAACATATTTAATGCATATTATTTACAGTGGGGACGGAAAGTATTCAGACCCCCTTACATTTTTCACTCTTTGTTATATTGCAGCCGTTTGCTAAAATCATTTAAGTTCTTTTTTTTTCCTCATTAATGTACACACAGCACCCCATATTGACAGAAAAACAAAAAAATACATTTTTGCAGATTTATTAAAAAAGAAAAACTGAAATATCACATGGTCCTAAGTATTCAGACCCTTTGCTGTGACACTAATATATTTAACTCAGGTGCTGTCCATTTCTTCTGATCATCCTTGAGATGGTTCTACACCTTCATTTGAGTCCAGCTGTGTTTGATTATACTGATTGGACTTGATTAGGAAACCTGTCTATATAAGACCTTACAGCTCACAGTGCATGTCAGAGCAAATGAGAATCATGAGGTCAAAGGAACTGCCTGAAGAGCTCAGAGACAGAATTGTGGCAAGGCACAGATCTGGCCGAGGTTACAAAAAAAATTTCTGCTGCACTTAAGGTTCCTAAGAGCACAGTGGCCTCCATAATCCTTAAATAGAAGACGTTTGGGACGACCAGAACCCTTCCTAGAGCTGGCCATCCGGCCAAACTGAGCTATCGGGGGAAAAGAGCCTTGGTGAGAGAAGTAAAGAAGAACCCAAAGATCACTGTGGCTGAGCTCCAGAGATGCAGTCGGGAGATGGGAGAAAGTTGTAGAAAGTCAACTATCACTGCAGCCCTCCACCAGTTGGGGCTTTATGGCAGAGTGCCCCGACGGAAGCCTCTCCTCAGTGCAAGACACATGAAAGCCCGCATGGAGTTTGCTAAAAAACACCTGAAGGACTCCAAGATGGTGAGAAATAAGATTCTATTGTCTGATGAGACCAAGATAGAACTTTTTGGCCTTAATTCTAAGCGATATGTAAGGAGAAAACCAGGCACTGCTCATCACCTGTCCAATACAGTCCCAACAGTGAAGCATGGTGGTGGCAGCATCATGCTGTGGGGGTGTTTTTCAGCTGCAGGGACAGGACGATCGAGGGAAAGATGAATGCGGCCACGTACAGGGATATCCTGGATGAAAACCTTCTCCAGAGTGCTCAGGACCTCAGACTGGGCCGAAGGTTTACCTTCCAACAAGACAATGACCCTAAGCACACAGCTAAAATAACGAAGTGTTGGCTTAACAACAACTCCGGCCCCTTTCAGGATGCAGGGCGCATGAATTACAGTGGCGGGGGTGTTTTTTGGAAGCACCAGTTAGAGCCAGAGGCTCTAATAGGCTTCAAAATAGGGTGGACTCCGGGCGCAGAGCATTGCACTCAGAGCCCACCCAGGTGTGTTAGAATAGCGAATGAATATTCACTATTCTCACACTAAATCGCCTCTCCGCTAATCTGAGACTCGTTTCCCAATTGGCCGAAAAGAGAAGTGTTTTGATCCAGAGGAGGAGGGAGGAGACGGAAGCCGCCGAGCAGTGGTAGGAGAAGCTGCTCGTGATGCCCGCAGTGGGAGAGCCAGGGAAGCCCCCTATGATTGGATGAGGTAAATGCACCGACCGACTGTAAACATTTATAATACTTGATTTTTCCATGTTCTTACTTGCAATTTTGTAAGTTGTTGTAAGTTGTTGACTGTCTCTTTTAAAAGGAACTTCTCCCGTTTTTTTTTTTTCCAATTATCTCTTATCTTGTTTGCTAGGTTATCCTCAATAAAAAATGCCTGCACGCCCAGCAAATCCAACATCGTTCTGTAGTAATAGGCCTCTGCACACCTGGTCCCACATTACATCTTCTCTTTTTACGTTATTAGGAGCTGGCTGTCTCTTTCTGATTCTTGCGGCTAGCCCTTCAGGAACCGGGAAGAGACAGCCAGCTCTGTGATGACACTCCACAGCACACAAGCATTTTTGGTATATTTCCCTAAAGCCGAGAAATTTGGAAGTGGTGGGCATTTTCATATTCAAAGGTTTTAAATATTTAGTTTTTGCAAATTTGTGAAGGAAGGTGGAACTGAATAATGTAAAGGAAAGTGAGTGAAGCTCAACTGTAAATAAGCGGAGGAGGGTTATCAATGCTGTCACTGCTAGAGTTGCCACCTCATCCCTTTAAACCCAAACGCATATTAATTACACAGGTTCTGTGGCTGATTAAGGTGGTAATTAAACTCACTTGTTGCCTTATCTGCATTTAATTAGCCTCAGAACCTGTGTAATTCATATGTGTTAGGGTTTAAAGGGATGAAGTGGCAACCCTAGTCACTGCTGATAACCCTAAGTCTGCCTGCCAATCACTGCAGGGCTCATATCCAATAGAGTGCCCAGTGACTGGAGGAAGTGATGCAGGACGGCCTCCTGTATGCAAACTCCAAGCAGACGGGAGACCTCCGTGAGTACGTTTTCTTATACTAAAAGTCAGCAGCTACAGTAGCCGCTGACTTTAAATTTTTTGGGGAGAGACTATGCCAAGCTTTAATATCTCAACTGTTAAATTCTTCAACTAGGATTTTTATGTAATTTAAATTTAAAAATAAGTTTTATTCAGTAGTATTATTGTATTATATCTATTCATGATTATTTAATTAAAATGGCTTTAAAATAAAATTTGCCATTTGCTAACTATTTACTATCTGGGTGCTAAATGTGTATAGCAGCCTTTCTTAACCTTTTTAAAATGGCAGGACACTTGAAAATACTTTCTTGTCTCAGGGGACCTCTGATAATAACCATATCTACATCTCAAGGTACATTAGTGTGATTGTCAGTAGGCAGAATGTTCCTTATATTTATGGTCATTAGGGAGGCTCCCACCTATACAAATAGCTGAAAAGTTCATTGGTGTCGGTAGTTACTTGTATGAGAGGTAGAAATTGCTCACTGCCTAAAAGAACCCCTTCAACCACTAGAGCACTGGTACCCAGGGCTAGGGCTCTAGAGGTTGTGCAGCCCTCAGACCTCAGCAGTCTGTAGTGGGAACATTGCTTTGGGTAATAGCATTGATCTCTACAAGCATCATGTAACATGTTTCATGTTTTGTACTGTCTTCTGAAGTATATCCTCAGCCAAAAATGTAGCATGTCCACACTCTCAGACCCTCATTTCTTTTATTAGGTCTGCAGTTTCTGACAGTCCTCTCAAGCATTATGTCACGGTCTGGAGTCAGGTCAGAAAATTCAGATACATCCGAAAGTCCAAAAACTGAAAATTCATCCGAATGTCAATTCGAAATGAAACAAACTGCACTCTAGTCCTTAGGACCACCTCACAAGGAAGTGAGCAAGCTTGGGTTCAGTAACAGATATAGCAGGTAGGGATCAAGCAAAAGCGTAGTAAGTAAACAAGCCAAAGGTTGGTAACAAGTAGTTGCAGGCTGGGATCAAGCAGAAGCGTAGTAAGTAAACAAGCCAAAGGTTGGTAACAAGTGGTTGCAGGCTGGGATCAAGCAGAAGCATAGTCGAGGAACAAGCCAAAGGTCAGTAATGAGTGGTATCAAAGATACTGACAGCAGCAGGAGTGAAAAGAGTGAGATATAGGCTTGAGAAAGCATAATAATCTGACACACAGGAAGTGCAGAGACATATTATATCAGGGAGGAGCAAAAAGTTTAAGGTTTAAGAAAAACAGGGTTCAAGGCAAGATTATTCAAGGAATTGTCCAGGGAGCTGTCCAGCATCCCAGCAGACTCAGCAATAAGAGACATCATAGACCCAGCAGAGTTTGCAGGTTCAGACCCAGGGCCTGACACATTAGATATCTTGAACATTATGTGTGGCCATTTGGTGATGTCATGGGCCACATTTGAGGCCCTCTGTAGGTCACAAGTTGACACCCACTACTCTAGAGGAACCCTAAGGTTGAAAAAGGCTGGTGGTATAGTGTGTAGTTTTGTTTTTCATGGTTCTTCAGTTATTACTAGAAGACTATACTATTACTAAGGCCATCATTTTTAAAGAGCTATGTACTACAATTCAGTGTTACCATTAACCCCTTCACTACGCACATTGTGGCCTATCTCATTCATAAAAGTCAGCTGCAGTGATGTAGCTAGCAGAGACCCCACAGAATTATATCTGTTTAAAGAGAGAGAGATCCATAATTGGAAGAGAGCTGGTCAAGTTGCATGACTATCCAATAATCCCCTGTGTGAATTTATAATACCCCTCCATGTGTAAGAGATTGTATATCCTGAGATGGATTCTCAGAACTGTATATTTAGTCCAAAAATACCTTTTGTAATAAACAGATACACACTAGAAAATGTATAAACAAAAAACATACAGAAATCCTAACTCTCAGAGGTCAAGTGGTACATCTGAAAAACTGCAAGGAACACTTTGCACAGGAAATAACATAGACAATCAAGTTGGACCGGGCCCTTCACAACATTTTTCTATTGCTAGGTTTACACATTAACCCCTTCCCACCCACAGTACGCATATATGCAGACCCACTGAAGTGATCCTTTATCTGTGGGGCCACGTATATGCGTATCATATGCCGCAGAGCGCACTCCCAGCACAGAAATCGGGCATTCACCAGGAGCCCTTGGTACTATACTAACGATCGGTACCCGGGACTCCTGGCTCTGGGTCACCTGATCACTGTGTTAGCCTCTGATTGGCTATCACAGTGATTAGTCACTGTGCAGTATGTCCCTGTGTTTTATATCTCTCTGAATGGAGGGAGAGATACATTGGGGTTAATTTACTAAAACTGGAGTGCACAATCTGATGCAGCTATGCATAGAAACCAATTAGCTGCCAGGTTTTATTGTCAAAGCTTAATTGAACAAGCTGAAGTTAGAAGCTGACCATGCACAGCTGCACCAGATTTTGCACTCTCTAGTTTTAGTAAATAAACCTCATTGCATCTCTCTCTCTCCTTGCAGGGGGAAATATGTAAATAAACAAAAGTGCGTAAAAAAAATAATAATTGTAAAATAAAAGAAAAAAAATCGCTAGATCAAGGTCAGTGCCAGGGTTAGTGTTTGGGTCAAGTAGGTGTTAAAGGTCAATGTTGGGGTCAAAAGTCATGGTCAGTATGTTTTGGAAAAAAAGTGGGAAATCTGCGCTAAACCTCAAATATGTGCATATAAAAAATAAAAAAATGATACAAATATGCAAAAATAAATGAAAAAGGGTGGTGGAGCATCAAACAAAACCAGAATATCCAGCTTATGAAAATATATAAAGAAAGAAAAATGCGCTACCAAAAATAGAACTTGTGATGTGACAACATTACCAAAAATGTACCAATTAAACACTTAGTAACAATTGCCAAACAAAGATGAAAACAATCCTATTTGACAGTCCATAGACTGCTGTAAATGATATATCCGAAAGATGAACAAAAACTTGAATTACCAACACTGTTGCAATTGACAATATATAGCTGTGATTAAACACTTAGTAGCAATTACTGTGCAATAGAGTCCATAGATTGCTGCAAGTGTGATATCCAAACACAACATTTGATGCCCCATGAAGTTTTGTGTTTGGATATCACACTTGCAGCAGTTTTTATTTTTGGTAGCGCATTTTTCTTTCTTCATATATCAGTATGTTTTGGGCAGGATTTTTTCTGTTAAAAGCATTTTTTTTTTAAATTTGTATCAGTATCAATTAGTGTCAGTGTCAGATTGTTTTATGTAGGACAAAAAAAAAAGCAAAATGTACACTATTGTTTCTTAAAGGTATTATGGGTACAAACGACAACTAACATATAATACGTGGTATCACTGTGATCATCAGAAGCAGGAGAATTTTATTTTGGGTTGTTCTTTGGTGCTAGGTTAATGGTTATAGCAAGAAGTATACAGCTACATTTAAAAAAATATATATTTTTTTACTATTTTGGATCAGTTTTCCTTTGATAATAAAAATACAAATTTAGGAGATATCCGTTACTATTTACCACCAAAAGAAAGTCCAAGTTGTCTTGAAAAAACAAGGCATAATCCAACTCAATGCACAAAGTAGTTGCAATGATTTGTACGGTTTTACTAACACATGTCAAAGTTGCAAAATTGTGTTCAGGCATTATTTATAATAAAATGGGAGGGAAGGGATGATGAAACTTGTTGACGTCACCCCCCTGCAGCATCAGACACCACCTCTAGCACCACCCTGCATGCCACCTCGCTGCTGAGTCGGTCCGTATTTCTCGGCTGAGCCCTTGATATGGGGGATCCGAGAGCCGTTGCTCTTTATATGGCTCTTCATATGGCAGCTAGCCTACTTTTTGCATGACAGGCTTTTACTGTTTATTTACCATGAGTGGCTTTTTCTGGAGTTAATATGAATTTTATATAGCCATGATGAGAATCTCCTACGATCTACAAAGCCATAAATCACCTGCTTGCAATAGCGCTGTACAGCGTTACATTCATTGACCTACACAGACAGTGAGTAATTGATCGATGTGTATCTTCAAATCCTGTTGTCTGAACTACTGTGTAATTTCCACTTAGAACCTTATTATTGTCCAGCCTCGGATCTCTGTTCATTGACTTTGGTTCAGTGGATTAGTTCTGATTAATTATCACAGCCTTGTTGATCCATCAATTGCTGATCTAGAGTAAGGTCAGTAAAGGTTACACAGCCTGTCATCATTATCTCCACAGCCTAGTGGACTCTGTACATCTGTAGCCACAGAGGGCTCCCTGTCTTCATTTTGCTCTTTCCTCCAATTCCTTAGATTAACTTTGTCCTTTTGCTGTGCAAATTTCACCACGGACTGCTACATTTATGATGGATTCTTTTGGTGGTGTTCTGTTGTTGTTTCATGTGTGTCTTTTGTGTGTGTTTTTTTCTTTGTCTCCAGACCTTTCATTTGTTCTTAGTGTTAGGTGTGCAACTGCTGTAATTTTATTATTGATCTTTTTTCAATAAATTAAATTAAATTGTTTATTAATTTACCTTGTTTATCAATTTATTTTCAGCCCGGTAATTGATTCCTAGGACTTTTTTTATGTGACACTTTGCATCTTTCTGACACAGGGCACAATTTTTTCTATTAACATTTGTTTTACCCTTAGTCACTAAGGGGTTAATAGTTGAAAAAATACTTTATTGAAAATGTGTTTAACTTTCGTTTAAAGTGTTACTTAACCCAGAAGCCTGCAGTCACTACTGGTCTCCCACAGAACATGGAAATGCAATTATTTTAGTAAATATAAACTGCTAAACACCTTTTCTCATCAGCAGTATATAGCAGTCTTGTGACTTCTATCAGTTTCTGGTTAAAGCCTGTAGGAGGAGTTTTCATTCTCCTTTGTCTGTTCTATGAGGCTGCTTGACCCCTGGCCCACTGTCTGAACAGGGCTGATTGGCCATGCACATTCCAAAGAAAAAAAAATCTCTCTAGCAATACACACCAAACTGTGCGTGTGCAGCCTGACTCTGTCTTATTCGGACATGTTTTGGAGTCAGTGAAAGAAGAAGATGATCAGAGAAGACAGAATCAAACAGCCTTTTTACACAATGCAGAGGATTAATCCCTTAGGTTTCACAGTGAGTATTAGAAGCATGCTTTACTGCATATACAGACTGATTTTACTGTTGTGGGTTTAGTAACACTTTAAGCTGGCCATAGACAGATCAAACCTCGGCTGGTTCAGCAGTAACCAGACGAATTTTGATCCATCAATGGGCAGGCAGATTGTACTGAAGTCGATCTGTCAGGATTTTTTCATTTGATCACTGCCGGCGGCTATAACCAGAGGTGTAGCTTGAAGCTTATTGGCTCTGACGCAAAAGTTGAACTGGACCCCCACCCCCCACTACCACCCACAACTTTCATTGCGTACCAAGATACTCCCACCATGCCAAAATACTCCAAGTGGCTAAAGAGATATTTAAGATCTTTATTTACATATTGAGAGGGTAATTCACATGAATTGGGGAGGTATGTCAAAATATGGACAGTTTCTCCAAAATCTTTTGAATGACCTGGAGGGTAGACAATAGGGATGAGCCCGATGTTCGAGTCAAGCGTAAGTTCACCTGTTCGCCGAATAGCGAACAATTTGAGGTGTTCGCGGCAAATTCGAAAGCTGCGGAACACCCTTTAAAAGTCTATGGGAGAAGTCAAAAGTGCTAATTTTAAAGGCTTATATGCATTATATTGTCATAAAAAGTGTTTATGTATCAATGCAAAAAAAGTTTTAAAAATGGCTGTTTTTTCGGGAGCAGTGATTTTAATAATGCTTAAAGTGAAACAATAAAAGTGAAATATTCCTTTAAATTTCGCACCTGGGGGTGTCTATAGTATGCCTGTAATGTGGCACATTTTTCCCGTGTTTAGAACAGTCCCTGCACAAAATGACATTTCTAAAAGAAAAAAAAGTCATTTAAAACTACTAGCGGCTATAATGAATTGTCTATGGGAGAAATCAAAAGTGCTAATTTTAAAAGCTTATATGCATGATATTGTCATAAAAAGTGTCTGGGGACCTGGGCCCTGCCCCAGGGGACATGTATCAATGCAAAAAAAAGTTTTAAAAACGGCTGTTTTTTCAGGAGCAGTGATTTTAATAATGCTTAAAGTGAAACAATAAAAGTGAAATATTCCTTTAAATTTCATACCTGGGTGGTGTCTATAGTATGCCTGTTAAGTGGCACATTTTTCCCGTGTTTAGAACAATCCCTGCACAAAATTACATTTCTAAAGGAAAAAAAGAAATTTAAAACTACTAGCGGCTATAATGAATTGTCGGGTGCCGTCAATACAGATAAAAGTCATTGAAAAAAACGGCATGGGGTCCCCTCAGTCCATTACTAGACCCTTTGGGTCTTGTATGAATATTAAGGGGAACCCCAAACCAAAATTAAAAAAAATTGCATGGGGGTCCCCCCAAATTCCATACCAGGCCCTTCAGGTCTGGTATGGCTATTAAGGGGAACCCTGAGCCAATTTTTTTTTTTTTAAATGGCATAGGGGTCCCCCTCAAAATCCATACCAGACCCTTCAGGTCTGGTATGGATTTTAAGGGGAACCCCGTGCCAAAATTAAAAAAAAATGGTGTGGGGGTCCCCCCAAAAATCCATACCAGACCCTTATCTGAGCACGCAACCTGGCAGGCCGCAGGAAAAAAGGGGGGTTAGAGAGCGCCCCCCCTCCTGAACCATACCAGGCCGCATGCTCTCAACATGGAGAGGGTGCTTTGGGGTAGCCCCCCAAAGCACCTTGTCCCCATGTTGATGGGGACAAGGGCCTCATCCCCACAACCCTTGCCCGGTGGTTGTGGGGGTCTGCGGGCGGGGGGCTTATCGGAATCTGGAAGCCCCCTTTAACAAAGGTACCCCCAGATCCCACCCCCCCTGTTTGAAATGGTAACGGGCACATTGTACCCATACCATTTTACAAAAAAAGTGTCAAAATGTTAAAAACCACAAGACACACATTGGGACAAGTCCTTTATTAAAGAATAAAAAAATGAAAATGTCCCACAAAGCCCATTCATTTTCTTCTATGGCTCCGTAGACAGACCGAAAAAAAACCCGCCACCGATCTGCCTCCATGGGAGGCTCCTGCCGTCTGACGCGTTCTCGCAGGTGACAGTTCTTATATAACTGAGGGCGGGGCCACACGGTGACATACACGGGTGACCCCTCCCCCCTCTGATGCACGAGGACTTCCCCATGGCTTTCCCGGGACGTCAGAGGGGGCAGGCCACCCGGTTACGTAAACGGGTGGCCCTGCCCACTCTGACGCAATGGGGAAGCCATTGGGAAGTCCCCATGCATCAGAGGGGGGCAGGGTCACCCTGGTACGTCACTGCATGGCCCCGCCCTCAGTCATATCAGACTATCACCTGCGAGGATGCGTCAGACGTCGGGAGCCTCCCATGGTGGTGGATCGGTGGTGTTTTTTTTTTTTTGGTCCGTCGGTGGAGCCATAGAAGAAGATGAATGAACTTTGTGGGACATTTTTATTTATTTTTTTTAAATAAAGGACTTGTCCCAAGGTGTGTCTTGTGGTTTTTTAACAGTTTGATACTTTTTTTGTGAAATGGTACAGGTATAATGTATCCGTTACATTTCAAATCAGGGGCGGGATCTGGGGGTCCCCTTGTTAAAGGGGGCTTCCAGATTCCGATAAGCCCCCTGCTCGCAGACCCCCACAACCACTGGGCAAGGGTTGTGGGGATGAGGCCCTTGTCCCCATCAACATGGGGACAAGGTGCTTTGGGGAGCTACCCCAAAGCACCCTCCCCATGTTGAGGGAATGTGGCCTGGTATGGTTCAGGTTGCCTGGTTGCGTGCCAGGTTGTGTGCTCGTTTAAGGGTCTGGTATGGATTTTTGGGGGGACCCCCACGCCATTTTTTTTTAATTTTGGCACGGAATTCCCCTTAAAATCCATACCAGAGCTGAAGGCTCTGGTATGGATTTTGAGGGGGACCCCTACGCCATTTAAAAAAAAAAATTTGGTGCAGGGTTCCCCTCAATATCCATACCAGACCTGAAGGGCCTGGTATGGAATTTGGACGGACCCCCACACAATTTGTTTTTAAATTTTGGTTCGGGGTTCCCCTTAATATTCATACCAGACCCAAAGGGCCTGGTAATGGACTGGGGGGATCCCATGCCATTTTTTTTCAATGATTTTTATCTGTATTGCCGGGACCCGACAATTCATTATAGCCGCTAGTAGTTTTAAATGACTTTTTTTCCTTTAGAAATGTCATTTTGTGCAGGGACTGTTCTAAACACGGGAAAAAGGCGCCACTTTACAGGCATACTATAGACACCCCCCAGGTACGAAATTTAAAGGAATATTTCACTTTTATTGTTTCACTTTAAGCATTATTAAAATCACTGCTCCCGAAAATACGGCCTTTTTTAAAACTTTTTTTTGCATTGATACATGTCCCCTGGGGCACAATAACTTGCATATCAACCCTTAAAATTAGCACTTTTGATTTTTCACGTTCATGTCCCATAGACTTTAACAGTTTTCGCGTGTTCGAACAAATTTTTTGCCTGTTCGCATGTTCTGCTGCGAACCGAACTGGGGGGTGTTCGGCTCATCTCTAGTAGACAACCTTAGAGAGGTGGAGATCTACCCAAACAACATAGATCACTGGAGTTAGGCAACCTTTTAAAAGAAAAAAATAAATGAACTAGCAAGCCATAACTAAATAGTAAGAATGACGTTATCAATAAAATAATAAAACAAATGTCACTGTAAAATTATAAACTTACACTACCTTAAAAGTCTGTAGTTACAGGGCAGTCAGTGAGCAATATGAAGTGACTGGGCAGTCAGGGAGCATTATGTAATGACAGGGCAGTCAGTGAGCAGTATGTAATGACAGGGCAGTCAGTGAGCAGTATGTAATGACAGAGATATCAGTGAGCAGTATGAAGTGACAGGGAAGTCAGTGAGCAGTATGTAGTGACAGGGAAGTCAGTGAGCAGTATGCAGTGACAGAGAAGTCAGTGAGCAGTATGTAGTGACAGGGAAGTCAGTGAGAAGTATGAAGTGACAGGGAAGTCAGTGAGCAGTATGTAGTGACAGGGAAGTCAGTGAGCGAGAAGGAAAGTCAGCCGAGCAGTATGTAGTGACAGGGAAGTCAGTGAGCAGTATGCAGTGACAGAGAAGTCAGTGAGCAGTATGTAGTGACAGGGAAGTCAGTGAGCAGTATGAAGTGACAGGGAAGTCAGTGAGCAGTATGTAGTGACAGGGAAGTCAGTGAGCGAGAAGGAAAGTCAGCCGAGCAAGTCTTCAACAGGAACGCAGGAGAAAGTCTCTGTGATGTTGACAAAGGCGAAGGCAGAGCTCAAGTGAGCTGGACGACTTTAAGTAGGCAGGACTGAAGAGCAGAATCAACAACAGCTGGATAACTATGGAGAGAGATGGGAGCTGGCAATAAGCCGACAGCTGAGCGGCCAGCTCAGAGAAGGAAGGGCTGAGCCTAGCCCTGACAGTACCCCCTCCTCAACGACCCCTCCCCCTCGGAGGACCACTGGGCTTGAGGGGAAAACATCTATGGAAATCACAGAGGAGGACAGGGGCATGTACGTCCGAGGATGAGACCCAAGAGCGTTCCTCCGTACCGTACCCCTTCCAATGCACCAGGTACTGTATGCACCCACGGAACCTACGGGAATAAACAATGGATTGTACTTCATACTCCTCATGGTTCTACACCTGTATAGGGTGAGGACGTGGCACCGCGGTGGTAAAGCGATTGTAGACCAAAGGTTTCAATAAGGAGACATGAAACACATTTGAGATGCACATCCAAGGCGTAAGCCACTGGGTCAAGCCTGCGAAGGATACGGAAAGGCCCAATAAAACGAGGTGTGAACTTCAAAGAAGGAACACAAAGTCAGAGGTTGCGAGACGACAGCCAGACTCTGTCCCCAACCTAGTAGGAAGGTGCAGACAGGCGTCTGCGGTCAGCATGGAGTCTGTACCTATCGTTAGTATGTTGTAAAGCCTCCTGAACTTGTGCCCAAGTGGAACGAAGACCACGGAGATACTCCTCTAACGCAGGAATACTCTGCGGAACAAACGAGTCAGGCAACATGGAAGGTTGGAAGCCATAATTCACCATAAACGGGGACAAACGGGAAGCAGAATTCAAGGCACTGTTGTGAGCAAACGCTGCCCATGGTAATAGGTCTGACCAGTTGTTATGATGGTCAGAAATATAGCAACGTAAGAATTGCTCCAAGGACTGATTGGCTCGTTCTGCGGCCCCATTAGACTGCGGGTGATATGCAGAGGAGAAAGCAAGCTGAATTCCCAACTGTGCACAAAAGGCTCGCCAGAACTGGGAGACAAACTGACTACCCCGTCCGAGACAATCACCTTTGGTAGTCCATATAAGCGAAAGATCTCCCGAGCAAAAATGGAAGCCAGTTCCTTAGAAGTGTGCAGCTTCTTAAGTGGAATACAATGACACATCTTTGAGAACCGGTCAACCACCATAAGGATAACAGTGTTGCCTTGGGAGTTGGGTAACTCCACAATAGAATTTATAGACAGGTGGGTCCAGGGCCTCTCTCCATTGGGTATGGGTTGTAGGAGGCCCATTGGAAGGTGTTGTGGAGTCTTACTCTGAACACACATGGAACAGGCAGCTACGAAGCCAGTTACATCAGCCCGTAGACTAGGCCACCAGAATTGTTGGGAAATGGCCCAAACGAGTTAATTCTTCCCAGGGTGGCCAGCTGCCTTGGGAGAATGGTAAGTCTGGAGCACAGCATTACAAAGACTCTCTGGGACAAAGCAGCAGTCACAAGGTTTCTCAGGAGGAGCATAGACCTGAGCAGCAAATATTTTGTCACCCAAAGGGGAAGTAAGACTGGTGCGAACAGTAGCCAGGATACGATCAGGAGGAATCACAGGAACCGGAACCGACTCCAACTTGGAAGTGGAGGAAAATTGTTGTGACAAGGTGTCAGCCCTTACATTCTTAGTACTGGGTAAGAATGAGACAATGTCATTTAAAACTCGACAAGAAAAGAGCTCATCTCACCCTTCTGGGAGAGAGGCCCTTAGCCTCAGACAAGAATGTGAGATTCTTATGGTCAGTAAGAATGAGAACCGGCACAGTGGTACCTTCAAGGAGATGTCTCCATTCTTTCAGGGCTAAAATGATCGCCAACAGCTCTCTGTCACCAATCTCGTAATTGCACTCTGCAGGTGACATTTTCTTGGAAAAGTAGCCACACGGATGCATAGCGCTCTCAGAGTTAGGATGTTGAGGCAGAAGGGCGCCAACTACAGTCCCAGAAGCATCAACTTCTAGGATAAAAGGCAACGTAGGATCAGGATGTGCCAACACAGGAGCAAAAACAAAGGCAGCCTTGAGAGTCTCAAAGGCCTTAATGGACTCCAGAGACCAACTCTGTGGGTTACCGTCCTTTCTGGTCATATCAGTCAGGGGCTTGACCAGAGACGAGAAGTTACGAATAAACTTCCGATAATAGTTGGCAAAGCCCAGGAAACGCTGCAGAGGACGTAAACCCATGGGTCGGGGCCACTGTAGGACTGCCGAAAGTTTCTCTGGGTCCATCGAAAAACCAGCAGTGGAAATGACAAAGCCCAGGAATTTAACCTGTCACGATGGAACTCGCACTTCTCCAGTTTACAATAGAGATTGTTTTCTCTTTCTGAAGTTTCTGAAGCACACAACAGACATCTGTGTGGTGGCTCTCCAGGGACTTGGAAAATATGAGGATATCATCGAGATAAACCACCACACATAACTGCAACAAATCTCAGAGGACATCGTTAATAAATTCCTGGAAAACTGCCGGGGAGTTACAAAGGCCAAAAGGCATTACGAGATACTCATAATGGCCTGTTCTGGTATTAAACGCAGTTTTACACTCGTCGCCCTCCTTAATCTGCATGAGATTGTATGCCCCTCTCAAATCAAGCTACGTGAAAACCGTTACTCCCTTGAGGCGGTCAAATAACTCTGTAATCAACGGAATTGGGTAGGCATTCTTAATATTGAAACGATTAAGACCCCTATAATCAATACAAGGTCTCAGTTCACCACTCTTCTTCTTCACAAAGAAGAAACCAGCACCAGCAGGAGACGAGGATTTGCGGATGAAACCTCGAGAAAGTGCGTCTGCAACATACTCCTCCATGACCTTATCCTCCAAGACCGACAAAGGGTAAACCCGGCCATGAGGGGGTACTCCTCCGGCAGGGAGGAGAGTGAAGAGGTGCACAGGACCTTGGCTACCTTCTGGAAGCATGTCTCACTGCATTGTGGTGACCAGGGGAGAACCTCAGCACGGAGCCAATCAAAAGAGGGGTTGTGCCTCTGTAACCAAGGATAACCAATAACCAGCGGAAACCTAGGTGAGGAAATAACTTGGAATTGGATTATCTCATGGTGAAGAGCCCCTATGGCCATGGACAATGGAACCGTCTCATGAGTTACATGGGCAGGCTGTAGAGGTCTCCCATCAAGAGCCTCAATGGCAAGTGGCGTGTCACGCAGCTGCAGCAGAATAGAGTGCTGCGATACAAAGGCAGCATGAATGAACAGGCCTGCAGCCCCAGAGTCGATTAGAGCCTGTATCTCGATGGACGACTCAGCCCAAGAAAGAGTGACCGAAACCAGGGGCTTATTCTTCTGGATAACTGAAGACGAAACAACGCCACCTAAGGTCTGTCCATGACAGAACCTCAAGGTTCGGGCATTCCCTGGACGGGTAGGACAAGAATTCAAAAAGTGACCTGCCTGGCCACAATAAAGGCACAATCTCTCCCTCCTCCTAAAGGCTCTGTCATCCGCAGAGAGATGCGTGAAGCCCAAGTGCATGGGTTCATCTTTACTGACCGACTCGGTACCAGGAGGCATGGGAGGTGAGGGAAGCACGGGTGAGACTGCAAAGCTCGAAGGCAAACATACAGGAGGCTTCCGCAAGCGCTCCTTAAAAGAGAGTCTTTCTCTGAGTCTGGAGTCAATGAGGATGGCAAACGTGATCAACCTCTCCAGCTCAGTGGGTATATCTCGGGCTGCTATCTCATCCTTGATGGAATCCGAGAGACCATGAGAAAAAGCAGCCATGAGGGCCTCATTTTTCCAAGCAACCTCTTCTGCCAGAGTACGGAATTCAATGGCGTAGTTGGCAACAGTTCTCATACTCTGTTTGATGGACATGAGGCACTTGGCAGCAGAAGCGGAGCGTGCGGGAACATCAAATACCCTTTTAAAGGAGGCTACAAAGTCAGGGTAACTCAAGACAACAGGTTTTTGCATCTCCCATAGAGGGTTTGCCCAGGCCAAAGCTCTCTCAGAAAGCACAAAGCAAGGTCCATAAAGACATGGATAAGTAAGTCCAACATCAGTGCCTTACCTCACAAATGTGCTTCTGGAGGAATAGTCCCATAGACACACTCCTTAACCTTTTAAAACCGCCTTCCCAGAAGTGTTGAAGCTGTTATAGCTGTAAAGAGTGGGACTAAGACTGGGATACCATTAAAGTTCATGTGTGTGTAAGGGCAGGAGTCCCAATACTTTTTACAATATAGTGTATGTTTAAAAATGCATAAAAAGAGAAAGTGCACAACAAAACTCATCATAACACTCAACTAAAGTTGTGTTATACTCCTTGATTTTTCCTGTGAAAGTCCAGCTAGGTGCTGCCTCCCCTGAGTCTCAACATCAGACAGTTGGGCTAATCAAAGGATAGACAAGCAGGCTTGGAAGACAGCAGAGCTCTGGGTTTTGCATATAACTTTAGCTGATATAGACTGTTTTTTTCTGACATACAGTTTTCAAAGAGGGTGAAGGCTGTGCTTGTACATTTTTTGTTCTGTTCAAATTAAATTTAAAGTTTCATTTCAAGTTAAATTTCCAGCTTTGGGACAGGTTATTTTTTGAATTCTTTATTTTCTGTCAAGTATACAATCGGAAGAAAAACACTAAACTGAACAACAGGTCAAGTGCTATACTAGTTCTAGTGGCAACATACGATGTTAGACAAGCACTAAAAGACCATTTGAAATATGTTTGTTCTTCGTTGAAGGGTTTATATATGGTGTCTTATCCAAGGCTTTAGTGCTAACATTCTCTCCAACTGCCAGACTCTATATTTTCCAACTGTAAGAAGGTGTTATGGTAGAAGGGTAGACGGAGAAATTCACTGGGAAGTCTTGTCAGTTGGGGTGTTAGGAAGAGCGTTAAAGATTATCTGTAGAATAGGTTTGCAAATAATAATTTTTCACAAGGGCCAAATAAACATACCTACTAGCTAAATACATTGCACGTAATAGTAAATGTGCACTCAGATTTATTGCATAACGGTTAAATTCTTTCAGTTTTTTCTTACGTTTTTTTTCTAGGCCAAATGGAAGATCAAAATCATTCCTTCCTGTATGCTAGAATAGGATCGTATAGGGGGCTTCTGCAGTGCCCAAACAACCTTAACCATTTCAATACTGTTTGAAAGGAAAGCATGCTTCTCAAAGGAGCTTTATGATTGTATAATTTTGATCCCTATAAATTAGAATGAGGCAGGAATTGTATATGGAAACAGTACTTGTTTTACTTAGTAGTTGAGGTTGAAAAAAGACACAAGTCTATCAAGTCCAACCTATGTGTGTGATTATATGTCAGTATTACATTGTATATCCCTGTATGTTGCGGTCTTTCAGGTGCTTATCTATTAGTTTTTTGAAACTATCGATGCTCCCTGCTGAGACTACCGTCTGTGGAAGGGAATTTCACATCCTTGCCACTCTTATAGTAAAGAACCCTCTATGTAGTTTAAGATTAAACCTCTTTTCTTCTAATTTTAATGAGTGGCACTCCCTTCCGCGAAAAAGTTTTATCCCTATTGTGGGGTCACCAGTACGGTATTTATAAATTTACATCATATCCCCTCTCAAGCGTCTCTTATCCAGAGAGGGTAAGTTCAGTGCTCGCAACCTTTCCTCATAACTAATATCCTCCAGACCCTTTATTATCTTTGTTGCCTTTCTTTGTACTCACTCCATTTCCAATACATCCTTCCTGAGAACTGGTGCCCAGAACTGGACAGCATACTTCAGGTGCGGCCGGACCAGAGTCTTGTAGAGCGGGAGAATTATCATAGTTACATAGTAATTGTTTGGTCATGTCTCATAGCTCTTAAACCATCAATGAATATATTTTTTTGAACATTCTTTATTTAGTTGAGAACTCCACTAGAACAGAGAAAAACAGTTTGTGGCCACATAAAAAACTCAAAATTTCCCAACAATCTATGCAAAAACGCACTGCAGCCCGCCACATGCTATAATCCAAGTGTAAACAATGCAATTATAAACAATACAGTAAGGAGCAGCTTTATACTTTGACATATGGTGCTCAGTGAATCCATGATTACACTTGTTTATATTTGGATGAGCATTTCCTCCCAATAATACCATTTCTTAGTCTGATCCGCTGACTTATTCCCGAGGGCTGCGGTAAGGCCTTCCATAGTCCTGACAAACTTTCTCAAAAGGTGACAAGGCACTGAACTCAGGGACATTACAAGCCTCAGAGATAGAGGAAAAGTTGTCCAACTCCTGGGTTGATAAGAAATCCCATGCTCTTATAACACCTCACTCAGCCTATTTACGGAAGACTGTATCTGATTGACCTGGGGGGAACTGAGGTTGTCCAACAATAGATGTCAAGGGAGATGGAAAACTCTGAATATTAAGAAGAGAAACGTACCATTTCATTAAGCATTGGGCCTATTAATGGCCAGCCCATGGAATTCTAGCCAGCAGGACAGGGGAACAGTCCTGTTCTACGGAGACCCATCATTTGAACTTACTAGGTCTGCATCTGTCTATCACTCCTGCCATGTGAACTGCCATGTAGCAGTAGTGGTTGCAAAGTGGTTGTAAAGGTACACGTTTTTCTTTACCTTAATGCCTTCTCAGCTGCTGTCAGTCAAAACCTGTGAGCAGGGGATGGGACCAAGCGGGCTGTGTGTCAGAATAGACGCAAACAGCCCATATCAGGATTGAGCCTGCACAAGTGCCCCCATAAGAAGTGGCTTCCTAAGGGGGGCACTCAAGGGGAGGGAGGAGCCAGGAGCACCAGCAGGGGCCCCCAGAAGAGGAGGATTGGGGCTTCTCTGTGAAAAACCATTACACAGAGCAGGTAAGTATGACATGTTTATTATTTTTTTTAAATAAAAACCAAAGTTTTACAATTTAAGTGTTAATCTCTTTCTGACCCTCTCACAGTAGATGTATTGCAAGTGGGCGGCACAGCCAAACACTGTGGCACACCCATACATCACAGTGTGCCCTCTGCTGTGATTGGACACAGCACAAGTTTGTCAGCAGATTTAAGCCAATGATTTTGGCTGAAACTTGCTGATCGTCTGTGGCCAATCACAGCACAGAGTTCTGTGTTTACAAACACACCGAACTCTGTGCACAATCAGAGATCTGTCTGTTTCTTCTCCCTGAAATTAACTCTGATTTCAGGGAGAAAAAGCAGAAAGATCTATTAGTAAAAGCAGCACACAATAAACTTATTAGGCACACAGTTAACCCCTTCCCAGCCAGTGCCATTAGTACAGTGCACAGTGTACAGAATATTATCACTGATCACGGGTATTAGTGTTACTAGCGATGTCAGTGTCAGTTAGTGTCCCTCCCAGCCAGTGCCAATTAGTGCTAGATTGCCCATCACACTATCACAGTCACACAAAAGTTGCTGATCACCGACATTATCAGTACAGTGTCTGTACGGATCAGCATCTAGATCACGATCAGAACTATACTAGTGCCCCCAATAGTATAGTGGTCCCAAAAACACAGTTTGGTTTTTGCCAAAGACATATAGCTGAATACATTTTGGCCAAAATTTATGGAGAAATTTGATTTTATTGGATATGTTTTATACTAGAAAGTATTTTTTCATTTATATAATAAAAAAATAAAGAACCCAGTGGGGAAGAAATACCACCAAAAGAAAGTTTTATTTGTGTGAACAAAATGATAAAAATTTGAATTGTGTACAGTGTTGCATGACCACGCAATTCACAGTTAAAGTAGCACAGTGCTGAATAGCAGAAAATTACCTGGTCATGAAGAGGTCAAGTGGTTAAGCTATGTTTTAGGGAAGTGAATGTAAAGCTATTTCTTAGTATGCTTGCCATTGTATCACACTGAATACTTTTTCCTTTAGCAAATCATTTTTTAGTCAACTCTTTGCAAAGTTTTCTACTTGGAGATCCTGCCACTAGCACCACTTACTGTTGCAGGCTGACAATGCTAATCCACTGCCCTGCAGTCAGCAGCACAGTGGAGACTTACTAAACCCGGAAAGTGCGAAATTTGGTGCAGCTCTGCATAGAAACCAATCGGCTTCCAGGTTTTATTGTCAAAGCCGAATTAAATAAGCTGAAGTTAGAAGCTGATTGGCTACCATGCACAGATGCATCAGATTCTGAGTGCTCCTGTTTTAATAAATCAAACCCACAGTCTTCGGGTCTCTTGTGTGTGCTCCTCTTTTTGGCGATTAGGATGCCTATATTGGTCTATTATAGGCAGGAGATAGGAATGCACATGACAATGCTGCTGCTAATTCTAAGGTTGTGGCTTGCGGGAAGTGCTGGTACTGGCAACAGATTTACAAAAAAAAAAATTTGATTTAGAAATCTGTATGCAGTGATGGCAAAAATATTGAAAAATAGATGTAGACTTTACATATGATTAAACCCCATGCCGACCAGCCGCCGTCATTATACTGCGGCAGGTCGGAACGATCCCGCGAGCCGTCGTAGCTGTACGTCGGCTCCTTTAAGCTGTATAAATGCTATTGGTCCCAAATGTGTCAAAAGTGTCCGATGTGTCTGCCATAATGTCGCAGTCCTGATAAAAATCACAGATCACCGCCATAACTAGTAAAAAAAATAAAATAAATAATAATAAAATGATAATAAAAAAGCCATAAATCTATGCCCTATTCTGTAGACTCTATAACTTTTGCGCAAACCAATCAATATACGCTTATTGCGATTTTTAATTTTTTTTCCACAAAAAAATATGTAGAAGAATACATATCGCCCTAAACTAAGAAAGCATTTGCTTTTTTTAAAAAAAATGGGGATATTTATTATAGCAAAAAGTACAAAATATTGTGTTTTTTTTCAAAAATTGACGCTCTTTTTTTTGTTTATAGCACAAAAAATAAAAACCACAGAGATTATTAAATACCACCAAAAAATGTCAAGATCTATTTGTGGGGAAAAAAGGACGTCAATTTTGTTTGGGTACAGCGTCGCACAAGCGCGCAATTTTCAGTTAAAGCGACACAGTGCCCCCACTGCAAAAAATGGCCCGGTCATTCAGCAGCCAAATCTTCCGGGGATGAAGTGGTTAATGTAAAATTATGGGACACATCTGATATTTTATTTCCATAACAGATTATGTGCCTGGATTTATGATTCTTATATTTTACAGATGTTGCAGTTTAAAACCATATTTTATTCCTGGGTTTGTCTGGCTAATTTTAGATGCAAGCTTACTAGACATCTAAAGGGTAGCGCAGCTTGCTTTTAGTTTTCACAGTGGTTTATATGGTGGTACTTACCTCATTATTAACAGCCGCAGCCACCCGCAGGCATATATATTTTTTCCTTTGCATAAGTAATTTTATTCATTAATTTAAAATAAACATACAATTGGTGTAAATGTACTGCTGACATAACATAATTGAAAACACATATTGTGTTCAGCATGAGTTGTAGGTGTGCACAGTATATATGAATGCTGCACTCAAGATCCGACGGTCTGATCGAGGAGGGACATCTTGTGGTGAAATGTAGATTATTATAAATGTAGGAATTATATCTTTTAAAAAAAATTGTGAATATAAAAAAGTCTAGTCTTCAACTTTTATATAAAAAAATCAAGAATTGTTCTAAAATACTAGTAACAACTAGAAAAAAAAGGTGAAACAAATTAATCTTACATATTACTGAGACGGATGGACAAAACCCAAGTGACAGCTTGTCACTGCTCATTAAAAAAAAAATGATCTGGCAAAAAAACTTTTTTATATTATTTTCTGATTTTGTTAATAGAAACACATTGTCAACCTAAAAGTGCTTGCTGGTTTTGACAGTGGATTGACTTATGAAATCTGTTTGTGAACATTTGCCCTTTACAGTGACATTAAACTACTGTATATCCTTCTCCAAAAATAATCCATACACATCCTGTAATCTGTTTTTCATGAAATCATTATTTACTGTGTTTTTCTGCCTCCTTGTGTCTTCCATGAGCTCTCGGACCCTTCCTTTTCCCATTCACTTCCGTTTGTTTGGAGCTAGCAATGCATGTTAGCTGATGTCATGTGCATTGCTCTATGCACATTACACATCCTATAGTCCATAATCCATAGTCCATTTTGAAAGAGAACAAGAGGGTGGTTACATTTCTACATACAAGGAGACTGTGAAGAACGAACATAGACATGCTCTAACATGAACAACCTTGAATTAAAGTGGTAGTAAAGGTAAAAAGGTTCTTTACCCTAATGCATTCTTTGCATTAAGGTAAAAAACCTTTTAATAGTGGCCCCCCCCTCCCCCGTAGCCCCCATAAATAGTCACCTCAGCCCAATCTAAGTCCAGCGCTGTGCACGTCTGCAGCAGCTCTTCTCCCCTCTTCCTGCTTTTACTGGCTTGGCTGAGAGCTGTGGGAGCCATTGGCTCCTGGTGCTGAGTCAAAACCTGTGGGCAGAGAGTAGTGGGCAGGGCTAAGCTGGGTTGTGTGTCTGAAGCGGCTTCCTTTAGAGACACTTGGCAGGGGTGGGGAGCCAGGAGGCTGGCAGGGGACCCCAGAAGAGCAGGATTGGGGCTGCTCTGTGCAAAACCATTGCACAGAGCAGGTATGACACATTTTTTATTTTAATAAAAAAAAAAAAAATTACAATTACTTTAACACTACACGCTTAACCGCTTGCCGACCGCGCTATAGCCGAATGACGGCTACAGTGCGGATCGATAACTCTGGGAGGGCGTACATTTATGTCCTCCCAGAATAACGCTCTTGCGTGCCCCCGGGAATATCTGTGAACGCCGGGTCCAGAGGAGCGCTGTGGGCTGGATCTGTAGTGCCCACAGCGCTTATATGTGCCCATTCCAGCCATCCATCCATACCCAGCCATCCATGCTCAGCATACCCATCCATACATCAGCATACTCATCCATCCATCTCATGCTCACCCATCCATACTCAGCATACTCATTCATCCATCCATGCTCAGCCATTCATACTCATCCATCCATGCTCAGCATACCCATCCATACTCAGCATACTTATCCATCCATCCATGCTCACCCATCCATTCTCATCCATACTCAGCATACTCATCCATCCATCCATGCTCAGCCATCCATACTGTGCATACTCATCCATACTCAGCATACTCATCCATCCATGCTCACCCATTCATTCTCATCCATATTCAGCATACTCATCCATCCATGCTCAGCCATCCATACTGAGCATACTCATCCATACTCAGCATACTCATCCATCCATCCATGCTCACCCATCCATTCTCATCCATACTCAGCATACTCATCCATCCATCCATGCTCAGCCATCCATACTGAGCATACTCATCCATACTCAGCATACTCATCCATCCATGCTCACCCATTCATTCTCATCCATATTCAGCATACTCATCCATCCATCCATCCATGCTCAGCCATCCATACTGAGCATACTCATCCATACTCAGCATACTCATCCATCATCCATGCTCAGCCATTCATACTCAGCATACTCATCCATCCATCCATGCTCAGCCATCCATGCTTAACCATCCCATCCACCCCATCCATACAGTAATTAGCCATACCCATCCATACTCAGCAATACTCAGCCATACCCAGCCATACCCAGCCGAACTCAGCCATACTCAGCCGTACCCAGCCATACTCAGCCGTACCCATGCGTACTCAGACATACTCAGCCGTACACAGCCATCCCATCCATACACAGCTATACTCAGCCGTACCCAGCCATACTCAGCCATCCCATCTATACCCAGCCATATTCAGCCATACCCATCCGTACCCGGCCATACTCAGCCATACTCATCCATACTCAGCATACTCATCCATCTATCCATGCTCAGCCATTCATACTCAGCATACTCATCCATCCATCCATGCTCAGCCATCCATGCTCAACCATCCCATCCACCCCATCCATACAGTAATTAGCCATACCCATCCATACTCAGCCATACCCAGCCGTACTCAGCCATACTCAGCCATACCCAGCCATACTCAGCCGTACCCAGCCATACTCAGCCGTACCCATGCGTACTCAGCCATACTCAGCCGTACACAGCCATCCCATCCATACACAGCCATACTCAGCCGTACCCAGCCATACTCAGCCATCCCATCTATACCCAGCCATATTCAGCCATACCCATCCGTACCCGGCCATACTCAGCCATACTCAGCCATACTCAGCCATACTCATTCATGCTCAGTCATCCCATCCATACTCAGCCATCCCCATCCACGGTTCATCCATCCCCATTCATGCTCATCCATGCCACATCAGTTATCATCCATGCCACATCCATGCCACTACAGTGCCTCACAAAAGTGCAATAGGTAGTTGAATTAGATTTGAAACTTACGCCCCTAGAACACCTGATGGTGCTGCCTGCATGTTGGGCCTCTCTATATGGCCATGCTGTGGAAACGTCTCACACATGTGGTATTGCTGTACTCAGGAGGAGTAGCAGAATCTATTTGGGGGGTGTAATTTTTGGTAGGTACTATGTGTTAGAAACATTGTGTAAATGGACAACGTTGTGTAAAAAAAAAATGTGTTTTCATTTTCTTTACACATTTTCCAAAAACTTGTAGAAAAAAATGACATGTTCAAAAGACTCATTATGCCTCATAGATTATACATTGGGTTGTTTTTGGAGTAATTTTTGGGGCCTTTTCATTTGTCCTGGTTCACCAGGGCCTTCAAAAGTGCAAGAGGTAGTCAAGAAATTCTATGTGTAATTTATGCTCCAAGAACGCCTGATGGTGCTCCCTGCATGTTGGGCCTCTGTATGTGGCCACGCTTTGTAAAAGTCTCAAACATGTGGTATCGCCATACTCTGGAGGAATAGTAGAATGTGTTTTGGGATATAATTTGTGCTATGCATATGCTGTGTGTGAGAAATAACTAATATAACAATTTTGTGAAAAAAAAATCTTGATTTTGCAAAGAATTGTGGGAAAAAACTACAACTTCAAAAAACTCACCATGCCTCTAACTAAATACCTTGGAATGTCTACTTTCCAAAAAGGGGTCATTTTGGGGGGTATTTGTACTTTTCTGGCTTGTTAGGGTCTCAAGAAATGAGATAGGCCGCCAGTACATCAGGTGTGATCAATTTTCAGAGATTGGCACCATAGCTTGTGGACTCTATAACTCTCACAAAGACCAAATAATGTACACCAATTTGGGTTATTTTTACCAAAGATATGTAGCAGTATAAATTTTGGCCAAAATATATGAAGAAAAAATTACTAATTTGCAACATTTTATAACAGAAACAAAGAAAATGCATTTCTTTACAGAATGTTCAGTCTTTTTTCTTTTATAGCACAAAAAATACCACCAAAAGAAAGCTCTATTTGTGTGAAAAAAAGGACAAAAAATTCATATAGGTACAGTGTTGCATGACTGAGTAATTGTCATTCAAAATGTGAGAGCACCGAAAGCTGAAAATTGGTCTGGTTAGGAAGGGGGTTTAAGTGGCCAGTGGTTAAAGTGTAACTCCACTTTTGTTGAGGAAAAAACATTCCCCTCTGGGTGATCTGTGTACATTACAAGGATTTTAACAAACTTTTCTGCAGATTCCTACCTTTTGTTATTTGCTGTTCTGTGCCTCTTGACTGAGTGAGTCTAAGGCTGGGTTCACACTGGTATGACAAATGCTCCGACATTGGGAGCTCATGTCGCATAACGTGTGAAAATCAATGTTTCCCTAGGAAAGCCGTCTTAAATGGTCTGACGAAAGTCGGTCCGACTTTGAAAATGCTCCCTGCACTACTTTGGTCCCACTTTGATCCTATGTCAGCCCATTGAATATAACTGAAGTCGGGTCAAAGTCAGATTGCGGTCTTAACTGATCCGACTTTGGCATGCGACTTGTGCTCTGATGATCTTGAAGGGGAACTCCACGCCAATATTAAAAAAAAAAAAAAAAAACAGCATGGGTTCCCCCTTCAAGAGCATACCAGGCCCTTCAGTCTAGTATGGATTTTAAGGGGAACCCTGACACTGAAAAAACAGTGTGGGGCCCCCCAAAATCCATATCAGACCCTTATCCGAGCACGCAGCCCGGCAGGTCAGGAAAGGGGGTGGGGACGAGCGAGCGCCCCCTCCTGAACCGTACCAGGCCGCATGCCCTCAACACGGGGGGGTGAGTGCTTTGGGGTGAGGGGCCTTACCCCCCACCCCAAATCACCTTTTTCCCATGTTGTTGAGGATAAGGGCCTCTTCCCAACAACCCTGGCCGTTGTTTGTTGGGGTTCTCTATGCTCTCTCTCGCTCTAATGCTGGGTGAGCGGTGTGCCGCTATTTATACTGGCATGGGGTGGGTCACCTCACCACCCCATCATGACCCGGGCGGTGATGTCATAAGGGGCGGGGCCTCCAGATGACTTCACCCAGTGACCCCACCCCATGCCAATATAAGTAGTGGCACACCGCGCACCCAGCATTAGAGCGGGAGAGAGCGTTAGGTCAACATTGGAAGAAGACAGCGGACAAGACCTGGCAAAAGAGCGAGAAGAGGCAGAAGACAGCGGAAAGAGAGAGAAGAACTGGAGAGAACTAGAAGACATCAGTGGGGAAGACCCGGAGAGGGGAGAAGAACCGGCAGAGGTTGAAGACACCAGCGGAGGAGGCAGAAGAGCCGGAGAGGGGAGAAGAAATCGGAAGAGAAGCCGGAGCGGCCTTAATAAATTACTTTAAAAACCTGTGGGGGGCCGGGATCTGGGAGCCGCTTGTTAAAGGGGGCTTCCAGATTCCGATAAGCCCCCGCCTGCAGACCCCAACAACCAACGGCCAGGGTTGTTGGGAGGAGGCTCTTGTCCTCATCAACATGGGGACAAGGTACTTTGTGGTGGGGCGCAAGGCCCCCCTGCCCCAAAGCACCCACCCCCCCATGTTGAGGGAATGCTTCCTGGTATTGTTCAGGAGGGGGGGCGCTCACTCGTTCCCACCCCCTTTCCTGACCTGCCGGGTTGCGTGCTTGGATAAGGGTCTGGTATGGATTTTGGGGGGACCCCATGCCTTTTTTTCGGTGTCTGGGTTCCTCTTAAAATCCATACCAAACCGAGGGGCCTGATATGCTCTTGGAGGGGGAACCCATGCCGTTTTTTTTTTTAATTTGGCGTGGAGTTCCCCATAAAGATTCATACCAGACACAGTGCCTGGTATTGTCAGGGATCAAAGTTGGATCCCCGTTCATTATAATCGGACGGATGTTGGACTTCAAGGCGCAGGGCAAAGTCAGATCCACAGTTGTATGCCTGTCGTGTCATACCATTGTGAACCCTGCCTTAAGGTTTCATAATTATCAACCAGTTGCTGCAGCTGTAGGACTCTAATGAGGAAAATTGCAGGTCTGCATCCCTTTAGATGTGATAAAGGGCATCTTACTAAAAAATACATTTTGTTGCAGGGGATGCCAAAAATCTGACTTGCATCAGTGCAGACTTCTAGGAAAATCAGTGAGCCAAATCACACAAGCATGAAATGATGTTTCTGGGAGCGTTCTGTACACAGAACACCTCCAGGTAGCCATATTGCATTGTATTTTACAGAAAATTACAGCTGTTGCAGACTGAAAAGGAAAGATAATTTTTAATAACATTCAATTACAGTACAGACAGTTGGACAGTACTGTCCAACTGAGGCCGCACCAATTAGAAGCCTCCTCTTCTGTGTGTATTTGCCTGCCTGCTGCTACTGTTAAACTCACAGCAAGGCAGAGGATGGGAAGCACAGGAGGTCTGCATTGAGGGCGGGAGCCGCCCAGCTTTTCAAATTAACAAGCAGGTAATGGGTTGTTAAGATGCGAGGCGGTCCTAGCAACCAATTGGTACTACACCAAAAAAGACTTGGTTTAGCACTTTATAAACCAATCTAATTGGCTAGATATGTCCCAGACGCAACCATTTAGCATCTTAGTCAGTTTCCGCTATTTCAGCGGTCTTATTTTTTTAAATCCTTACCCTCAGCAGCTCTGTTCACGTGACTATTGACACTGTTCAAGTGGGAGTGCTGTGCGGAAGGTCCTGCCAGAAATATTCTCTCTTTTCACAAATTTTTACATGTGGAGTCGTCCCTCACAACTGTCAAGTTTTTAGTGCAGTGGAAAAGGGGCCTCTAGTTAGACTTGACCCCAGTGGACCATACAAAAACCCTGACCTTCTCACACTTCTCCCATCTTCTATTTGTAGTAACTACTAAGAAACCGGCTACAAAATCGTTACAGGGTGGTATCAAACTCCAGCCTTGCTTCGCTGTATTTAACCCTCATTGAGACTTCTTGGCATTGTGGCATGGGAAGGGGTGGCATGCTACATGGTCTTGTCTGACATTACAGCCATTTTGGGAACAGGGCAATAGGATAACTGTGAAAATCACTGATGAAAAGATTTGCCATTTACACCAGCATTCTTCCTTTCATATCATTCTAGATACAAATTTACACAGGAGTCGTGAATTCAGAGGACCTGTTGCTGCCCTCTGTGTCTGATGGAGTTCAAATCTTACCTATTCTTCCCTCCCTTATTCAGCAGGCTCTGGTTCAAATCCTTCTCATCATTAATGTAATCTGTTTCTCTGATGAGATGTTGAAATTTTACAGATTGTGTCCAAGATTTGTGCCTTATGTTATTAACATGATTTGCATTACCTTACTTAAACAGGCAGCCTTAACTATTGTGTGCTTTTCTTCTTTTTATATTTTTATTTTTGAGACTGTATTTTGTATGTGTTCTTTTTTCTCTTTTGCTGTAAAATTTGAAAAAAAAAACAAAACGTAATAAATATAGCATCCTTAAACTGGTGGTGGTGTCAGCAGAGACTGTAGATAAATAATAAAAAAAAAGTTTTAGATGTGTTTCTTAGGGAAGTATTGAATACAATGTGCAGGAATATGGAAAACAGTAGTCACACACATATTGTCAATTAGAACTGGATAGATCGGTATCTTTATACAACCTTACCAACTATATGTAACTCTATATGTGGATGATGGCATTGTAATTATTTTAACTAAAAGAAAACATGAAACAGCTACCTTTTTCCTTATCAATATACTGCTGTCACATGACCAAGCTCTTTCCCAGCCTGTCTGCAGGGAAACATAAGCAGTAGGAGCGTCTAGTCTTCTGCTGCTGGTCACATGTTAAAAAAAAAAAAAAAAAAAAGAAAACAGCCTTTGGAATATAGAGTAAAAATTAATAATTAATATCAATAAACAGTTTTAAATTGTCATACAAATTCATATTTGAAATCAAATCTTTATTATTTTTTGGCAATAACATGGTGTGGATGGATTTCTGCCAGTCACAGGCTGTGTCATGCCCCTCCAGCCTGTGTCTTAGAATAAGAGGAAGGTGAAGCCTCCATTCATTTACTTCATTTGCAGAGATGAGCTAAATGTGTTCAAAAGATCATATCTATATCTCTATCTCCAAAGGATTGGACAGTACTTGCAACGCCATTTGAGCTAGTTGGCAGACTGACACCGCCACTAGAGATATTGTTCATGCTGGAATTTTTTAACCTCTATGTAAGTGTATCTATATTATTTCTTTAAATAAAGTTGGCTGATTTACACTATGAGGCTTCTCCCTTTTCATATATGATCTTTTGAACACATGGAGCTCATTCCTGCCAGTGAATCAAGACATGCAGTTTGAAATCTCCACACCTGTGATCATTCTGGTACAAGCTTCCTTGATCTCTGTAATAGGGATTCATCAGATCTGATAAGAGGCCACTCTCTTTTCTTGTGGATGGAACACTTTGCCATTTTTCTTGAACACTGGTAGTCACGGAGTTGAATATATTTTTTTTACAACAAAAATGTTTGATAAATACAATGCCTGTAAATATGTAGCCAGACAAAAAAAATAGCCTTGCAGGAGGTAAATGTCTTTTTTGCACGTGCATGTGCACTGTAATATTTTGTTCTGTTTTATGTTCTTATGGCTGCACCAGCTTTAATGCATCTTTTAGGGTGTGCCCCCCAAATATCTTGTTTATCTATTGTATGGATTCTGACCAAATTCTTTTGGGATAGGAGCACCCCACTCCCTCATTAAGTACCTCTCATTAGTGTCCACCTGTGTCATAGGAGGAGTCCTTTATTTCTCCCATATAGAGGAGTGTGTCTCCCATGGTTCAGAGAAGCAGGATCTCCCATTCTTTGGATAGAGTAGGACCCACTAACTATGGGGTAGTTTGTCGCAGTAAGTGGGCTTAAGTACCATATAACAATATGGTGTGACCAAATCCCCATATTTTTTGAAAATGTTCAAGTGTTTTAAATAGCCTTGCAGGAGGTAAATGTCTTTTTTGCATGTGTGCGCTGTAATATTTTGTTCAGTACTAGTAGTGGTCAAATACCACTATATACAGAGCAAGAAGGGTTTTCAGTTTAGCACCTGGCAAAAACACAATTACCTAACTTGATATTATAACTTTAGAGTTACTGGAATTGCCAGATACTTCATGTACTGGAAAGCTGCAAAACACATTTGTATAATACTATGGATATAAGGCCAACTAAACACATTCTGGTCCTATCCCTCAGTGCCTTATTTAATAACAAAACAAGAGCAATAAATGAGTAGTAATCCAGAATAGGCCAATTACAAATCATTAGTAGGCCCACTCTAAGCTACTATTACTGTACTTTGCACTCTATTATTATCAGTTTCATCCAACAAGTGAAACTAATCAGTGAGCTACTAATGCTATCCAACAAACACTGCAGCGGTGCCAAAATCAGAACGTTCACTCAATTTATTTTAATCCGAGTTCCCTGTTATCCACTGTAGAATGAATACTTATGCTCTGTACACACGATAGGATTTTCCAACAACAAATGTTGGATGTGAGCTTGTTGTCGGAAAGTCCAACTGTGTGTATGCTCCATTGAACATTTGTTGTCCGAATTTCCACCAACAAATGTTTGAGAGCAGGTTCTCAAATTTTCCAACAACAAAACTTGTTGTCGGAAATTCAGAGCGTGTGTACACAATTCCGACGCACAAAGTGCCACACATGCTCTGAATCAAGCAGAAGAGCAGCACTGGCTATTGAACTTAATTTTTCTCAGCTCGTCGTACGTGTTGTACGTCACCGCATTCTTGACGTTCGGAATTTCCGACAACATTTGTGTGACCGTGTGTATGCAAGACAAGTTTGAGCCAACATCCTTCGGAGAAAAATCCATGGATTTTGTTGTCGGAAAATCCTACAGTGTGTACAGGGCATAAGAGTACCTAATAGGATCATTGGGAGTGTATTTCCAAAGCCTGTGCTGTGTAACTTTCTTACTCGCAGAATTCTGTATCACCAATTACATTTAAAGCAGTGTTTCTCAACTCCAGTCCTCAAGGCGCACCAACAGGTCATGTTTTCAGGATTTCCACTATTTTGCACAGGTGATTTGATCAGTTTCACTGCCTTAATAATTACCACAGCCGTTTCATCTGAGGGAAATCCTGAAAACATGACCTGTTGGTGCGCCTTGAGGACTGGAGTTGAGAAACTCTGATTTAAAGTGTTTGTAAGCCCATTCGTATACCTTGTGAAATGACTAACCGCAGGCCATACACAGTGATGAAACAAAGCCTCCTACGTGAGTTGTACCTGTTTATCTGGAGCCCTCCTTCCTCCACAATTCTTCAAAGTCCAGAATTTACACATCATTTCTCAGCTCCAGAAGACTAGAGGTGGGGATCTGATGTCAAATACTACACAGCATGGGGGATGAGTGTAATCTGAGACCTGAGTGGAGGGAATGGACACAATGCCCTCTACACAGTCTCATAGGGAAACATGCACAACTAAGGCTATCAATGTGAGCTGGGGGGGGGGGGGGGGCATCTCTTGGGATTGCTTGGTATCATAGACTGTCAGAAGTGACTCATAGCAGATGATAGATAGCAGATGTAAAAGAGAGGAGAAAGAAATTACACTGTGTGCTTGGTTGAGCCAAGTACACACTATAGAAGGATATGCTTTGCTCATTTTTCATTTCTGGGGTTTACAACCAGTCAGGTACAAATCTGAATGGTAGATGTGAAAACATCTTAGTACTGCCATGTTTTTGTTTTGTTTTGTTTTTTTATATCAGACTTTCCATGTGTCAAAGACAGCAAGAAGCCAGCAGTGGGCGTGTTTTGGACTTTCTTGCATATGTCCCAAGCAGGGGTTCTCACATCACCATTGACAAATGAGACTGGATTAGATTTGTATACTACAGCAATGCTCTCAATATTTAACTTTAAATTTTGTTTGAATGATACCCTTAAAAAATGTCAACTGAATACATATTACACATTATGAACTAAGTGATTTGAGCAATCTTATGGATGTTCTGACATTTGTTATTCTGCAATCTCGAAAAATACAGAAAATGCTTGACCTGAGTTACCCCAAAGGATGCCCACGTAAATGAACACTTTTTTTCTTCAGAAATTCAAACATCTAGCAAATCTTGTCTATCTCGTGAATACTGAATAACCCAGAAAGACTCATATTTCAGTTGCTCATAGCAACACTCAAAGTCTTTACAAACTAAATTGTCTAAAAATAAATAATATGAACAATGATGATTTTGCAACAATCTATATTTTGCTCTACATATGCAGCCAGAAATTTTTAAAAACAAAATGAGAAAGGGAAAGTGGGATTAATTCACTAACATTTATCGCATGCGTTAAATGTCACGTGACCTTTTTTTTCTGAATATATTTAATATATTTCTCATAAATAACAAGGGTTGCATTAAATTTCGACATGAATGATAGTTTTGCAATTAATAATGTTTTCTAAAAATGAAGATTAATTAAAAGTCAATTCATCCATACAAACGAGGAAGGTGGAGGAATACCCCCTACTGAGGCATTGGGGTTTATTTACTAAAGGCAAATAGACTGTGCAGTTTGCAAAGTATAATTGCACTTGCAAGAGTAGTTGCTCCAGAGCTTAGTAAATGAGCAGAAACTCTGCTGACCTTCATCATCCAATGACGTGCAAGCAAAAATGTTGTTTTTTTTTTTATTTTCCTTGCACTTGATTGGGTATTCTTTGCAAAGTGAAGCTTTACCTCATTTACAAAGTCTTGGTGCAACTGCACAGTCTATTTGCCTTTAGTAAATTAACCCAATTGAAGCCTTAGCGTGCCCTCATTCACAGAACCATCTTCCTTTATTGTAGTGTGTTACAGCCTATTCAAAAAACATTTTGATAACACGATAAATAATATTACCGGTAATTTAGGTGCTAAATATCATAAAAAAAGAAATGGAAACACATTTGGAAACACATTTGTTAAGTAAGGCATGATTTATTTGACTTGATAGAAAGTAAAGAAAAGAACTGCATTCAATTTATGAAAAAAAACACGAGATATTTAAACCTTGTATTGACTCCAGTGTCTAGATTTACTATAGAAAAAGTCAGTTTACATCATGTTGTTGTCAGGTGTAACATACATTCTTTCATGTCAGTACCACTAAAGTAGAACTCTAGGAAAACATAAACACAGTATGTGACTATTACTATCATATACAGTATATATTGTACCTGTGTAGCTGGTAGAGACATACCCAAAAAGACTTGCAGCTGTAATTGCAGCGAAAGGTGGTTCTATAAAGTATTGACTCAGGGGGGCTTTTCACATATTTATTTGTAAAAAATCTTGAAAACCATTTATTATTTTCCTTCCACTTCACATTTATGTACCACTTTGTGTTGGTCTATCACATAAAATCCCAATAAAATACATTTACGTTTTTGGTTGTAACATGATAACATTTGGAAAATTTCAAGGGGTATGAATACTTTTTCAAGGCACTGTAAATGTCCTCAGGTGAGTTGAAGAAGAGGGGGGAAAATGCACCAAAAACGCATGTAAACGTGCATGCAGAAATGCATCTGGAGCGAAGACATTGTGGTGTGAACCGGCCCATACTGGGGAACCCTGACAGTCACTGACAACCAGCAGTTCTAGTACTAGAAGTCATTAGGACTTTCAGGAGCCTACGAGTCCTGCCACTGTCCCTGTGCTGTTTTACAGCTGCTTGAAGCTTGCCAAAAGGCTTTGTAAATGCATTGTTCTTATACCAAGCTGAAGCATGTGTGAACAAGGCCAAATGACTTGTAGTAATCTCTTAGCTGATGAGCAGGATACAGGTAACCATTCATTAACCACTTCAGCCCCGGAAGGATTTGTCCCCTTATTGACCAGGTCATTTTTTGCAATATGACACTGCGTCGCTTTAACTGACAATTGCGCAGTCGTGCGACCCTGTACACAAACAAACTTGATGTCCTTTTTTCCCACAAATAGAGCTTTCTTTTGGTGGTATTTGATTACCTCTGCGTTTTTTATTTCTTGCGCTATAAACATAAAAAGAGTGACAATTTAAAAAAAAAAAATGTCTGCTATAATACATATCCCCAAAAAATATATAAAAAAATGTATTTATCAGTTTAGAACGATATGTATTATTCTACATATTTTTGGTAAAAAAACAAAAATCGCATATATTGATTGGTTAGCTCAAAAGTTATCGCACCTACAAACTATGGGATAGATTTAGGGACTTTTATTTATTTTTTATTTAGGGCTGTGGAAATTAATGATTAATTCCTCAATTAATCGTTAATTTTTTTGATCGGCAGGCCACCTGCCCTGGGGCCACTTTAGGCCAAGCTGTGGCTGCAGCGCAGCGCTCCGCTCCCTCCTCCTCCACTATATGTCATACACAGTCTGCGGGCATCTCCCACTGTGTGTCTCGGAGCCGAGTGTGAAAACTTTGGCCGCGCTGTGAGAAAAGTCCCACCCTCCTCCTAGATCAGCTCGTGTTATAGACGCAGTTTTCTGTCTATCACACGAGCTGATCTGACTACTGACTACAGTGAGGCTGCAATTATGGGCATGGTTAGACTGCATTATGGGCACGATGAGACTGCATTATGGGCACGGTGAGACTGCATTATGGGCACGGTAAGACTGCATTATGGGCACGGTGAGGCTGCCATTATAGGCACGGTGAGGCTGCAATTATGGGCACGGTGAGACTGCATTATGGGCACAGTGAGGCTGCAATTATAGGCACGACGAGGTTGCGATTATGGGCACGGTGAGACTGCATTATGGGCACGGTGAAGCTGCCATTATAGGCACGGCGAGGCTGCGATTATGGGCACGGTGAGACAGCATTATGGGCACGGTGAGACAGCATTATGGGCACGGCGAGGCTTCAATTATAGGCACAGCGAGGCTGCGATTATGGACATAATGAGACAGCATTATGGGCACGGTGAGACTGCATTATGGGAATGGTGAGGCTGCGATTATGGGCACGGTAAGTCTGAGATTATGGGCACGGTGAGACTGCATTATGGGCACGGTAAGGCTGCAATTATGGGCAAGGTGAGGCTGCGATTATGGGCACGGTAAAGCTGAGATTATGGGCATGGTGAGGCTGAGTTTATGACGTGTTTTGTCCTAGCCACGCCCTGCTATGTCTGGCTTCGGCCGTTGCCATAACAACGGTGCTAAATCAGCTAAAAGTAGTTGGATCTGTATGTGAGTTATAATTAATCAAAATTAGTCGATTAATTGTTTTTTTTTTAATTGATTAATCGAACACGAAAATTTTAATCAGTAACAGCCCTATTTTTATTGTTTTTACTGGTCTGCGATTTTTAGCGGAACTGCGACATTATGGCAGACAATTCTGACCCCAAATTACACTTTTTAGGGGCCAGTGACATTATTACATTGATCAATGCTATAAAAATGCACTGATCAATGTATAAATGACACTTGCAGGAGAGGGGTTAACACTAGGGGGCGATCAAGGGGTTAAATGTGTTCCCTCAGTGTGTTCTAACTGTAGGGGGGATGGGCTGCCTGGGACATGACAGAGCTAGCTGTTCCCGATCACTGGGAACAGCAGATCTCTGAGATATTCCCTGTCAGAATGGGGATTTGCCTTGTTTACAATGGCAGATTCCCCTTCTGCCTCTGTATACAGCGATCGCGGGCAGCCAGCGGACGTTGAGTCCACCGGCCCCGCGGGCAATCTCACATGCACAGAGCAACGTACACGTATATCGGTTCGCACAGGAGAGCCGACCTTCTGCCGTATAAGTACGGCGACTGGTCAGCAAGTGGTTAAAGTATTATAATGTTCTGGTTATCAAATGTTTTCAAAAATGGCATAAAATATTTAAACACTAACTCATATTAAAGTATCTGTATGAAATCATTAGCTTTTATGAGCTTACTATGGGTGCAGAATTGCTACTACTTTACGCAATGATATTGCTGAACATTATCAAGTTTATAGCACACTATAATACATTAAAGTATATCTAAAAACAAAACTTTTTGTAGAATTGCATTGAGAAGTAAAATTTTTCCTTTTTTCCAGGCCTTCCCATCTCTAACAAGGACAAAGAGAGCAATACAAATCGACTCTGCACAAAAAAAAAAAAAAGTTTTGCCTTTACTCATACTTTAACCCCTTCCTGAAAGCTTTCATATTGTTCACAAGCACAATGTCCCATGCAAAGGATATCTTAATAAGTGTCCATTCTTTGAGAGCCAGCAACCCTGTGCATGACTGCTGGCTCTCAATCTGCCACCGACAGTGAGAGTCTACACTAGACTTTCTCAACCTTTTCAACATGGAGGAACCCTTGAAATAACCTTTCAGTCTCAGGGAACCCCTGTTAAAAATGGATATATCTACAACTCATGATACATTGGTGTGATGGTCAGTGGAAGAGTGTTCCTTACATCTGTGGTCTTGGGGAATAATTTCCCCCCTACAGATAGCTAAAAAGATCAGTGGTGTCAGTGGGAACTTATCTTAGAGGCAAAAATTGGTCATTGCTTAAGGAACCCTCTAGCAACCATTGGAGGAACCCTGGTTAAGAAACCCTGGTCTACACTGACGGATTGCGAACCGTGATCACTTTATGATAAAACTGGCAGAAAAGTGTCCAACAAAGAGACCAAAGTACTGCTTGGCTGAATTTTAAATGAAAGCGATAAACTCTTTTAATAATAATCCAAAATTATTATAAAACACAAGAGAAGAAAACTTTAATTTTGATATGAGAATAAATATGAGAATATAAAATGCAGGCCTCATGCACATGGACAGTAAGAAGCTGAAACTATGACCAGCGTGAAATTCTGGGTGATTTTCTACGCCCAGGGAGCCGGAGGTGCCATGTACAGCCTGCTCCAGAAGTGAATTGTTTGTATGTGGCCATACTCTTGTAAACGGCAAAACTTTGGTGAATCTGTGTTTTCCCATGCATGCACGTACGATATATATTCCTGAATGAGTAAATTTCCTGTTTAGTAAAATGTGTTGTACTAGTATGTGCTGGTAGATGCCGATGCATCATGAAAACATCAGCTTTTTTTAAAGCACAGCTGTGTACAGCCATTTAATTGTATGGCAGGCCGTATGAGGCACCTGTAACTCCCCAGGTGCATAAAAATGCCCAGGAATTTTACACTGACCATATTTTCAGCTTCTCACCATTCGTGTGCATGAGGCCCAACATTGTTTAAGAAAACTCAAAAGATACTAAATAATTAAAAAAAAAATCTTTGTACAACAGAATACATAATTGCTATGCATTACTTGAGCAAATTAGAGTTCACCTTTATTATAACATTACTAGTATAGACACAGGTTTATCTACAATTTTCCTTTTCTTCCTTCTCCTGCGCTGAACCTTCTGGCTCCAGCAACTGACTCTTCAGCAAGAACGTTTGCTCCATTGTCAAATTCGTATTGCATTGCATCTGTAAAATTGGCAGCATCAAAGGTACTATAGTAGGCAGAGGCTCTGTCAGCACGCATACATTTCTGGGGGAAGGACGATATCTGCTCTGCTAACTCAATAGCACATTTAAGTCCTGAAAAAAAAAAAAAAACATAAAATAAATGACACATTTTCTCTCTCAATCAATATAATCATAAAAGGTATAGGTGATCTATATACTGTAGGAGGTTTACAGTGGGGTTGATTTACTAAAGGCAAATCCACTTTGCACTACAAGTGCACTTGGAAGTGCAGTTGCTGTAGATCTGAGGGGAAGATCTGAAATGAGGGGAAGCTCTGCTGATTTTATCATCCAATCATGTGCAAGCTAAAATGCTGTTTTTTATTTTCCTTGCATGTCCCCCTCAGATCTACAGCGAATGCACTTCCAAGTGCACTTGTAGTGCAAAGTGGATTTTCCTTTAGTAAATAAACCCCAATGCCTCCAGGGCTGGTGCAGGGATTTTTGACACCCCAGGCAAAATCTAATTTTGCCTCCCCCATTGGCTTCACCCCTGACTCCACCCCCTTCGCCTTGGCTCTTCTTCCTCTAGCGCTGGCTCCAGTGCTGTGCTGCGCCTCTAATTACACTACCGGTCGGACGGAGCAGCTTCCTGAGACTGAGATAGTTACATGCTGCAGCCTGCAGAGCATGCAGACGCAGAGGGAAACCAGCGGCCGGGCGCCCCTAGGCAGCAATGCGCCCTAGGCGGCTCCTAGTTTGCCTAGTGGTAGCACCGGCCCTGAATGCCTCCAAAGGCTCCTCTCAGTTTGATGAGGCTACTGTCAAAGGGTTCAAAGGGTAGGCTCAGCAACCTTGCACTTTACATTGATTTATATGCTGCTTCTTCTAGGGATTTTTGAGCTAGAAGAAAATGTCACACTGCTGCTATGCACCATTCAGGATGGAAAGGAGGAAAAGTCTGCATTAGCATGCTGAAGATACATGACTGCTATGCACCCTTGAGGAGGAGAATGCAAAGTGGTACTGGGAAAAAAAACAGCTCACAAACTTTACTATGAAGCTCTATTGCAATTAGCCAATATGTATGAAGTTGAGGGCTTTAGCTTTATAAGTATTATTTTGGAAGAATACATTTTCCTTTTAGATCCATTGCTGCTGCTATGTTCAACAGTCAATTAAGGCCTATTGCCACAGATAAAAAGAGTCAGATGTTGCAGCCAAAGTGATCTGAAAAAGCCTTTTGCTTAAGAAAAGTTGAAATGAATATTATTAAAGTGCTGCAGCTATATTTAATATGTTTAGCTCATAGTACACATGCAAAATATGTGATGGTAGACTATGGTGTTGATGATGCTATCCGTGACAATTGTACTGTTCTATAACACCATATGTGAGTGGTATTTTTATTGAGCAAATAAAAAAATGACTGTACTATAGGAAGATCCTTGTTCCTTATCTTTTGAGCACTTGTGGGAACATGCGTTATCTAATGAGTGAATCTGGAAGCAGATGTAATTGAGTGCTTATTGACCTGTATAACTTATGGGCCAGTTGACAAGGTGAGCATGCACACCTGATGGTAGTGGAACATGGTGATATATTTATGTCAAGATTCACTGGTGTATCCATTTAAGGACTATAAGGCTGGGTTCACACTATTCCCTGCATCCAATTCGCAACACCTGGAGATTTTGACCGGCTTTCTATGGAGCCGGTTCACATATCTTTGCTGCGGCCGCGGTGCGAATTTGCACAGGAGCCCTGTGCGTCTTTTGGTCCGTTTCAAGCCCGAATTCAGCCAAAGATTTGGGCTGAAATTGGACCTGAAACGGTGAACGGTGACGCACCAGACCCCTGCCGCAATCGAAGATAATGTGAACCCCTCGCCTTAAGGATTGGTGAAGCGGGACTTCTGCATCTCTTTGAAGTTTGCACACTTAATTGGACTCTATTTCATCACTTTAACAATGTTCTGTTCTTTTGTCTGTGTTTTTTGGGGTATTGGACAATTTTTTGGTTAGTACCCCGTGGGGTATTTACCTTTTTGTTATTTGCTTTATCTTCTATATATTGTGAATTTTTGCACTATATGAATAAAACCCATCTATTTATTTTATATTTGATGTTATATGTATCACATTTTCAGTATTTATTCCACAATATGTGGGTTTGATGGGCTGGGGGGGTGTTTACTTGGAAATAATTTTTTTTGTCAAACACTTTTTTATTGTTTAGTTTATTATTATGAGATGTCCTTAACCGCTTGCTTACTGGGCACTTAAACCTCCTCCTGCCCAGACCAATTTTTAGCTTACAGTGCTGTCACTCTTTGAATGACAACTGCGCAGTCATGCTACACTGTACTCAAATTAAATTTTTATAATTTTTTTCACACAAATGGAGCTTTCTTTTGGTGGTATTTAATTACCTCCAGGTTTTTATTTTTTTGCTAAACAAACAAAAAAAAGACAGAAATTTTTGAAAAAAAAAAAACGTTTCATAGCTTATTATAAAATTTTGCAAACAGGTAATTTTTCTCTTCATTGATATTCGCTGATGAGGCTGCACTGATGGGCTGCACTGATAGGCACAGATAAGGCGACACTGATAGGCACAGATAAGGGGATACTGAAAGGCACTGATAAGATGGCACTGATGGGCCCTGATGGGTGGCACTGATGGACACTGGTAGGGGGCACTGATGGGCACTGGTAGGTGGTATTGATAGGCAGCACAGGTGATGAGGCATTGATTGGTGACATTTATAGGTGGCACTGTAGGCACTGATAGCTGACGATGGTGGGCACTGGTAGGCGGCGATGGTGGGCACTGGTAGGCGGCATAGTTGTGCACTATTAGGTGGCACAGGTGGGCACAGAAACCTCTGCAGAGGCTCTCCACGATCGGGACTGATGTCCCTCCCATAGCCACCGGTGATTGTCTTTTTTTTTCTCTTCACGCTACTAGCATGATTGGCTGACAGCTGATCACATGGTAGGGGGTCGGGATCGACCCCTTACTCCAATCTATGATTAGCCGAGTCTCATAGACTCGCTGATTACAGAGCGTGCAGCGTGCCCTGCAAGGGGCGTGCAGGCCGCTCGAGCACGGGAGGACGTCTATGGATGCCCTCCTGGCAAAGTAGGTTCCCACTGCAGCGGTCTTTCGGCTAAAGCGCCGACGGGAAGAGGTTAATCTATTTCCTAATTTATATGTAAATTATTAACATATATTATTAACATCTGATGACTGATTTGGTTTCTACCTATATTACTATCTTATCACTTTACGTAGTTGTTGCAGCAGCGCAGCACCACTTTTTGGTTACGTTTGCTTAATGTGAGAACACATTGGTGTGTTTGCAGCAGCTCGGATTGTCATTTGATTAGTAGTCATTTCTGGCTGCGCAGGAGAATTTTTTTCTTTATCTAGTGTTTTTTTTACCCTCAAAGTCACATAAAAAGAAGGATCCTCACCCTGCTGTAAAGTATTTTAAAAATGTTTTGGCATTGGTTGATTTCTTCATGGTTCACAAATTTCAGACTTTATGGTGCGTTCGACAAACAGCCCGCAAACACTGGAACATTTACTCCTAATTGATACACAGATTTCTTTTTTTATCTGAAACGTGTGGAATTAATTATTAAGGCAAACAATAGCATGCAAAGTGCTGTAATGTATAGACACAAATCTCCTTTTAGTTTTTTGCCCAACACGATCATAAAATTCTAGATCAAGTTAATTGGTTTCCCTTTAATACAAATCATGTTTTTTCCTGCTGAAACTTATGTCTCTAGTTTACACTTCATTATGTCCGTCTCCACCCGAACATCCTTTAGTAAGTATGACCTGCCAGGAAAAACATGCCAAGTGTCATTCTACTTTGCTTTTCGGTATATTCAGCAAACGCCACTTGATTTTATTAGCATTAGTTTTAAAGATAGCTTATTACCTGCCAACTAAAACAGTCATATTTCAATCTGAATAAGGGCAACAACATACTCGGTGCAAGGCAGCTGTAGTGAGACTAGAGAGACATTAGTCACCTTTTGGATGAAATGATGGTGTTTTCAGGAGGTTTGAGTAAGGTTCTGTTGTAATATTGTATACTTCATACATGATCACCTCCCTAGGCTCTGCTTGTGTACAAACTGTGTGCTTGTAAGCACAAACATTAGGCAGAAAATGTCTTGGCATTTACTTCTGAAACATTGCTCAGTTTGGCTGTGTGGGTATGATTTAAAAAAAAAAAAAAAAATTGATTAACTAAATATCCAACACTTATGATGAAAAACTGATTTTGCAAAGCATATAAATAATGATACAGACGAGTATTGGTTCTCAACCAGTGGCCCAGCATTTGCATGGGACTATCAAGTCACTCTCTATATGCTTAGGGTAGCTTACCATTCAAAACATCTTCAGTTTGAATAGCTGCAACATAGATATACAGTACTCTGCAAAACTCCAAGGAGGCCAAGGTATGAGGACTAGACAACCACCTACTCCACAGTTTATTAAAGGGGTTGTAAACCCTCGTGTTTTTTCACCTTAATGCATCATATGCATTAAGGTGAAAAAACACCTGTCAGTAACCGGCCCCTCCAGCCCCCCATTTTACTTACCTGAGCCCTGGAATTTCACACGCCGGGGACATGCTCTTCCTCTGCCCAGGGTTCTTGGCTCTTGATTGGATCGATTGATAGCAGCGCAGCCATTGGTTGCCGCTGCTGTCAATCAAATCCAATGACGTGGGCGCCGGGGGCGGGGCCGAGTCCAGCAGTCGTGTCTATGGACGCAAATGCTGGACTCAGGAGCGCGCCCGCAAGGTAACCTCCCTGGGAGAGCACGTCTCCTAGGGGGTTATCTGATGCAGGGAGGAGCCGCGAGAGCCACCGAGGGACCCCAGAACAGGATGTTCGGGGCCACTCTGTGCAAAAAGAGCTGCACAGTGGAGGTAAGTATGATATGTTTGTTATTTAAAAAAAAAAAACAAGCCTTTACAATCACTTTAAACATTTTCATTTTTTTCTGTAATTCAAAAGTAAGCCTATATAATGGAAGGGAATCATTAACCAGTTTGAGCTATAGGGACAGAGTGGGTGGGGGCGTCCCTTTCTAAGTCAGTAAAAGCACTTTTTAGCACAATAATACAATATATGCAGTAATCGTTTTGCAGATGCAGAGACAGACAATTCTCCAAAGATGCCCTTAAGGCAGTTTTATAGGATGTAACACATTGGCAGGTCCCAACACAGTGGAAATGAAGGAGCCCACTCTTTCCCAAAATTGGTGAACCACTGGACAGGACCAGAACAGCATCAGTTCATATGTAGGTTGAAACACAGTCAGTAACTGAAACAGAAACAGCTGTGTAGGTGGTTTAAAACTGGGTGAGGAACAGCTACTAAGGAACTCTGCTACTAAGGTGAGGTTGTCGAAAACAGTTTAATGTCACAGGTCATATAACATGTCAAGACTGAACACAGCAACAAGACACAAGGTAGTTATACTGCATCAGCGGGTCTTTCCCAGGCAAAGATTTCAAAGCAGACTGGGGTTTCAAGATCTGCTGTTTAAGCTCTTTTAGAAACACAAAGAAACAGGCAATGTTGAGGACCGTAGACGCAGCAGTCAACCAAAAAACCTAATGCAGCAGATGAAAGACACATCATGCTTCCTTCCCTTCGACACTGGAACATGTCCAGCAGTGCCATCAGCACAGAACTGGTGGATATCAGCAGGACCCAGGTACACCCATCTACTGTCCAGGGAAGTCTAGCCAAGATTGGTCTTAATGGAAGAATTGCGAACAAAAAGCCATATCTCTGATGTGGAAACAAGACTTAGAGACTCAACTATGCACATAAACGTAGGAACTGTGGTGCAGAAAAATGGCAGCAGGTGCACTGTACTGATGAATCAATATTTGAAGTATTTGAGTGTAGCAGGAGGCAGTTTGTTTTTGCCAAATCTGGGGCACTGGGCAACAGCCTAAATTAGTTACCAGCACAAAGCCAATAATTTAATACAAACTACGTCTGACCTCACAATATATCAGTGAATAACCCTAGTATAAGTGATTAAAAACTCCAATTATTCCATAAAGCAAATGTCTAGGTATATATACTCAGGACTGCTAGGAGAACAATCATAGAGAAGAGAAGATAGAACATATACTGTTGCCAGAGAGCAGATACGGCACAAATAGAAAGAAATATTAATCTTCCTGGCGGTATTCCCGAGTGTGGCTCGGGGTTAAATTTCAGTACCGTTAGTGGTGACCCCGAGCCACACTCGGGATTGCATCTCAAGATCCTGGTCCAGGTTACTTACCTTGTCCCCAGGATCCTGCGATGTCCCCCCCTGTCTGCGGGCTGTGTCCTCCGCCTGATGCCCCTGTGTGCCAGGCTCCGTTTCCTGAGAGTGTCGCGACGCACAATGTACTGATTAAAGTGAAAGGGAGAAAGCGCCTTACGGTTCTCTTATTCGGGAGTGACAACAAAAAAGGTGCTGCTAACCAGAAACCAGAAGCTTACCTTGCAGTGGTGATGACAACATAGAAAACTAAAGCATTTAGACAAGAAAATTGCTTCTGAAACTGTCGTTGTACGTGCTGCCTCACTCCCTCTATATTTGTGCCAACTGCTGCCGGGACCTACAGTATAGATTCCCATAGGTGTCTCCTCTCGAGCGCGATCCCTCTTGGAACCACAACAAGCAGCCATTCAGAGCGTCGCACACTTAGGCAGTAAATGCATCCAAGTGAGCGATTACCGGAAGAGGATCCTATTGGACAATCTAACATGCTCTCTCATCTGAGTGGACCTGATTCCATCATTGAAGATTGTAAGTCGTGAAGCCTTCCATAGGCTCCCACCACAGACCGGAGACAGCTTTAACCCTACCGTACAAACGGTGAAAGCCTATATGACTCACCGCCAATGGCCAGTGAGTCCACCATTTCTGGTAAGGGCATTTTATTTACTCCCCCTCTTATTGAATATAAGAAGAATTACTCTGGATGTGAATATATATTGGTGTGTGATCTGCATATAAGCCCTGTGACCATCTCCACGCTTGGATGAACTGTTCAAACCCCAGAGACTTACTCTGAATCCCATTTATTTTTATGGGTCATTTGTACACGTTAATATTGGTGTTTATGGTTCTATGGGACAGTTTTAACACAACCACACGTTTAAAAGAAATATTATTCTTAGATTGTATTTTTTATTTTTATTTTCACAGGTGCTGTTATAAGGCCTTTTTCCTCTATGCTTGATTTATAGTATTGGTTAAATTCCAAGTTTACATATGGGTGAATTACACTGATGTTCACTTTTTTGGTTATTTTTATATATGTAAGCGTTCTTTACTTAAATATAGAGCTACACTTTTTATTTTCTTATCCTTATACACAATTTGTCTAATTGTTACTGTTGGCTGCTTGACATGATTGCGTTGGCGCAGCAGTTTTTTCTTTTCTTTTTTTAACATAGAAAACTACTTTGTGTGTGAGAATAGATAGAGGAATTTCTCGGATGGGTTCTAAAGGCATTTTTGGAAGAATTGACAGAACCAGGTTGAGGTCCCATGTTGTCACAGGTGGAAGTAAATGTGGAGAGTGAATATTCACCAAAACATTTTGGGCCAATTTCAGGTGGCTGTTGGGTAAAATAACCATTGATAAATATACCCACTAGAATATAAACAAACTGAATGAATGATATAGGAAATTACCAGTTCACTAGAATATAAACAAACTGGTAAACAAAAGGAGCACTAGAGTACACGTTTTAATATTAGGAGATATAGAGATCTCATGCACAGTTTCACCATGCAACCTAAACCTTTCTGTACCCAATAACAAAACACACAGTATCCGTAGTGACTTGCATTGTTATAAACTACCATATAGACCCTAAAGCATACTAACTTCACTTAGTAAACTAGAGATTTGTTCAAATTCCTTTTGGTTCATGGTGGATTTTTATGTTTTGAAGTTCGAATTCCAAATTCAAACCCCACTAAAGAAATTTGCACTGCTTTTTGTATTGGAAAAAAAACTACAGAAACATGCATTATAGAAATAATAAGAGCAATATTGTTTACCGCGAGCTGCATAAAATTCAATTTTGGAGTTTCTTTGACACATGCATTGACAAGAGAGAAAGCATTACAGTTAAGGAGGTTAGACAATGGGGTTGATTTGCTAAAACTGGAGAGTGCAAAATCTGGTGCAGCTCTGCATAGAAACCAACCAGCTTCCATTTTTTTTTTTTTTGCTGAAGTTGATTGGAACCATGCACAGCTGCGCCAGATTTTGCACTCTCCAGTTTTAGTAAATCAACCCCAATGTATCCTACCTTATTCTCTTGTCAAATTTGTTTATTGAATTTTAACAATTAGTATACATAAGTACACGGTGGCAGCAAAAGAAAAGATCACATATATGGTAATAATATTGAGTTGTAGTTCCAACATAAACTAAAAGTAGTTTAACTAAAACAACTTTAGCATGGATCATTGTATAAGGGGATAAAACCAACTTAGACCAGGTTAATATAAGGTGACCTCAGATAAAAAAAAAAAAAAAAAGGTCTTAAATATTATCAAGAGTATAGTTTTTAAATAAAAAAAAAGAAAATTTATTATAGAATCTAAAATCTTATACTACATATTGAAACTTTATACAATTGGTATAATGATAACCAAGGAAATAAAAGTTCTGCTACCAGAACTATATAAAGAGTAAATTGAAAGAGGAGATAGAGAATAGGGGAAAAAAGTAGAAGAGAGAAAAAAAGATAAAAGAAAAAGTAATCTTAGGTAGGAGAAAAAATAGATAGGGAAGAAAGAAATGAGAGGCAGTAGGGGTCCGCAGGGTAGTACATGGTAATAAACACACACCATGAATGCAGGGAATGGAAGTATAAATCGAGATTACAAGGTCTTAGTAGGAAAGCATCAAAATTGGAAGGAAAAAAGTGAGTCACCCAGGGATTCCATATATTCTCAAAGTTGGATATTGTATCTTGAGTTATAGCCTCTGTTTTGGCATGGATCTATGCTTGATTGACTCTATTTTTAGTTTCAGCAATTATTAACCTCCCTGGCGGTATGATTATTTTGGATTTTAGGTGCTGAAAGCGGTAGAATTATTTTGCATAGAAATTTGGCGTTTTATATTGTAGGCCTGTAATTCTTAACAATAACACACTTAAATATGTCCAAACAAGAATCTAGTAGATATCCCGGGTATGATGAAGTTTGAAACACAAAAAACATAAATTATAATATAATAAATAAATATCAATAATTTAAAAAAATAATAATATAATAATAATAAAATAAATTACCCCACGATTCACTATCGCTCAATTCTGCAAGTGTTCTAATTTACTATCGCTGTTTTCTAGCTGGTCTAAAGCCACTTTTGATGTAAAGGGACACTTTTTGGTTGCTATGGACAATCTCCAGTTTCCAGGCAGAAAGAACAGTATATATAACATAAAACTGCATGCAGGGCATAGGCCAAAGCACTGGGGACAAAAGGGATGTGAAATAATTTCATACAGTACTGTAATCTGTAAGATTACAGTACTGTATGTGTTATGATTTTTACATTTTTTGAATTTGCCGCCAGGCTCCGCCCCCGTGCGTCGCTCCGCTCGCAGGGAATGGAGCCTGGCACAGAGAGGCTTCGGAGGAGACAGAGCCCACAGACACTGCGGGGGACATCGCAGGATCCTGGGGACAAGGTAAGTAAAGCCGCACCAGGATCCCGCAATGTAATCCCGAGTGTGGCTCGGGGTTACTGCTAATGGGACTGAAATTTAACCCCGAGCCATACTCTGGGTAACCGTCAGGGAGGTTAAGAATGGGGATTTCCAAGCTTTGGTAATTGTTTGTTTAGCAGCTGTAGTGATTTGTAATAAGAGTTTGAATTGGCGGTAAGAGAGAGTGGCCGGTTTTAAGTTTAAAATTGCTATTGTGGGATCAGGATTGATAGGGATTTCAAACAGTGTTGAAATCATAAGAAATACATGTTTCCAGAAGATATATTTAAGGCTATAGATTTTTGAGAGTTAATAATTAGACCAGATACGTGGGCAAAGTGATCAAGTTTACTTATAAGATTAGGAGCAGAAAAATGAGGGGATGACATAAAGATTAAGATATCATCAGCAAATTGGCAAAGTTTATGTTGGTGATCAGCTAAATCTAGACCTTTAATAGAGGGATCAGTACGGATTGATTGAGCAAGGGGTTCAATAAGTAGAGCAAATAGAAGTGGGGAAAGTGGACATCCCTGAAGCGTACCCCTACAGATGTCAAATAGGTTTGATTTATGTCCAGCATATTTAACATAAGCTTTGGGATTTTTGTATAATGAGGAGATCCAGCTAAGAAAATGAGTACCAAATCCCCAACACTGCAGGACAAAATGTAGGTAATTGCACAAAACTGTATCAAATGCTTTTTTGATCTAAAGATAAGAGACAGATGGGTATTTGTCGTGATTTAGCTGCTTGAATTAGTAAAGTAGTCCTGCATACATTATCTGCCGCTTGACACTGTGGGATAAAGCTGACATGGTCTTCATTTATTAAAGAACCTATTATGCTATTTAAGCGGGTCGCTAAGACTTTTGCTAGTAACGTAATGTCAAGGTTGAGTAATGATATTGGTCTATAGTTAGAACAACATGTATCTTCTGACTGAGGTTTGGGAATCATTGAAATTATAGCCGTTAATGTTTTGGGGCGAAAGGATTGATCGTTAAGGAGACAATTAAATGTGTCTGTTAACATTGCGTCTGTAAATCCCTCCTTTGCACTTCAAAGTATTCAGATCGCCGGAAACGGCGATTCTGAATACTGTATATTTTTTAAAAACCGGCACCATTGGCAGCCAAGTAAACAGTAAGTGACGTTGTGATGTCACTTCTGTGTTTACAGAGAGAAGACTGGAACAAAGCCGTTTCCGGCTTCGTGCCAATCTGTCTCTAGCTGCCAGAAGTGGCGGATCGAGGATCGGGTCTCCCAGTGAGACAGGAGGCCCAGTAAGAGCGACGGAAGGCGGTGGGAGGGGGGGATGTCCCCTCCCGCTCCTCCGGGATAACAACTGAGCGGCTTTTAGCCGCATCGGTTGTCATCCCTAGATAGCCGATCGCCCGCTCTAAAAAATGGTACTGGGATGATGCCCGCAGCTGCGGGCATCATCCCGGTATAACCCCCTAAAGCCGAGGCCGCATATGCGTACGCTCAGCGGCAAGGGGTTAAGAGAGTTCATTTAATTTCGATAGCAGTAATATAGGAAGTTTGATTTGTGAAAAAAATTATTCTTCTAAAGTTTGATCTAAAGATCCTTCCTTTTTATATAAGGAGGTAAGGTGTTTTTGAAAGGTGTGGAGGATCTTTAATGGATTACTAGTAAATGTAACATGAGATAATTTCAGTCAAATCGGTTTAAAGGGGCGATTTTGTTTTTTAAGTGCTCGGGCTAAAAGAGTGTCTGGTTTATTCGCTTATCCTATGTAATTTCATAGACACCTTGAAACTCTTGAAACTCGTAAAGAATATATAAAAAGTTTTGTGTTGTCTACTTTTTTGGTTGCACAGGTTACCTCTACTCTAACATGAATATATATATAAACAGTCACGTCATGTCTAACTCAAATCAAATATTCCAGGGACTTTTTTTAATAATGAAAAAATATGAATATGTTTTGAAAGTGAGTAAATTGGTGTGATGCATTTTACTAAAATAATTTCTTCCTGGTAGCAGCTTCTATGAGTAATGTTCGTCTCTGGCTCCCGGGTAGAGAAGCAAGCATCTATCTTGGCAACATGCCAGTGGTAGTGAATGGTCACATCCCATAATTCACCTTATGACCATCAATTTATACTGTTGTCAGTTGGCAGAGTACTTTTCACTAGTAAACATGGCAGGGTAGGAGGAGCAAACGGTCTATTGAATGAAAGACCTTTCATGTAGAATATTACTTTATTAATATTGTTAAAAAAAAATGTATATATTAGTTTTACACTTAAAATGTAAAAGACTATTTTGGAAAATATTACAGAAGTGTGTTCTGTGTAAGAGGAAAAATAAATCCTTTAATATAAGCTTCACAGTATTTGAATTCTTTTGTGGCAGTGATGAGTCAGAGTAATGACCCAGCTTGGCACTGACAAAATATTAATGGGAGGCTTAGTGTAACTTAGGACAGCTGTTTGCAGAATGGTAGCTTCTCTTGTATAAACTTAGACAAAAGTACGAATGATGAGAGCCCCTAAAGAAATGCGCACAAAAATTAAAGTAATCATCCTGTTTGCATTTTAGTACATTCTGAATGTGTTCTGTGAGCCATAATATATTTACTATTACAAATTGAGGAGCTATATGACTCTTGCACAACTTAAAGTGGAGTTCAACCCACTTTTACAACTCTTCAGCATCCCTCACTAAGCTGTGCACTGTAAACGAATTGGATATTTTAACATTTTTTTTCTCAGCACTTACTGTATATCTGCTGTATTCATTTTTCACTTCCTCCACCCTGGCCGCGGCCCATCGCATCATTTCCTGTTTGCAATGCCTTCTGGGAAGGGGCGGAAACTTCCTCTGACACTGCCGTTGCTATGGAAACCTGACCTGAAACCTATTACACTGCTTGTGCTGCACTGAGCATGTGCGAGATCTGCAAGGATGAGATCCAGGAAGAAATACAGTCTGGCTTCAGATGCCCAGACTTAAGATGGCCACGGCCTGCTATAAGTTTATAAAATAACAAACTACTGCTATAAACTAACAAAACAGACCTTAGTTTACAGACTAACTTTACTAGAATACATTAAGCTTGTGTATTATAAGGGTATTTTTATTCAAAAAGTATAATTTTGGCCGGAACACCACTTTAAGCACAGCTAAGCTGGTACATGACAAAGGGCCACATATATATATATATGAAGCATATTTGTGACTTTTAAATTCATTTTTTTGCCATAGCTTTCCATTTAATACTAACTAAATGCTACTTTCCCATCAAATCACAATATACTTGTATGAAAAAAATATTGCCATTTATTAAACATAATGCCAGAGCCAATGCATACACAAGCTTATCTCACTATTGACCGTTTTTATTATGTAGTCCGTTTTTTTTTTTTTTTTTTTTAATGCAATGCAATGAGTCATAACTATCCACTGCCTACAAATCATCCATCAGTTTTACAATCTTGCAAAGGGGTCCTAATGTAGCCTTCTTTGGAAATATACGCAGGGTTGGGGCTGAGCCCCGTTCTGTGAGTCAATAGACACAAAGAGTGGGGCTCAGGAGCTAGCAAGCATGAGTGTCCCCATAGAGCAAGGAGCTCACTGTGGGGCACTCAGCGGGGGGCAGGAGCCAAGAGCACCAGCAGAGGACCCAAAAAAGAGGAGGATCAGGGCTGCTCTGTGCAAAACCATTGCACAGAGCAGGTAAGTATGACATGTTTCTTATTTTTTTATTTTTACTTTAGTATCACTTTAAATCCTGTGCCGAAAAAAGCCAAACATGTTCACTCACACACACATCCACTTACATAAACATTCTCTTTCACATTCACACTCACCTACATATTGTTTACTAGGCCCTTCCCCCCTTTCTGACTTAGGAGAAGGTAAGAAAAAATGTGCAAAAAATATGGATGTTTTGACATGCTAAAATGTTTACAGTTTCATAAGACATGTCTACAGGGGAAGGCCATTGCAGGTTCCTATAAGGTCTGCTTGGCTTCCGGGTGTCAGCTGAACTGCACTTTGTGAGCATATCAGGACCAGGTCCTCTAGAAATCCTAAAGAGCATCAGCTTGATGTCCATGGGAATCTCCCTGAAGTTTTCTTTATCTGGTAGCTCTATATCCACAATCTCAATGTAAAGTGTGAAGAATCAACCCAGATGCACAAAGCTCTTCTAATACATTAAAAACCTCTGCATTAGATTAGTTACTGATTGTCATAATTGCCCGGTAAGATAGCCCTAACCAACCCAATCCACACTTAAGTACTACATTGAGCCAATAAATCAAAGTCAAGTTTATTCTGTTTAAGTCCATTCCTAATCCCTGTGATTCTAATTATAAATACTATCAGAAAGAAAAAAGTAGTTGATGCCAATTTGACATTTTGCCAATTTTAAATATGAAGATTTTCAATTCTCCAATTTTTATTAGTCCCAATGTAGACAGAAAAACTGGGGTCAGAGCCCAGTTCTGACTGCTGAGATATACAGTAATACCTGATTCTGAATGTAACTGTGTGTCATATGTCAATATGTTTTATCTAAGGTAATACAACCTGTGCAAGAATTGACACAAGCCGATCTAGATTTCTAACTTGAATTAAAAGATTTAGCGTACATTCACATTATTGCCCTGAGGTAGCGCATGTTACATGGGTTGGTACAATGCGGTGCCATTCATTCTGAGTGACACCCAACGCACCTTGCCAATGGATTTGTGTTTTGCACTGCTGAAAATGTTACCTGCACAGTTTTTGGTTCAGTATGGGGTGCTTGGCAAACCATTTAATAGAATGGGCTACCCTAAGACTAAACATGTTACCGTACAACACTGGTATGTTTAATGTACCACAGTGGAACAGGCTTATGTAAATGGGCTCCCAAAGCAAGAATCTGGTTGTTATGGTGTTAACTCCACAAACTTGACTCTATTTTATATTTGCCCAATGTTACTATGAATAAACACCATGGTATCTTGCAAACAAAAACAGACAGGGAATTTACTAAGACTGGTGCAGCCAGAGCAGCTGTGCATGGCAGCCAATCAGCTTCTAGCTTTACTTTTCAAAGTTTAACTGAACAAGCTGACATTAGAAGCTGATTTATTACTATGCATAGCTTCTCAAAATTTGGTCTGCTTCAGTTTTAGTAAATTTCCTCCTAAAGAGTCCAACTACAATCTAAGTTCAGCACCAACCTTGTCCATCAGGAACCACACGATTTGCTAGACCAAACTCATATGCTTCCTGGGCCTTCACTTGCCGTCCTGTAAGAATCATATCCAGAGCTCTTGAAAGGCCAATTAACTGTGGCAGTCTGACTGTTCCTCCATCAATAAGGGGAACTCCTGTAAGATTAAATAAATGTGTTTTATTTATATCAAGAATGAAACCAACTTTTCAGAGAAGGAAAAATCAAAACGTTATCCTAAACCATCTATAACTGCTCAATACATTAACTTGCCTGAGCATTGAGCAGATTCCCTCTTTCCATCCAATTGGGGCTCATGGTGTTGGTGGGGACCCGCCCTTTACCGGGGATAAAAGCTGCTCAGGCTAGCCGGCTGACCATTTCACATGGACCATTCACACAAGTAGGATTCCAGGCATGCCTATGGTCACAGAACCACACACAAGGTAATTGAGGTTGACTCATATTCACTACATTTCTTTGGGTTTATTTTAGTTCTACAATACACAGTCCACCATTACTTGGTGGTTTTGTTCTTGGTTTCATCTTTTGTGGGTACACTTACACACACTTTCTCTGGTTGTAGTTTTTTTAACCTATACACTTCATACCACCACAGCAATCATCCCCATTCATCACTTCACTCGCTTTACAGGTATAGGCTTATCTCATTAATTAATAGATTTATTTCACATGGTGTCATCTTCACACTCTTGCAGAGCAGTGTGGACTGTTCAGCATACACTAGATTCACATGGTCGTGACATGGTCGCCTGGTCTTCACCTGGTTGCTGTCTCTGGTTTGGATGGGACTCCTCACCCCAGCCCCAGGGGAGATGATCATCCTTGTCCCCTGTCTTCCCTTGAACCTAAGGTTGGGTGCCACAATTGGGCCGTATTGTAAGTTACACACCTTTATTTTGAGAGATTGTTCTCCGTTTAAAAGATATCCTATATTTATAGATATTATTGGTTTCATTTCCGAGCATTTTACTCCTGATGATTGGCATGAGCCATGAAACGAGCGTCGAGTTACATCGAACTGATGCCTACACAAATTTGGCTCACCATGAGCAATCGATTTTGTTCATTGAATTTTTATGAATGGATGAGTGTTTTTATGTAACTGTAATGCTTATTATGTTTTACTCTATAATGTGATTTGTTATTTAATAAATCATTGTATAAATGATTTGAATAAGGTATCCATTCAGTGACCTGCCTCACACAAAGTCCTATTTCTTTCTTCTTTCTGTTGTTTAATACATATCAGGGATGGAGGCTTGCCACTGCTACAATCATAATAATAATAAAATTAATGTCCCCACGATTCACTATCGCTCAATTCTGCAAGTGTTCTAATTTATTATCGCTGTTTTCTAACTGGTCTCAAACCACTTTTGACGTAAAGGGACACTTTTTGGTTGCCATGGACAATCTAAAGTTTCCAGGCAGAAAGAACAGTATAGCATGCAGGGCACTGGACAAAGCACTAGAAACTAAAGGGATGTGAAATTATTTCATACAGTAACGTAATCTGTAAGATTACAGTGTACTGTATGTGTTACGAACTTTGAACTTTTTGAATTTGCCGCCAGGCTCCACCCCTGTGCGTCACGACACTTGCAGGGAACGGAGCTCGGCACACAGAAGCATCGGGCGGAGGACACAGCGTGCAGACACAGCAGGGGGAACATGGCAGGATCCTGGGGAGAAGGTTTGTACACTACACCAGGATCCTGAGATGCAATCCCAAGTGTGGCTCGGGGTTACTGCTAATGGTACTGAAATTTAACCCCGAGTGTCACGTACCTGGTAGGTTTTGAGCCGAAGTGCAGAGAAGGACCTCCCCTACAGCTCCCACTCCTGTTCCTCTGGAATGGAGACAGAAGGCCAGGAGTGAGGAGTGGTATGGGTGCCTGGCAGGATCAACAGTCACCGGAAGTTCAGGAGTGGTGGCACCCTCTGGATCCAGAAGCTGAAGAGGAAGCTGGAATGCAGAGAGGACCCAGAGCCACAGCAGGTAAGAAAGCAGGTAAGTAAGCAAGACTGGAACCAGGAACAAAGCAGCAGGTAGTAGCCTGGAACGCTGGACTGGAACCAGGAATAAGCAGCAGGTAGTAGCCTGGAACGCTGGACTGGAAGCAGGAACAAAGCAGCAGGTAGTAGCCTGGAATGCTGGACTGGAAGCAGGAACAAAGCAGCAGGTAGTAGACTGGAATGCTGGACTGGAACCAGGAACAAGGCAGCAGGTAGTAGACTGGAATGCTGGACTGGAACCAAGAACAAGGCAGCAGGTAGTAGACTGGAATGCTGGACTGGAACCAGGAACAAGGCAGCAGGTAGTAGACTGGAATGCTGGACTGGAACCAGGAACAAGGCAGCAGGTAGTAGGCTGGATACAGGTATCAGACTGAGGGATGGTCAAACGAGCCGGAGGTCGGTATCGGTCGATCAGCAAAGGTACCAGGGACAACACAGAGGGATGGTCAGGCAAGCCAAGAGGGTCTGGTGCAGGCGGATAGCAGGATGGTCTAACAGAAAGCCGGGTCAGATAGCAGAGTACACAGGTCAGATCAGGTTAAGGCACATGGAACGCTGTAGAGCAGACAGCGGGGATAGAGTGTGACAGGCCGGTTTAAATAGCCCGCCTGGCACTAGTGGGAGTGCGTGCGCGCGTGCCCGTGCGTGACAGCACCCGTGAACGCGCGCGCATGCGCAGTGGAACCCGCGGCCGTGTCCCCCTGCGTCTGGATCGCTGATTACTGGCAGGATCTTCATGACACCAAGCCACAGTTGGGAATACCACCAGGGAGTTTAATGTGCATATATATAAATAGTTAGTATGCTTGACAAATGACACAGATCCATCAGGTTCTGTCCCAAAAAATAGGAATTTTTTTACTTACCTGTGAATTCCATATATCTTGATGTACAGTACAGGACACTGGAACGTTATTCTTAGATTATGGGTTAAATGCTGCTACCTTCAAGTGATCGAACACTGGCAAAGCTTTGCAAGGAGCACTCCCATAACCATATAACCCCTCCAACTCAGTGAGGCTACAGTTTTGTCAGTAAGAAATCACAGAGAAAAGAGGGGAGGGACCTGCATCCTGTACTGTACTCCAGGATATAGAATTTACAGGCAAATCATTCTTATTATTTAAAATATAAAGTACAGGACACAGGTACTTCATTCTTAGTTCATGGTATATCCCCAAACAATAAAACAAGGGGTGGGTAACTAAAGCCAAAATACCTGCAACAAGCCCACAGGAACCAAGAAGGGTCAACGGTTGATAATAGAAGCACTTTGCAGCCAAAGCACGCATCAGCAGAGGTTCAACCAACCCCCTGGCAAAATAACATTTTGAAAAAGCGAACAGAGAATTAAGGGGTGGCCCCACAACTATAAAAAAAAAAAACAAAAAAAAAACAAACAGTTACTAAATGCTGAAAAGGATCAGAATGGGCCCAGGTAGGGAAGGAAGGATTCATTCCCAGATGGCACAAGCCCTAGCAAGACAAGTCAACTACCCAGCCCAGTGGAGGAGAAAGGAGGAGTCCCATAGAGGGACTACCCTGTGAAGGAACTGAAAAGCAATCAGTTCCCAAGGAAAACATGGCAAGAAGCCATAGAAGATCATTCATGATGCCAATCATAGGATGAATAAGAAGAGCCTCAGGGAAGCAAATGAACTGCACTACCGCTGCTAGGGGCCCACAAGGGAAATAAGGCCCCATTTTAATGAAGAAATCTTATACTAGACAGATGCCCAGGAACTGAGGTACTGCTCTGCTTAGGTAAGAGTACCTAATGATGCCCCAGAGGGTTACAAAAAGGTAACAACAGTCGACAAGGAGAAGCAGCTTTGCAAAAGAGTATGTATAAGAAGTGCAAAAGCTGAGGTGGTAATAAAAGATACACCAGGCCCAATCAAAACCTGCATAGAACCCAGGGCTAGGTGTTTAGCAATTTCAAGCCAAGGAAGTTGCGTGGTGAGAAATGGAAACAATTTCTGGGATGAGCTTTCCTTTCATAAGAGTAGTTGATAACTATTCCTTACAGTATATTAGATTGTAAAGTATCAGGGGAGAGATATGCATGTCTCCCCAAAGAAGAAGCACCAACCCAAAGGTTGGAATGTGTTTCACTGGTGAATATCTATAAATTAGAGATGCTGGTGGATCTCTGTGATTATGTAGAGCAGCTATATAGCTTAGGGTGTTTTGAACGCGAGGTAGGCAAGTGCCAGGGTGCCTACAGACTGAATGTGGATGGGAAAAGATGCTTAAAGGGAGAATCTGACAAAAAAACAGGAGCAGAGTGACTCTTACCAGTACTAAACTGGTGAATGGAGTTGACTGATATAAAAGGTTATGTTTTTGTGTTTTTTTTTTGTTTTTTGAGGAGGTGACTGCTGAAAGGCTTCACAGCTCACAGGGCAAGAAACATGATAGCTCACAAGCCTTGTGCAGGGAGAAAAGTATATCAAAAACTCAAGCTGATATGAGTAAAATGGGGTCCAAATAATGGTTAATCTCTCCACTGAGGATACCTGTGACCCTGAGTGGGAAAAATTCAGGTATTGGCTGTCTCAAAGAGTTTGCCAGTATAATCTGGGAGGACTTCTCAGATAAGGGCAAGGGCAACTGGGGGGTGCCAATGAGAGCATGTTCTTGAACTTGGGGTCATCCATAGACTAAAGTTGTGCTGAAAGAAAACTGAATAAGAATGATATCAAAATTAAGGTGGAATTCCAGGACCGATCTAACTAATCTTAAAATTACCCCGACCCCCCTTCTAACACTTATACTCACTACTCTGTGAAAGAAAGATGCATATACTTACTTATTTTCAAGCCACTTTGGTCACATGATTGGCTCCCCTCTGTCAGTTAGCAACTGCTTTAAGGGAGAGGAGGGACAAAAGCGACAAAAGCACATGAAAACTATTTCCCATTAAACTGGTAGTAAACCGCTGCAATTAAAAAAAACAAAACATTCCCCTGCAAAATAATAGCATAATGTGCTAGTATGCATCTCATACTAGCACATTATGAAATACTTACCTTAAAACGAAGCCCTCCAGCAGCATGCTGTCACTGCTGCGAGGGCTTCTATCTTCACCCGGTCTTCCTCTGTGTTCGGTTATGGCACAGTGTTTTGAAGGTCTCTGAAGGTGCTTTGAAGGTCCAGCAATGCTGGACCTTCAGAGCACATGCGCCGGTGACATCACCGGCTCCATCCAGGGTGAATATCTCCTAAATGGTGCACGTTTAGGAGATATTCATTTTACCTACAGGTAAGCCTTATTATAGGTAGGTGAAAATCACAAAGCCGACTTTACTACCGCTTTAAATCCTATATAACTGTTCACACTGCAAGTGCACTGCGCTTTGAAAAGTCCTGCATGCTACATCATTGGTGCAGTTTTTCAAAGGAGCACGCAAAAGGCACCTTCCATTGTAAGTCAAAAGGTACACTTCAAAGTGCATAAGAGTGAAAGGACCATTAAGCTGCACAAAAGCGCATCAGTGTGAAAGGCCCTAAGCCTATGGGTGATGTCACTGCTCAGACATTTCAGCCATTGTTGGAGCTCTCTCTGCTCTCCTCTGTAGCCGATGATGCTAACACAGGGTAGATCACATGGCTGGACTGGAACGGCCTGAAAACAGGTAAGTATATGCATCCTTCTTACTCAGGGTTAGTTAGTATAGTTGTCAGAAGGGGGAGGGAGCAGTTTTAAGATTAGTTCGATCAATCCCAGAATTTCCCTTAAAGATGGCCACAGATTACATGTTTTCGTTTTTTTTTGATCAGCCAGAATTTTGTTTTTTCCCTAACTATTATTGTCTTGCCTTAACCTCCCTGGCGGTATGATTATTTCGGATTTTAGGTGCTGAAAGCGGAACAATTATTTTGCATGGAAATTTGGCGTTTTATATTGTAGGTCTGTAATTCTTAACAATAACACACTTAAATCTGTCCAAACAAGAGTCTAGTAGATATCCCGGGTATGATAAAGTTTGAAACACAAAAACATAAATTATAATATAATAAATAAAAATAAATAATTAAAAAAAAAAAAATTAATAATAAAATAAATTTCCCCACGATTCACTATCGCTCAATTCTGCAAGTGTTCTAATTTACTATCGCTGTTTTCTAGCTGGTCTAAAGCCACTTTTGATGTAAAGGGACACTTTTTGGTTGCTATGGACAATCTCCAGTTTCCAGGCAGAAAGAACAGTATATATAACATAAAACTGCATGCAGGGCATAGGACAAAGCACTGGGGACAAAAGGGATGTGAAATGATTTCATACAGTATTGTAATCTGTAAGATTACAGTACTGTATGTGTTATGATTTTACACTTTTTTGAATTTGCCGCCAGGCTCCGCCCCCGTGCGTCGCGCTGCTCGCAGGGAACGGAGCCTGGCACGGAGAGGCTTCGGAAGAGGACGGAGCCCGCAGACACAGTGGGGGACATCGCAGGATCCCGGGGACAAGGTAAGTAAAGCCACACCAGGATCCTGAGATGTAATCCCGAGTGTGGCTCGGGGTTACCGCTAATGGTCCTGAATTTTAACCCCGAGCCACACTCGGGAAAACCGCCAGGGAGGTTAATCATCTTATGTTATTATAACATCTACCTATTCACATGTATTTGGCAGTCCTTTTCTTTTCTCATAAAAAGCATTCTTTTTGAACTCCTGTACCTATCTTTGTACTGCCTAAGTGTAAAGCTGGCCATAGATGGCTCAAAATTTGGCCAGTTCTGCAGGGACCAACCATATATAAATCTATGTGTGGCCGCTCCCATTTGACAGAATTCATACAACGCTGTACCCAAATGACATTTTTATAATTTTTTTCCACAAATAGAGCTTTCTTTTGGTGGTATTTAATCACAGCTGGGTTTTTTTTTTGCTAAACAAACAAAAAAAGATGGAAAATTTAGAAAAAAAAAAGTCATGTTTCATAGTTTGTTATAAAATTTTACAAACAGGTAATTTTTCTCCTTCATTGATATGCGCTGATGAGGCAGCACTGGTGGGCACTGATAGGCTGCACTGATGGGCAGGGATAGGCACATTTAAGGCAGCACTGATAGGCACAGTTAAGGCGGCACTGATAGGCACAGTTAAGGCTAGGTGGCACTGGCAGAGGGCACAGGTGGGCACCGATGATCTGGTGGCGCTTGCCGTGCTCGGGACTGATGTATATCTCACAGCCGGTGATCGTCTTTTTTTTCCTCCTCACGCTGTCATTGCGAGGAGAAAAAATAGCTGATTACCGGCTCTGTTGATGTCACATGATCAGCTGTCATTGGGTGACAGCTGATCATGTGGTAAGGGGTCGGGATCGACCCCTTACTCCGATCTGTGATCAGGCGAGTCTCATAGACTCGCTGATCACAGAGCGCGCGCGCCCTGCAGGGGGCACGCAGGCCGCTCCTGCACGGGACGATGTCAGTGGACGTAGTCCTGGCAAAGCAGGTCCGCGCTGTAGCCGTCATTCGGCTATAGCACGGATCTCTAGAGGTTAAAGAAGAAGATACAGGTCTGTGAGAGCCAGAAATCTTGCTTGTTTGTAGGTGACCAAATACTTATTTTCCACCATAATTTGCAAATAAATTCTTTCAAAAATCAATGTGATTGTCTAGATTTGTTTCCACATTTTGTCTGTCATAGTTGAGGTATACCTATGATGACAATTACAGGTGGGAGAACTTGCACAATTGGTGGCTGACTAAATACTTTTTTGCCCCACTGTATATATATACACATATTATATATATATATATATATATATACACACATACACACAGAGTATATTGTACATTCACATCAGTTCTTGCTACACATACTAGGGCCAATTTAGACAGGAGGCAATTAACCTACCACCTGGAGGAAACCCAGGCAGGCACATGGAGAACATGCGAGTTCTGTGCAGGTACTTCCATGGGTGAGATTTGAACCGACAACACTAGTGCTTCTAGGCAAAAGTGCTAACCACTTAGTCACTGTGTTGCCCATATTGTTGGGCTATTTACTGTCTGCACCATTTGAAGATACCTACAGCATTGCTAGCTTCAATAGCTACTCGTGATATTCAATAAAGCTGCTAATGACCATGGCACACCAGAGATTTGAAGCTTCCTGGAGAAAAGTGTTGCCATTTGTAAAAGTAACTCTGTAGCTAGCTTCATTTGTAACTGCTACACATCTCTCCTACAAAGTTGCTATTATGATATGACTCTTACATATTAAAAGAGAAGTATGAGGTTTGTTTTTTTTTTTTTTCCTATTCATACTTACCTAGGTGGATGCAGCATCAGGCCGATGCTGCATCTGTCCCCCGGCGCCTCTTCACTGAGAACCGAGCCATCGAACATCGCTGTCTCATCGGCTTGCTGAGAGGCTGAGACTGCAATCAGTCCAGGCAGCTGGCGGATCCAGACTTCCTAAGTTTGGATTACGTGCTGCCTCGACTGATCCTGGTGACGTCAGCGCAGAGCAGACTTCAGACCGCTCTCCGCTGAAAACGGGTCACAGGAGTGCAAAACAAATTGCACTCCTGTGACCCACAGGAGAAGCCCAGCCTAAAAAGCTCAGGCTGGATGACTCCTTTAAATATATCCAAGTGTGGTCACAGGTTCTAAAGACAAATTCATGAAATGTTTCCAAAAGTTCCAATCACAAATCCAATCATGTGGACCAAGCACACAACGAAATGCTCCAGAAGAGGATATAAGGGACTGCACTGTGCAATACCATTGCCCATAAGAGGTAAGTATAACATCTTTTTTTATTTTAACTAAAAAAATACCCTTTATTATCATTTTAATCCACTCAATCATGACCTATCCCAGGCACGGTGAACTGTGCATGGACAAACAATTATTTTACTTTTAAAAACTAAAGTGTAGTATTGGATAAATCATCACATAACATTAATACACAGCATTTCATGATCATGATCTATTTGATGATTTTCTTTTTTTTGCATAGAACCAGAATATGAACTACAGTTGGTATAAGAGAGAAGCTTGGAAGGGCTTCATTTCACCCACATGTTTCTCCCAGAAAGGGATCGAGAAGACAGATTGTATCTTTGGATTTGGAAAATTTGAAGACAGATGTGTCTATACCGCAGTTGTCAAAATAGGCAGTACATCAAACAATGCAGCATTTTGCTTGTGTGGCTTGAAAACGGACCACATGATTGTAAACGCAGAGCAACAGGACTCATGAAAGCAGTTTTCCCTGTTTGCACGTGGTGATGCAAGCTCTAATTTTAGCCCTGTGGAGCTGTCAACAAACTTTGACTACCATGCAGTGAACATCACATTAAAATGCAGGGTACCACTGACATAATACACCACTGCCAAGCTCTAAAAACTAGTTATTTCTTACCCCTCCAAAGTCGTTGAATTAAAGCATAACTAAACCCAAAAACTAAAAGTTATTATATTGCAGCATACCAATCCTTAAAGTGGTGTTCCACCCTAAAAAAAAAAAAAAAAAAAATTCATGACTGTGCCTAAAAAAAAATAAAAAAAAAACATTTGGAAATTTTTTTTTTTACTTACCTCTAAATGCCTGTTGCTAGGGGGTCCCTCGTAGTCTGCCTCTTCCAGTGCCTGGGCTGGTGACATCACTTCCCCCTCGGCACAGGAAGGACTCGGCTCTACTCCCTCCCTCCTGTCAATCATCTGGAACCCATTACAGGTCCCAGGTGACTGAGCGGCAAATCATGGCACGCGGCACCGCTCGCACATGCGCAGTGGGTGCCAGGCTGTGAAGCCACAGCCCGGCGCCCACAGTTGCAATTACGGCACCGCTGAACGGAGGGGGAGACAAGCGGGGCTTCGATCCCCTGCATCGCTGGACCCTGGGACAGGTAAGTGTCCAATTAAAAGTCAGCAGCTGCAGTATTTGTAGCTGCTGACGTTTAATTTTTTTTTTTTTTGATGGGCCCTCCTCTTTAAATATATTAGCTGTATTTGTTTTTTTTAAGGCTTATTTTTTTTACTATTTTTTTCACTAAGTGATATGGCTATTAAGACACATCCTCTCTAAATGTCTCGTACACACGATCCAGGAGGGGACTGGATGACAAGGTGTTAAATGTTAATGAGAGTGGTAAAATAGTGATAAAATAGCTTGGCAGTGTGGAGGCAGGAAGTGTTTTTGTGGAGAGCAGATTTGTATTGGTTGAAGTCTTTGAGAGACTTAAGGCCCGTACACACTTTCGGATTTTCCAACGGGAAATGTTCGATGTCGATGTCAGGCTGTTAGTGGTTAATCCAACTGTGTGTACGCTCCATCGGACAATTGTTGTCGGACTTTCCGCCAACAAATGTTGGCTAGCATGTTCTCAAATTTTCCATGGACAAATGTGTGTTGTCGTATTTTCCGAGTGTGTGTACACAAGTCTGTCGGACTAAAGTCCAATTACAAACACGCATGCTCGGAAGCAAGGGCGAGCCAGAAGCGGTCAGTCTTGTAAACTAGCGTTCGTAATGGAGAATTAACATTCGTGATGTGGCAAATTAGGAAATATTGAAATGCAGCGCACTTTTACTTTAATGGGATAATAATGAAGCTGCTTTGCTGGTGATACTGATGGAGTTATTGCAAACAAATTTTCAAAGGCCATTTTTTTCTAGTGATATGAAGAATAATATTATTGTGCTTTATTTGGGCAGGTTACCACAACACCATTATCCTGTAGTTTTTAAGATCAAAGATACAACTATGTTGGAGTGCCTTATTAATTTTACATTGTATTTTTTAAATTGTAACTGCCTACTCTCAAATTGTCATTTGAAGTAAAACACATAGCCAAGTATTATTCTACACAATTTTTTTATTGTGCATTAAAAAAAGAAAACAAATAAAATTAGACATGCTATCTGCCAATAGAACTTAACCAAAAAGTGCATTCTATGCATCCAAAAATATAGAAAATATACCAAATCAAATCATTATTCAACCAAAAAAATAATGTCAGCAATTACTCCAAGGCCAATAATAAATAACACGTTATCTCCTTCGATTCCGCAACATGGCTGGTCGACGAACGGCCGTTCAGAAACAAACTGAAAAGTGCGAAATGAAAAGTGTGAAATAAACTGCATCAAAAACGCACTGGAAAGCATAAAAAACACGCATGCAGAAAAGCATCTGGAACACATCCGGACTGCGTTTCTATGGTGTGAACTGGCCCTAACAAGGGAATTCACGTCATTTTGAAGAGAGTTATTCATACTTCCCTTTCTCTATCTATAACATAAAGTCAAGGAAAACTTCCCAACCTGACACAGGAAACTAAAATTAAACTGACAAGAGATTTATTCCTTCCCTACTCTATCTATCGAAAACTGAAAAAAAAGTTTTGAGTGTACAATTTAAAGTAAACCTGTCTCAAACTTGGGTAAATCAAGGTGAGTGTATCATGAGAAGACATACAGTATAATTAGAATGTACCTTTAACCACTTGCTTACTGGGCACTTAAACCCCCCTCCTGCCCAGACCAATTTTCAGCTTTCCGCGCTGTCACACTTTGAATGACAATTGCGCGGTCATGCTACACTGTACCCAAATGAAATTTGTATAATTTTTTTCACACAAATAGAGCTTTCTTTTGGTGGTATTTAATCACTACTGGGGTTTTTATGTTTTGCTAAACAAACAAAAAAGAAGGAACATTTTGAAAAAAACAAAAACAAAAACAAAACGTTTTATAGTTTGTTATAAAATTTTGCAAACAGGTAATTTTTCTCCTTCATTGATATGTGCTGATGAGGCTGCACTGATGGGGACTGATAAGCTGCACTAATAGGCACAGATAAGGCGGCACTGATAGGCACAGATAAGGCGGCACTGATAAGACAGCACTGATGAGGTGGCAGTGATGGGCCCTGATAGGTGGCACTGATGGGTGGCACTGATGAGTGGCACTGATAGGTGTCACTGATAGATGGCACTGATAGGTGGCACTGGTAGGTGACACTGATGGGCACTGGTAGGTGGCACCGACGGGCAGCATTGGTGATGAGGCACTGATTGGTGACATTTATAGGTGGCACTATGGGCACTGATAGGTGGCACTGTGGGCACTGGTAGGTGGCACTGGCAAGTGGCACAGATGAGGCGGAGGCTGTTCTCCTTGATCGGGAACGATGTCCCTCTGTCAGCCGCTGGTGATCGGCTTTTTTTTTTTCTCCCCACGCTATTAGCGTGAGGAGAAAGAATAGCAGATTACCGGCTCTGTTTACATCACATGATCAGCTGTCATTGGCTGACAGCTAATCACGTGGTAAGGGGTCGGGATCAACCCCTTACTCCGATCTGTGATCAGGCGAGTCTCATAGACTTGCTGATTACAAAGAGTGCCGTGCTCCCTGCAGGGGGCGCGCAGGGCGCCCGAGCCAACATTCGGGCTAACATTCGGCTATAGCGCAGATATGAAGTTAAAGTAGAAGTTCAGCCAATAACTAACTCTAAATCTACCGACAGCCACATTCTCAGATTAATCTACCTAACCCTGTAAAACAAAAATCTCTATACTTACCTTTTCTGCAGCCGCTCTGGTCCGGTCCCACGCTAAACTGTCAGCAGCTGCTTCTGTGTGTAGGCGTGTGCAGGAGAGGCAGTCGACAACAGAAGCCCAATAGTAACTCTATGGGTGATGTTACTTCCCAGGCATTTCCTAGCCGTTGTCGGCTATCTCCTGCGCACAACATCCGCTGCTGGAGACAGGACCGGATCAGCTTCAGAAAAGGTACGTATAGCGATTTTTGCTTTACAGGGTTAGATAGATTAGTTTTAGAATGTGGTTGCCAGTATATTTAGAGTTAGTTCGTTTATGGCTGAATTTCCACTTTATTGAAAAATATATGGTGGCAAAATAATTCACAGATCCAGAGATAGAAGCAGCTGAAATTACAAGCAAATCTCAACATTTTTACATGGTTCTAAAACCATTTGCCTTTCCAGTCTTCAGTTGTACCAGTGCTGTTCCATGAGCAGGGATATTCTGCACAAGGCCACGTGCACACAAGAGGCATATTTTGTACCTGTGTTAAAATGAGGTGCATTAAAATAAGCATAATGCTCGGGGGTAACTTAAGGCAGAAGTCTTTTTTTTTTTTTTTTACTTCAATGATTTGTCTCCCAGAGTACAGACTAGAAGCATGTAGGAAGATGGGACAAAGCACTACATGTACTTTGTCCCCTGGGGCATGTGCTGTAGTAACAAATGAGGCTTCTTTAAAGAATAGATAACTCTACACACAAATGGTTTACCTACTTTGTACATTAAAACAATACATGCAGGTATGATTCAGGCTGGGTTCACACTGGTAGGACAAACGACTTTGGGAGCTCATGTCACATGATGTGCAAATCAATGTTTCCCTATGAGAGCCGCCTTAACTGGTCCGAAGCAAGTCGGTCCGACTTTGAAAATGCTCCCTGCACTTCTTTGGTCCGACTTTGATCCTACTTCAGCCCATTGAGATAGTCTGACAATCCCAGTGTGACATAAATTCCTTTTACTGCTGTTGTAATCACCATGTTGGATGCCACAACTCGGATGGTTAGGACAAGGATCCAACTTCGATCTGACTTCAATTAAATTGAATGGACTGAAATAGTGCAGGAACCTTTTGCAAAGTCGGACCGACTTGTGTCGGACCAGTTAAGACAGCTCTCATAAGGAATCATTGATTTACACACCTCATGTGACGTGCTCCCAAAGTCAGAGCGTATGTCCATGTACCAGTGTGAACCCAGCCTAAGGCATTCGACATTATGGCTGGGTTCACACTGGTACGACATACACTCCAACTTTGGGAGCTCATGTTGCATGACGTGTATAAATCAATGATTCCATATGAGAGCTGTCTTAACTGGTCCAACACAAATCGGTACAACTTTGAGGCCGGGTTCACACTAGTGCGACAAACGTTCCGATATTGGGAGCTCATGTCGCATGACGTGTGAAAATCAATGTTTCCCTATGGGAGCCATCTTAACTAGTCCGACACAAGTCAATCTGACTTTGAAAATGCTCCCTGTACTACTTTGGTCCGACTTTGATCCTACTTCAGCCTATTGAATATCATTGAAGTCGGATCAAAGTAGGATCCTTGTCCCAACCATCTGACTTTTGACATCAGACATGGTGATTACAGCAGCAGTAAAAGGAGTTTATTTCACACTGGGATTGCTTTTATTGGTCAAAAGACAAGTCAGACTATCACAAAGTTGGATCAAAGTAGTATCCTGTTCATTCAAGTCGTATGGATGTAGGACCAATGTAGGACTGATGTCGCAGAGTCAAGTAGGATGAAAGTTGTATGACTGTCGTGTAGCCTAAGGCTGGGTTCACACTGGTCCGACAAACGCTCCGACATTGGGAGCTCATGTCGCATGACGTGTGAAATTCAATGTTACATAGTTAAATAGTTAGGTTGAAAAAAGACACAAGTCCATCCAGTTCAACCTTAAAAACAATAAATAAATTAAAAAAAAAAAAAAGTTTCCCTATGGGAGCCGTCCTAACTGGTCCGACACAAGTCGTTCCGACTTTAGAAATGCTCCCTGTACTACTTTGGTCTGACTTTGATCCTACTTCAGCCCATTGACTAGCATTGAAGTCGGATCAAAGTCGGATCACCGTCTCGCATGATCCGACTTTGGCATGCGACTTGTGCTCAGATGATCTTGAGGGGGAACTCAAATTTTAAATAAAAAACCGGCATTCGTTCCCCCTCCAAGAGCATACCAGGCCCTTCGGTCTGGTATGGATTTTAAGGGGAACCCCCTACGCGTGGGTGTCCCCCCCAGATCCATACCAGATCCTTATCCGAGCACGCGGCCCGGCCGGTCAGGAAAGGGGGTGGGGACGAGGGAGCGCCCCTCCTCTGAACCATACCAGGCCGCATGCCCTCAACATGGGGGGTGAGTGCTTTGGGGCGCCCTGCGCCCTCCACCCCAAAGCACCTTGTCCCCATGTTGATGAGGACAAGGGCCTCTTCCCGACAACCCTGGCCATTGGTTGTCGGGGTCTGCGGGCGGGGGGCTTATCGGAATCTGGGAGCCCCCTTTAATAAGGGGGCCCCCATATCCCGGCCCCCCACCCTATGTGAATGAGCATGGGGTACATCGTACCCCTACCCATTCACCTAGGGAAAAAAGTGTCAATAAAAAAACACACTAGACAGGTTTTTTAAATAATTTATTAGGCAGCTCTGGAGGTCTTCTTCCGACTTCGGGGGTCTCTTCCTTCTTCTGCGCAGTCTCTTCCTTCTTCTCCGCGCTCTCCGGTTCTTCTCCCGCTCTCCGGTATCTTCTGCCGGGCTCCTCTGCTATCTTCTGCTCTTTTACCGGCTCTTTTGCTAGCGGTGGCCCGGTCTCCTCCACCGTCTTCTTCCCTCTTCTCTTCTTCCGATGTTGACACAACGCTCTCTCCCACTGTAATGTCGTATGCGTGGTCCGCAATAACTTATATAGGGATGGGGCGTGGTCACTAGACGATGTCACCTGGTGACCCCGCGCCCCTTATTACGTCACAGTCCCATCATGCCCCGGGACTGTGATGTAATAAGGGGCGGGGTCACCGGGTGACATCACCCAGGGACCACGACCCATCCCTATATAAGTCATTGCAGACAGCGCATACGGCATTACAGTGGGAGAGAGCGTTGTGTCAACATCGGAAGAAGAGAAGAGGGAAGAAGATGGCGGAGAAGACCGAGCCACCGCTAGCAAAAGAGCCGGCAAAAGAGCAGAAGATAGCAGAGGAGCCCAGCAGAAGATACCGGAGAGCAGGAGAAGAACCGGAGAGCGCGGAGAAGAAGGAAGAAACCTCTGAAGTCGGAAGTAGACCCCCGGAGCTGCCTAATAAATTACTTTAAAAACCTGTCAGTAGTCGTACTACTGTCGTGTAGTATAGTGTGAACCCGGCCTGAAGCCGAGTTCACACTGGTGCGACACAACAGCCGTCCTACTTACGCCAGATTTTAAATAAAAAACCATCATGGGTTCCCCCTCCAGAAGCATACCAGGCCCTTAGGTCTGGTATGGATTTTAAGGGGAACCCCCTATGCTGAAAATGATCTTGAGGGGGAACTCAAATTTTAAATAAAAAACCGGCATTCGTTCCCCCTCCAAGAGCATACCAGGCCCTTCGGTCTGGTATGGCTTTTAAGGGGAACCCCCTACGCGTGGGGGTCCCCCCAATCCATACCAGACCCTTATCCGAGCACGCAGCCCGGCCGGTCAGGAAAAGAGGTGGGGACGAGCGAGCGCCCCCCCTCCTGAACCGTACCAGGCCGCATGCCCTCAACATGGGGGGGTGGGTGCTTTGGGGCAGGGGGGGCGCCCTGTGGCCCCCCACCACAAAGCACCATGTTGATGAGGACAAGGGCCTCTTCCCGACAACCCAGGCCGTTGGATGTCGGGGTCTGCGGGCGGGGGGCTTATCGGAATCCGGGAGCCCCCTTTAATAAGGGGGCCCCCAGATCCCGGCCCCCCACCCTATGTGAATGAGTATGGGGTACATCGTACCCCTACCCATTCACCTAGGAAAAAAGTGCCAACAAAAAAAACACACTACACAGGTTTTTAAAATAATTTATTAGGCAGCTCCGTGGGTCTTCTTCCGACTTCAGGGTCTCTTCCTTCTTCTCTGCATTCTCCGGCCTCTTCACCGCACTCTCCGGTATCTTCTGCCGGGCTCCCTCGCTATCTTCTGCTCTTTTGCCCGCTCTTTTGCTATCGGTGGCCCGGTCTTCTCTGCCGTCTTCTTCCCTTTTCTCTTCTTCCGATGTTGACACGACGCTCTCTCCCACTGTAATGCCGCGTGCACGGTCTGCAACGACTTATATAGGGATGGGGCATGGTCACTGGGTGATGTCACCTGGTGACCCCTCCCCTTATTACATCACAGTCCCATCACGCCTCCTTACCACCTACTTCAACCCCTTGTTCACTGTACTTTCCAATGGTACAATGCAAAGCAGCCTCATTCACTTGAACATATCACTCTTGATGGGCGACACACTTGCCATGCTTGACAGGGCGTATAATCCCTGCTGCGGCCAAGGCATATGTGTACACCCCTGGCCACTGCAGCTAAAGAGGGTGCAAATCAGCTTTTATTTTCCTAAGCCTCCTATGATAGTTGCTTTCTGTTAAAAACTGTGTTACGTCTCTGATTACATTGGTGCACTGCAGTTCAGATTGTGTGTGCTTGGAGGGCGGGCTTCCCTTGCAGCATTGAAATGCACTGGCCTGAATAAAACAGAAGATAAGAGACAAGAGGAGTCCTTTGTCCATTAGAGCTCATCACTGTCTCTGTCCCCTTGCTGCTGATGACGCTCCAGTCCTATTAATAAATGTATGGGGACTAGTGCGCAAAAGACCACAAGGTGAACAAACAATATCTGAAACTGACAATGAGGTATCCGGTAGAGAGCTGCCAACATAGATGGGTCCACTCAGTTCCCCCAAGGAAAACAATAAAATTATATAAAATATGTGGCGCTACTCTATCAGTCAGTAACAATCAGACAATAAAAAAGCCTAAACCGTAAAAATCTGAGGTGGGAGATACGGTAGACAAAATAAAATCCAACCCATAAATACAAGACAAAAGAAAATTAAAATGAGCTAGGGACTGGTAACACACAGGAGTCCCTCAGAGAAGACAGCAATTCTGAATTGTAGAGGTAGATGGGTGAATGACAATCATTAAAATGCTCGATGAAAATAAAATCAATAGTATACTATATCAGCCACCCTGCCTCAAGGGAAGTGACAATCAGAAAGAAACTTATAAATAAAAATATAATGACTTCCCAAACAAACTGACCAAAAAAACTAGGATGATAGGCAAAACACCAAATAAAACTTAAGGTGTACCACAAGTAACAGCTAAAAATCAATAAAACTCTAGTGATGATATCATATCTTAAAAGTGAACCATATTAAATTATGTGCAAAAGTGCAAAGAAGTCTGAAACATGCAGAAATTCCATATTGATGTGAATCCACAGTATTAATATAAAATACAAACAGTGAAAAATGGTGCAATCATAATATTCTAATGCACTATAAATAAGTATTAATGAGTAAAAAAATAATAAATAATAATAAATAATATGAGGACAGGCAATCCCACAACAGAGATGCCTTCCCACACAGTGACAATGGTGCAATTTAGTCCATAAAAAAGTGAGACTGTGATGAGTGATGTCTGCAAAGACCAATCTTTAGTTGGAGTGCCAAATGTGTAGTGACTGGTGCTCTTCTTTTATATACGTTCTGGTGTATACACCAAGTGTTTCCCCCAGCCTCTCACCTCCAGCAGCGGCCCCCAATGGGCCAAGTAGAGCGGGTGGATAATCTAGGAGAGGATGTATTTCCTGGAGCGATGTCAGCAGAACTGTCACTCTGGATCTCCTCCTGCCGCTCACAGTAATCCCAGCAATTGTTTAGGAACAAAGGAGAGGTCTCATGGTGTAGTATTTACGAATAAGTTTATTAATCAAACATAAAAACTTACATTAAAAATAGCAGCGATCAGTAGATGTGTAAAGAGAAGCGTCGGCACCTGACTCCTGGCTCCAGTCCTATTGCGGCAGGATACAGAGTACAGTTTATATCACTCTGCCTGCAGACGAAACTTGTAAAGCCGGCAACAGCCCTGGCCGCTACGATTAAAAGATAGTCCCACTCTGGCTGCTTCTCAACAATGCTCCTCGTTCTGCAGATGACAGGTTGGCAAGCCAAAGTCACGAGTTACCAGTCACCTGGCGCCGATCAACTGGTAGATTGCGATCTACCAGGTTGCCCACCTCCGACTTAGTGAAAAGGTTGAAGTGGTGTTTACTTCAATCATCCAATCTTGTGCAAAAAATTCAGTTTTTTGTTTTATTTCCCTTGCACATGATTAAATATTTACAATGACGTGGGATTCAGTTAGATACTCAGGCAACCTCATGTCTCCCTTCTTGCCTATCCTCCATAATCCTCTATTCCCCCCCGGGTGTGGACCAGCCTTAGGCTTTCATTTGTGGCCCTCCCATGGTTTCATGCAAGTGGAGCACTTCCTGACTTCTCGGTCCTTTCAAACATGGGCGTCCTTCCGAGAGGTCCCACAGTCTGAGTTTTTCCGCTACCTCCAACATTGGATATCGTCCCTCCGCCGTACCTCTACTTACTACTTTCAGAAAACAGCCTTTGAACACACATGCCAACAATCCCCGGGCTCGCCTGGCATTATCTTCACCCTTTATGCGTGCCTGAAAGGTAGAGTTTCCCCTACCTTCCTCTCATATATTTCTCAGTGGGAGCGGGACCTGTCATCCGAGATAGACCTAGCAGACTAGAGCAAAGCCTGGTCCTCTCTACAGCAAGATGCTTGTTTAATACTGCTACCTTACAGGCAGCATATAAAGTACTCCTGCGGTGGTATTGGGTTCCAGTCCCATTGCTCATGCCAAGTTCTAGTGACCACTGCTTCCGGGGCTGTGGCCATTGCGGGATGTTTTACATACATGGTGTACTTGCCCCCGTTTGATAGGCTTTTGGTCCCAAGTCTTTGGTCTGCTACATACTCTGGTCCACTTGCCTATCCGAAAGGATGCAAAAGTTAGCAACCTACCTTCTTTTGTTGGCCAAAAGAACGATTGCTCAGGCCTGGAGGAGGCCTACGGTCCCCTTTCAGGGCAGTAGAGATCGTGTGACTGCCTTAATGCTTAATGAACAGATGTCCAGCATTCTCGAGGACTCGAACACTAAATATTTAAAGGTTTGGGAACCTTGGCTATAAAATGCCTTCCCTTCGCTTCCTCTGGCTAATATTGGACACCTGTAACCGATCTACCTGATGATCCCGAATCCATATCCCCATGTCCCCTTTCTTTCTCTCCCCTCCTCTGTTGGCTCCCTCTTCCCTTCCTCCCTCCCCCCCCCCCGCTTCCAGTCCTTCTTTTCTTCCTTCTGGGGCTTTCACCTACCTTCTTTTCCTGCTTGGTTACTCTATATTTTGAGCACATAATCTCTTCTGCACCTTCATCAGGGATTTTGGCCCATAAGGGCCTGACATAGAAATCCACGCAGATCTTCCTGGACCTCGTCTTTTAGCTACTTATCCTCCTTGGATTTTTACTGTTGTCCTTTTGCTTGACATTGTAAGAAACTTTACTCTGATTTCTGCTGCCATTCCAAGCCCCCGCGTGGGCAGACTGGATGCTAGGTTATTTTCTCCGAGCATTTTTTAACATAAAAAACGCAGCTATAACAGTGGTAAAGCACCGCTAAAATCTGCGACGCTTTACCGCTAACACCCCCTGCCCCAGTGAGAACGTAGCCTAAATGGTAAGGAGTTTCAAAATGTTATTACCTGTATAGTGTTTTATGTAGGTGGCTGTACTAATAGGTGATTTTTTTGCCTATCCTCGAGTCCTTCTTTAACAGTTTTATGCAGTCAGGCTAACTGAGCGAGTCTTCATACCCTAACATGAGAGGGCTAAATTAGTACAATATGGGTAACAATTTACATTGCTTCACAATATGATGCTGGTATGTTCAGTGGATGAAACTTAAGCTAGCTATACAACAGTAGATTTTTGAATAAACATTCATACAAATATTCATAAGAACATTAGTTTGAAAATTCTTTGTACTCTCGATAACTGGACAAATGTTGTTTGAAGGTACCTCAAAATTCAATTTGCTTTAAACATTCAATTTTGTAATGGATGTAATTTCCTAAATGTAAACTACATAAACTTAGAAATTCATCCGTTTGAGAAACATTTTCCATCCTGCGCCTTCGAATTTTCTTAGCACTGTGGTAAAAAAATGAATGTCAATTTGAGCCCACTGACCATTACAAATTCAAACGAACATTCTACTAGTGTATAGCCATCTTAAGTGCTCTTCCACTTACTGCACTTCAGCCTTTTGAGAAGCTGTGAGGTCTCCTCTCTTGATACGGAGCACACTTGCACAACACAAACAAGGTCCCAGAATGTATTTTGTAAGAATAGAAACGCAAACACTACTATGGCAGATGTTCAACATCACAGCAATAGTATAAACATAGCAGAGGCCAAACAAGTGGAGAAAAGCTATCTGAGACAGAAATGTAAACAAAACAAATATGTACACTTATTACAGATGTCGTTTTGAAATAAAAATACTTGTCTTTCAAGGCAACTATTTCCCAAAATATAGCTATCAAAGAGGTTCCTGTCTTACTTGTTTAGTGTACTGGAACTACATATCTTAGTGACACATATTATAGTCAACTCATTGAGACATACGAGAATTCATTTCTTATTAAGGTTATGGTAAGTCTCTGGGTAATGGTACAAGAATAATGTTTTGTCTACTAAATAAACCATCTGCACATCAACAACAAAAGTAAGTGAATCTAAACCCCATGACCATCGCTTTTGATCCCTATCTTGAGCAACCATGATTTCCTCCTGGGGTTACAGGACTGTTTCACCGTATAAAGTAAGAAAACATATGGTGTGCTAAACACTTCTGACTCCGATACAACTGACTGGTTGTCCCCCACATTAACTTGCAACAGATTCAACATTCTCCTCACTAGGCCCTTTGCAGATACTGCAACTACATTTTTTACGCTCCCTAAATACTTCAGATAAACTCTATACATTAACTTAATTTGAACATGCATGCAAAGAGGAATATCCTATTAGCCATGCCCTTTACATTCCCTACAAATGGCTTCTGATGGAATCTTAAAAAAACACCACTACACTACCTGTACCACTGGAAACAGGAGTTGGGAGTTGCTCTCTATGCTGAGTCCTGCATAAAGATGCTATGCTATGCTAAAGACCACGTCTTTCCAATAATCTATATGTAACAAATATCAAATGCTGGCTACCTAAACAAGAGTTTGCCCCATACCTCCAGATGTTTTTTTAACTGGAACTATGTGTATCCCGAGTCAAGCCCATAATCACTAGAAGAAGAAAGTCTTCTCCTCTTCCCCGCCTGGTGCACATTACCCTCACTGTTCACTCTCATTCACTGCTCTCTCTCCTACCCTTTCATCACCTAACTCTCTACATCTCATTACAATTCCATAATTGATACGTCCAAGACTGACACCCCAGCCCCCTACTTACACGGGGTTCTTCTGTGTTCCCTTCAAAAGGCACAACCACTGTAACCACAGGACCATCAGTAACATCCCTTTAGTCCAGCAGTCCACATACTTCACAAGTAGTAGAATTCCACCCTCCTCATATAGGGGGTTTTGGGAATTTCAACCCATCTACTTACTACTTTGTTAATTGTATCCCTAAAATTCAAATATATAGCTTAATTCTCTATGTTTTCAAGAAAATGCGAACCCTTGTATCTTGGAATTGGCTATTTAAAATTGAAAGGAAAATGTTAAAGTGGTTGTAAAGGCAAGGTTTTTTTTATCTTAATGCATTCAATGCATCTGTGCAGGTGTCCCCTTCAACCCCCCCCCCCAATACTTACCTGAACCCTATCTAGATCCAGCAATATTGCATGAGAGACTCAGCTGTCCAGGACTCCCCTCCTCATTGGTTGAGATATTGTGGCCCCATTGGCTCCCACTGCTGTCAGTCAAAATCAGTGAGCCAATGAGGCAAAGGGGCGGGGTTGGGCCACAACTCCGTGTCTGGATGGACACAGGGAGCTACGGCTCGACTTGGGTGCCCCCATAGCAAGCTGCTTGATGTGGGGGCACTTAACAGGAAGGAGGGGCCAGGAGCACCGATGAGGGACCCGAGAAGAGGAGTATGTACAGAAATGTTTGTTATTCTTAACAAAAAAAAAAAACCTTGAGACTTCAGTATCATTTGTAAAGGCAGAAGGTTTTTTTATCTTAATGCATTCAATGCATCTGTGCAGGTGCTCCCCTCAACCCCCCCCCCAATACTTACCTGATTCTGACCTTACCCATCTAGATCCAGCAATGTTGCACGAGAGACTCAGCTGTCCAGGCCTCCCCTCCTCAATGGTTGGGATAGTGTTGCGCCATTGGCTCCTGCTGCTGTCAAAGTCAGTAAGCCAATGAGGCAAGGGAGAGGGGCGGGGTCGGGCCACAGCTCCGTGTCTGAATGGACACAGGGAGCTGCGGCTTGACTTGGGTGCCCCCATAGCAAGCTGCTTGATGTGGGGGCACACCAGGAGCACCGATGAGGGACCCGAGAAGAGGAGGATCTGGGCTGCCTGTGCAAAAACACTGAACAGAGCAGGTATGTATAGAAATGTTTGTTATTCTTAACAAAAGAAAAACGAGACTACATACCGGAAGATTTTCCTGCTTAATGACCAGGCCATTTTTTTGGGATACAGCACTATGTTGTTTAACTGACAAATGCGTGGTTGTGCTGTACCCAAACAAAATTGACGTTCTTTTTTCCCACAAATAGAGCTTTCTTTTGGCGGTGTTTGATCACCCCTGCGGTTTTTATTTTTTGCGCTATAAACAAAAAAAGAGCAACAAAAAAAACAATATTTTTTACTTACTTTTTGATATAATAAATATCCCCAAAAATGTTTTTAAAAAACAAATTTCTTCATCAGTTTAGGCCAATATATATTCTTCTACGTATTTTTCGTAAAAAAAAAAAAAAAAAAAAAAAAAAAATCGCAATAAGCATATATTGATTGGTTTGCGCAAAAGTTATAGTGTCTACAAACTATGGAAAAGATTTATGGCATTTTTTTTTTTTTTTTACTAGCAATGGTGGTGATCTATGATTTTTAGCGGTACTGCGACATTGCGGCAGATAGATAGGACACTTTTGACACATTTTTGGGACCATTGACATTTATACAGCGATCAGTGCTATAAAAAATGCATTTTGCATTACTGTGTAAATGTCACTGGTAGGGGTTAACACTAGGGGTGATGAAGGGGTTAAATGTGTTCCCTTGGGAGTGTTTCTTACTGTGGGGGATAGGACTGACTGGGGGAGGAGACATATCGCTGTTCCTACTTACTAGCAACAAATGATCTGTCTTCTCTCCCCTGACAGAACAGGGATTTGTGTGTTGTACTGGCTCTCGTCCCCGCGAACGCGGGTGGCAGGCAGCAATCACGCCCACCAGTTACATCGGGTCCACCGCCGTGCAGCACGCGCGCCTCTTAAAGGGGAACGTGCCACTTTGCCGACGTTTATCGGCGTGAGCCGGTCGGCAAGTGGTTAAATCACTACACCATGTGCCTTCCCTAATTACTCCTAGTCTGTATGCTTTCTCTTGTTATGTATGCCAAAAAAATTATAAATAGTGCACAAAAAAAAGTAAGTAAATCTAGAGAGTGAAGCATGTAAAAAAAAATCATCATCCTCTAGCGGATTTAACCTTTAATGATCTTTACTTCCTAAAACCAATGAAGCTGTAAAGAAATAACTTTTCTAGAACATTGCTTTACATATATTAACTGATGCTTAGGTATGTGGATAGATGGTGCAGTATATTCCAGAACTAATTACTGACTGGCTTTCCATCAACGAAAATCATACACATTTGTTTTTCCATACATCCCTGACATGATGCAATACCTGCCACCTGTGTAAAAAGAGACATGCATTATTTTAAATAAGCATCATCACATTGCATTGGTTAATCAGTTAGACTTCATGTACACTGCAGCTGATAAATGTACGTTTAGGAGTAGTTGGGCATTTTTTTCAGCTGCCCCTGAACTCTACTCTATGTTATCTTATCAGTACATGTACACAGGCTCAATTATAGTCGTTTCTAGGCAGTAGAGTTTAGAAGCATTTTTTGGAAAGCAAAAAAATGTGTTCAGGATGGCTTTTCAAACGCCAAATGCCTGTAACAGCTTGTAAACGCGGTAAATCACGCTTCGTTTACAGGCATTTTTAACAGAGATAATTTTTGACCGTTAAAAGAAAAAAAAGCTCCTAAACGCAAACGCAGCATGTAAACGAGGCAAGACCAACGTTTTTAAATGTCGGTTACTATCTTTCAAGTTACATCATTCAGGAGAGGTTTCAAAACGTCCCGTGTATATTAAGCCTTAGGGTTAGCAGCAATATGACTTAATGCATGACAATTCTGCACCCAGTCCTCTAAACGGCCTCAGGGACCTTCCTGAACTATTTAGACAGTCTCCAGTCCACATTCTCATCATCTGTAGCAACGGTCTTGCAACTTTTCCCCAAGCCCTTGAGCCCTGGAACAGTCTTACCAGATCCTCTGGGCATTTTTTCACCCCGCAAGACATTGGAGTGGTGCACGGATGCGTTCAGTAGGTCCTCCGCTGCAGCATATCTCTCCACCAGGTCCATTAGCTGGTCTGCAGTTTTAGGGTCCTCAAGGCTGACCCATTTTGGCAGGGAGCGCATGCAGATAGCGACCATGACCACACGCTCCACAATTTTAGGTGCTGTCAAAGTCTCTGGATACTGCCACTTCCTAGTGAGATGTGTCATATCAGACATCTGGGAGCAGGGTGGCTTGTTAGTACTATACGATCACCGATGCCTGTTGAGCGTGGACTGCAATGGTGACGCCCATGCATGCAAGAATTTCAGCCTTCAGTTTCTTATAATCTTTTTGCCATCCTTTCCAAAAATCAACCCTCTCAAAAGTTGTGAGGTAGGCATCATCTGAAGGCGTCAACTTTTGCAGGTAATGGCTGGCATCCATCATTTTCTGGTCCACCAGTAGTGGACCTATGAAGCCCTTCTTTAACTCGACAAGGTATTGGACCACCTCCTTGAGAAGCTCTCGGTCTGCGCAAACTGGTGATTCGTCTCTTGCTGTGCTTCAGTGGCCTTCTGCTGCATCTTCACCATCTGCGAACTGGCTGTTGGTATTGTGCTGTGTTGCAGTGGCCTGAAGCAGAGCCCTTATCACATCTTCCATCTTTCGACTTGCTCAGGAGGTTGCTTGCATCTTCCAACATATGTAGGGGTTAGCTCAAGTGGGAAACACTTTACTTGGGGAAAAGGCAGTCCATACGGCAGTTTTTTTCTTAAAATTTTGACTTCTAGTCAGCTTTATTTAAAAGGTTGCTACACAAAACAAAACAGAAAATAAATCCTTGTCATCCAGGCACCAACTAAACAGTACAGATTCCTCTCTCACAGGTGAAGGGCTTCTCCCAGTCAAAAAAAAAAGTTTCCCACATAAGAAAGCATGCAAGGTGAAACATATTGTCCATCAATCACCTTGCCTTTCATTATGTCACAATGTATACAAATTATTAAGTGTTACAAAAACACAAAACACATGCTGAAGGGTATCTTAAAGTGATACTAAAAACATACTCCATAAAAAACTTTATATATTCTCCCAAAGTATGATATTCATGTTTGTGTAGTTCATTTAAAAAAAATGTAACTGTTAAGTAGAGAGATCTTAGGAGGAGCTTACATTCCCCTCTGATGTGTCTATGTACATCAGAAGGGGAAGCATGAGCTATGACCCTTGTGTCCAGACAGTGCTATCGGTGCTATCCAAAAGTCTTTAATGATACAGTAGAAAAATATAGATTTAACATTACATCCTTGTAAAAAATAATTTTACAAGTACAATCTTTGTTGTTATTCAACAACAAAATGGCTTGGGTGGACCTACACATCCATGATAATCTCTTTCACTATCCCACCTGCTCTATATTTTGCTACTGAGTGGGCATGGAGGATGAGTGAATGGCTGTCATTCATCATCTACATATACGCCCACATGTATGATGTCAAAGTCATGTAATTTCCCCCGATCACAGAGGATATGTCCTGTATTGAAACACAGACAAAACAGAGCATGTGCATTGCTTGCCAACACTGCTCTGAAAAATTGGCAGCGGAATTGGGGACAGTGAAAGAAGGGAGGATCAAAGGCTGGCAGGATCAACCACGTTTCTTACACAATGCTGAAGATTAACCCCTTAGATGCCAAAGTGACTATGACAAGGATGCATTACTGCATATAGAGACAGATGTTATTCTTGTGGGTTTAGTGATCCTTTAATGTAACATAAACACAAAAGGAGAGATTTACTAAAACTGGTGCACACAGAATCTGGTGCAACTGTGCATTGTAACCAATCAGCTTCTAGGTTTTATTGTCAAATGGTCCTTCCTCTGAATGGACCATCAGGATTTTAACCATGCACTGTAGTACTTCCGGATTGTGATGAGTGGTGACAGCAGTATCCTCCATGTCCGATATGCGGGACTCAGCGGTGGTTGGGCAACCTTTGAATTTATCCAGATCGTTCCGGATGAGGCCACGCTTGATCGCCAGAGTATCAATCCAGCCCATGAGTGAGGTTTTACTGACCTCTATAGCAGCCAGGATAGCGGAGGTGGAGGAGTCCTCTAGCGGGTGTGCTGGAGCCCCAGGCTGAGGTATCTCCTCTCTGTCCAGGTCCATGATAGGGAGCGGCCACAGGTCCATTTGGATGGCAACAGCAGTCCCAGCCCCTGGAGCAGGAGGCAAGATGGCTGCCACGCATGTCCCAGGCAGAGAGCTCCAAAGCTTGGGAGGAGGCTGCTTTTTGCCCAATCTGCCTTTGGCCTACATGGATGGCATGGAGTTTACTGAGCAGGATGGCTCAGATAGCAGGAGGATCCGGGAGGATTAATCGGTTAGGGAGCCGGAGCTCTCACCAGGAAGTCCTTGCACCTTCGCATCTGGCCATGCCCCCTGCCTGCACTACTTTGGTGCGACTTTTGATGCAACTTTTGTTCAAAGAATGTAAAGTCAGATCAAAGTTGCACAGAAAGTCTCATCAAAGTCGTGCTCCAAAGTTGCACTGGAAATCATGCGGCTTTGGAGATGCGCTAATTTGAATGGAGCCTAAAAACCCTTATGACTTCAGAACCACTTTAAAGCTTTTCAACATACATGTGGTACAGTTTACTTTTTTCAAAATTTTGCATCTATCTTCTGCATTTAGCTACTCCAGCTAATTGCCAGCAAACATACAACCTAGTGTGTTTCATGATTCAGGCACTGTCCACTGTATAGGAGTAACACAGCTTCATTTATATTCCATGTTCAGATGAAGGTTGGACAGCCAGAAAGCAGTAGAAAAAGCAAGATTGCTACCCAGACACATAGCAAATAGCCCCAAAAAACTGGCAGTTTTTTTATTCAGGCTAAAGGAAAACTGTATGTGTTGTCTGTCTGTCACATAAATGTAATGTTTCCTAGACAGTGTTAGTAGTTTACAGGTTGATTTCATGCATAGACTTACCAAAACGTCTACAGAATACTCCAAAGATTGCACTTTCTTCCACAACTCGAAGGTCAGCCAGAAGAGACAACTCAAGACCCCCTGCTACAGCGTAACCACTCACAGCAGCAATTACTGGTTTAGAAAATTGCATCCTGCTAGGCCCCTGGGAAGAAAAGGATCAGCACTCACAGGTTAATATTTAGACTAAACAATAAAACAGAAACCAATAGTTCTAATTTACAAATTTATCAAAAAAAATACATTTAAGTAGTCTTGCATACCATGAGTCCTGGTCCTTTGGTTACATTTGGCTCTATCTTCAGAGAGTTAGCGCTGTGAGCTATTTCCTTCAGATCAAAGCCAGCACAGAAATGTCCACCTGTGGAAGATAATAATGAATGATATATCAATCACTAACAGCTGGTATTTTGTGGCATAAGAGAACCTGTTCAATCCTAGTTCATCTTGTCGATGCCAAAGCTCATCTCCAGCTCTAGAGAATGTCATCATCTGACCCACAAAATGGTACTAGAACCAGGGCAGGCACATTAGTGTGCAAAGAGATGCACACATGTGCAATGTTCCAGGCTATTACTTTTTGGCACAAGAGCAAGATGAAAGCTAATCTTGACAGAATCCTTGACATAAACATCTAAAAATGTTTCTTTTAATGGCTTTCAATCATATTTTTGTTACTGACATTTTTATGATGATACGCTAAACCTAAAATTTGTTTTACATCTCATCCAGCTCAACAGTGCTTGCAAACCTTGAAAATCTTGAAATTGCCTCACTGAGAAAACAGATTTTTATGAAGCCTTTTTACAGTTGCTATAATTAATGTGGCTTCATTAACTAGTTAAAGACCACCTACCACAGATATACTGCGGCAGGGCGGCTCTATTGCAATAGACACTGGACAGAGGGGGAGCCAATCAGCGGGTCTGGCAGACCCCATGTACGCTGCCCATACGAGATCGCTCCCCAGAGAGGCAGAAAGGCAATCTGCCTATGTAAACAAGACAGATCGCTTTTCTGACAGGGATGAAGATAGAGATCTTGTGTTCGTGCTAAGCAGGAACACGGATCTCTGTGCTCATCCAGTCAGACCATCCCCCACACAGTTAACACGCACATCCTAGGGACACACTTAAACCTCTGATCGCCCCTGATGTTAACCCCTTCACTGCCAAGGTCATTAGTACAGTAACAGTGCATTTTTTTTAGCAATGTCACTGGTTCCCAAAAAAGTGTCAAAAGTGTCAGTTAGATGTCCGATTTGTCCACCGCAATGTCGCAGTCCCGCTAAATGCCTAAACCTATCCCATAGTTTGTAGACTCTATAACTTTTGCGAAAACCTTATTGCGCTTATTGGCAGTTTTTTTTTTAACAAACATATGTAGCAGAATACATAATGGCCTAAAGTGATAAAGAAATTAGATATTTTGCATTTGTTTATTGGATGTGTTTCATAGCAGAAAGTAAAAAAATATTTATTTTTTTCAAAATTGTCGCTTTTTTTTGTTTATAGTGCAAAAAATAAAAACCTCGGAGGTGATCAAATACCACCAAACGAAAGCTCTATTTGTGGGGAAAAAAAGGACATCAAATTTATTTGGGTACAGCGTTGCATGACCGCGCAATTGTTAGTTAAAGTAACGCAGTGCCGTATTGCAAAAAATGGCCTGGTCATTAAGGGGGTAAAACCTTTCCGGGGCTGAAGTAGTTAAAATACTTGCCAATGTAAAAGAAAAAAAGAAAAAAATTCAGGGAGAAATATACTCAAATCAGCTCGAATTCCTTAATAAAAGCAGTGTGTGTGAGTGAAAGAGAGAGCTAAGATAGCTGAGGCAGTTAGCATGCAGAGCAGCATTAATTTCCTTTTTAGGCTTTCTTTCCTTTATTTTCATCTGGTGATCTGGCCAGTAAGTGTGATTTAAAAAAAATAAAAATAAACAAACAAGCTTTCCTGCAGATGTAACAGTTACAGGGTTAAAAAAAAACAAAAACATTTACTACTGACAGTGGTGCCGTTTATGTAAAACCATTGCCCCATTGGATTTAATACCTCTTTAATTCATACGCCTAATTCTGACCGTTTTTTCTGTAAACTAACCATATACATCTGCTCAGATCTGATGAAAAGAAACTCCTCATACTGCAGCAGCAGAGGCATTTCTGCCACAAACCACCCTAAGATGCTGGAGATCTGGAGGTCCGGAGAGCTGTAATGAGAACTGGTGACTCAATCCAGTTGGACAGCATACGTTCGAACTCCTCCTTACTGTACTATGGAAAATGCTATAACTGCTTCACATGCCATCATTGTGACCACACAGAAAGAACCCCCCAATGGAGTCCAAGACAGAAATAAAAAGTTAGACAAGTTTTAACCCTTATCCCTTCTATCCAAAGCAAAAAATGTTATAAACAAAACATAGGTATGGTTTTTATTAACTCCACTCTGGAAGTACAGATAAAGCACAGGATTTCTCGTAACATCTTACTACATCACAAAGCAATTTGTATTAACACTAGTTGATATCCAGATACTTTCAAACAGCTGCTTCAAATTTCTAAATGAAAACACACTCAAATTTTGGCACCCTTAAATTTTTTTGTGTGTTAGAAGAGTGTTCTAATTAATTCTTCACAAGCCTTTTCCAAGAAAAAGTAATTCTTTTTGTCATAATTTATTCTGGTCTGCCTGTAAAGCGGTTGTTATGATACATATGCTAAGTTTTCAGAAGTACAACTAATAAGGGAAAAGGTTAAGGAGTAATTTGTTCTATTGACTGTATCTCTTAGGTGCCCTGAGTCAGAGACACAAACACATTTACACTCATTGGAGTTTCAGTAAAGTCCCTGTAAAGCCACAAGTTGTACCATCCATATTTTTACAGGTATCCCCACATATATGTAATGATGCTGTGAGTACTCCCTGCTCCAATAATAAAATAGGGCTGCATGTCAAAATGTACCTGACAGACCTCAGAATCAGAGCAGGGTACACAGTAAAGGGAAGTCTTTTAGGGGGTTCATTTTAGCACCCTAAGCTTTTACCTCTGAAACTGGAATTGTGGACACCTGTTGACAATATATACTACTGATGAGAAAAGCTATTTAGCAGTTTATATTTACTAAAATAGTTGCAGTTACATGTTCTGTGTACTGTGGGAGACCAGATATAGAGAATGCAGGGTCCTGGGTTTAGTAACATAATAATTGCCTAGAGCAGTGATGGCCAACCTTGGCACCCCAGATGTTTTGGAACTACATTTCCCATGATGCTCATGCACTCTGCAGTGTAGTGGAGCATCATGGGAATGTAGTTCCAAAACATCTGGGGTGCCAAGATTCCCCATCACTGGCCCACATCACCAGAATGTTATGTTACAACGATCTGGAGTGGAATTGTGTCTACTGAACTACCTTGAAAAAAGCAACCATCAAGCCTAGAATGCTCATGAAAAAGTGGAGGTTTGGATGGCTATTGGACTGCAGAGTCTGAACCCAAGAACAAAAAAGTAAGAATTTGTCTTGTATAAGAAAAACCCTTGACTGAACCATATCTAGGAGACCCCAATACTCCATGTAAGGAGTTGGTTCCAGCACTACATTCTGAAGGTTCAGGTTTGGGATGCAACTGAATACCTGCAGAGTCTAAACAGTTTATTGGCCATTGGCAGACAAGATCAGTGCTGACTGTTCCCTCAGGAGAAGATTATTCAAGGATCTCATTATGGGCAGAACAGGTACAGGGAACAGAACTTTGGTGAAAACATGAAGTGTAGTGAACAGACTAAAGAGAAGGGCAATGAACTGGTAAAGATGCATGCCCACAGCAAAAATCAGGTAGTGTTGAAAAGATGGGGATATGTAAGTAGTCATCCTTGATGTCCAGAGAGGGCAGAACGCCCCCCCCCCCCCCCAGCCCCCAAAGATGGAGGGAAGGAATGATCGACCAGATACATTTCATGCAGAATTTTAAGAATAGGGTCAAGTAGAAGCCCTGAAAAGCCTTCTTTTTTCCAGGACCCTTAATATCACCCCCCCTCCCAGAGAGGAGTTGTGTTAAAGCAACATGGTGGTCTGCTAGTCATTGCAAGGATTTTAGCAGGTTTGACAACATGAAGCAGGAGATTAAAATTCTACCTTGCAGCCCCCAGATACTAATCCTTCATGCTGAGATGTTCAGCCTAGGTGGCAGCAGAGGCCCTCTTTGAGAATGTTAATGAACTATAAAGACATAACTATTTTGGGGAGTCATGTATGAAAATGTTAAATGAAGGTTCAGTAAAGATCTGCTTCCAGAATGTACAACAAGAAAGCATCCAATCCTCATTATGATCTGGGGATGCAGGTCTAGTCATGGTGCTGGTCAAATTCAGCTTGTAGAAGGGATGAAGACAGCTAAAAATACGTTGAAACAAATTATTACAACCAAATTATCTTCCTTCTGCAGCTGAGGTGTTCCCTCATACTTTACAGGAATATATTTCCAGCAAAATAATACTTCTCAACATACTGACTGTAAAGGCTGTAAAGAACTGGTTTCATTCCATTATCTTAATGATACTGACTAGCCAGGAAACAGCCGGGACCTAATCCCGTTGAAATTCCTTGGCCAAGACTAAAGCATTGTTTTGGAAAAGAAAGACAAAGAAACAAATGAAAACTCATAGAATCTATAATAAAGTGCTATTTTATTATTACACCAAAGTTGCAGTGCATTCTATGCCGGAAAGGTGCAAAGCTGTTATTGCTTCTAAAGGCTATCCAAGCAAATTTTGACATTTTTGTACATAAAAGCATGTATCATTTCTATTGAAGAGATATTATATGAAACAATAAAAAAATGTATTCAGCATTAAATTTGGTATAGAATTTTACATACCTTTATGGGTTTCAGCCTTTAGGCCTCATGCACACTGGACGTTAAAATAACGTTATAAAAACGTCAGTACCTTTGCAGTGAGTTTTTCAACTTTTTTCAATGTTTTTGCAATAGCGTTTTTCCGCGTTTTTCCACGTTAGCGTTTTAGCATTTTTTTTTTTTTTTTTCAATGGATCAAAAACGTTAAACGCTGGTGAGTGATGTTTTTGAGCGTTTCTCAACGTTTATCAGCATTAGAGCATTTTTCCAGCTGAAAAACATCTCTCAGAACCCACTAGTTTTGGGTTTTTTTTACTGCTTAAAAACACCACTGCCCAAAACTGCTGATAACAGCCTATGTGTGCATGAACACATAGGATAACATGATGGAGAGTTTATTGACTGTAGAAAAAAACGTCTACAGCCAAAAACAGCTGCTGTAAAAACATCAAAAAACGTCCAGTGTGCATGAGGCCTTAAGAGTAAATACAGTCATGGCCAGAAATATTGGCACTCCTGCATTTCTGTCAGATAATGCACCACTTCACCCAGAAAATTGTTGCAATTACAAATGTTTATGCATTCTCATGTTTATTTCTTTTGTTTGTATTGGTATGACACAAAAAAGTGGAGAAACAAAAGGCTAAATCTAAAACATTCCACGCAAAACTCCAAAAATGGACTGAAATCAATCGCTTCCTGTAACCATCGATTAATTTCTTACACCTATCTACTGGAATTGTGGACCACTCTTCTTTCGCCAACTGCTCCAGGTTTCTCAGATTGAAAGGGTGTTTTGAGATCTCTCCACAGGTGGTCTATGGCATTTAGATCTGGACTCATTGCTGGCCAGTTCAGCACTCTCCAATGCTTTGTCTTAAACCATTTCTGGGTGATTTCTGAAGTGTGCTTTGGGTCACTGTCCTGCTGCAAGACCCATGACATATGAGACAACAGAACTAGACTAGAAAAAGGAAAAGTTCCACTGTAATGGGCCTCAGGAATATAGTACCAAATAAATGCACAGATAAACAAATCTAAAATTAATGCAAAAAGTTTATTATAGTAAAAACAGAATAAATATGATTCTCCACCATCCACCATCTAAAACAGACAATGTTGTCTAGCCTAAATAAATGTCATGACACCAATCATGCATCCACATTCACCCACATAGCTGCATATCTAAGGAGGTTATATTAATGGGGGAGAGAGACTGCGTACACCGTACATTTATGACTACATGGTCTTGCAGTAAGGGTACCCTTGGATTGCAAAATAGCAATAGACTGTCTCAACTGGAAGAATTGCGTTCAGGATAGGGTTTTGACCATGGACTACAGGAAAATGCAAAACGTCGCAAAACGCGGCCACAGTAAATGACGGCCAAGTGTACATGAATCCTAAAAGCAATCCAGCGGCAAGTTAGCCGCTCAGATAGTTCTTACAAGAGAGCCAACCACCGGCTCTATGAGGTAAACCCTGCTGCTTGCTCAAAGCAGGGTTAAATGTAAAAAAGAAAAAAAAGAGCATGCCCCGGGCGTCGGGCGATAGGATTTGCACATCTCTGAAGGATGTAATAACCCTTTAAAGAGGAACTTCACTCCTCTCCTCTCCTCTTTTAGGGTTGTTCTCAAAACACATATTCCCCTAGCCAGCATTGTTCTTCTGTGATTCATCATTCATGTGGCTCAGCCATTGAGAGCTGACTGTCTCTCCTTCAGGTAGCAAGCCCCTAATGACACGCTCAGCTTCACCAACCTGCCACTCTGTGCTCTTACTCCGGAAGTCTCCTGGGATATGTGACAAGGTTATCTCAGGAAGCTGCAGGAGCAGGAACACATAATAAGAAAGGTGGAAGGGCGCGCGGCCGGAATAAAAAAAAAAAAAAAAATATTAAAGTTATTTTTAAATAGCGGAGTGGGGTATGGTTGCAGTGCAATTTAAAAATATGAAAACTGGAAGACAACGATAAATGGGGTTCATCCCCTATATACACCCACTCATGCTAGTAAAACATTTAATAATTAACATTTAATATTAACATTCTACGAGGAAGTAAGCTACCAATTGAACAAAGGTAGGCCGGTAGATGTGGTGTATCTGGATTTTGCAAAAGCATTTGATACAGTTCCCCACAAACGCCTAATCTACAAACTGAGGTCTGTGTGTATGGAGCATAGGGTTTGTTCTTGGATAAAAAACTGGCTACAGGGGCATGTCCAAAGGGTGGTAATAAATAACGTGTACTCACAATGGTGGTTAGTGGGGCCCCCCCAAGACTCTGTCCTGGGACTAATTCTGTTTAATTTTTTTATAAATGATATCGAGGTTGGAATAAATAGCTCAATCCCAGTGTTTGATGACACAAAAATAAGTAGGGCAATAACATTACAGCAGGATAAAGAAACTGGGGAGGACCTGAATAAATTAATGGAGTGGGCAACTAGATGGCAAATAAAGTATAACATTGATAAATATAAGGTAACGCACTGGGGGTTATAAATATAAAGACAAATTACTTACTAGGAGGAGAACCCCGGGGGGGATTCCAGGATGAAGAAGGGGTTCTAGTAGAAGACAGACTGAACATTAGCATGCAATGCCAAGCTGCAGCAAGCAAAGCCAGATAAATTTTAGTATACATTAACCACTTCAGCCCCAGAAGGATTTACCCACTTCCTGACCAGGCCATTTTTTGCGATACGGCACTGCGTCGCTTTAACTGACAATTGCACGGTCATGCGACGCTGTACCCAAACAAAATTTATGTCCTTTTTTCCCACAAATAGAGCTTTCTTTTGGTGGTATTTCATCACCTCTGGGTTTTTATTTTTTGCGCTATAAACAAAAAAAGAGTGAAAAAAAAAAAAAACCCACAATATTTTTTACTTTCTGCTATAATAAATATCCCAAAAAAAAATTAAAGAAAAATTTTCTTCATTAGTTTAGGGCGATATATATTTATCTACATATTTTTGGTTAAAAAAAAAATTGCAATAAGCGTATATTGATTGGTTTGTGCAAAAGTAGGGTCTACAAAATAGGGGATAGATTTATGGCATTTTTATTATTATTATTTTTTTTTTTTTAGTAATGGCGGCGATCTGCGATTTTTAGCGGGACTGCAACATTGCGGCGGACAGATCGGACACTTTTTTGGGACCACTGACATTTATACAGTGATCACAGCTATAAATAGCCACTGATTACTGTATAAATGTCACTGGCAGGGAAGGGGTAAACATTAAGGGGCAATCAAGGGGTTAAGTGTGTTCCCTCATGTGTATTTGTGTGGGGGGGATGGGACTGACTAGAGGAGGAGACCGATCGTTGTTCCTAATTACTAGGAACAGAAAATCAGCCTCTATTCCCCTGACAGAACGGAGATCTGTCTGTTTACATTGACAGATCTCCATTCTGTCTCTCTCAGGAGCGATCGTGGGTGCCCAGCGGACATGGCATCAGCTCCTACGTTACACACGGCAGGAGCGTGCGCGTGCCCCCTATACCCCTTAAAGCGCCCGTTGTACAGCTACGGCGATTTGCGAGGGGAGCCAACCTGCCACTGTAAAACGATGGTGGCTGGTCGGCAAGGGGTTAAAAAGGGAATTTACTCCAGAGATAAATCGATAATCCTGCCACAAACTCTGGTTTGGCCGCATCTGGTATATTCTGTCCAGTTCTGGTCACCAATCCTCAGAAAGGATGTGCTGGAGATGGAGAAAGTCCAGAGAAGGGCAAATTAATATGGGGACTAGAGGACCTCAATTACGAGGAATGACTACAAGTGCTAAATGTTTTCTCCCTGGAGAAGAAATGCTTGAGAGGAGATATGAAAGGGATATACAAATATCTCAATAGTGATCCCAGCGTAAATAGGAAACTTTTCAGTCCCAGGGAGTGTAGGAAGACACGGGGCCACACAATGAGACTGGAAGCGAAGCGGTTTAACCTTAAACTGCGTAGGGGGGGGTTTTTACTGTCAGAGCGGTAAGGGTGTGGAACTCTCTTCCACAATCTGTGGTGTCAGCAGGAAGTATAGATAGTTTTAAAAGACTCTTGGACGTGCATCTTAGCGAACACAATATACAGGGATACGGGAAATGATTATCTACACAAACGCACACAAACCAACACAGGTTGAACTGGATGGACCGTTATCTTTTGTCAACCTTACCTACTATGTAACTATGTAATAAAATCAAGAAAAACTGGATTGATGCACAAAGTCTAACTGTTTATTTCACTCTATTTTATGCCCCTTCCACCAAGGGGTCTTTACTGTACAACAGGGTGTGACGCTGTTTTCTCTTCCTCTTCCTTATCCCCCTTTATTTTTACTCCTCCTGCTTTATGCCTTGTGATAAATGTAGTCTTATGGCTCTCATACTTGTTTTCATGACAACTTCCTGCTGGAATTGCATTAGTCAATTCTTTGACTTATATGCACTTTGCATTTAGCACTGTTCTATTTAGTTTTAGTGCATTTTGTACTTCTTTGTGAGTACTTTAATAAAAAAAAATCTCTACTGAATAAAAAATAAAAAAATTGTTAAGTAAAGCTATTGAAAATTAAATAAAAATATAGCCTGCCCATAATTCACGTATATCTATGCAAAGTAGAAAGCTCAATTGTAATATAATACTTTATCTTGAGTTAAAGTGACTCTAAAGCCCTGTACACACGATCGGACTTTCCAGCGGGAAATTTTAGATGTGAGCTTGTTGGCGGACAATCCGACCATGTGTATGCTCCATCGGACATTTGTTGGCGGACTTTCCGCCAACAAATGTTGACTAGCATGTTCTCAAGTCTTCCACCAACAAATGTGTGTTGTCTGACTTTCCGATCGTGTGTACACAAGTCAGTCGGACAAAAGTCCAAAGTACAAACACGCATGCTCGGAAGCAGAAGCGGTCGGTCTTGTAAACTAGCATTTGTAACGGAGAATGAATATTCGTGACGTGGCAAATTATGAAATCTCCAAATGCAGCGCACAATTCTCTTCTTCTTTAATGGAATAATAATAAAGCTGCTTTGCTGGTGATACTGATGGAGTTATTGCAAACAAATTTTCAAAGGCTTTTTTTTTTCTACTGATATGAAGAATAATATTATTGTGCTTTATTTGGGCAAGTTACCACAACACCATTATCCCGCAGTTTTTAAGATCAAAGATACAACTATGTTGGTGCCCCTTGTCAATTTTACATTGTATTTTTTAAAATGTAACTGCCTACTCCAAAACTGTTATTTGAAGTAAAACACATAGCCAAGTATTATTCTCCACAATTTTTTTATTGTGCATTAAAAAAAATTAAAAAAAAATAAAATTAGACATGCTAGAACTTAACCAAAAGTGCATTCTATGCATCCAAAAATATAGAAAATATACCAAATCAAATCATTATTTAACCAAAAAAATAATGTCAAAGAAATAACTCCAAGGCCAATAATAAATAACGCGTTATCTCCTCCGATTCCGCAACATGTCTGGTTGACGAATGGCCGTTCAGAAACGAACTGAAAAGCTCTAAATGAAAAAGGTGAAAAGAAAAGCGCGAATCAAAACTCACCAAACTTCTACTAACATGAAATTAGCAGAAGGAGACCAAAGGGTGGCGCAAAAGAGCTGAAAAACCACGTAGCATGTCTAGTACGTCACTACGTTCGTAATTGATGGACAACATTTGTGTGACTGTGTGTATGCAAGACAAGTTTGAGCCAACACCCTTCGGACAAAATTCCACGGTTTTGTTGTCGGAAAGTCCGATTGTGTGTACGAGGCATTAGGCCTGGTTCACACTGGTGCAACATACGCTTTGGGAGCACATGTTGCATGACGTGTATAAATCAATGGCTCCCTATGAGAACCGTCTTAACTGGTCCGACACAAGTTGGTCCGACTTTGAAAAAGGCTCCTGCACTACTTTGGTCTGACTTTAGTCCATTTTCAGCCCATTCAATATCATTGAAGTACGATCAAAGTCGAATTCTTGTCCTAACCATCCGACTTGTGACATCGGACATGGTGATTACAGCAGCAGGAAAAGGAATTCATGTCATGCTGGGATTGTTTTGATTGGTTAAAGGACAAGTTAGACAATCTCAAAGGCGGAGCAAAATTGTATCCTGTTCATTCAATTCGAATGGAAGTAGGACAGATATCGCAGGGCAAAGTCAGATCAACGGTCGTACAACAGTCGTGTCGTATCAGTGTGAACCCGGCCTAAGGCCGGGTTCACACTGGTGCAACATACGCTCCAACTTTGGGATCACATGTCGCATGAAGTGTATAAATCAATGGTTTCCTATGAGAGCCGTCTTAACTGGTCCGACACAAGTCGGTCCGACTTTGAAAAAGGTTCCTGCATGACTTTGGTCCGACTTCAGCCCATTTATATCCTGTTATGCCCCGTACACATGGTCGGACATTGATCGGACATTCTGACAACAAAATCCATGGATTTTTTCCGACGGATGTTGGCTTAAACTTGTCTTGCATACACATGGTCACACAAAGTTGACAGAAAATCCGATCGTTCTGAACACGGTGACGTAAAGCACATACGTCGGGACTATAAACAGGGCAGTAGCCAATAGCTTTCGTCTCTTAATTTGTTCTGAGCATGCGTGGCACCTTGTGCGTCGGATTTGTGTACACACGATCGGAATTTCCGACAACGGATTTTGTTGTCGGAAAATATTATAGCAAGCTCTCAAACTTTGTGTGTCAGAAATTCCGATGGAAAATGTGTGATGGAGCCCACACACGGTCCTATCACACATTTTCCATTGAAAAATCCGACCGTGTGTACAGGGCATTACTCTCATCTACCTTTAACTGAACACAGACTGACTGCTCAAATATCTTTTTGGTAAACTGCATTTATATTAATGCTGTTTCACATCCATCTGTAGTCATGTTCACAATATTTTGATGTTTATTTTGTTTTTACGTCTTACCTAAATGTATGGGTTCCCTTATATTTACAATCTTGGCCTTTTGGTCCTCTTGCAGTTAGATTGTGTTGTGAAAAGTTTGCTGTGCTAGCTTTGAGCCTAATATTACCTCCTGATTGATTAATAGCCAAATTCCATCCACACCCATCACAGTATAAAACAGGGCCTTCTTTACGGGGAAGCAAATGCAGGGGTGCCACATGCAGGAGTTCTACCAAAGAAATGGGGCTTTTTTAATAAGCGGGACTTCTGCTCTTGCACTTCAGTGATTTGCACAAAGCAAATATCAACAGCAAACTATTTTACAAAACGCCACACTGCAGGTAACCTCATTTCCATATCAACTCTACTTCCTCTCTAAAACATGCAATCTTTACCTCTACTTTTCACAATAGCAGCCTGTCTCCTCAAACTCTTTTCTTCACCCCTCTTCTCCACCCCACAATCTGTACATATCACCGTCACTTCTCCCCTCTCCCTATTACTGCACTCATCACCTCTTACGAACTCTAAGCCCATATGCTACTAAAACCCCCGGGACGCTGAAGCACGTCTCCTCATATAAATCGTATTCTCAGATTACCTCCCTTACTCTTCTGCTTCTCCTAACCTCTGGAGATATTTCCCCAAATCCTGGGCCTTCCTTGCTTAACTTTACCCAACACACCCATCACCCCACATCCTCTGGCAGTAGTCGCAATCTATGCAATTTAGTGTCCATTCCTCTTTTTCCCAAAACCAGCCTCCCCTTTTCCTGTGCCCTCTGGAATGCTCGCTCTGTCTGCAACAAACTCACTGCCATTCATGACCTCTTTGTCACTAACTCCTTTAATCTACTTGCTATCACCGAAACCTGTCTGCATGAATTGGACACTCCCTCTCCTGGTTTCCTCTCCCACAGTGGCCTTCTCTGGACTCACTCACCTAGACCTAATGGATGCAAGGGAGGTGGAGTGGGATTCCTCCTATCCCCACAGAGCACCTTCCAGGTTCTTCACTCTCCTCCCTCTCTGTCCCTCTCATCATTTGAAGTTCACTGTATACGTCTATTCTCTCCAACTTCCCTAAGAATTTCTGTGATCTACCGCCCCCCTGGACCGTTATCAACTTTCCTTGATGAGTTTTCGGCCTGGCTACCCTACTTTCTCTCTGCTGAAATTCCCACAATCTATCTTGGTGACTTCGACATCCTTGTTAATACAAACACTCCTCCTACTTCTAAACTTCTTATGCCACGTACACACGATCAGATTTTCCGACAGCAAATGTTGGATGTGAGCTTGTTGGCGGAAAGTCCAACCGTGTGTATGCTCCATTGAACATTTGTTGTCGGACTTTCCTTCAACAAATGTTGGCTAGCAAGTTCTCAAATTTTCCACCAACAAATTTTTGTTGTTGGACTTTCCGATCGTGTGCACACAAGTTCGTCGCACAAAAGTCCACGCATGCTTGGAATCATGTACGAGCTGGAAGCGCTCAGTCTTGTAAAACTAGCGTTCATAATGGAGCTATCACATGACCATTGAACTTCCTTTCTATCAGCTCGCCGTACGTCTTGTATGTCACTATGTTCGTAATTGTTGGCCAACATTTGTGTGACCGTGTGTATGCAAGACAAGTTGGAGCCCACAACCTTCGAACAAAATTCCACAGTTTTGTTGTCGGAAAGTTTGATCGTGTGCACGGGGCATTAGTCTAACCTCCTCATTTGACCTGAAGCAATGGGCACAGGCTTCTACTCATTCTGATGGCAACATCCTTGACCTTGTATTCTCCTACCCATGCACTCCATGCAACCTCTCCAACAATCCTTTTCTGCTCTTTGATCACCACCTTATTAGTTTCTCTCTCTCCCTGTCTTCCACCACCTTTCCCACCAATCGCCTAACCATCACCCGTAGAAACCTTTGGCACTTCAACCCTTCTTTCCTCTATTCTGCTACTAACCGCCTCTATGACAAAATCTCACCCCTGTCCTGCCCTAACCTAGTCACTTCTGTCTACAATAAATCCCTGTTCTCCACTCTGGATGAGCTAGCTCCCTTCACTACACACAGAATCAGGCCCCCACCCCTACAACCCTGGCAAACAGATGACACCAGAAATCTCAAAAAACATATTGCCGTGCTCTTGAGTGTCTGTGGCATAAGCCTAAAGCCTCGTACACACGATCGGATTGTTGGCCAACAAAACCGCGGACTTTTGTCCAAAGGGCGTTGGCCCAAATTGTCTTGCATACACACGGCACACAATTGTTGGCCAACAATCACGAACGTAGTGACGTACTACATGGTTTTTCAGCTCTTTAGCGCCACCCTTTGGTCTCCTTCTGCTAATTTCGTGTTAGTAGAAGTTTGGTGAGTCTTGATTCGCTTTTCATTTCGCATTTTTCATTTAGCGCTTTTCAGTTCGCGCTTTCCATTTCGTGCTTTTCAGTTCATTTGTGAATGGCCAATCGTCAACCAGACATGTTGCGGAATCGGAGGAGATAACGTGTTATTTATTATTGGCCTTGGAGTTATTGCTTTGACATTATTTTTTTGGTTGAATAATGATTTGATTTGGTATATTTTTCCATATTTTTAGATGCATAGAATGCACTTTTTGGTTAAGATCTATTGGCAGATAGCATGTCTAATTGTATTTGTTTTCTTTTTTTAATGCACAATAAAAAATTGTGGAGAATAATACTTGGCTATGTGTTTTACTTCAAATGACAGTTTGGCAGTAGGCAGTTACATTAAAAAAAAAAATACAATGTAAAATTGACAAGGGACACCAACATAGTTGTATCTTTGATCTTAAAAACTACGGGATAATGGTGTTGTGGTAACTTGCCCCCCAAAAAATAATAATAATAATAATAATATTATTATTCTTGATATCGCTAGAAAAAAAAAAGCCTTTGAATATTAGTTTGCAATAACTCCATGATCATCACCAACAAAGCAGCTTCATGATTATTCCATTAAAGAAGAAGAGAATGTGCACTGCATTTCAAGATTTCATAATTTGCCACGTCACGAATGTTAATTCTCCATTACGAACGATAGTTTACAAGACCGACCGCTTCTGGCTCGTCCTTGCTTCCGAGCATGCGTGTTTGTACTTTGGACTTTTGTCCGACGGACTTGTGTACACACGATCGGAAAATCCGACAACAGACATTTGTCCGTGGAAAATTTAAACCTGCTATCCGAGGTGATGGCCATCAGGAAGGCTAGCTAGCGTGACAAGGCTAATGGAATTTCCTTGATAGGCTCAAATGGTTGTTTCCGTAACACAGACAGCAGCAAATCTAAGTCCCAAGGACACATAGGTGACCTAATGGGGAGAAGCAAAAGAGTTGCCACCTGTATAAAGGTTTGGACCAGAGAATGGGAGGCTAAAGGCCTTTGGAAAAATACTGACAAGGCCGAAACCTGACCCCTGATTGCACTCAAAGCCATTTTTCACAGCCAACTGTAGAAAAGAGAGAATTCTCCCAATCACGTATTTCCAACAATGCCATTTTCTGGCTTCACACCAAGCAATATACCGTATTTATCGGCGTATAACACGCACTTTTTTCCCCTTAAAATCAGGGGAAAGTCGTGGGTGCGTGTTATACGCCGATCCCCGATATCGCTATGTGAATGTCGGCGATCGCCGCCGACATTTACATAGCGAGTAGTTTCAAATATGGCGCCGCGGACTTCGGAAGGACTCGGCGGTGCTGAACGAGCGCCGCCGAAATCACAGAGCCGAGATACACATAGTCGGGTGTATTCGGCTCTTTCCGGCGCCGCTCACTGTCACGCCCAGTCCCGCCATTGGACCTGTGTTATGTCCATCATAGGGCGGGACTGGGCGGGACTGTGAGCGGCGCCGGAAAGAGCCGAGAACCCTCGGCTATGTGTATCTCGGCGGCGTTCGTTCACTTCCGCCGGCGCCGAGTCTCTCCGAACTCCGCGGTGCCATTATTAAAACTACTTCTATGTGTATGGCGGCGGCGGCAGCGGCAGGAGGCATGGACACTAGGCTGCACTGGGGACAAGGCTGCAGGGACAAGGCTGCACTGGGGACAAGGCTGCATTGATAAGGCTGCACTGGGGACAAGGCTGCATTGATAAGGCTGCACTGGGGACAAGGCTGCATTAATAAGGCTGCACTGGGGACAAGGCTGCATTGACAAGGCTGCACTGGGGACAAGGCTGCACTGACAAGGCTGCACTGGGGACAAGGCTGCATTGACAAGGCTGCACTGGGGCAAAGCTGCACTGACAAGGCTGCACTGACACTGAAAAGGCTGCAATGACACTGAAAAGGCTGCAGATGAACACTGATGAGGCTGCATTGATGGGCATTTTAATGTAAGTTTCTTTTCCTTAAACTTCCCTCCTAAAAGTTTTTTTCCTTAAAATCTCTCCTAAACTTGGGGTGCGTGTTATACGCCGGCGCGTGTTATACGCCGATAAATACGGTAAGTCTTCCAGACCTTATAATAGATCTTCCTAGTGACCGTTTTCCTGGAATTTACAAGAGTAGACAATACTGGTCTTGAGATGCCATGATCCTTCAACACCCTGGCCTCAATAGCCATGCCGTCAAATATAGAGACTGTAAATTAGGCTGAAATATAGGACCTTGAGACAATAGGTCGGGGCGGCGCAGAAGGCCCATCTATTGCCAATCTCACAATCTCTGGGAACCAGGGCCTTCTGGGCCAGACCAGTGCCACCAGGATGACTAGAACCCCCTCTCCCTGAATCGTGCGCAATAAATATGGAAGGAGAGGGATCAGGGGCAAAGCATAAACCAGGGAGAACTGGCTCCATGGAACTACCAGAGCATTTGCTTCAATTGCTAGGGGATCCCTTGTTCGAGACACAAACTGATGTAGCTTGTTGTTGAACCTGGATGTCAACAGATCGACATCTGGCCTTCCTCATCGCTGCCAAATTTCCTGGAACACATTCGGGTGTAGAGACCATTCCCCTGGGCAGATCTGCTGGCGGCTGAGATAATCTGCCTTCCAGTTCTCTACCCCATGGCTATGGACCGCTGATAGAACCGACACATGTCTCTCTGCCCAGGCTAATATGTGGTTTACCTCCTCCTGAGCTGACTGGCTCCTAGTACTGCCCTGGTGGTTGATATAGGCCACCGCAGTGGCATTGTTGGACTGAACCCTGATAGAGCAGTCCTGAAGCTCCACCGTCCAGGACTGTAGGGCCAGACGCACTGCCCGCAATTCCAGAATGTTGATGGGCAGGCTCTGCTCTACCCTTGACCATCTCCCCTGAGCTGTGAGCACCTCTAGGGTTGCTCCGCAGCCCGAGAGACTGGCATTTGTGGTCAGCACACTCCAAGACACCCGGAGGAAGGATCTTCTGAAGCCACCAGCTTATGCTTAAGCGTGCCCGGGGAGATAAGGACATGGGGTAATCCAGGGCTTGCGCTCTCTTGTTCCAGGCCGACAAGATGTCTTGTTGTATAGGCCTGGAATGGAACTGGGCATAGGGAACTGCCTTCCCAGACTCATACAGAGCCAAATGGAGGGTTGCCTGGTGCCCCTTACCTGACACAGCTGATCGTTCAGGGCACAGATCTTTATGGGTGGCAAAAATATCCTTGCCTGGACCATATCTAGGATCAGACCTAAACATTTTAGACATGAGCTGGCCTCAAGGCTGACTTTTTGCTATTTATGACCCAGCCCAGGTTTTCTAAATACAGCACTGTGCAGACTATGCTCTGTTCTGGGGCCTGCATTGAGTGATCTCTGAGCAGGAGGTCGTCCAAGTATCTGAGCATCAAGATTCCCTGGGCCCTTAAAAGACCCAGTACTGGTCCTAGGACCTTTGTAAACACCCGGAGTGCTGTGACAAGCCCGAAGGGCAGTGCCACAAACTGGAAATTACGTTCCTCTACTGCGAACCGCAGGAACCTCTGATGAGTTTGAAATATAGGTACGTGTAAATACGCATCCCTGATATTGATGGAGGCTAGAAAGCCTCCCATCTGGAGTGAGGCTACTACCGAGTGGACTGACTCCATCCCAAAGGACTGGATTAATAGTTACTGGTTCAGGGATCTTAGATTCAAAATGGGCCTTGTGTCCCCATTTGGTTTTATGATGCACTAAATGATCTAGTGCTTGAAACAATAAATCTCATTTTGGAGCATCCGAAGGAATGCTGGTTCTTAGAAACCTCTGAGGAGGAAACCCCTGCAATTCCAGCTTGTAACCATGGGATACTGTTGAGGTGACCCACTCGTTCATAACCATTGTTCTCCAAATGTCCACAAAGTGAAGCAACCTTCCCCCCCACCTAATAGAGTGGGTGCGTCCCCTCAAAAGGAGGTTTTGGTGCCAGGTTTAGAAGAGTTTTGAACCCAGGGTTTCTTCTGGCCATGAGGCTTGCCCCTGGCTCTAGCGCCCTGTTGGCGGCAGAACTGCCTTGGGGCTGAGACACCCAAGGAAGCGGTACCTGAGGTTTTAAACAAAGGACGCCTGATCCTTCTCTTCACAGGAAGTAGAGAGCTCTTCCCTACGAAAATTTTTTGGATAGATTTGTCCAAATCATCACCAAACAAGTGTTCCCCATCGAAGGGGAACCCTGCCTACAATTTCTTACAGGAAAGCATGGCTGACCAGTTCTTAAGCCACACAAGTCTGCGCATGTGTACAGACAGAAGAGCCAGATGAGAGACTTGCTGTATCAAATCCTTCAAGGCATCTACAGCAAAACACATTCCTCAAGGTATATCCTCCCTATTTTCAGCAGGATCCTCCTTTTGGTTAGGCCTGTCAGGCCATCTGACCTGATCCCTTAGGGACTGGCAGACTCCTATTGCTGCGACAGCTGGCTGAATTGCTGAACCGGCCAAAGAAAAGGAAGCCCTTAATAGTTACTCCAGTTTCTTGTCAACATGGTTCTTAAGGCCCTGTGCGTTATCCACCGGACAAGTTAAGTTCTTAAGTTCTTGTTTAAGAAAGAGACTGCAGCATCTACGGCTGGCATGCTCCTTTTCTTAACTAACTTTTCCTCCATGGGATATAAAAGGCAAAACCTCTTAGAAGGAACAAAAATCCTGTCAGGATGTTCCCAATCAGCATACACCACCTGCTCCAACAGTGGGTGCAAGGGGGAAGCCTGTGCAGCCTGTGGAGGCCTCAGGGACCCCAAAGTGGACCAAGGGGGCTCAGAAACCTCTGCAGGAGGTAACTTAAAGGCAGAACGAACCATCCTAGTAAGAGTCTGGATCAAAAGCCTCTGCGACTGAGAGGCTGATATCAACTGGACATCTTCTGGCCCAGAATCCTCAGAAACCGACTCATCTGCCTTGCCCTCCACAGAATCCTTAGCATTTAGCTCTTGCCCCTCATCAACCCATTCCTGCTCCAAGTTAGGAGGATCAGGGGAGGGGGATCTGTCACGCTTCCTGCAACCCTGCGAGATGAAGGCAATCATGCCAGCAATCCTCTAACCCGGCTAGAGCTGAGGACAGATCATCCCTGGTGGCAAAGGCTGAAGCAGCAGTGTTGGCTGTAGGCACAATACCAGACAGACGCAGTGGATTTAGATTGCCTGGAAGCCCCTGGTCTCTCAGGGGATACAACACTAGGGTTTCGACTAGGCTCCTTAGGAGCTACTAACGTCACAATGTGCCGTTCCCTGTAGTGTTAGCCCCGCTCCTCTTTTTTTAAGACATTGCAAGCCACAAAAAAGGAGTACCTGGGTTTAATATTTACACCACCCCAGAAGGGAGACCCTTTAATAGGGCTCACCAAGCCCCTATGCAACAATCCTGCCAAGCACCTTAGGCTGCCAACCAACACCTGGTGACTCATGTGACCCGGGTAAGGAGGAATGAACTGCTGAAAGTGAATATTTCAGAGCCCGTTCTGTGTCCCACAGCTGTCCTTTGGAAGCATTGCATGTCAGCCACCTTCTGCTTAAATAAGATAACTGTGCACCGGGGTGCTCTGCGCATGCACACGTGCATGGTCACGTTGGACGTGCATGGCTGTGTTTGTGCACAAAGCGAATCTTCGTGCGCCATACTTGGAGCTACAGTGGCTCTGTTTGCACACAACGTTCTGTGTGGTAAAGCCACGTGCGCTGTGGCCGACCAGCACAGCTGCGGGCCCGCATCCACTATGGTGAACCATCGTGCACAATGGCGAACCCCTGTGCGTAGACTCATACGCAAAAATGGCAGCTAAAACGACAAAGTATTCCTACCCAGCAGCTAGCCCAAACTCCCCCTGTGGTCACCGCCACACAGGTGTCCAGCTTCTAGCTAGATTGAATGATTGTTACAACACATGGGGCACCCCACAATAAGTAAATAAGTGGGTTTCACTTACTCGTCCAGGCACAGGGCAACCTTAGAAACGAAGAGCCCAATCTTCACCCATCACGGCGGGTTCCATCACTTGGGGACCTTCAAGGACTGGGTACCCTTTTCATGTTTTAGGGTCCACTCCCTTGGACCTGTACAACACCCTGCAGGAATTCCTTAGCTCTGTAGTGTCCAGGATTCCACTATCCAGGGTCCAGCGCCCGAAGGTGGCATTACAGGTAGAACCTCGAAGGATCCTTGCGTCTTCTTTGCGAGGCTCGGGTACCATTTTTTATTTAAGCATATAAGCTTTTCTCAAATGGATCCGATCGGTCATTTCCCTGATTCATTTAATGCCCTGTACACACGATCGGACTTTTCTACTGGACTGTATGGGCTTCATTGGAATTCCGAAGGACCTTTTCAGTCGAAAATCCGGACTTTAGATTTGAAACATGTTTCAAATCTTTCCGCCAGAACTCCGCCGGACCCAGTTCCTATCGGGAAGCCCATTCGTCTGTATGCTGGTCTGACAGACCAAATACGACACAAGGGCAGCTATAGCACCTGCCCGCGAGCATGTTTCCAGCATGGGGATCGCTCTTGTTTTCTGCGACAGGGTACTATGCATCTTGCGCTCGCTGCAATAGGAAAAACACATTTTCCTATTGCAGCGAGCGAGAAGGGGACGCGACAATGTCCCTTAGGTCTGGTATGGATTTTAAGAGGAACCCCCTATGCCGAAAAAACTACGTTCTCCCAAAATCCATACCAGACCCTTATCCGAGCACACAGCCCGGCCGGTCAGGAAAGGGGGTGGGGACGAGCGAGCCCCCCCCCCCCCTTGAACCATACCAGGCCGCATGCCCTCAACAGGCCGCATGCCCTGTGGCCCCCCCCAAAGCACCTTGTCCCCATGTTTATGAGGACAAGGGCCTCTTCCCGAAAACCCTGGCCATTGGTTGATGGGGTCTGCGGGCGGGGGGCTTATCGGAATCCGGGAGCCCCCTTTAATAAGGGGGCCCCCAGATCCCGGCCCCCGCCCTATGTGAATGAGTATGGGGTACATTGTACCCCTACCCATTCACCTGGGGAAAAAAAGTGTCAATAAAAAAAAAAAACACACTAGACAGGTTTTTAAAGTAATTTATTAGGCAGCTCTGGGGGTCTTCTTCCAACTTTGGGGGTCTCTTCCAACTTCTCTGCTCTCTCCGGCCTCTTCTCCCAGTGTCCAGTTCTTCTCTCGCTCTCCGGCCTCTTCTTCCGCTCTCTGGTTCTTCTGCCGGGCTCCTCCGCTATCTTCTGCTCTTTTGCCGCTCTCTTGCTAGCGGTGGCCCGGTCTTCTCCATCGTCTTCTTCCCTCTTCTCTTCTTCCGATGTTGACACGACGCTCTCTCCCGCTGTAATGCTGTGTGAGCGGTGCGCAATGACTTATATAGGCATGGGGCGTGGTCACCGGGTGGCGACCTCCGCCCCTTATGACGGCAGAGTCCCAGCATGCCCCGGGACTGATGTCACAAGGGGCGGGGTCACCGGGTGACATCACCTGGTGACCACGCCCCATGCCTATATAAGTCTTTGCGCACCTCGCACACGGCATTACAGCGGGAGAGAGCGTCGTGTCAACATCGGAAGAAGAGAAGAGGGAAGAAGACCGGGCCACCGCTAGCAAGAGAGTGGCAAAAGAGCAGAAGACAGCGGAGGGGCCCAGCAGAAGAACCGGAGAGCTGGAGAAGAAGCGGAGAAGAGGCCAGAGATCTGGAGAAGAACCGGACAACGGAAGAAGAGGCCGGAGAGAGCGGAGAAGTCGGAAGAAGACCCCCGGAGTTGCCTAATAAATTACTTTAAAAATCTAGTGTCCTAGGACGGGGGCCGGGATCTGGGGGCCCCCTTACCAATGGCCAGGGTTGTCAGGAAGAGGCCCTTGTCCTCATCAACATGGGGACAAGGCGCTATGGGGGGGTGGGGGGGCCGCAGGTGCCCCCCTTCCCCAAAGCACCCACCCTCCCATGTTGAGGGCATGCAGCCTGGTACGGTTCAGGAGGGGGGGGGGCGCTCGCTGCTCCCCACCCCCTTTCCTGACCGGCCGGGCTGCGTGCTCGGATAAGGGTCTGGATTTTGGGGGAACCCCCACGCCAATTTTTTTCGGCGTAGGGGGTTCCCCTTGGAATCCATACCAGGCCTGAAGGCCTGGTATGCTCTGCGACAGGGCTCGCAAAGTGTTACTCTCGTTGATAAAAGCGGTGAGGTTGACTTCCTTTTCTAGTCCCGTCGTACATCATTACGTTCAAAATGAACGTGTGTGGGAAAGTCTGCCGTAACACCGTCGAAAGTCCGTCGGGAAGACCGTCGGACCTATTCTGCTGGAAAGTCCGGTCGTGTGTGGACGAGTTAGTTTGGAAAGTCCGTCGGAAGTCCACCGAAAGTCTGTCGGATAGACCGTCGGACCAGTCCGGTCGAAAAGTCTGCTCGTGTGTACGTGGCATAAGAACCGTTCTGGGACTCATGACCTGGAGCCTGAGAGATCTCAAACAAACATGCCAAACGTACTTCCTGTATGGAAGGGGTTAAATAGGGACAGACTTCCTGTCTAAGACTTTGGTCTATCAGTGTCCATTCACCTAGAGATGGCGTATAACACAGAAAGTAAGGAATAATAGCCTCTGTGTCCCATGATATACAATAAAGAAAAGTGCACCCTATGTAGTCTAAATATGGGCAGTCTAATCTACCATAAAAGGGTATAGTGCCACATTTTTTTGTTAAAAATTACCCAAACCAGTGTATATTATTTAGTTTGTGTGAATAGACTCTACAAACTATGGTATATAAATTTGCAAATTGGTCAGTCCGGATGTACTGGCAGACTATGTCATTTCTTAAGGCCCTAAAATGCCAGGACAGTACAAATACTAAATACTAATAGCTGTGTTATAGTATTCTGACGGCAGGGACTTCTCTGCTGTCAGAATGCACTAATCAGCATTGCAGACAATTGGCTGCAGCGCTGATTGAAGGAGAACTTTCCAACAATCAAGTTTAAAAGAATTCAAACATTGAATTGGGAACGGCCATAGATGGATCAAAATTTGGCTGGTTCCTGCTGATATGGCTGAATTTTGATCTACAGTATCTATGGCCAGCTGTAGATGCAATTTTTTTTCCTGTTCTGTTGTAGCAGTACTACAATAAACTATTATGATGTATTTATTGTTTAAAGCTTGTCCATCATGCCTTTTGCCTCCCATGGCCAGGAGGGTAAGCGGATATTTAAAGTTGAATTCAGCCTTGCCTTCAGTCTTTAACAGGCTTCTCTGCTGTACTGGATTTTACTGCACAATGTATGTACCTCACAATGTGCATTAGAAGCCACAACAAGTCAGATTGAGCCAACCTCATTTCTGGGGGAAATCCTGCATCATCTAGTCCTTTCATCTGACAGACTTACTATTCCTGGCCTGCCACTTTCATTCATTGTATTTCAATTATTTCCCTCATGGAGGCTCAGCATTACATGTGAGTATCACCTAGGGCAGTCTGTATGCAAATGCAGCCTGCCTAGAATGTTCACTTCTCCATACAAATATCCACTCATTAAGACGTTTCGATATTTGCAGAATTTGTCTTAAAGTGGTTGTAAACCCTTACATGTACCCAGTGAAGTCACTTGCCTCAGGTGATACACGGAGATGAAATAAAGAGAATCCTACATATCTTGTAATTGTGTACCTGCAGTCTTCTCTTCTCTACATCCATACAAAGTGCTGCATTTTCTAAGCTTGTCTGAGAGTTCAGAAAAAAGGGGCAGAGAGCTGAAGTTCCACTCTGCAGAGCTCAGTGAGGAGAGCTCTGAGAGCTGATTGGAGGGAAGAGACACGCTCCCCTTCACACAGCATACAGGAACAGAGCTGAGGCTGGAGATCCCTCTGCTCCCACCATTTTTCTCTTGGTGTCACGAAAACTTGTCAAAAGTGATTAATACTGATGATTGGAAAAGAACGAGGCAGCAGACAGAAATTACACTTAATGTTCTTAATTGAGACAAGTGCACACTATAAAGGGATCTGCTTTGTTCATTATTCATGTCTGAGGTTTACAACCACTTTAACTGCCAGCTGACTGATTGCCTCATTACTGATGGCTCTTGAGAAAAATGCTGAGGCAGGGTGCTGTTATGTTTTCAAGAAGCAGTGTACTTCACCCTGCTGGTCTTCTCCCATCAGCCATGATCTGGCTGCATTGTAACCAGGGAAGGCAAGATAAAAGAAGATTATACTATACCAATTCTAAGCGAAGTACCTAACAATACTAGTTTTTTGGCATGCAAGGGCAAATAATCAGAAAATCAGTTGTTCTTGTGAGTTACCTCTATTTTCCTCAGTGAACTGCCTGGAATCCACCAAGTGGGGCAAACTAAGCTAATCAACTAACTCTGAAACCAAACCAGTTGCTGCTCATAGGGAAATTGATTTGTGTATGTTTTATTTTCAAGAGTCAAATTTTCTTGCAACCGAAAGGCAGATGGCTGGTTTTACACTCCGATCTGGGTCTCAACTGGCTGATCAGTGGAGGTCCTAGGAAGATTGACCCTGGTGATGGACATGGCACACTGATGGAGATGAAATTATAATGTTTAACTTCTACTGGAAGTGAAAACCCTATTTAATTATTTGATTTGAATTCTATAAAATGAAATCATCGAACATCCACAAAATGTTTCATATGTATGATGAGAAATTGTCAGATATCAATAAAATTATTCACACTTTCCACTGAAATGACTACATGCTAAGAACTGAGTCTGGTTACTGTACATAGTATGGTTTAATCAGACAGACAGATGAAATTAAACTGATTAACTAAGCTTTACTAAAAATAGCTATTAAAATAGCAATTTGGAGAGAATGGGTTAAATATGACTTCACCAATGATGTAATCTTGTTTGCACTCACAACAAATCCATCTAAGCAGGTCTTTCACAAAGTCAGGGCCCAATTATCAAAGATTTCTTTCCATGTATGAAAAATGTAGGATGTGAAATAATAAAAACAAGTTTCTTAGGAAAGTTTAAACTTAATAGCTTCCCAACTCAGCTTTCTGACTTCCTGGTCATGTAACAAAAGGTGCAAGTCATATTTTCTTAGCAAACACTGAAAAAAGGAGCCTGTATCTCATTTTGAAGTAAAGTGAAGGGGAACGTGGAAACTTAAACTTGGCCCCTCTACTTATACGTCAGAACGACTACTGGGATTAGTGTGCTTAGGGTAGAGTTACTGTGCCTGATGGCAAATCTTTGCAAAAACTCAGCTTACATTTTGTGTAGCTGATATTTAGAGAATACACATTAGCTTCTGTATTTTTCATATAAATTTGTCAAGGACTCAAAATATGCATACGGGTTACATCCATGCTTTATGTGCACCTGTCTTCTAAATGCACCAAAGTATCAACACATTTCTAACAGACTGAAGTTTGGCACTTACTCTAAATGTTTTAATACAATGATATACACTATATGCCTTCCATAGGATTCAAGGAACCCTAAACACAGTGCTGGGCAAACTCATGGTGCCTGTACTGTTCGTACAAAACATTTACTTACTGCATAGGACACGTGATAAATTAATCCAGTTGTCACTGCTACATACTCAAACTCATGTCTAACTAGGCGAGTATTAAATTCAATATACTGTATGTAGCTCCATGATTTGCAATACATGTGCGACAAAGAATCCCCTATAGCTTAGCACCTACATGTGCTACAAGCTATAAAACGCTAACAAAAAAAGAATGCTTTCTTTTACACATAGATGAGATTTTATACCTTAAAATTATACCAACATTCACCAGCAGCCATTTGGTTCCCAGGGATTTTAAACTATAGATGGCATTTTAGAGGCCAAGTTAACCTTTGTGAAAAAAATCATAAATGCACATACTTTTGCATAAAAAAAAGTTAATGTATTATTTTTTTTACAGATCGCGGGTGCAATGTCAGGCTCCTGCAGACAAGACCTACAGCTTTTTGTCTGTAACTCAGTACAGGCTGTCAGTTTGGAAGCTGCAGGGCTTGTAAATTAACTACTATGGCACTCATCAGCACCCTCGCAGTTCATTGAGAACTACAAGATGTCTGCCAAGGTGGCAGACAGATCTTGTAGTTTGTTTCATTCACAGCTTGCTGTAAATGAATGATGCAGCTGTGTGGGAAGAGCCCCACACAGCCACAGTGGTTTTGAAATGTGACAGCAGATGGGGGGGGTCACAGGGAGGGGGGCTCTGACAGCGGGGAACAGGTGAATGGTGGCATGTTACACCCTAAATATGGGTGTAATGTAATATGCTCCTATAGGTGAACCTATCGTTTAACACTGTGTGTCGAACTAAGGAAATGTCTTTAGGGTTTTATTTAACCACTTAAGCCTCGGACTATTTGGCTGGCCAAAGACCAGAGCACTTTTTGCGATTCAGCACTGCGTCACATTAACTGTCAATTGCGCGGTCGTGCGACGTGGCTCCCAAACAAGATTGACATCCTTTTTTCCCACAAATAGAGTTTTCTTTTAGTGGTATTTGATCACCTCTGCGGTTTTTATTTTTTTCGCTATAAACAAAAATATAGCGACAACTTTTTGCTATAATAAATATATGCCCAAAAAATATATAAAAAAACTTTTTTTTTCCTTCCATTTTTTTCCTCAGTTTAGGCCGATACGTATTCTTCTACATATTTTTGGTAAAAAAAAAAAAAAAAAAAATTGCAATAAGTGTTTATTGATTGGTTTGCACAAAAGTTATAGCGTTTACAAAATAGGGGATTATGGCATTTTTATTAATATTTTTTTTATTATTTTATTTTTTTATTAGTAATGGCGGCGATCAGCAATTTTTATAGTGACTGCGACATTATGGCGGACAGATCGGACACTTTTGGCGTGATTTTGGGACCATTCACATTATACAGCGATCAGTGCAATTAAAAATGCATTGATTATTGTGTACATGTGACTGGCAGTGAAGGGGTTAACCACTAGGTGGCGCTGTAGGGGTTAAGTGTGTCCTAGGGAGTGATTTTAACTGTGGGGGGGATCACGCTCACAGAGCTCCCGGCAGCGTGCGCCGCCTCTTAAAGGGCAACGTACAGGTACGTGATTCTGCCTGTACGTGCCCTTCTGCCGCAGTATATCTGCGTGAGGCAGTCGGGAAGAAGTTAAGTCTAGTGTTTCTTTTCTCTGTTTGTCCTGGTGGCCACTGTCACTGGGACTAAAAGTGGGGGAAAATGTTAAATTCTGAGTTCAGAAAGAGTAAGAAATAGGAGGTAAATATTACAATAAGGAAACTTGTTCTGGTGGTGTCTATGGGGGGGATTTTCCTTCATTTTGGAGAGATTTCCTCTCACTTCCCAAGTGTCTATAGGTCTGGAATGAACGGAAATTCCCCCAATGGGACACAGGCCAGGAAAAATTAACAGGGGTTTTATGCATTCCCGATTACAAATTATTTTGGCTTTAGCTATAATTATGCAAACATGTTTGGGAACAAAATTACTCCACACAGAAAAACTCAGAAAAAAGTAACATGGATCAAGATAGTAAAAGGTTAAAAAGTAAACTAAAAAAAAAAATAGAATAAAAAAATATTATCGCTTATCAAATGACTATACACATCTAAAATAAATGTTTCCCTGTATTACATGGCATTCACTGGGTAAATCTTGCTAGTTTGAATCTTTCCAGAGCAAATCTTGATAGTACAGCACTTTGTAGGAATGTTTTGGGTGAATCCTGTTAAATAACATGAATGTCCTTTCATTTATTTGCTAACATGCTTTATATGGTGCTGAAAATAGGATTTTGCCCCATTCTTTCCTTGGAGGACTTTATGGGCCACTGGATAATATTCTAAAATACTGGGTTATACTGCCACCTTCAGGAGAATAGGAAACTAGCAAGCAAAACTAAAACGACAGCCCAGTATGACCCCTCCCTCTCCCAGCATTCCCTAATTAGTAGCAAGCAATGATAGGAGTGGATCATATGAGCAAAGGGTAGGGATCTGTGTCCTGTAATGTATTCTAAGAAAAGGATTATACAGGTAAAACAAAAATCCTATTTTCTTAGGTCCCTTTCACATGGGCCGGATCTGATTTTGCTCACCAGAGGATATGTTCGCTAATCCCCAGCTAAGCTGAGCAGAGCGGCCAGATGATAGGTCCGTACACGCTCCACTTATGAAGTGCAGACACAGCCGGCTCTGCTCTATGGGCAGCCGGATGTAAAAGGACCGACTGTCTGTTTATACCTGACTGCCCTCTGTTTCCTCCTTTCCGTTTTCTTTTTTTTTTTTTGGCTGGATAGGACCCAGAGGTAGCTAGGTATAAACAGACACAAGTCTTTTAGGGTGGCTTTTAGGGTGTCCCCCGGGTGTCACTGCCCTCTGTTTTATGATCATTCCTGGGGCTGGGGATGCTTCCCCGGTATTTGGATCTGCCCTGTGGGTGGTCCGGACTGCCCCGTATGCTGGCGTGACCTGCGGATTCTTGGTTACACTGTGTGGGGGCTGACCTAGGATGGCCCTGCATGTTTATCCCCCATCCCCATGGGGATGGGTATATAAGGACCCACATGGTGGTGGCCATTTTGTGGAAGTCCAGGGAGCCTGACACCAGCAATTGAGTGAGAGCAGGTATGGAGCACTCCATCATCTGTTAGCATGTGATGTTTGGGGCGTTTGCCCCATTGACTTGGTGCTCTATGTGTTTTTATAGATCGGGGTGGCTCACACCCCTTTCTTTGTTAGAGGTGTTGGTTTGCCTTTCTCCATTCCTTCCATCTCAGCCCTGTTCATTTATTGATGTGATGAGCTGTGGATCCTTAACATATCAGTTGGGTTCTATTGTGCACAGGTAAACTCTCTGTCTGGCTTTAATGACATCATTGGGCAAGGCAGGCATGTTTATTTATGCTCAAACTTACAAATTTTTCTCCCTTTGTATTTGGCAGTTTTTTCAGCCCCATTTTGGGATTTATCTGAATGTTTGGTTTATTCAGGTAAAACAAAAATCCTATTTTCTTTGGTCCCTTTCACATGGGCCGGATCTGGCTTTGCTCACCAGCAGATATATCCCTGATCCCCTGCTAAGCTGAGCAGAGTGGCCAGATGATATCCGTGCCCCCTTTACTTATGCAGAGCAGACACAGACAAAGCCCGCTCTGCTCTATGGGCAGCCGGATGTAAACGGACCAACTGTCTGTTTATACCTGACTGCCCTCCGATCTAACCAGATGAAAGGGAACAGATCCTTTCCATTTTTTTTGCTGGATAGGACCCAGAGGTAGCTAGGTATAAACGGATACAAGTCCGTTTACATCCAGCACTCCATAGGTAACAATGGAGGGTTTGATCGAGTCCAGCTGAAAAACAAACAGCTAGACCCGATCGGACATCTTGTGTGAAAGGGGCTTAACCACTTTTGCCGCCAGCCCACTGACAAAAGATGGTGGGCTGGCGTGGCTCTCGTTCTGGGTGGACGTCATATGGAGTCGTCCCAGAACGGCCACTCTCGCGGGGGCTCGCAGTGCAGCGATCACGGCTGCGCCATGTTGCTAGGACACGGCGCGACCCCAATCTGTTAATCAGTGCCCTGATTACAATAAAGGTCCAGCAGTGCCAGCAATCAGTGCCCACCAGTGCCACCAATCAGTGCCCATTAGTGATGCCAGTCAGTGCTGGCTTTCAGTGCCCATCAGTGCCGCCTACCAGTTCTGCCCATCAATGCCCATCAGTGCCGTCCTTCAGTGCCACCTATCTGTGCCACCTATCAGTGCCCACTAGTGCCACCTATCAGTGCCCACCAGTGCCACCAATCAGTGCCGCCTATCAGTGCTCATCAGTGCCATATATCAGTGCAACCTTTTAATGCCCATAAGTGCAGCATATTAGTGTCTCTTAATCAGTGCCACCTATTCAGTGCCCATAAGTGCCGCCTCATCAGTGCCCATAAGTGCCACCTCATCAGTATCCATCAGTGCAGCCTATCAGTGCAGCCTCATCAGCGCACATCAGTGTAGGAGAAAAATTACTTATTTACAAAATTTACTGACAGAAACTAAGAAAACTTATTTTTTTTTTTTCAAAATTTTCTGTCTTTTTTTTTATTTGTAATTGATGTGAATAAATACCACCAAAAGAAAGCTCTATTTGTGTGAAGACAATGATAAAAATTTCACATGGTTACAGTGTAGCATGACCACGCAATTGTCATTCAAAGTTTGACAGCACTGAAAGCTGAAAAATGGCCTGGGCAGGAAGGGGGTGAAAGTGCCCCGTATTGAGGTGGTTAAAGGGGTTGTAACCATAAAAAAATAAAAAATAAAAAATAAATGGATCCTGTTTCTTTAAAGTATGTTATACAGCACAATGCTTGTGCTATGTAATTTGTCCATTTCTATCACCTAAAATACCTGGCTGATCCTGCCCTCCCCTCTGTAAACTGATCACCTTTATCATGGATGCTGAGCCCTGATACCGTGGTCAGTTTAGGTGCCTCCATCATCCCGCTGTCTCTCCTTGCTCCCTCTCTCCCCCTCCCTCCCTGCCTGTCAGCTGTGTCAATTCTGATCTGCTCCCCTCCCTGCCTGCTGAAAAAATAACTGTTTTGTTATTGTAATCTAACACAGGGAATTATACTATGTGCCCCAATGTATATACTTTATAAAAAATATGTAGCTGTATACTTTATTTCAGAGTGCCACTCGGCATTCACGTCAACCTTGGCCCTCCAGCTGTGGTGAAACTACAAGTCCCATGAGACATTGCAATAATCCTTCTAGTGATGCATTCTAGAATTCTATTCACTTTGCCCACTGCCTGGTCATACTGTTTGCTCATTTTGCAATCATCTGAAACAAGTACCCCCAAATCTTTTTCCTCTGTAGTGCTGGCTAACACTGTACCCCCAATGTTGTACTCTCTCAGGGGATTCTTTTTCCCTAGGTGCAATATTTTACATTTACAAACATTGAACTGTAGTCTCCACTACTTTGACTTCCTACAATGCCAAATCATGTTCCATGTTGCAGACACCTCCCGGGAGAACTACCCTATTATACACCTTTGTGTCATCAGCAAAAAGACATAAAGACATACCTTGCCAAACAAACCTTTAGCCACACTTGGGTATGTAATCTTTAGCCAACTGCATAGCCACTGAACACCCAAGGGCTAAGCCCTAGCTTGTACAACTTTGTATTAGATCATTATGTGGAACTGTATCAAATGCCTTGCTGAAATCAAAATATGCTATGTCCACAGCACCACCCTGGTCCAAAACTTTGGTAATATAGTCAAAAAATTAAATCAGATTAGTCTGACAAGATCTGCCCTCAGTAAAGCCATGCTGCTTGGGGTCCAGCAAGTTGTGTATTTTTAAAGTGGTTGTTAAGCCACTCAATAATATTGCTACAATCCCCTCAGCTATATGAAAATAATCTCCCCAGTGCATTTGTTTGTTTTTTTAAACGCCGCTGTGTACAACATTTCAGAGGCGGGATCGGCGCTCATGTGACCAGCCGCCTCTCTCCTCTCTCGATCTGACAGCAAAGCGCGTGGGGCTGAGAAACCCCCACTGACGTCAGCCAGGATGAGGGGAGGAGAGTGGCATACGGTCACGAGAGCGCTGATCGGCGCTCTGAAATGTGGTATACAGCAGCATTTAAAAAGAAAAAAAAAGGAATGGGGACATTATTTCATATAGCAGAGGGAGCTGTAGCAAGGTTTTTGCATTATGATAGCAGCAGGAGGGGAGGGCTGGGGAGTGGATGGAGCTGACAGGCAGGGAGGGGAGGGGGGAGAGGACGGGGGAGAGTTGCAGATGACAGAGGCACGTAAACTGACCACAGTGTCAGGGCTCATAAAAAAAGAGGAAAGGAAAGAAATTCCCAAAGAATTCTTCAAAGAGGAACTGGCCGTATTAAATGTAAAAAATTATATTTATTTGAAAATTCCACATCATACTAACAATTAATAAGTATATGGCAATACCAAACCTCCACCACGTACATCTAAAAAATTAGACAATTGTCTTTAGGACACAGGTGGCCACCACAATCAGTCATACAGGCCTCTCAGACATCAAACACAACTGGTTCTCTATGTTGGATCCGAGTTCAAAGATAATTAAAGAAAAGCAAGGAAAATAGCAATCCAGCAGTTCACAGAGTAATCCAGGCTGAATACAATTGGATATGCAAAGTCCATACATATGGACTCCAAATATGGAGTTATGGGGTCAACAGTACCAGCTTAGTGTATATATATATATATATATATATATATATATATATATATATATATATATTCTTGCCCGGATTAATTCTGTGTGGTTTAGACTTTATATGGAAATCAGATGATCCCCTCTAGGAAGTAAGAGAATATTCTGGCAGCCCACTTAACAGTATCAGCTGAGGGACAGGCTAACGGATTCTACTCGGTGTAGGTGAGTGTATACATATATAAATAACTTTCACTGGATCAGAATACATCTCACTGCTTCACCCGTCATCCAGGATCCGCCTCATCCAAGTCCTAAACAAAGGACAGATGTTGCAACCGTCTTGGGGCTAAGTCTAAGCCACAGAAGGTAGAGAGGGGATTCCTCCAGTAGTCAGCGTGTCCATAGAATGAACGGTGCCAAGTATCGTAGCTGCTTGTCAGCTGGGTTGTTTCCCAGATCTCGCAATACTTGCAGGATTTCCAATGAGAAGCGGAGCGATATCTGGAGTGTTATCTGGTGGATGAACAGTCCGTGCTCGCGACGGTGTCAGGGCTCAGCAGCCATGATAAACCGTGGTCAGTTTACAGGGAGGGGGAGGGCAGAACCAGGCAGGATCAGTCAGATTTTTTACGTTATACAGGGGGGCCAAATTACACAGCACAAGCACTGTGCTGTATAACATGCTTTAAGGGAACAGGATCTTTTTTTTTTTTTTTTTAGGGTAACAAACACTTTAAATGATCAATGATCCTTCTTTTCAGGAGTGATTACATTAACTTGACTGCAACTGATGTTAAACTCACTGGCCTGTAACTTCCAGCTTCTACCTTGCTGCCCTTCTTGTGGATAGGTACAATATTAACTGTCCGCCAGTCATAGGGAACGTCTCCTGTTAGAAGAGACTGATTAAAAAGATCTGTTAATGGTCCAACAACCATAGGTTGGACTTGATGGACTTGTGTCTTTTTTCAACCTCACCTACTATTTAACTATATCTCAAAGTTCTCTTAGAACTCTGGGATGAATACTATCAAGGCCCATTGCTTTAATAAGCTTTAACCGAGCCAGTTCCTCTGCTACCTCTGTCTCCAGAAATCCTAAAAATGAACCGTCAATACTGGAACCAAAATGATTCCCCAACTTGTTATTGTTAGTACAATTTATTTTCTGAGAAGACTGAACAGAAGTAATTGTTTAAATGGTTTGCTACATCCAGGTCTCCCTCAACATATGTGTTGTGCCCAGTTTTCATTTAATGTACCGAAAAAAGGTTTTATCTCCTTTAGAACCCCCACCCCTGGAATCAACATTGCAGTCAGGGCGGGAACATGAAGTGCTGCCCAAGAAGCTTTAATCCACAGGTCTTCCAGTGCCTCCTGGTGGCATTGTCCAAATAAACCCTGGTCAGGAGATCTCACAGAACCGATGTACAGAATTGAAGCGAGAACTGAATTGCCCTGAACCCAGGACTCCTCCTCAGTCTGATAGGCCACCATCCATCATGAGCACCTTTCAAACCAAGAACTTTCTGGATTCAAGTGCCAGATTTGTGACTCAACACACCAAGGCAAGCCTGGTCCTGCTGGTGAATGAGACGATGCTGCTAGAACATGATCCCATGATCCCGGTGACAGTTCGAAAAAACAGACTGATTTCTCCTGCAGCTGAGCAGTGTGTCTCTGACACTCATCTCACACAGAGCCCAGCGAGTTCACACCCCCCTCCCAGCAACAGACAGGAGAGGAGAGATGCATACAGCTGCTCCTCCTCCATCCACCCGCCCCCCCCCCCCCCCCTGTCTGCCTGACTTGCCCACTCTCCTATCCTGACGCACAGCTGTGCAGTAGAGAGAGGGGGGGTGTGCGCGGCAAATATGAAGAACAACAGCCACACATTCCAAGCTGTATGGATGATGCCTGAGCCACCAACTTCCAGCCTCGGCCCTCGAATGAGTGAGCACTGCATTTACACTTTGCATTACACATCACTGAACTGTCCCTATCTCCCTCCCTTCTCTCCCCTATCTCCTCTTTGTTCTTCCAAGTTCCACTTAGCACTTATGCAACCCATACATTAATTTTTTTTTTTATCATTACACTGAAAAAAAAAATGATACAATTTCCCCATCTACACATTCCAGGTGGATGGGGGAATTCTCCCACTGTGGACCAGTGGCCAAACAACCAGGGTTGCTGTCCTGCCCCTGCTGTTGACAGCGCTGGTCTCTGTCTCCATGGCAGCAGCAGCGCATTAGGACCCAGTGCTGGTTATGTTATGGGGCTGATGGGCGCATGCCAGTACAATTGGTTGTAGACAACTGAGCCCCCTGCAGGTCGCTTAGCATCGGTAGCACTGCATAGCCTTCTCTGACATGCTGATTGGGATGAGATCCAGGGTGATGCTCTCAGGCAGACCTAATATTAAAGTGATTGTAAGGGTAATTTTTTTTTAAATAACAAACATATCATACTTACCTCTACTGTGCAGCCCAGTTTGTACAGAGTGGCCCTGAACCTGCTCTTCAGGGGTCCCCCGGCGGCTCTCGCGGCTCCTCCCCACATCTAGTAACCCCTTCAGAGAAGCGCTTCACCGAGGGGGTTACCTTGCGGGCATGCTCCTGAGTCCAGCATTTATGTCTATAGACACAGAATGCTGGACTCGGCCCTGCCCCCCCGGCGCCCGCGTCATTGGATTTTATTGACAGCAGCGGGAGCCAATGGCTGCACTGCTATCAATCTATCCAATCAAGAGCCGGGAACCCGTGGAGAGAGAGCCAGCACATCCCCGCCGACTGAATGAAGGGGTTCAGGTAAGTAAAACGGGGGGCTAGGGGGCCGGTGATTGCCAGGTGTTTTTTCACCTTAATAGGATGCATTAAGGTGAAAAAACACTAACCTTTACAACCCCTTTAAATATCATAGTGGCTTTATTAATTAGAGCCCCCACCTTTACTGGCATGGAGCCCACATGACTGCAAAACATATGGTTGATATATACAGTATGATTGTACTCTTGATTCTTATAAATACTGTGTATATTAAATCCGACTGGGAGCATCACCTGGATCACATCCCGGTCGGCACGTCAACAGAGGAGGCAATTCAGCATTAATGCTGCTAGGTGACCGGCAGGGGGCACAGCTGTCTACAACCAATAGTGCCAGCCCTCCCATCAGCCCCATAATGTAACCGGCACTGGGTCCTAATAGACTGCCATCACTGCCATGGGGACAGAAACACCAGATCAGCTCTGTCAATAGCAGAGGCAGGACAGCAAGAGGAGGCTAGGGACCCCCACAGTGGTAGAACACCAGGGCTCAGTCACAAGTGTGACATTTGCAAACTTGGTAGTTGTGCCACTGCGTTGGACCCTTATATGGGGTTCCCTTGTGTGCTGGTTACATATCCATTGCTTTATGCCAACGTGGAGTGGGCCCAAGATGGTAGAAAGGGGCCCACTGAAGAACACATGAAAGGGTCCCGCTGCGGGACCGTAATAATGGGCCCAGCAACAGGAGTAAATGGCCCCCGGGATCAGTGGGGGGAGGGTCTTGGGACCAATTAAATGAAGGGGGGTCAGGGGGGCCCTCCAAAGTTTTTTGCACAGGGTCCCTGAAGGTTCTAGTTACGCCTCTGGTACCATGTGACAAAAACACACCAGGGGGTTTAACCACATGACGTCATCATGCCCGGAAGTCCATGAGTGGTCTTCTTAACATATCCTCTCCTTTGATGTCCATGCTAAAAGCATTTGTTAACCTATGAAATAAAAATAGATCCTGCTCCTTTAAAGCATGTTATACAACACAGTGCTTGTGCTGTGTAATTTGGTCCCCTGTAACATCTGAAATACCTGGCTGATCCTGCCTGGTTCTGCCCTCCCCCCTGTAAACTGACAACGGTATATCATGGCTGCTAAGCCCTGACACTGTGGTCAGTTTACGTGCCTCGTCAGCTCTCCTGTGTCTCTCTCTGTCCTTCTCCCCCCTCCCCTCCCTACCTGTCAGCTCTGTGTCAGGGCCCCCCCCCCCCCCCCCGCTGTGATTAAGTAGTAATCACACAATCCCCTGGCTTTCCTAATACTAAGTGTCCTGTATAAATGCCTTATAAAGAAAAAAATAAGCCGTTCTATACCTGATTTAATAGCACCACTCAGCGCTCACATGACCAGCTTTCTCCTCCTCTGGACTGACATCAGCGGGGGAATCTTGGCCCCTCCCGCTGTACCTGTCAGATCTGCAGAGAGAGCCCGTTGGTCATGTGAGCGCCAAGCGGCGCTTTTAAATAAGCTATAGAACGGCTTTCTTGAACGATTCTCCAGAAAATGTGGAGAATCGTTCCACATTCTCTCTGACATCTCCAGCACAGGTCCGTGACATCGGAAAATATCTTTTGTAACTTTGCCGGGGTGTTATACCTCCTGGTAACTATTTTGTAGTTGGTCTCTTGTGTCTTCGAACAGATTGAAGATTTAAAAGTGAAATGGAGAATGTTTTGTTTTTGTTGCGTTGTAAAGGTGCATTGAAGATCCCTTTCCCGTTTATCTAGGCAACGAAGACGATGACAATCTAATGGCGTGATCAGCAATTGATAGATGGCCGATAGCGTGTGGGGCATAGCACCCTCTTCTGAGCAGTAGGTCTCTAGGGTGGTTAGATTCTGGTCAGGGCTATTTGGTAGGGGCAGCGTTTTAAGAAAATGACAGAGCTGTTGTGCTCTCCAAAAATCTAAATGAAAGGGACCATCCATATCCATGAGTTCTGTCAGTGACGGCCATTTACCATTAACCATGAAGTGGGAGGCTTGGAAATAACTTGCTGCTCTCATTGCACAGAAGATAGGGTCTGTGTGACCCGGAACAAACTCTGGGTTTCCTAGTACCAGACGCAGAGGGGACTTTAGTGACACAAGGTCAGCGCGTGTAAAGAGAGTCGAGCATATTTGTGTAGTAGTACCTATCAGAGGGTGATTCCTCACGTCTCTTGGTAGTGAATTATGGCACCAAGGAGCCCTGTTTAGGGGTATCTCACACTGGGACTGTTCTAAACTAGTCCATAGTTTTGTGGATTGGTGTCGGTTCCAGTCGATAAGTCTTGTTAGGTGAGTTGCTTGGTGATACTTATGAAGGTCTGGTACCGCCAATCCCCCATATTGCTTAGGTAACATAATCTGTCATCTGTTTAGTCGAGGTCTTTTATGGGCCCAAATGAAGTCAAAGAATACTGCTCTAGCCTGATCAAAGTAGCTAGAGGGAATCTGGATCAGGAGTGCTTGGAGAAGATAGAGAAACTTAGGCAAGATGCACATCTTGAGAATATTGCATCTCCCAAACCACGAATGCAGAACTGTTTGCCATTTGGCAAGAAGAGCTCTAACTTTAGTCAGCAAAGGAGGGAAATTCAGAGGGAAAAGCTGTGAGAATTTGGAAGGGATATGTGTACCAAGGTATTTCAAGGCTGAGGTTGTCCATCGAAATTTGAAACTGGATTGGAGGGCTGTGAGGTGTTGTGTGGGGATTCCTGTACTCATAGCCTCAGACTTATTGAAATTAATCTTCAGGTTTGAAAGATCACCATATGTTTTAAATTCTTTTAGGAGGTTTGGAAGAGAGATCAGTGGGTTGGTGAGGGAGAACAACATATCATCCGCGTACGCGGCAATCTTCTGTTGTGATTCTCCCATAACTACCCCAGTGATGTCCGGGTTGTCTCTCATGGTATGCAGAAACGGTTCCAATGACAGGGCGAAGAGGAGCGGGGATAAGGGACATCCCTGGCGTGTTCCGTTCTTGATCTCAAAGGGATCCGACAATATCCCATTGGCCCGGACACGTGCCGAAGGGTCCCCATACAACGACTTAATCCAACATAACATGTTGCTGCCCAGGCCTATGTGTTTCAGAACGGCTGTCATAAATTGCCAATTCACCCTGTCAAAGGCCTTCTCCGAGTTAAAAAAATACAGGGGGTTTTATCCTTATTGACCACATGGAGGAGGTTCAGAACCTTAATTGTGTTGTTCCTAGCCTCCCTAGTTGGGACCAAGCCAACTTGGTCTAAGTGGATCAAGGAGGGAAGGTGAAGTTGGATCCTAGTAGAAAGTATTTTTGTGAAAATTTTTAGGTCGGTGTTTAGAAGGGAAATTGGTCTGTAACTCCCACACAGGGTTGGATCTTTCCCTTCCTTGGGGATCACGGTGATGTGTGCCGACAGAGAGTCATGGGGGAAGTTTATATCAGAGCCTAGAGAATTGAAGAATTTATGCATGAATTTCACAAGGGAAGGGAGCAGTGTTTTAAAGTATTGTGCGGTAAGGCCGTCCGGTCCTGGGGCTTTCCCTAGTTTAGAAGTCCCTACTGCTAATTGTATCTCTTCTGTGGAAATCTGTTCGTCAAGTAGTTCCCCCATTTCCACTGAAAGTTTGGGCATGCCTGAACTAGTAAGATAGTCTTCATTTCGAGAGTGCTGGGGAGCTGGAGTTTGCAGATTGTAGAGAGACGCATAGAACTCCTTAAATTCTCCGACTATGTTGCGGGGGAGTGTGGTCTTCTGGCCGTTGGAGGTCCTAATATGCGGTATGTAGTTAGCCAATACTTGATCTCTTAGTGACCTGGCCAGAAGTTTACCACACTTGTTTCCTGATTCATATGAGATCCGGCGGCAAATTTGAATTGCGGCTTTAGCTCTAAATTGCATTAGTTCGGTAATTTTGTTACGGAATATCAAAATTTCCGCCTCTAGAGATTGGGTCTGGGCATGTTTATGTCGGACTTCGGCAAGGCTCAGCTGATTTAAGAGCGATGCCATCTGCTCCGCACGTTGTTTCTTTATGCGTGAACCGTGCTTGATAAGCACTCCCCGGATCACAGCCTTGTGGGCTTCCTAAACGATGCCGGGGTTGCTATCAGGGGTATCATTGGTTTGGAAATAGAAGTCCAGCTCCCTGACTATGTCTTGTAGTATCTCTTTGTCCTGTAGGAGGCTCTCATTTAATCTCCAGGTTCTTGTTTTGGAGGTGAAAATGTCAGTCAGGGCATAAGTCAATATAACAGGGGCATGGTCAGACCATGTGAGAGATCCAATGGAAGACTCTCTAACTGCATGTAATTGGGAGTGAGGGATCAGGAAGTAGTCGATTCTCGAGTATTGTTTGTGTGGTGTTGAATAAAAGGTGTAGTCCCTTTCAGTGGGGTGGATAAGTCTCCAGGCATCAATTAACTGTGCTTTATGTAGTGAACGCGCAATGCGTTTCCTAATACTAGGGGTGATTGAGGAATGTCCCGCTGATGTGTCCTCTGAGGGGATCAGTGGTACATTGAAGTCTCCTCCCAGTAGTGTCTGGCCTTTGGCGAATTCTAGCAGGGTGTCGATCATTTTGGAGATAAAATGATCTTGTCCGCTGTTCGGAACATATACATTAACAAGAGTCACTTCTACTCCTCCGATTGTTCCTCTGAGGAACAGAAAGCGACCCTCTGGGTCAGCCCTCATATCCTCAAAGATCCACGGGACGGAGAGAGATAAGAATGGACACACCCCGAGATCTGCCACTCCCATTAGTGGAGTGGTACACCTTTGGGAAAAATTTGTTTTGCAATAAGGGAAACTTGTCTCCCCTAAAATGTGTCTCCTGAATGAACGCCAGATCAGTCTTCAGTCGGTGTAGGTCTTGAAATAACATACGCCTCTTTTCTGGTATATTTAGACCTCTCGCGTTAAACAAGAGCACGTTTACTGCCTCCATGATCTCAAACTCACGCAAGGGAGGGGGAGGGGACAGGAGGGAAGGGAGGAAAAGAAGGGGGAAGGGGAAAGTGAAAGACTGATAGGTAGGGATAGACTGGAGGAAGGGAGGTGGTAGCAGAAGGAGGGAAAGGAAAAAGGAAAAGCAGGCAGTAATAGATGTAAAAACACCCCCAGAGGGTATTGTATTCAAATTCTATTAAGGTAGAAAGCTAAGACGCTCACCAGATCAACTCTGGTTATCGAGCGCAGGCCTAAATGGGGTTGTGGAGAGGAATGACCAGTGAGGTGCTCACTGACCTTCCCCCTTACCTGCAGTATAATATTACATAAAAAGAAATATATATGATGGCGGTGACCAAGTAGAGGCATACCGGTCTAGTTCAAAAGAGGAAGATTAAGACACAATAAGCTATGGTAGCGAAACATAAGTATGGAATTTGCCCATCTTAATAAGGAACAATTAACCTGTGCTCCTACACATCTCAAATAAGGAACAAACAAAACACAAAAGAAAGTTAATAATATCAACCAAAACATGGACTTTAACAACCCCCTATATGTACTAAATATGAGCTGGCATTTTCTAGTTGCTTACTAGTTACTTACTATTGGGCTTATCGGAGTGCTGAGAGGATAGTTACCACAATATAACCATGGGGACGACAGAAGGAGAGAGATGTAAACTGTCGGCTCCAGATCTATTCTCATGCTAAGCAAAGATGCGTTCAACTCCGTGGATATTCACCCCCCCCCCTCCTTTTGATGGCGCGTAGGTAGAGTCTACCCTTCTAGTGTATATATCTCTCATGAAGCACTAGACCCACATACCAAGGATAGCCCCCTCCCCCCACCCCGGATAAATGTCAGGGCCAGTGGGAGGAGACAACCCACAGAGGTAATCACTCGCCTGTTCCCACCTCGAATCCTCTGTTATAAGTAATAACATATACACTCACATACATACACTTCATTTGTTCCTTGACTCCCATCTAATGTGGCAAAACAGAGTGCGTATAACAAGCATGGTGACGAAGTGGGGAAGGTCTCCCAGGTGAAGTGAGGAAGGTCACATAAAATGGAGATACCTATCCTTAATTCCTCTCAAGGATCTGGGATTCTCTCTAGTGAGCATAGAAGTAATCTCCCTAATCCCCAGTCCCAGCAAACCTCTTCAATGTCAGCCAGTAAGACGCTCCAATACGATAAGATGTCCCCTGGGCTCAATGTTCCACGATGAGTGCAAGTCACAAGACACTTTGTCCAGGCACTGGTACAGTGTGTATAGGTCTCATCTTAAACGACAGTGACATTAAAGCTTCCAACACACCTGTCTGTGCTTACATCCCGGCTTTAGGCTTAATCCAACGTGTCTCAAAGTCCCCGCCACAGCAATCACTGCTCACGTTTAAAGTACCGTGTCAGCCGCTTGTTAACAGAATGGGTGCATTCGCAGCGGTGAGCGCAGAGTTGGAAGGTTTGGTATGTATGTCTCCGAGTGAAGTCGTAACCTTCTCTGATGTGGTAATAAAGGGATATGTGTTTCCAGCCAGCCTATGGTAGGAGGTGATAGAGTCCAACAATCAGAAGTAACAAGATCAGATGTGTGTGGAGACCACAGTGGGGTCAACTCACAAAATCAATGCTCATGATTCCCGGGCCCCCTCAGCGGAGGGAGATCGTGCTCTTCTTCTGGTCCGTTGTCGGCGGGGAGGTTGAGAGTATTGTTTAGCAGAAGATCCCGGACGACCTGAGGTACGAGGCAGGATGGTCAGCCAGTTCGGTACTTGTATAGGCTCTACTCCCAGAAAGGTAAATAAAGCTGGTAAGTCCACGGGTGTACGTAGCATGAAGGAAGCATTCGTTTTTCGAAAACTGACCGTCAGGGGGTATTCCCAGCGATAGGTGCAGTCATGTCTTCTGGCCAAATCCAGAAGGGGTCTTAGCATGGCCCTTCTCTGCAACGTGGCTCTAGAGAGATCCGGGAGAATTTTAATTGTGGCACCATCAAATTCTACGGCCCCATGTTCCCAAGCTTTGCACAAGATAAGCTCTTTTTGATTGTAATGATGTATCCTGCACAGCACGTCTCTTGGTCTGGCAGGGTCAGGCGATTTAGGTCCCAGGGTTCTGTGTACACGATCCATTTCCACCGACGGTGGAGAGGTGCCCAGAACTTCTTGGAAAATAGCTGTCACAGTAGCCGCCAGATTCTCCGCGCCGGTTGCCTCCGGAAGGCCCCGCAGCCGAAGGTTATTGCGTCGGCTATGGTCTTCTAGATCTTCTAAATGAAGCTGTAGGTCAACAGCTGTGGCATCTTGGGACTCTTGAGAGCGTTCCAATGCCTCAATCCTGTGAGTTAAAGACGAAATCGTAGCCTCCCCCGAGTCAACCCTATCCATGAGTGCGTGCAGATCTGCTCTTACTTCCTGAATATCCCTACTATCCCTCAGTGAGTCCAGAGCACTATCCTCCGTTAGGCTGCGTGCACGTGGGGCTGCTATGATGGCACCCGGCGACACTCTCTGTGTGCCTCGGAAGTATCGTTGAATGCTACTGCTCGGGGTAGAGGGACGGTTACCTCCAGCTGACGATCTTGTCCAGTAGCGTCTGGTAGCTATCATGCCTCTCTGTCACTCATGGAACAAAGTCAATTCAGCGGGATATAGTGGGGTGGTCAGGAGCTCTCTTCAGATGCGTCCTCACTCGGCCATTGCTAAGCCACGCCCCGGAAAAATAAAAATTAGCAGTCTGCCAAGAATCAGAATATTCTTTTAGGAGACAGAGACAGAGAGAGAGAGAGACACCCGTCCACAGAAGTAGTCAATTAGATTCCAATCTCTCCATCATGGCCAAGACCAAAGAGCTGCCCAAGGATGTCAGGGACAAGATTGTAGCACACACAAGGCTGGATGGGCTACAAGACCATCGCCAAGCAGCTTGGTGAGAGGGTAACAACAACTGGTGCGATTATTCGCAAATGGAAGAAACACAAAACAACTGTCAAACTCCTCGGTATGGGGCTCCATGCAAGATCTCACCTCATGGAGTTTCAATAATCATGAAAATGGTGAGGAATCAGCCCAGAACTAAACAGGAGAATCTTTTAAAAAATTATAAGGCAGATGGGACCATAGTCATCAAGAAAACAATTAGTAACACACTACGCCGTGAAGGACTCAAATCCTGCAGTGCCCGCAAGGTCCCCCTGCTCAAGAAAGCACATGTACAGGCCCGTCTGAAGTTTGCTAATGAACATCTGAATGATTCAGAGAAGAACTGGGTGAAAGTGTTGTGGTCACATGAGACCAAAAATCAAGCTCTTTGGCATCAACTCAACTCGCCGTGTTTGGAGGAGGAGGAATGCTGCCTATGACCCCAAGAACACCATCCCCACCGTCAAACATGGAGGTGGAAACATTATACTTTGGGGGGGTTTTTCTGCTAAGGGGACAGGACAACTTCACTGCATGAAAGGGACAATGGACAGGGCCATGTACTGTCAAATCTTGGGTGAGAACCTCCTTCCATCAGCCAGGGCATTGAAAATTGGTCGTGGATGGGTATTCCAGCATGACAAAGACCCAAAACACAAGGCCAAACCAACAAAGGAGTCGCTCAAGAAGAAGCACAGTTTTATGCAGTTTAGTAAAAGCTTTCTCGATATAAAAAAAGATGGAAAATAAAAACCACCTTCAGAAGGAAAAAGTCTCTAGGTTTCAAAGCAACCTTTGGAAAGAATCAGAAAGGGTTTTTTACAAGAGGATAACTCAGACACTCATCTAATAGAGGTGATGGCAATGAGAAAAGCCACTTCAGGAGAAAAGAGCAGACAAAGGAAAATATATATATTTCCACATCTACCTCTATGGGGCAAGTCTCTTTGGAGTAGATTATGACATTCACTGTCTGGCCTGAATAAAGACTTCTGAAGGAAGTGACGTTAATGGTGTGCGACCAAAGTCTTTTAATACTGTCCGGTTTGTTTGTAAATCTGGAGTCTAGGAGGTTTAAATCCAGCATACCACACGTGAGAGACAGAGGTCCTGGAACATTTTCCTGAGTTCAGTCATTGATGGCTGAGGTAATACGATTGCCAATCGTCCACTCCTGAAATGTGGACAGGGAATAAGGCTGGAACATTAAGCTCTGCCCAACACAAAATCAGTTCTACTTCTCTTTCTGCAGCAAGACTTTTGGCTCCACCCTGATCACTGAAGTTCACCACTGCTTGGCACTGTCTGAATGAATCCTGATCAGATGTCTGCATATTTGACAAGTCCAGCAGTGACCAAGTTTCCTGCACTGCCAGGGTGTCCAGGACACCTCCCCCAGCTTGTCGGGCTGGCATCCATCATGAGGAGCTTTCAAGCTAGTGAAAGAAAGGATTTGCCAAATTCCAAGTCTGGGTTGGTGAGCCACCAGGCAAGGGACAACTTGTTTTTGGGTCTCAGGTGCATTGGTAGATTCAGCAACTGTTCCTTCATTTCCCAGACAGCCAGAATGTTGGGTGTGGAACTGGGCAAATGGAACTGCCTCAAAGAAGGCTATCCTCACACCTTGAACTCTCATGCTGGAGCTGGAAGACTCCTGGACTGTATGGTCCAGATCTGGGAGTGAAGAGTTAGGATTTTCTAATGATGAAGGAAAACTCTGCATTGAGCCATATCCAACATCAGATGAAGGTATTCAAGGCAATGACTTGCTATGACAACTGGACAAATGGAACTGCCTCAAAGAAAGCTACCCTCAGACCCAGAACTCTCATGTAAAAGTGAAGAGTTGGAAGACTCCTGGACTATATGGTCTGGATCTGGGAGAGAAGAGTTAGGATTTTCTCTTGAGGAAGGAAAACTTTGGACTGAGCTTTATCCAGCATCAGACCCAGGTATTTAAAACAATGAGTTGGTTTTAGTGACGAGGCACAGGATCCAACCAAACCTCCGTCGTGTCAGGATAGCTCTGCTGACATTATCCAGCATAGTCTTTGCTGACTGTTTTGTCAGTAGGAGATTGTCTAGATATCCTGCAAAAAGAATGTACTGGAAAATGTTTTGACAGTCTTGGGACCTGTAAGGAAGCCCAGCCTGGTAACTGGGTAGTTTCAGATACAGGTTGCTCCATTTTTAAATGTGTATGCACCGTGTTAATACAAACCAATATGGTAACTTTAAACCTAAGAGTAATGTCAGCAGACTGAAACTCCTCAGGCACAAATGTATCCAAAAAATAATAGTGCGGTGACTCTTAATCTGCAGCTTAGTGTGCCGTGGCCACTGCAAGAATGTCAGAGACAGACTCTGGAGGAAATATAGTATAACTTTGCTTGTGGCCCCTGCGTTCCCAGTCAGCTATCATGGCAGAGATTATGCAACTAAAATTCAGCTGAAAAAAAAATTCCTCCCAAGGCAGGAAAGCCAAACCCAAGGGAACTAGGGAATGAGAAGTTAGGGGACAAAATTCAAGCTGTCAGCATCAGATCCTTTGGGAGGAACCCTACAGGCCACCTCAGAGCTGCTAGAGGATCTTGAGTTGGAGAAGCCCATGGAACTGCTCCCTTTGCACTTAGGATCCGGCATACAATGGTACAATTAAGACTAACTAAAACACACCAGAATCCCCTGGGAGCCTCACAACCACAGTGGGAAGAGACAGTGCGAGTGTGTGCTCGGCACAGCTGAGAGAGATACAGCACTTAGGGTATGTTCACGCCACATGCGGTGGTACTAAGTTGGGTGGCTATTCCAGCGCAGTCCCACCGCATGGACAAAGCAAGATGCCTTGTCTCCTTTATCCCTGGCTCACACCACTACGTTGTGGTAGTGTGTGGATATGGTGTGCTGAAAAAGTACTGTATGCAGTACTTTTTCTCAACGCAGTACCATTCACTGTCTCACACCGCGCAACCAGCAACTGAAATTTGTCAGATATCTGTGTGACATCTCAATAAAGTTTGTTAAAAAAAAAAGGGAACAGTGTGATGCACTGACCTTGGCCCCACTACACCACACACCAGCCACTTTATTGCAATGCAGCGGCTAGTGTGAACAAGTCCTAAACTCTCTGGAGTGTTAACCTGTTCAAGGAATAACAAAAACAAACAGTGATAATGCGCCATGCTCATACAGGGACAAGCACTAGGCTTACCACAGTATTAGGCCTGGAGAGTGTTCTGTGGCAAACAAGCACAATAACACGTGCCCATACAGAACCCACTGAAAGTGTCACATTTCAGGCAATCATCCCTAACCTTGTAAAACAACCCATTACAATTAAAATAGGGATGCAAGGCAAAACATTTGTGTATATAGATATATATAGATATATCACATAACCTCTGTATAAGGGGCTTGGAGAGGTGGGGTGGAGACTGCAAGGGGGCATATCAGCAGGAGGTAGAGAAACAGCAGTACGCTGATCTTCCCAGTGAAGAGTTGTGCAGGAGGACAGAGCAGCAGAAGTCTTGACCATTGGAGTACAGGCTGTGCTTCCAGCACAGCCAGAAAACTGTCCATGCTGGGCTGGATGTTCTACCATGCCTAGCATGGTCAGTTTGAAATAACAAAGCAAGGGAACTGGCAGGGTCACCAGGTATTTAACACAAAGGAAACAATGCAAAGAGAACAAGCTATTTTTTTTACCACAAGTACATTGTACAACAGACATTTCAGGAATGTAAAATGTTGGCCTAGCATACACTTAATCATGGAAGTACTGAACTTGCAATAAAACACATCCCCATGGCTATGCTGATACCAGCTCTCATGCCTTTCAGTATTAGGGAAGTGCTTTGAGATAATTTTCTTGAAGTAATGAGGGGCACCAACCTGCATACCTTTTCATTCGTGGAGATGATATAATTTGTTTTGTTTTTTTCTTTAAGGCTGGGTTCACACTAGAACATGCAGTGGCTCACAGCAGGAGTCCAGTGCGTCTCCATTCACCATTTCAGGTCCGATTTCAGCCCGCATTTTGCGCTGAATTCGGACCTGAACAGTCCAAAAGACGCACAGGACTCCTGTGCAATTTGCACCGGAGCCACTGCGGAGATGTGTGAACTGGCCCCATAGAAAGCCGGTCACAATCTCCTGCTATGCGAACTGGATGAGGTGGAAACCTGCATCCAATTCGCATGAGTGTGAACCCAGCCTAAAGGGAAAAAAAAACACAAAAAATAACCATGAAGTGTTGAACCTATATTGAAAATACAGGTCCAGCTCTCTCCAGAAGTCAAAAGAAATCACTGCATCAAAGAAAATAAGCACTTCAAAATACACGTTCCCCACTTTAAACCAGGAAACAGTGTGAATATGGGCAAATTTTAGAACAAATCTTCAGACAATGAGTGATAAACAGGGTAAATAGACAGTTAATCACTTTCCACTTGAAAAAACAGATATTGGTTGGTTTGTTAGAGGAAATTTTCATGTTAATTTTGAAAGACGAATCTTGTTCGATTGGGGAATATTTTTGGACAACAGGTGAAAACCACTGAGATAAGTCGGGGAAATGTAGAAAAAAAAAGAGGGTAGGCTGAGCAAACTTCTTCAATTGTTGAATTGAAGTTGAATTAGAGCTAAATGCCCCCTATAGAGTCTATTTATTTTAATATATATATTTTTATATATATATATATTTTTTTAATTTTGTTGTCTTATTAAGACAACAAGATTTGAAAAAATATTCCCTTCTCGAGAAAGTGACAGCTGCTCCTAGCCATGAAGTGGTTAGCTCTAATTATAAACAGTTCTTAAAAGGAATATCTCTGCTACACTATGTCGCTGTACATTTATACGTACAGGAAACTATGATTAATGCATGTGCTGCCACCTGGTGGTTTACACAAGCCTGCGATTTGTAGCTTAAAAATTAACTCTCAGGCAGACATTAGGATAGTGGTGGGCAGCTGTATATAACGGAAGACAATAAAAGAACTCTAGCTAACAAGTGTTTAAAAAAAAAAATTAAAAAGCAAAAGCAGCTTCATCATTGCTATCCTGTCTGGTTCCTTTTAAATGTAAGGCTCCTTGTGTTTCAGTTGCGCGTGAGAATGACTGTAGATTTGGTAACCATGTGATTTGGTTATTCCTCTACTATGTCACTGCTACAATATATTGAAATTTTAGAAGCGTGTGTAACTAAGGGCCTGCTCACACCAGCAAGTGTGCATTGTGTCGGGTCAGTGTAATGCACTGTTACAATGCATCCCCATGTTTTCTTCTTTCCTTTAGGCCTCATGCACACAGGATGTTAAAATAACGTTATGAAAACACCAGTATCTTTGCAGTGATTTTTTTTTACTTTTTTCAACGTTTTTGCAATAGTGTTTTTTAGCGTTTTTCCGCGTTAGCCTTTTTTTAGCGTTTTTTTTTTTTTTTCAAATTTTTTTTTTTTCAATGGATCAAAAACGTTGGTGAATGACGTTTTTGAGCATTTATCAGCGTTAGAGCGTTTTTACAGTTTCTCAGAACCCACTGGTCCTGGGTTTTTTTTACAGCTTAAAAACGCCTATGCCATTTGCAGCTCAAAAACGCCTAGGTGGGCATGAAGCCATAGACTAACATAGACAGGCCTTTTTAAGCTGCAAAAAACGCTCAAAAAAGCGGCTGTAAAAACGTCTGTGTGCATGAGGCCTAAAATTTACAAAAAAAGATACTTCTTCGAATTTTTGCGTTGAGTTGTGTAAAATGCAGACATGCACACCAATGCACATGTATGGTGTTAAAAAGGCAAATAGAAAGTAATTGTTTGTGCAATGAACCTTTGTTAATAAATGAAGATCAATTGCAGCTCAGCACACCTGCTGTGAATGAACCATAAAGGAGTTTTTGATAAAACTCTACAAATATTAAAAATACAAAATGGACCAAATAAAAGTCCATACATTTTCATGGAGTTCTTCCCTAAAGTCCACGATATGCATGGATAAAGTCTGCAAGAAACACTCCTGCAGCCATACAAAAAAAAGAATTTAGACTGATTTCCTTTCTCCGTTAGATATTCACTGGCTTTGAGACTTTAAAAGGCTCTCAATTACAGACAGCATAAATGTGAGGTGATCACCAAGGAATTACAAAGCACGGATGGATGGAAATCTCTGAGTGCACTAATCATCCATAGCTACATTCTACCAAGCTGGAGACTGTGTTCTCATTTAGGCTTCATTTACGCACCTGCATGAATGTCTCCACTAAAAACAACGTGGTTGCATTCAGATCCGTAAAAAATAAAAAAACACTTTTTACAGTTATGTGAATGTAGCCCTAAAGTGAGCAAGAAGTACATAACAAGTATTCAAACGGATTCCATGAACAAATTAGAATATTTGGTTCTGCATATTTACCCTGTTTTAAACTTTGTTCAAACTTCTGGTAAAAATAAATAAACACATTTACCTAATCCATGAAGTACAGCTGCTGTTAGGGATGGGTCCTTTTCAAATTCATGAAATGCTTGGACAAGCTGACCAGCAGTATCAGGATTAACAGCATTTCTGGCTTCCGGCCTATTAATACCAATTGTTAGGATATTACCATGTCTTTCAGTAATGACATTCATGTTTCCTACAGAGAAAAAACACAAGTAACATTCAAATGAACATCATTTAAAACCCGGTTTTGTTATTTGAAATCATATAATTGACCGTGAGAGGGAATTTCACATAAAGTGGAGTTCCAGTCGTTTTTATGTTTTTTAAAAAAAAAGTGTAGCTGCTGACTTAAAGCGTTGTTCCCCTTAAAAAAAAAATTAAAAGTCAGCAGCTACAAATACTGCAGCTGCTGACTCTTAATAATCGGACACTTACCTGTCCCAGGGTCCAGCGATGCGGGGGAACGAAGCCCCGCTTGTCTCCCCCCTCCACTCGGCAGCGCCAGCATTTTAACTGTGGGCGCCCCATTGCGCATGCACGAGCCGCGCGCCCTGACTGGCCGTGCAATCATCTGGGACCGGTGACGTGTCCCAGATTATTGACAAAGGGAGGGGAAAGAGGCGCTCTCCCTTCCTGAGCCGAGGGAAGTGACGTCAGGAGCCCAGGCACAGAAGGAGGCAGACTACAAGGGACCCCCTAGCAACACACATTTAGAGGTAAGTAAAAAAAAAAAATTTTTCTCCAGATGTTTATTTTTTATTTTTTTTTAAGCACATGAATTATTTTTTTTTCTTGGGGGTGGAACTCCACTTTAATAAACACAAACTCACCTGTCCCAGGGTCCAGCGATGCGGCCGCCCGAAGCCTCGGTTCTCTCCCTCTCCTCTCCGCAGCGCCAGCATTGCAAGTGCGGGACACCCGGCTGGGACAGCTTGTGGCTTCACAGCCGGGTGCGCATGCGCAAGTCGCGCTGCGCCTATGGTTGCCACCTCATCCCTTTAAAACTGAACGCATATTAATTACACAGGTTCTGTGGCTGATTAAGGTGGTAATTAAACTCACTTGGTGCATTATCTGCATTAAATAAGCCTCAGAACCTGTGTAATTCAAAGGTGTTCGGGTTTAAAGGGATGAGGTGGCAACTCTAGCTGTGCCTTCTCAATGGCCAGGCAATCTTTTGGGACCTGTGACGTGTCCCTGAAAAAATTGCAAGGAGGGAGGGGGAGAATAGGAGTCGCCTAGGCGGCTAGAGTGAAAGTGGGAGCTGAGTACCTATCAAAACTAGGTACCCGCTCCCCCCCAAAAAAAATGACATGCCAAATGTGGCATGTCAGGGGGCGAGGAGTGCTTAAAGCGGAAGTTCCACTTTTGGGTAGAACTCAGTTTTAAATGCTTTTTTAAAATTATTATAATAACCATGTTATAGTCACCTGCTCCGTACAATGGCATTGCACAGAGCAGCCCCAAACCTCCTCCCTCTGGAGTCCCCTGCCAATGGTCTTGGCTCCTACTCTTATGTGTCAGACATGCAGGCTCAATACTGAGTCAGGATGTGTACATCCATTGACACACACAGTGCGGCTCAACTCTGCCCCCTTGCTCTCTGCTTAAATAATTTGACTGACAGCAGCAGGAGCCAAAAGCCAAACTTGTGAGAAAGGGAAAAGCAGAAAGGGGGGAGAAGACTGGCAGATGGGCACATCAATGGATCGATACAGGGCTCAGGTAAGTATTGGGGGGGGGGGGGATAGCAAGTGACAAAACACCTTTTACCTTAATGCAGGCAATACATTAAGGTAAAAAAAAAAAAAAAAAAAATTACCTTTAGAACCACTTTAATCCCAGCCTAACATAAAAGCAAGTACAATATTGTGATTCTACTGTACTTCGGATTAATTACATTCTTTATATGGCAAGCAGAATGCTGTACAATATTTTGCAACTCAATATTTTTTTTTCTTTACGCTCACCTGTCACATGGCCAAGAAAAACAAATGATCTAATCGTAGCTGCATAGGACACTGCCTTTTACATTTAGCTTGCCTGCCTGACTTCATGGTAGCCCCCTGTAACACTAAACCTAGGTATAGGCAAATGCATGTTGCCTCATCCATCCCACAATGCAGAGTGCCCAATCACCAGGTTTGAATCCTAACTCCATGTTTACTGTCAATATTTCCTTTAGGCCCCTTTCACACTGGGGCGGTGGGGGCGTCGGCGGTACAACAGCGCTATTTTTAGCGCTGCTGTACCGTCGTTCTTGCAGCGGTATTCGGCCGCTAGCGGGGCGGTTTTAACCCCCGCTGGCGGCCGAAAAAGGGTTAAAATCCCTCGTACAGCGCGGCTATAGCGGTGGTATTGCCGCGGTATAGCCGCGCTGTCCCATTGATTTCAATGGGCAGGAGCGGTGAAGGAGCGGTGAATACACCGCTCCTTCACCGCTCCAAAAAAGCGGTTTGCAGGACTTTTTTCACCGTCCTGCCTGCGCACCGCTTCAGTGTGAAAGCCCTCGGGCTTTCACACTGAACAAACAGCGGAGGCTGTTTAGGGGCGGTTTGCAGGCGGTATTTTTAGCGCAATACCGCCTGCAAACCGCCCCAGTGTGAAAGGGGTCTTACTGAAATAAGAGCCCGCTGTCAATGTAAAACTGTATGTATCATTAGCTACATACAGTATACAGCTCTGTGTTGTGGTAGCGGCACAGGGACTTCCCATCTGCTGCTGGAACAAAGGAAAGTCGGGCTGAGCACTGCTTAGCCATTCACAGGAACACTTTTTCAGTTCTTTTTTAGAACAATTTTCAGTAATAAATACAAGGATTGACTAAGGTAGAGATTGTGAATTCATCCACCTGTCTCTGCATCTCTGCCAATCTAGGCAAGCCTTGTATTCATTGATATAATACAATGCTTCCTGTGAATGAATGAACAGCACTTGATTCATTTGTACCAGCAACAGACAGGATGTCACTGCACCACTGCCAGAACACAGCACTGTATACTGTATGACAAGACAGACAGACAATGGAAGCATTAAGAAAATAGTTTGCTTGAGCTAGCTTGGCCCAAACTATTTAAAGTGAAAGTAAACATGGAGTAATGCCGTGTACACACGACCGGACTTTTGGACAGCAAAGGTCCAACGGAACGAATCTGCCGGACAATTTGATCGTGTGTGGGCTTCATCGGACCTTTGCTGTAGAAAAATCAGACGGACTTTAGAAATAGAACTTGTTTCAAATCTTTCCGACGGACTCGAGTCCGGTCAAAAAATCAGTTCGTTGGTATGCTAGTCCGACGGACAAAAAACGACGCAAGGGCAGTTATTGGCTACTGGCTATGAACTTCCTTATTCTAGTCCAGTCCTACGCCATCACATTCAAATCAGTCGGACTTTGGTGTGATTGTGTGTAGGCAAGTCCGTTTCGTCGGAACTCCGTCAAAAGTCCGTCGAAAAGTCCTTCGGAGTTCAGCCGTTGAAAAGTCCCCTCGTGTGTACACGGCATTAGCCTTTAATGCCTGATTCACATCTATGCGTTTTTTGGTGCTTTTTGCAGAAACGCAGTACAGTTCATTTAACATGCTCTCCTATGGGACATGTTCACATATATGCTTTTTTTAGCCACTGCGTTTTTGGAAAGAGTTAGGGGCATTTTAAATGCAGAATGGTGCTTTTCTTGCTTTTTTGACTCAATAGACTTCAACGGAGAAGCTGCAGAAAAAGATGTAGTGCATTTTTGCGATTTGCATTTTTTAATCTGCCCAACAACAAATTGGCCAAAAAAAAAGCATAAAAAAAGCAAAATGCAAATCGCGGCAAAATCGCGTGTGCAGACTAGGGAGGGGCTCGATGTTTGCCCGTTCGCTGAACAGCAAAAATTATGGAGGGTTTGCGGCAAATATGAGAGCTGTGGAATGCCCCATAATGCACTGCGAGATCGCAGTGCATTGATGTCTGATGATTGGCCAAAGCGTGCACCTGACCTGCATGCTTTGGCCAATCACAGCACACTCTGCTGCGAGAGCCATAATTAGCCAAAGGCAGGGTGCCTTTGGCCAATCGTGGCTCAGGGGTACTAAGTCCACGTCCCACAATATATAAGGCTGCTTACATAGCGCCTGTGTATAGTGTGTGACTGTGGACGGAGATAGATTAGGCAGGCGCAGGTTAGTTAGTGGCAGTGTATTTCATATATATATATATATATATATATATATATATATATATATATACAGTCTAGTATATACAATGGGGACAGAATATATTCAGACCCCCTTAAATGTTTCACTCTTTGTTATATTGCAGCCATTTGCTAAAATCATTTCAGTTCATTTTTTTTCCTCATTAATGTACACACAGCACCCCATTATTGACAGAGAAACGCAGAATTGTTGACATTTTTGCAGATTTATTAAAAAAGAAAAACTGAAATATCACATGATCCTAAGTATTCAGACCTTAGGTCTTAATCCTAAGCGGTATGTGTGGAGAAAACCAGGCACTGCTCATCACCTGTCCAATACAGTCCCAACAGTGAAGCATGGTGGTGGCAGCATCATGCTGTGGGGGTGTTTTTCAGCTGCAGGGAAAGAACGACTGGTTTCAATCGAGGCAAAGATGAATGCGGCCAAGTACAAGGATATCCTGAACGAAAACCTTCTCCAGAGTGCTCAGGACCTCAGACTGGGCCAAAGGTTTACCTTCCAACAAGACAATGACCCTAAGCACACAGCTAAAATAACGAAGGAGTGGCTTCACAACAACTGACTGTTCCTGAATGGCCCAGCCAGAGCCCTGACTTAAACCCAATTGAGCATCTCTGGAGACACCTAAAAATGGCTGTCCACCAACGTTTACCATCCAACCTGACAGAACTGGAGAGGATCTGCAAGGAGGAATGGCAGAGAATCCCCAAATTCAGGTGTGAAAAACTTGTTGCATCTTTCCCAAAAAAACTCATGGCTGTATTAGATCAAAAGGGTGCTTCTACTAAATACTGAGCAAAGGGTCTGAATACTTAGGACCATGTGATATTTCAGTTTTTCTTTTTTAATAAATCTGTCAACAATTCTGTGTTTTTCTGTCAATATGGGGTGCTGTGTGTACATTAATGAGGAAAAAAAATTAACTGAAATGGGTTTAGCAAATGGCTGCAATATAACAAAGAGTGAAAAATTTAAGGGGGTCTGAATACTTTCCGTCCCCACTGTATATACTTTGCATTTAGTGTAGACTAGATATTCAGTGTAGACTCTATATTCAGTCAGTGCAGGCAGTGTAGTATATATAACACAGTGTATTGAAGTGGTTAAGGAGAACCCCATGCCAAAATTTAAGAAAAACATGGCTTGGCCCCCCCCCCCAAAATCCATACCAGGCCCTTCAGGTCTGGTATGGATTTTAAGGTGAACCCCGTGCCAAAAAAAAAAATCGGCATGGGGGTTCCCCCCAAAATCCATACCAGGCTCTTCAGGTCTGGTATGGATTTTAAGTGGAACCCCGCACCAAAATTTGCCCGGTGGTTGTGGGGGTCGGGGGGGGTAATCAGATTCTAGAAACTCCCTTTAACAAGGGGGCCTGCAGATCCCAGGCCCCCCTTACGTTAATGGGTAGACCTACCCATTCAGCAAAAACGGGTCAAAAAAGTAAAAACGACACGAGACAGTTTTTGACAATTCCTTTATTTAAAAAAAAAAAGTGTCCCGTGATGTCCATCCATCTTCAATCACTGCAACCGACACGAAAAATATTTAAAAAAAAAAAAAAAAAAAAAAAAAAGCTCCGCCTCGATGGGAGGCGTCCTGCCAATTGCTATCTCTTGGCTGTGAAAGCCAAGAGATATTAGGCAGGGCCATCTGGTGACATAACCGGGTGACCCCGCCCCCTTCTGATGTCATGTGACGTCAGAGGGGGTGGGGGTCACCCATTTACGTCACTGGCTGATACATTTTACTAGTAATGGCGGTGATCAGTGATTTTTGGCGGGACTGTGACATTGTGACGGACAGATCGGAAACTTTTGACACTTTTTTGGGACCACTGACTTCGATCAGAGCTAAAAATAGCCACTGATTACTGTATAAATGTCATTGGCAGGAAAGGGGTTAACAATAGGGGCAATCAAGGGGTTAAATGTGTATCCCAGGGAGTGTTTCTAACTGTGGGGAATGGGAATGCCTGGAGGAGGAGACCGATCGCTATTAATAACCAGAAGAAACAGCAAATCTGTCTCCTCACTCCTGAGAGAACAGAGATCAGTCTATTTACATTGACAGATCTCCATTCTGTCTCTTTCAGTAGCGATCGCGGGCACCCGGCGGACATCGCAACCGCATCTTGCGCAGTGCTCTTAAAGCGGCAGACGTACAGCTACGGCGATTCGCCCAGGGGAGCCAAACTGCTGCAGTATAACTGCGGCGGCTGGTCCTTAACTGGTTAAATGAAATGTTTTCCTTTGGAAATGTAATTTTGCTGCGGCACTGTAATAAGCATCAGAAAGATGCGCTACTTTACAGGCAGAATAAGGGAACCCCCAGGCACGATATTTAAAGGAATATTTCATTTTCACTTTAAGTTTCACTTCAAGCATTATTAAAATATTAAAATCAGTGCTCCTGAAAAAAACGGTTGGTTTTAAAACTTTTTTTTTGCATTGATACATGTCCCCTGGAGCGGTACCCGGGTCCTCATACACTTTTTATGGCAATAACTTGCATATAAGCCTTTAAAATTAGCACTTTTGATTTTTTATGTTCGTGTCCCATAGACTTTAACGGGGTTCGCACAAATTTTTTTTGTTCGCATGTTCTGGTGCGGTGCGAACCGAACCAGGGGGGGTGTTCGGCTCATCCCTAGCAAAACCGCAAAACACACAGCAAAAATTTATAGCAGGGGTAACGGACTACCAAGATTTTGCAGCTTTTAACTGTGGCATGGAACCTTCCTTTATTAACTTTTTACACTGATAAAACATGAGAGTTTCTGTGCAGTACTATCAGTATTACCAAACTTGAAGTCTAATTTATTTTAAATCATATTTTGTTTTAAAAAGTTGGGAAGGATTAGAACCTCTGGTAGCTTTTACTGCTTATTCTCCCTCAGAAAGATTTTCATACACTTCTTATCCCTGGGGACACAAACAGGAGTAATTAGGGGAAATCTCACCGCTTACAACTGTCACAGGATCCATTGTCTCCATTGGAATATACCCACTTTGCTTTTGTTCCATAGATGGAGTGAAATTCTTTCCTGCAACATCTGTAAAGATGCAGAATGAGAAAGTGAATGAAGTTCTAACTAGAGAGGGATTCTCAAGAAGTAAAGCAGACCCCTGTCTCTAGGAATCAAGAAGACAGATGTTTCTACATCCTTATCTATGTCGATGACCTTATAACCTGTTTTGAACAAGAAGGGGATTACAAACAGATAGTTCACAAGCTGAAAGAAAATGTTGAAATCAAAGCGCTAGGGAACATTAGCTACTATCCGGGAATACAAATAGAGAGCGAAGAAGATGGAAGTTATCTTCTCAACCAATCTCAGAAAATCTCAGAAATCTTGGAACAATTCCATATGCAAGATGCAAAGGAAGTGATTTTTCCTATGGAACCAGGCTATCAAAAGAGCAAAGAATCAGAAAACTTGCTACCCAACAATGACATATATCACAGAGCAATCGGTAAGCTGCTATTTGTTGCCACTGTGACAAGACCAGACATAGCTGCAGAAGTGGGCATACTATGCAGAAAAGTCTCAGCTCCCTGTCAGCGTTTCTCAAAGGAACAATTCAGATGAAGTAACGGTTACCAGCAACATCAGGTCCAAAACTGGTCAGATAAGTGGATGCTGATTGGGCCGGGGACTGCACAGACCGCAAATCCACAAGCGGATTCATCTTCCAATATGGGGAAGGTACCATAAGTTGGTCTAGTCGAAAGCAAGCAACTGTTGCTCTATCTTCAACTGAAGCAGAGTACTTTGAAACAGCAGACGCATGTCAAGAAGCGATATGACTTCATCAACTTTTTGTGGACATTGGGGTAAAAACAATTCCCATTTTTGAAGACAATCAGGGATGTATAAAGCTTACACAATCAGAAAGTGTCAATCCTAGGACCAAACACATCGACGTCAAGTATCACCTACTGAGCGACAATCAAGAGCAAGGTGTTATTGACATTCAATACTGCCCATCAGAGGAGATGACTGCCGATGCACTCACCAAGCCTTTTTTGAAGGAATGTCATAATTATATCCAGAAGAAGCTGAATGTAAATTGACAAAGCACATACTGTTGAGAAGGGGTGTTGGAAAGAACAGCAGCATGGTTGCTAAAAAACTGACAATACTGTATGCATTATACCTACTATCTATGCAGCAGGGGGCGCTGTAGTATTATACAGTGCCTTAAAAAAGTATTCATACCCCTATTCATTTTCTCATGTTACAACCAAAAACAAGTGTATTTTATTGGGATTTTATGTGATAGACCAACACAAAGTGGCACATAATTGTGAAGTGGAAGGAAAATGATAAATGGTTTTCCAAATGTTTTACAAATAAATATGTTAAAAGTGTGGCGTGCATTTGTATTCAGCCCCCCTGAGTCAATACTTTGTAGAACCACCTTTCTATCACGGGACTACTTACAGTGATCCCACAGGCGAGCAGGTTACACGGGATCCCCCAGGACGTGGAGTCTAAGGGCCAGCCGGTATTCTGCCAGGGACCCCCTCACGAAGGTTTGGGCTTAGCTGCGTGCTGACCCCAGGTCACAACCCCCGGGTTCACCCTGCTCGCTAGGGAAGTACCAGAAGACACTGTCAAACAAGGATGGATGGATGGAGCAAAAGGAGAGCTGGATAGCGAACTAAGGTCAGGGCGGGCTGCAGACAACGTAATCAGAACAAGCTGAGTCGGTACACAAGAGATCAGTTCACGACAGGTCAGGTTTAAGGCAGATTTACAAGAAGGGAGCTCCGAAACAAATGTTGCTCAAGCAACCGGTAGCTGGTTTGAAAGGGATTTAAATAGGGAAGCACATGAGGTGCTAGACAGGAAGTAGCAGGAAGGAATCATATATTAGGCAACAGGTGTGGCTGGCGACACCCATAGCTGCAGAGTGCACAGAGCAGAACACAAGCTAGTGGAACAACAGGTGCCAGCCGGCCTACAGCAGTAAAGGTGAGACACAGATCAGCTCCGTAGCTGATCTGTGACATGTTCACTGCAATTACGGCTGCAAGTCTTTTTGGGTATGTCTCTACCAGCTTTGCAAATCTAGAGAGTGACATTTTTGCCCATTCTTCTTTGCAAAATAGCTCAAGCTCTGTCAGATTGGATGGGGAGCGTCTGTGAACAGCAATTTTAAAGTCTTGCCACAGGTTCTCAATTGAATTTAGGTCTGGACTTTGACTGCGCCATTCTAACACATGAATATGCTTTGATCTAAACCATTCCATTGTAGCTCTGGCTGTATGTTTACGGTCCTTATCCTGCAAAAGGTGAACCTCCGCCCCAGTCTCAAGTCTTTGCAGACTGTAACAGGTTTTCTTCTAAGATTGCCCTGTATTTGGCTCCATCCATCTCTGACTAGCTTTCCTGTCCCTGCTGAAGAAAAGCATTCCCACAACATGATGCTGCCACCACCATGTTTCACGGTGGGGATGGTGTGTTTCGGGTGATATGCAGTGTTAGTTTTCCGCCACACATAACGTTTTGCTTTTAGGCCAAAAAGTTCAATTTTGGCCTCATCTGACCAGAGCACCTTCTTCCACATGGTTGCTGTGTCCCCCACATGGGACTCGTAAACTGCAAATGGGACTTCTTATGGCTTTCTTTCAACAATGGCTTTCTTCTTGCCACTCTTCCATAAAGGCCAGATTTGTGGAGTGCACAACTAATAGTTGTCCTGTGGACAGATTCTACCACCTGAGCTATGGATCTCTGCAGCTCTTCCAGATTTACCATGGGCCTCTTGATTGCTTCTCTGATTAATGCTCTCCTTGCCTGGCCTGTCAGTTTAGGTGGATGGCTATCTCTTGGTAGGTTTGCAGTTGTACCATACTCTTTCCATTTTCAGATGATGGATTGAACAGTGCTCCATGAGATATTCAAAGTTTAGAATATTTTTTATTTTTTAGACCAAAATTTTACTTTTTTGCCTAAAAGCAAAACGCTATGCGTGGGGGGGGGAAACTAACACTGCACATCACTCTGAACACACCATCCCCACCGTGAAATATGGTGGTGGTAGTAACATGTTGTGGGGATGCTTTTCTTTAGCAGGGACAGGGAAGCTGGTCAAAGTTGATGAAATGAAATAATAATAATAATAATGATGGATGGAGCCAAATACAGAGCAATTCTAAGCCTCGTACACACGATCGGATTTTCCGCAGACAAAATGTCAGACTTTTGTCCGAAGGGCGCTGGCCAGAAACTTGTCTTGCATACAAATGGCACACAATTGTTGGCCAACAAACACAAATGTAGAGATGTACTACGTGGCTTTTCAGCTCTTTAGCGTCACCCTTTGGGCACCTTCTGCTAATGTTGTGTTTGATGAGCATTGATTCCAAACATGCATGTTTGTACTTTGGACTTTTGTCTAACGGACTTGTGTACACACAATCGGAAAATCTGACAACAGACCGTTGACTCAGGGGGGCTGAATTCAAATGCACGCCACACTTTTCAGATATTTATTTGTAAAACAATTTGAAAACCATTTATTATTTTCCTTCCACTTCACAATTTATGTGCCACTTTGTGTTGGTCTTTCACATAAAATCCCAATAAAATACATTTATGTTTTTGGTTGTAACATGACAAAATGTAGAAAATGTCAAGGGGTATGAATACTTTTTCAAGGCACTGTACATGGTTCGAACCTCTGCGGGTCCTTGCCAAACTGGTCAAACTGTCTATAGCCTCGTACACACGATCGGATTTTCCACAGACAAAGCGCCAGACTTTTGTCCGAAGGGCATGTGCCGTGAACTTGTCTTGCATATAAACGGTACACAATTGTTGGCCAACAAACACGAACATAGTGACGTACTACGTGGCATTTCAGCTCTTGAGCGCCACCCTTTGGGCACCTTCTGCTAATGTTGTGTTTGGTGAGCACTGATTCCGAGCATGCGTGTTTGTACTTTGGACTTTTGTGTGACGGAATTGTGTACACACGATAGGAAAATCTGACAACAGACCGTTGTCCACCAAAAATTTACTAGCCTGCTATCCAACATTTTTTGGCGGAAAGTTGGCCAACAATTGTCTTATGGAGCATACTAATGGTCGGATTTTTGACAAACAGTCTGTCATCGGACAATTCCCTGCTGAAAATCCGATTGTGTGTACAAGGCTTATGACTGGCTTTAAATCTTTCCAATAGGCACAAGGGTAGAAGTAAAAACCTAAAAGAGATACATCTTCCTTACTTATTCAAAACTAGAATAACAATTCTGCCTGGATTTATACTTTAATTACTGAAACATAAATGTTGCACATGAACTCTGGATGATAAAAGGCAAATAAGGTATTGACTGGATCTAACCATAGTAAACAATATATTTGTTAGCAATCACAGGGGACGTGTTTGCATTCTTGGTGTATTTTCTGTCATTGGTAAGAAAACAGGGTTAGATAAAAGCAGAACACCTAGATACCTGAGAAAAAAACATTAATCAAGGAATTAGAAGTAGTCATCACCATATCACTACCTTTCTATAGCCCACCTTTCTTGACATGTTGCTGAAGAATTATTTCACACAAGTAAAAGATTGCGGGAGTGAGGAAAGGTAAATATATGCTGTTGTAAAGGGAGTGGTGGGAGTTAGTTGACCCTTTACAAGGCAGCTGAAGACTTCAGGTGTGTGTTTACATCAAATACAAAAAATCAAGAATGACAAATCTGTTTGATGCTAGCAAAAAGAAGAAAGGTCCAATTTACCAGGCTGGTCGCAGTGTCTATATTTGCTGGTTTATTGCACAATACTTTGGCCTCGCATTGGTGGGCAAAGTTGAAGCCTCTTTGGGAAAACACATTCTTCATTGCATGTGTATGCTTTCCATGTATGCTTCCCCATGAATGCTTTGGCTCTATCCTTATATACATTTTGCAAAATAAAAAAAAAAAAAATGATAAGCTTGCATTAAAATTATCCATATATATGGTAAATCCCTAAAACAGCAAGAATTAATTCTTCCTTGTTTGTCGTCATTCAGCTAAGAAAAGTAGCAGGAAGGATATGTGGTTTAGCATGCAAGGTGTATTGTGACCTCTTGCAGATATCAGTGGTTCAGGAAAATAGCCAGGTAAGTGGTTTGCACGTTTTTAAATGATGCCATCTGCTTGATTTAACAGAATGATCTTGTTTTTGTGTGGACCCACTGGACTTCAGGTTTAGGGACTATTTATGTTGGCTGTCTTTGTGGATAACCACAGCTACAAAAATAGAAAGATGTGGGTGTTCAGGTAGAGACACTGCTAAGTTCAGACGTCAACAAGTGTATTTATGCAAACAAATATACGTCTATCCTGGAAAGATGTAACTTTGGACTGGGAGTCCCGAATGTTTAATTTTAACTTAACTTTTTTCCTATACATACTGTACTGTAGTAATATGTCCGCTTCATTGTCTATGCAACAGAAACTGGAAACAAAATTATGGATAAGGGATGGAGAAAATATTTACTTCTAATCCAAGTACACATAAATAAACATTAAAAGTTTAGATAATTAAAGTGAAATTAAATCCAAAGCCAAAAATGTAATATTTTGCAGCTTTCAAATCATTAGATGTGGTGGCTGCATTAGTTTTCTTTTCTTTTTTTCCCTCTATTTCTACCTGGTGATCTGACCAGTAACACATTAGAGTGCCGCCACTCTGGATGAATGAGCACAGGGGGCACCTTTGAAAAGCAGCATTGTCAGTGCGGGAGAGGAGGGTAGTGTTAGATATACTAGCAGATTTAGATAAACTAACAAATGGAAGGCAATTTCCAGTGAGTTTTCATGCACACTGACATCAGTTATGTGCTCTGTTCAATGTTGATTTCATATCAGTTTTTTTTTTTTTCGTGCAGAAAACTGCATACACGTTGCAGATTCTGGCACAGAAAAAAATCTGCACGGTGTGGTGTGAACAGGGCTCATAGAGAACCATTGTTTTCTTTGAGCCCTTGCTGAACTTATGCAGAAAAACTGATGTCTCTGCACCGTGGAGTGAAGGAGGCTTTAGCCATACAGGCTCTTCTGTAGTGCATATGTGTAAACAGGAAATATTATGACAGGAGGAGGGAGCAGAGTAAGCAGAGTTGCTAAAAGACGAGGATCTGCCAATCTCAACTCTAGATCCTCCACTTTAACAGAGATCATGTAACAAACTGCGAAGAATTGTCTTCACATGACAGACAATGGAAGGAGTTCGAGCAACAGTTTCTTCAGAAAAAAAGTAAATATTTTAGCCTTGTCTTGTATCCTATATCCTAAAGCCTGGTACGCACTATGAGTTTGAAAAAACCTGTCATCTCCAGTCGGAGCCACTGTACTAACTATGCAAAGTTAGTATGGTTAGTATGGCAATCTCCCCTGCTCAGTTGTGTTCTGACAGGGGGACGAACACTTTGATTAGCACTCTGCCTTTGGCTGAGATCGCTGATTGGGAGTCGGTCAGCTGCTGGTTTTCCAGCATGCTTGTCTGACAGAAGCCAGCCTGCTTCTGTTGGACAGGGTGGCATACACACGGGCCAAATGTCGGCCGTTTTTTTCTTTTAAACGGCCGATGTCTCCTGACATTCGGCCCATGTGTACGGGGTTTAAGACTTTTAGCTGACATTAAAGCATAGGTCTGCTGAAAGACGACCTGATACAGCTTTCCATGTTTAAGTTATACATAACGGTACATACCTGAAAGAAAATGGATTTTTAATCAAATTTTGGTTGTTAAGTACTTGCACCTACGATTGTTACTGGTGCACTATCCTGTCTGCTAATTGGGTACTGCATAAAATATCTACTTGGTCTGACCTAGATTTTCTATGCCTATGATTCTTCTCTTCTTGTTATTGGTTCAGTATTTCCTTCTATTAACTAACAACTCAATCCACACAACCAAGTCCTGGTACTAACTCTAGGTCTAAAGGAAGGCAAAAAGGGGATCTACCCATGCTGCCCTGGTTGTTAGGGTAAAGCTTTAAAGTTTCATTCTCAACTGCTAGTGTGGCATCCAGTCTCAACAGAAATAAACTGTAAAACATATATTTTATCAACCAATGTGCTCTACTTGGAATGTCTCCAGCTTGCTATCTCTGCCAATGCAATGTGAAACAGAATAATTATATATTTTCAAAACAAACTGTGAACCTGAAACCAAGTTAAACCTTGTCATTCCCAAATCAATCCATTACAGATGACTCAATGACGCAATTTAAACATCTGCCATGCTGATGACTTAAACGTTGCACACAACTGGGAGAAACGGGAGAAACACAAGCCATACAGCAATCTGTACTTTTTAGACATGGTGTAGGGTTGTCAGTTCAGTGTACTAGAGACAAGCAATGCTTAACAGTAAATGGCCATGTCACATCTTAACAATGCGGTTCCACCCTGTACGCACTCAGTAGTGTTAACTGTAAGTACCTGGATCTGTTCCATATCAGATACATTCGTTGAAATAAGGAAAAAAATAATTATTGTATTCATTTCACTTGTTTAACTTAGCACTTAAAAAAAGAAGACAGTGTATGTGGTTCATCTCAAAACTAACGGTGAACGACATGGATATTAGGTTAAATATGAAGTCTTTCATAGTGGCAATGCACAGGCTTATCCACAGTTGATGTAAGAATACATCAGTTGGGCCATGGAGGTCTATAGTCCCAAGTGATAACAAGTGCTTCTGAGTATTGTCAAAGAATCCTATCAAGGCATTTAGCATTATCCCACAAAGTGCTTCGAACACAGACTGACTATGATTGCTTTAGAGGGTTAGTTCACCTTTACCCAATAACTGCCTATGCAGATAAGGGGTGTCTCTAGATAAAAACAAACTGTGCATCTTTGACCAAAGTTGAAGAATGCTCTCGGTACAGGTGTAAGCATTTATGTACTTTATTAAACTTACAAACAAATGATAAAAAAGGCATCCAAATAAATGGTAGCACGGTGCATTCAGTCCTGTCAATCTTACCACCTGTCGGAGAGTTGAAATTATCCGTGGTGGTTCCCGGGGAGAAAACCAGAGCCAATTACCTGTATGGCAAGCCGTGTGGTACACCTTGATAAAGTCCTGATGACGAAATACGCAGGGGTAGAGCCTAACGCCATCAGCCGTGAACTGTGGATATTGCAGTACTTTTGTGTGAGTGGGCAGGGTCTGTGAAGCCAGCGGCTAGTGGATTTCTCAGTCTCTTCTGCATTATTGATCCAGCTGCACAGGGTTGTAATTTGTTTATGGCAATATTTTCTTAACCATAATAATTCTATGACTACTTGCATACCCAAATAGATATTGAACATATGTTTTAAGGACAGATAACGTTTTCATTTGTTACAATATTTTAGTAAAAAACACCTGCTCTTGTTTTCTTACAGGCTGACAGGCCAATCTTAGATGTTCATTTAAACAGTGCCTACAGATAAAGGTAATCTACGTGAATTAAAACACAAGGTTTAAAGGGGAAGTACAGTCAAAGCTTGTTTGGCTGTACTTATCCTGTGGATCACAGGAGTGAAGTTCGTTCTGTACTCCTGTGACCCGTTTCCAGCAGAGAGCAGGCTGAAGCCCTCTGTCAGCTGATGTCACAGAGCCGGTCCAGGCTCAAACAAGATTGCAACAATGAAGATCCGCCCACATGCCTGGTCTGGCACCCGGCTTAGCCTCTAAGTGAGCCGCTGAGAGCCTGAGCCGCCTGCTCCCGCCCCCTCCACATCCTAGTGCTCCAGTGGGTGCAGGGGGCAGAGCAGAGAGCTGTTTACTGACAGTAAGCAGCTCACTGCTCAGGAAGCTGTGAGAACCAAGTGATCGGCGGTGTTTGATTGCTCTGTTCTCAGTGCTAGAGCTGGTGGGGGACAGATACAACATCGGACAGATGTTGCATCCATCTAAGTAAGTAAGATTTTAAAAATATATATATTCCCTTACTTCTCTAGTTTGGGGTTGCTTTGCTGCTTCAGTTATCAAGTCATCTATGAATTCTGTATAATAGCAAAGTGCGTGATGAGAATGTGAAGCACTCTGTCTGAAAATTTAAGCTGAACCAGAAAAGGATCTTTTAATGCAATAATGATCCAATGCACCAAGATTTCAAGAAAGAAGTCATGGATGGTTTTAGACTGGTCAAGTCAAAGGGATGATTAATATCTCACTGAAATGATGTATAGGGGTTTAAATCAGGTAGGTAGGTCATGAACAGAAACTCACAAACATCTTGCAACTGAACAGATTTTGCATGAAATGGTGGTCCAACATTTCACTAAATGTGAGAGACTGGTGGGCAGTTATGCAAAATGCCTAAGAGAAGTCCCTTCTGCTAAAAGGGGCAATGACAACTTCAGATGCCAAGAGTGTACTTATTACTTTCTCAGTATACAATAACATCCCTTGATGATTTTGTTGAATTAATTATTGCAAAGGCACATCACAGCTGGTATGAGGTTCTTTTTCTGAAATGCTGTCTTTGTTTCAGGCCAAACATGTCTACTGTTACTGTTACCAAACAACTTTATCTTCAATTGGTCAGTACATAACTTGTTGTTCCAGGCTTACGCAGGCAATACATTATGCAATTTTCTTTCCTTCAATCACAGGTCGCCCATCCACACAGTTCTGCCAGCAGGGAACCTTTTCCACCAGCAGAATACAATGATCACTGCTGGCAACCCAACCTGATGGATCGACTTCAGTACAACCAGCCTGTCCATAGATAGATTGAAATTTGTCTGGTTCCTGCTGAATCAACCAAATTTGATCTATCATGGCTGGCTTTAGTCTTTGCCTTGATTTTCAATGGCAAACTGTAATCTTGCCTAAACTTTCTTTTTGGACAGCAAGGGCTTTTTGCTAGCACACCAATCATACAGATCACCACTTGTATGCCAGGGCATTTTTTTTTATTTCTTGCACATAGTAAAATCTGCATTTTTTGTTGGAAAATTATGTTATATCTTAATTTTTTAACAAGCCCCCTATGTGATAGCATTGGTCACGTGACAGGTACTCTTTATGGAGACTACCAGGATTTTTGTAAATATATCTAGGTAGACAAGAGAGTAAAGTTGTAAAGTCTATTTATGATTGTACTGTAGATACATGTATTTTGACAGCAACTTTTGCAAGTATTAACTGCAGATCTCACGAAAAAAAGTTGGGGTTCTTGAAGAATTCTTTTAGTATAAAACAGCTGAATTAGTAGTTGTAATGGTTGAAAGTGGATTATTTTTCCTGCAGTGGAACGATTGGTTTCAAATAAGGTGGCACTCTTTAGAAATCCCTTGCCTGACTCACAGGCGTCTTCAATCTTAAAATGCTTATTTGATTATTGCATGATGCCATGTGCATCAAAACTAGACCCTAGATATCTAAGCTTTAAAAAAGACAGGTTCCACCTGCATACTCCCTAAGAGGACTGCAATCATAGGCACATAATCTGGAACATTGGATTCTGATTTCGTGCATTTGAAGTAGTGGTTAATGTAGAAGTGTATAGCGTAGCTGCTCTCTATTGCCTAGTGGACTCTCAGTGTGGTTCCCAGGGAAGTCAACCTGCATTAAGTGAAACGAAGAGAGTACTAAGCCATAGAGAATGGGCCAGATAGACCCTTTTTTGTGAAAAATAAAAGGTCATACTTTGACCAAACTCTACAGATTGTGTTCTCACACTTTCTCTCCATACATGTTTTAAAGTGGTTCTAGAGGCAGAAGTTTTTTTTTTATCCTAATGCATTCTATGCATTAAGGTAAAAAACCTTTTGTGTGCAGCAGCCCCCCTAATACTTACTTGAGCCCCATCTCGATTGAGCAATGTTGCATGGGAGCCTCAGCTGTTCGGGACTCTCCCGCCTCATTGACTAAGACAGCAGCGGGTGCGATTGGCTCCAGTTGCTATCAACCAAAGTCAGTAAGCCAATAAGGAAAGAGAGGGGTGAATGAATGAATGAATAACTTGTATAGCGCTACATATGCGAACTAAATCGCCTCAGGGCGCTTTTGCCGCCAGTGTCTGTCTGGGTCTTCAGAAGAGATGGGTCTTGAGCTTCTTCCTGAAGGGTAGATGGTTTTCTTCCCAGCGGATGTCTGCGGGTAGAGCGTTCCATAGCAGTGGTCCTTGGACTGTGAACCTTTGTTGGCCTTTTAATTTATAACGGGTCTTGGGGATGTGGAGGAGGTTCTGGTTAGTTGACCAGAGAGGGCGACCTGGGGTGTAGTGCTTTATTTTGTCGCAGAGGTATTGTGGGGTTTTCCTTGTGTGCATTTGTAAGTGAGGCAGAGGGTCTTAAATGTAACTCGGCCCTTCACGGCTAGCCAATGGAGGGTCCCCAGGGACGGGGTGATTGATTCCCAAGGTTTTTTTCCAGTTACCAGTCTGGCTGCTGTGTTCTGGATGATTTGTAGACGTGAAATTTGGTATTTTGGAAGTCCTAGGTAGAGGGAATTTGTGTAGTCGAGTCGGGAATTGATGATTGTTCCAACTACTGCTGCTGTATCTCCTTCTGGGATGAAGGGGGTGAGTCTATGCAATAGACGAAGAAGGTGGTGGGATCCGCTGACTACTGATCCTATTTGTGCATCCATCGTCATGTTTGAATCAAAGATAACTCCGAGGCTTTTGGCTTAAGTGCTGGGGGTGATGGGTTGTCCAAGGTGAGTGGTGTGGACACCGTGCCAGGGTTTTTGTTTTGGTTTGCGTGAAGGAAGAGGAGTTCTGTTTTGGATCCGTTGAGTTTAAGGGAGCTCTCCGTCATCCAATCATCGCTCAATGAGAGACAGTTTTCCAGTGCCTGGTATTGGTCTTTTTTGTTGGTGATGCGTAGGTAGAGTTGGATGTCATCCGTGTAGGAGTGATAAAGTCCTGGTCGCTGATGATTTTCAGCGGTGGGCAGAGATAGATGTTAAAGAGTTTCGTGTTTCCGAAGTGAAAACTCCTAGTTTCACTTCTTGAGATCGGTTCTCTAGAAAGGATGCAAACCAGGGTAAGTCTGAGTCTGCAACTCCAGCTACTTCTGTGAAACGAGTGAGCAGGGTTTTGTGGTCTACTGTGTCGGGGCGGGTGGGGCGAGCTGTGCCCCCATAGCAAGCTGCTTGCTGTGGGGGCACTCGGCAGGAAGGAGGGGGCAGGAGCACCAGCGAGGGGCCCGAGAAGAGGAGGATCTGGGCTGCTCTGTGCAAAACCCCTGCTCAGAGCAGGTAGGTATAACATGTTTGTTATTTTTAAACAAAAAAAAAACAAGCCTTTAATATTACTTTAATTGCTGCCTGTGTCCACATTGGGGATGCTTACCCTAATTTCCTGCCCCGGTGACTGCTTTCACCAGAACATGACAAGAGTCTCTCCAATCGGTCACATACTGCAATTCACAGAACGCAGAGGTTTAAAGTGTGTGTGTGTATGTCTCCACACACAGCAGCAGCATTCATGATAGACTGAAGAGGGGATAGCCTATAGAGTAACAGGCCAATGAGAAGGGAGTTGCAATAGTCAAGGCGAAAGATAACAAGGGAGTGAATGAGAAGCTTGGTGGTTTCATTTGTTAAAAAAGGGGTGCATTTTAAAGATGTTATGGAGGTGAATTCTACAAACTTTTGACAACGATTGGACTTGAGGCTGAAAGTCAGAGTCTAGGATTACACCTACTACCCTGGCCTGAGGGGAGGGACTGATGGTTGCATTGTTGATTTTGATGGAAAAGTCAGTGAGGGGGGGCACAAGCGGGGGGGGGGAATATTATTAGCTGAGAGATTTTGTTTAAGGAAGTGGTGCGACATCCATGCTGATATGTCAGTTAGTAATGCGAGAGGAGACTGAAGGAGTGAGGTGAGGAGCAGACAGATAGATTTGGGTGTCATTGGCGTATAAGTGGTATTGGAAGCCGTGGGTAGTTATCAAGTGACCAAGGGAGGGGCTGTACATAGAGGAGAGAAGGGGTCCAAGAACAGAACCTTGGGGGACACAGAAAGGGGCAATGGAGAGGAGGAGACAGAGTTGTAGGTAACACTGAAGGAGCGCTGGGATAGATAGGCAGAAAACCAGGATAGAGCAGAATCTTGGAGGCCAAGGGAATGGAGTTTATTGAGAAGTAGCAGGTGGTCAACAGTATCAAAGGCCACAGAGAGGTCAAGTAGTAGGAGTATGGAGTACTGGCGGTTGGTTTTAGCAGTTAGTAAATCGTTAGTGAGTTTTAGTAAGGCAGCTTTCGTGGAGTGCTGCGAGCGAAAGCCAGACTGTAAGGGGTCAAGAAGGTTATTTTCACTGAGGTAGGAGCTAAGACGGTTGTAGACTATCCATGGGAGAGTTCCAAGGTCAAAGCCACTGCTGACCAAATAGAACACAAAGGCTCCTCTCACATTTACCAAAAAACATCTTGATTATCCCCAAGACTTTTAGGCAAATATTCTGTGGGCTGACACAAAAATTTTACTTTTTGGAAGGTCTGCGTCCCATTACATCTGGCATAAAACTCATACAGCATTTCATAACAAGTACATCATACCAACATTCAGACATGGTGGTGGTAGCCAGAGTGAAAATGGCACCTATGGCAAGAACTGAAACTGCGCCCCTGTCAAAACATTTGAAACCTATCTTTTAGATAACCTTAATAAAAAAAACAGCTAACAAAACTACAAGTCAAACTTTTTTATCTTCCAATTAACAAATTATGGATTGGCACTACATAAAATTTACAACTGCACCTTCCTTGCTTTCACTGATGCAAACTGGTCTATGATGTGCTCAAAGTCAGTTTTTTCTGTTTCTTCTCTTTCTACACTCAGCGGAGCAAGATCACAGAGTCTGTCTTGACCCATGGAGGCTCTCAAATACGAAAGTATTAGTTTTAACTTGCTAAATTATCTCTCACAGCTGGCGATGGAAACTGCAATAGTTAGCATTATCTGAATAGCAATGCGAAGATTGGTGAAGACACTCTCATCTCCATATTGAACAATAAATTCAAGAAGCTCTTTAGGTCTTGATATTTTCATGTTGGCCCGACTTAATAGCAACATTCTTCATATAGCTGCTGTGCATCAACATCAGAGCTGTAGAATTCACCCAAATGTTCACACTTCTTTTTTAGGTCATTATTGTAGGCGCCGTAACACAGTCCCTCGACATCGAGAAGGAACCCAAACTTGGCGTCAGTGTCATGCAAACGGGTGAACCTTTCATCCATTTCTCTGTGAAGACGGTCGAGTGTTCCCTTCATGACTCTTTCCATCTCCTCCTTGGCTGATAACCCAGCATCTCTTGAGTTCTCACCAGGCATTTGTTTCCTTCGTCTCTGACGTCTTTCAACTTCAATATTCCAGTCTTGACAGAGACTGAATCCTTCTTTGAGTGACTCACTGACTAACACTTCTCTGTCATCATCAAAATGATCTCGGAGGGCTTTCAAATCCAGGGCAGCATCGTGGAAGTTCATGCTAGGATCCTGCAGCCTCTTTTAAATACGGTCAATGCGAATGAGCACTTTGTTCCAAAATCCTAGCAAAGTCAGAAAATCGTAACTCAACATGCGGTTATACAGCTGTCTTGCATCACTTCTTGTTTCACTGGTCTCGTTTTCATTGTCTGTCATGTCCTGGAGAACTTGAACTATCTGCTCAAAGTAGTTGTTGATGGGCTTCACTGCTTCTGACCTTGCACTCCACCTTGTTTCAGACTCTGACTTAAGAACCATAGGCACAGCGTTTTTGAGTTTTTCCCAGCGCTGTGTTGAACGAGAGAAGAACACATAGAGAGCTTCGATGGTGTCAATAAACGTGACCGTCACTGTATCCTGCTTGGCTGCATGTACACCCACCAAGTTGAGAGAGTGATTGTTGCAATTCACAAACACTGCCAGGTTGTTTTTTTCACTTATTCTTTGATGAACACCACTTTTGTGTCCAGCCATCATGGTAGCGTTGTCATAGCACTGTGACCGACAATCTTGTAGCTCCATTCAGTCCTTCTCTAGCTGTTTCAAGATGTCTTCAACCAAGCTCTCAGCATCCTTCTGGCTTATCTTTATAAATCCAAGGAAGGACTCTCTAACACGGACCGTTTTCCTCTCAAAATCAACTTCCATGTACCTCACTACTTCTGACATCTGCTCACGGTGTGCCTGATCAGGAGTTGAGTCAAACATGAGACCATAGTACTTGGCCTTACGAATGCTTCTCAGTAAATTCTGGCGAACAGTAGATGCCATCATGTGAATTAATTCATTATGAACACCTGGTGAAAGATAAGACGTGGATCCAGGATGACTTTCCACATGACTGAGGTGTTCTTTCATGACAGGGTCAAAGATGGTCAGTAGTTTTAGTAGGCCAAGGAAATTTCCCACATTGGAGTCATCATCCAGCTGAAGTGACTCCCTATGTCCTCGCAAAGCCAGGTTCTGAGTCGCAAGGAATTTTATGCAATGAAGGATTCTCCACAAGATATCACGCTACTTCTGCTTTTCCTTCTCAATCTGTGACTGAAGTTCCACATCAATAACTCCTCTGTGTTCAGCTAAATTTCTTTCCATTTCTTTCCACTGTGTAAAGCACTCCCGATGGTTCTTAGCATTTTCATGAACACTAATCCTTTCAGGTGCTTTCCATTGGAGGAATCCACTTTCCTGCTCCAATGAGGATTGATGGTCTGACCGGGAATAGAGAAGACAACAGATACAACATGCAGACTTTTTAAAAGGGGAATAGACCAGCCAAGAGCGAGACACTTCCTCACCACGACCATTTCCCAATTTCCTCTTGAACCAAGTTTTGTTCATTGAGCGGTTATTTGTTGGTAGGAAAGGCCCCTCACTGTTCTGGAAATACTTTGAACCCAGCTTTATTATTTTCGTTCTCAATGCGTCAGGCAGAATTGCTTTTCCAGATTTCTTGTCGAACTTCAGAAGTCCAATGTCATGCTGTTCAATAACTTCTGGTAAGACAGTTTGAGGCTCTTCAACACCATCCAATTCACCAGGTTCAGCATCGTCGGGTTCAATCTCATCAATAAACACAGCATCACCATCGTCTTTCCCTCCTGTCATGTTCAAGTTCTCTCTGCCCTCCTCACTTCTAATCTCTTCATACTCAGATTTATCTGACTTGACTTCCTCCTCGGCTTGTGATGCATTTGTACTTGTTCCACCTTCAGATTCTAATAAACTTGTAGCAGGTGCAGGGGACTCCATGGAAGGTGTCAAACAACTTGTTCCAGGCTTTTCAAAGAAGGTCATGAAGAACTTGCTTGACTTCTTGGCTTCCCCCGCCTCCAACTTTCGTCTCTTCCGTCCTTCAGCTCCACTTTCCTTCTTCATCAAGAAAGGTTTCATGGTCTTGCCATACACCTGAAGATTGATAGAAGTGGGCTGTCAGGCCTGGTGTTCCCTTCATGACTCTTTCCATCTCCTCCTTGGCTGATAACCCAGCATCTCTTGAGTTCTCACCAGGCATTTGTTTCCTTCGTCTCTGACGTCTTTCAACTTCAATATTCCAGTCTTGACAGAGACTGAATCCTTCTTTGAGTGACTCACTGACTAACACTTCTCTGTCATCATCAAAATGATCTCGGAGGGCTTTCAAATCCAGGGCAGCATCGTGGAAGTTCATGCTAGGATCCTGCAGCCTCTTTTAAATACGGTCAATGCGAATGAGCACTTTGTTCCAAAATCCTAGCAAAGTCAGAAAATCGTAACTCAACATGCGGTTATACAGCTGTCTTGCATCACTTCTTGTTTCACTGGTCTCGTTTTCATTGTCTGTCATGTCCTGGAGAACTTGAACTATCTGCTCAAAGTAGTTGTTGATGGGCTTCACTGCTTCTGACCTTGCACTCCACCTTGTTTCAGACTCTGACTTAAGAACCATAGGCACAGCGTTTTTGAGTTTTTCCCAGCGCTGTGTTGAACGAGAGAAGAACACATAGAGAGCTTCGATGGTGTCAATAAACGTGACCGTCACTGTATCCTGCTTGGCTGCATGTACACCCACCAAGTTGAGAGAGTGATTGTTGCAATTCACAAACACTGCCAGGTTGTTTTTTTCACTTATTCTTTGATGAACACCACTTTTGTGTCCAGCCATCATGGTAGCGTTGTCATAGCACTGTGACCGACAATCTTGTAGCTCCATTCAGTCCTTCTCTAGCTGTTTCAAGATGTCTTCAACCAAGCTCTCAGCATCCTTCTGGCTTATCTTTATAAATCCAAGGAAGGACTCTCTAACACGGACCGTTTTCCTCTCAAAATCAACTTCCATGTACCTCACTACTTCTGACATCTGCTCACGGTGTGCCTGATCAGGAGTTGAGTCAAACATGAGACCATAGTACTTGGCCTTACGAATGCTTCTCAGTAAATTCTGGCGAACAGTAGATGCCATCATGTGAATTAATTCATTATGAACACCTGGTGAAAGATAAGACGTGGATCCAGGATGACTTTCCACATGACTGAGGTGTTCTTTCATGACAGGGTCAAAGATGGTCAGTAGTTTTAGTAGGCCAAGGAAATTTCCCACATTGGAGTCATCATCCAGCTGAAGTGACTCCCTATGTCCTCGCAAAGCCAGGTTCTGAGTCGCAAGGAATTTTATGCAATGAAGGATTCTCCACAAGATATCACGCTACTTCTGCTTTTCCTTCTCAATCTGTGACTGAAGTTCCACATCAATAACTCCTCTGTGTTCAGCTAAATTTCTTTCCATTTCTTTCCACTGTGTAAAGCACTCCCGATGGTTCTTAGCATTTTCATGAACACTAATCCTTTCAGGTGCTTTCCATTGGAGGAATCCACTTTCCTGCTCCAATGAGGATTGATGGTCTGACCGGGAATAGAGAAGACAACAGATACAACATGCAGACTTTTTAAAAGGGGAATAGACCAGCCAAGAGCGAGACACTTCCTCACCACGACCATTTCCCAATTTCCTCTTGAACCAAGTTTTGTTCATTGAGCGGTTATTTGTTGGTAGGAAAGGCCCCTCACTGTTCTGGAAATACTTTGAACCCAGCTTTATTATTTTCGTTCTCAATGCGTCAGGCAGAATTGCTTTTCCAGATTTCTTGTCGAACTTCAGAAGTCCAATGTCATGCTGTTGAATAACTTCTGGTAAGACAGTTTGAGGCTCTTCAACACCATCCAATTCACCAGGTTCAGCATCGTCGGGTTCAATCTCATCAATAAACACAGCATCACCATCGTCTTTCCCTCCTGTCATGTTCAAGTTCTCTCTGCCCTCCTCACTTCTAATCTCTTCATACTCAGATTTATCTGACTTGACTTCCTCCTCGGCTTGTGATGCATTTGTACTTGTTCCACCTTCAGATTCTAATAAACTTGTAGCAGGTGCAGGGGACTCCATGGAAGGTGTCAAACAACTTGTTCCAGGCTTTTCAAAGAAGGTCATGAAGAACTTGCTTGACTTCTTGGCTTCCCCCGCCTCCAACTTTCGTCTCTTCCGTCCTTCAGCTCCACTTTCCTTCTTCATCAAGAAAGGTTTCATGGTCTTGCCATACACCTGAAGATTGATAGAAGTGGGCTGTCAGGCCTGGTGCTCTCCAATTTTGTCGCTGGGCTCTCCAATTTTTTCTTTAGTCATTTTAAAGAAGAATACACATATACATACACAAATTCTATATATATATATATATATATATATATATATATATATATATATATATATATAAAATATATATATATATAAATATATATATATATATATAAAATATATATATATATAAATATAAATATATATATATATATATATATATATATATATATATATATATATATACACACACACACATATAATTAATATACTCAAAGACATACACTTTCACTGACAATGACCCATACACTCAAATACACATGCTGACTGGCACACACACAATGGCCCGCAGGCACACACTGATACAAAAATCACTGATGATGCCAACCCACTGGCACACTCACGCTCATTAAAATACATTGGTGCACACAGTAACTCATACAAAAACAATGACACACACTAACACACAATCGAGGGACACTGGAGACAGACAGAGAGGGACGCAGTGCGACAAGGACAGAGGATTTTTGACACCCCAGTTGAAACCTCATTTTGTCTCACCCCCCCCTCCCCGGCTCCACCCCTGACTCCGCCCATAAATGCGGCCACACCAGCACCCAAAAATGCACTTACATCAGCACCCATAAATACAGTAACATCAGCACCCATAAATGCAGTAACATCAGCACCCATTAATACAGTAACATCAGCACCCATAAATGCAGTAACATCAGCACCCATAAATGCAGTAACATCAGCACCCATAAATGCAGTAACATCAGCACCCATTAATACAGTAACATCAGCACCCATTAATACAGTAACATCAGCACCCATAAATGCAGTAACATCAGCACCCATTAATACAGTAACATCAGCACCCATAAATGCAGTAACATCAGCATCCATAAATGCAGTAACATCAGCACCCATTAATACAGTAACATCAGCACCCATTAATACAGTAACATCAGCACCCATTAATACAGTAACATCAGCACCCATAAATGCAGTAACATCAGCACCCATTAATACAGTAACATCAGCACCCACAAATGCAGTAACATCAGCACCCATAAATGCAGTAACATCAACACCCATAAATGCAGTAACATCAGCACCCATAAATACAGTAACATCAGTACCCATAAATGCAGTAACATCAGCACCCATAAATGCGGCCTCACCAGCACCCAAACATGCACCCATAAATGCGGCCTCACCAGCACCCATAAATGCTGTAACATCAGCACCCATAAATACAGTAACATCAGCACTCATAAATGCGGCCTAACCAGCACCCAAAAATACAGTAACATCAGCACCCATAAATGCGGCCTAACCAGCATCCAAAAATACAGTAACATCAGCACCCATAAATGCGGCCTAACCAGCACCCAAAAATACAGTAACATCAGCACCCATAAATGCCGCCTAACCAGCACCCAAAAATATAGTAACATCAGCACCCAAAAAAGCGGCCTAACCAACCCACAAAAATACAGTAACATCAGCACCCATAAATGCGGCCTAACCAGCACCCAAAAATACAGTAACATCAGCACCCATAAATGCGGCCTAACCAGCACCCAAAAATACAGTAACATCAGCACCCATAAATGCGGCCTAACCAGCACCCAAAAATACAGTAACATCAGCACCCATAAATGCTGCCTAACCAACACCCAAAAATACAGTAACATCAGCACCCATAAATGCTGCCTAACCAGCACCCAAAAATACAGTAACATCAGCACCCATAAATGCCGCCTAACCAGCACCCAAAAATACAGTAACATCACCGCTCCTCCACTGCTCCTGCCCATTGAAAACAATGGGGCAGCGCTGCCATACCGCCGGCAAAGCGCTGCTGCAGCGGCATTTTGCGGGTGGATTTACCCCCTTTTCGGCCGCTAGCGGGGGGTTAAAACCGCCCCGCTTGTGGCCGAATAGCGCTGCTAAAACACCCGGGGCGGCTCACGCTGACACCCGGGGCGGCTCAGTGTGAAAGGGGTCTAAGTCATCATCATGTGCGATTGTGTGTGTGTGCCAGGCCCAAGCAGAAGCAAGTAGCCAATCAAATATAGTGCTCAATATGGATGGATTAAATAAATATGCTTAGCCATAGCTATCATAAATAAAGTGTAATAAAGTGATTTGTGCAACAGCAGGTACTACTAACACAAATCACTTTTTTACACTTTATGATATCTATGGCTAAGCATATTTATTTAATCCAAATTGTTTGAGCACTAGATTGCTTGCTTTGCAGTTGGTGCTGGTTACTGGTACACTGTACACATGCACATGAATGATGATCAATATCGTGGTGAAGCGTGGTGAAGTCAAGCTCAACTGCACTTGGGTTATGCAGCAGGACAATGATCCGAAACACAACAGCAAGTCCACCTCCAAATGGTTCAAACAAAGCAAAATTTAGGTTTTGGAGTGGCCTAGTCAAAGCCCGGACTTAAACCCAACTGAGATGCTGTATCATGACCTAACACAGGCCATCCATGCTGGAAAACCCTCCAATGTGGGTGAATTAAAACAATTCTGCAAAGAAGAGTGTGCCAAAATTGCTCCACAGCAATGTGAAAGACTCATTGCCAGTTATCGAAAATGCCTGATTGCAGTTGTTGCCGCCAAGGGTGGCACAACCAGTTATTAGGTTTAGGGGGCAATTATTTTTTTTACATAAAGCCAGGCAGCTTTGGACAGCTTTTTTGCCTTAATAAATTAAACCATCATTTAAAAACTGCATTTAGTATTTACTTGGGTTATCTTTGTGTATTAATAAAATTTGTTTGATGATCTCAGTCATTTAATGCTGTGTACACACGATCAGATTTGCCGACAACAAAATCCACGTTTTTTTTTCCAACGGATGTTGGGTCAAACTTATCTTACATACACACGGTCACACAAATCTTGTTGAACGTCAAGAACGCGGTGATGTAAAACACGTACGACGAGCCGAGAAGAATGAAGTTCAATAGCCAGTGCGGCTCTTCTGCTTGATTCCGAGCATGGGTTGAACTTTGTGCGTCGGAATTGTGTACACACGATTGGAATTTACGATATTTTGTTAGAAAATTTGAGATCCAGATCTCAAATTTTGTTTGTCGGAAATTCCGACAAAAAATGTCCGATGGAGCCTCCACACGGTCGGAATTTCCGACAACAAGCTCCCAGTGAACATTTGTTGTCGGAAAATCCAATCATGTGTACGCGGCATAAGTGTGACAAATATGCAAACAAATAAAAAATCAGAAAGGGGGCAAATACTTTTTCACACAACTGTATTATCAATCAACTGTGTTTACTCTTTTTAAATCACAAAGGCAATAGAAACTACCCAAATGACCCTGATCAAAAGTTTACATACCCCATTTCTTAATACTGTGTATTGCCCCTTTAACATCAATGGCAGCTTGAAGTCTTTTGTGGTATTTGTGGATGAGGCTCTTTATCTTCTCAGATGATAAAGCTGCCCATTCCTCTTGGCAAAAAGCCTCCAGTCCCTGTAAATTCTTGGGCTGTCTTGCATGAACTGCACTTTTGAGATCTCCCCAGAGTGGCTCAATGATATTGAGATCAGGAGACTGAGATGGCCTTTTCAGAACCTTCACTTTTTTCTGCTGTAGCCAATGACAGGTCGACTTGGCCTTGTGTTTTGGATCATTGTTATGTTGGAATGCCCAAGTACGTCCCATGCGTAGCTTCCTGGCTGATATAACAGTTTAAACTTGCTGTCCCCTCAAAAAAACTCACACAGCCATTAATGTCTTAACCGCTGGCGACAAAAGTGAAAATGTCCACATTGGGCCCAAAGTGTCAATATTTTGTGTGGCCACCATTATTTTCCAGCACTGCCTTAACCCTCTTGGGCATGGAGTTCATCAGAGCTTCACAGGCTGGAGACATGCTTGGCCAGTCCATCACCTTTACCCTCAGCTTCTTTAGCAAGGCAATGGTTGTCTTGGAGGTGTGTTTGGGGTCCTTATGTTGGAATACTGCCCTGCAGCCCAGTCTCTGAAGGAAGGGGATCATGCTTCAGTATGTCACAGTACATGTTGGCATTCATGGTTCCCTCAATGAACTGTAGCTCCCCAGTGCTGGCAGCACTCATGCAGCCCCAGACCATGACACTCCCACCACCATGATTGACTGTAGGCAAGACACACTTGTCTTTGTACTCCTCACCTAGTTGCCGCCACACACGCTTGACACTATCTGAACCAAATAACTTTATCTTGGTCTCTTTAGATCAAAAGACATGGTTCCAGTAATCCATGTCCTTAGTCTGCTTGTCTTTAGCAAACTGTTTGCAGGCTTTCTTGTGCATCATCTTTAGAAGAGGCTTCCTTCTGGGACGACAGCCATGAAGACCAATTTGATGCAGTGTGCGGCGTATGGTCTGAGCACTGACAGGCTGACCCCCCCACCCCTTCAACCTCTGCAGCAATGCTGGCAGCACTCATATGTCTATTTACCAAAGACAACCTCTGGATATGATGCTGAGCACGTGCACTCAACCCCTTTAGTCAACCATGGCGAGGCCTGTTCTGAGTGGAACCTGTCCTGTTAAACCGCTGTATGGTTTTGGGCACCATGCTGCAGCTCAGTTTCAGGGTCTTGGCAATCTTCTTATAGCCTAGGCTATCTTTATGTAGAGCAACAATTCTTTTTTTCAGATCCTCAGAGAGTTCTTTGCCATGAGGTGCCATGTTGAACTTCCATCGACCAGTATGAGACCGATAACACCAAATTTAACACACCTGCTCCCCATTCACACCTGAGACCTTGTATCATCAACGAGTCACATGACATCGGGGAGGGGAAATGGCTAATTGGGCCCAATTTGGACATTTTCACTTAGGGGTGTACTCACTTTTGTTGCCAGTGGTTTAGACATTAATGACTGTGTGTTGAGTTATTTTGAGGGGACAGCAAATTTACACTGTTATAAAACCTGTACACTCAATACTTTACATTGTAGCAAAGTCTCATTTCTTGAATGCAAAGAGATTTATTGTTTCTAACATGAAAAGATATAATAAAATATTTACAAAAATGTGAGGGGTGTACTAACTTTTGTGAGATACTGTGTGTGTATATATATATATATTCCTGCTACTGTACAACATCACCATAAAAATAATACTATTTCCACCTGGGTTTGGAGTGGAGATCAGACATACTTATACAGGGCTCCTGCCCAGGTTAATCAATAGGAATTCACAATACTGTGGAACAAAACTAAATTTGCAAAATTACAACAGTTCGCATTTTGCAACTCATATACAGCAGTTTTTGTATTTTTAACTATTATTTTTTAGTTTACTCACTTTTACGAATAATCACCAAGTAATAGAAAATCAAACACATTTATATGCCTGTTTTGATTCTTAGAGTAGATGTTAGGACCTGAGATAAAATTAAGATTCCTAACTGTTATAGCTTTACATTTTAAAATTCTAATAAAGGTCAGTAATGCAGTTCTCACAATAACGATCTAATAATAAATACTGCCAAGGTAGTAAATATTTTTGCAAGAAGATAATATCACATACAAAATATACCTGACTGAATCGATCACTTTAGAGTTCAGCCTTTGAGAAAAGTAATTCTGTAAACCTCAGAAATTGCTAACACGAACAGAGTTCACACTACTCAGCTATCCACAGTTCAAATGTTCACCTGATAGCAATCTGCACTGTCATTCTCACTGTATACTTCTGTAATGTTCTACCTGCATGTGTAAGGACACAATTCTGGGCCACAGTGCCAAGTACTGTGTCAGGCATCATGATGGCACCAACATCCCATTTTTAGTGCACAGAAAATATGTGAAGAGACCTTCCAGTCTAGCCTGTAGCTGGCTCTGTACCGACTATGGTGCACATTTTATGGTAACTGGAACTACCATGGGAAGGCATACTACAGGAGACAACATATTTTAACTCATGTACTGTTTTGAGTGAATTTTGTAACAAGTTACACTTGCTGAGCTCTAGGCAACAACTAACATACAAAATACTACAAATAAGGAAGCAATTTGAGTGTCAAAGGATTTTTTATTCTGTTTATCCATTTCTGAGATTTAAACAACCCCAAGACACTGCACAGTCAGGTGGATAACACCTAGGCCCCTTTCACACAGGCCAGACCCTGCTTAACTCTGTTTTTCTGAGCTGAGCAGCCGGGTGGCAGGGGTTCACAAAGCGGACACAGCCCGTTATGCTCTGTGGGCAGCCTGATGTAAATGGACTGGCTGTCCATTTACACCCGACTGCCATCCGATCCAGCCAGATGGATCCCCATCCAATTGTTTTTGCTAGTTTGGGCACAAGTCCCTTTACATCTGACTAGCCATAGAGAAGAATGGAGGGTCCAATTGGATCTGCCTGAACAACAGACAAGTGGACCCGATAGGACCTCTATAGAGATATTGTGGTGTTTGCTCCCCTCCCTGCTGACTAGACAGTGAAAGAGCAGCAGACTGATGAGGTCATTCCTTTGGTCTCCTTGCTGTCTCCTTATATCAGCACACCTAATTGGCTCTCAGACCTGTACATCCCTCTTCCACTCTAAGCGGGTAGTAGGATTAATGGTGGATATTTCCCTTTTTTTTTTTGATCAGCTGTGGGCAGGAAGCCTGTACCAATCAATGACAAGCTGTCACTCTCCAAGGCTGTTCACATGTAACAGCACATGGATCGACTACCCAAAATTAGAGACGGTTATGTGCCCCTGGATACGAACAGTCTTCATTCAGCTGCACATATCCATCCTCAAAAGCAGGTAATTGCTTCAAGTGAAATTACATACAGTATGAACAGCCACAGACAGCTGTGGACAGTGTCAGACTGTCATTGTTTTGTACAGGCTTCCTGATTGTAAACACCTGGCTGTACTTGTCATAGAAATACACTGATCTGGGCAGTGTTCAGCTCCAATGTCTAATCAACACAATGCATGAGGCCTTAAAGCGGACCTTCAGTCATTTTTTCAAATTTTCATCTATTAATTCTTCTGACCTTGTTGTTTTAACTTTGGATAGTTAAACAAAAAAAAATTCTGGCAGTAAATATACAGCCCACTTCCTGTTTCTTGTCTGGTAAAAAGCCTAGGCTTATGACATCCTGCACAGCTCCCTCTCTCACTCTCGTGAGAGTTTGCCAGGAAGGGAGGGGGTGAGTCATAAAAGGGCCAATGAGAGCTGCAGGGCTGCAGAGCTGGAGGTGTGCCTGTGTGTCTGTGTAAATCCAGGAAGTGAACAGGCAGCAGCTTCAGCTGCCCACAGTTAAAATGGCTGCAGCCAAACTTAGTGGAGGGAGATTTCTGCAGCATATTTGGCAAGTACAGAATCACACTATGTATAAAAAAATATGTAAAGTGGTTGGAGGGAAGCTTCAGAATGGCAAAGATGTTTTTATTACAAATTATGTGAGCAGACTGCAGTTACTCTTTAAGACTATGAACTAGTTTAATAATAAAAAAAAAATATTAGGCCAGCAAAGCCAATGAAAGGCATTTAGTGGTGCTTGTACATACTTTCTTCATTGTACTAACAATCTCAAGAAAACACATAGCCTGACAACTCTATTTGAAAATGGCAGTCTCAAACTCTAAGGTCTGAACTCTGGCCTCATCATGCCCCCTGCATCCTAGAGTACAATGTGCCAAGCTGAGGTTCAGGGAAGCTTGGGACCCATATAACAAAAGAATAAGTAAAGACAGGTATCTCTCGGAACAAAAATAAATGAACTGACATCACTTTGAAGGTGTAGGGGCTAAGGTTGACGTCCTTATTTTTGCTTGACTTGACTTTTACTAAAGCAGTGGTGTCCAACTTATAGATGAACTCCAGGCTTACCTTTACCCCTGCACATTTGTACAGTCCTCTCTTGTACAGAAATTGCATACTCTAATTTCACTGCACACTGTAGCTTTTTACAATGTGCATTAGACCCTGCAGCAAGTCAGATACAGTCAGTGTTACTTCTTGGCTGCAGGATATCCAGCAACCTGGCACACCAATTTCATTCATTGAATTTCAGTTATTTTAATCATTGAGGCTCAGCAAGTGGATGTTACCTAGGGCAGGCTTAGGCTCTGAGGAAAGGGGTTCTCCCCTGAAACGCGTCAGCCATCGTTCGATCCACTTGTCGTCAGGTCCTGGCTTGTCGGTGTTCAGAACTGCAAATCTGCTATATTGTCCATGCCTGTTACCTATGCTCGTTTGTGAGTATACACTTTGCTGTTTATGCATTAATAAAGCTTTACCAGTGGTAATGCACTAGGTCGGTGCGACTTCCTTTTTTCTTCTTTTTTCTTTAGCTTATGAATACCCATTATTCTGAGGAGGGTTGCAAGACGGCAGGTACTACTGTATGAAGTTGGTCACACCACGTACTGAGGATCTAGACACCTGAGCGCAGGAGAGATTTCTATTGTGGTTCTGCATTCAAAAGCAGCCTGCCTAGTATTGCCCACTCCTCCAAACTGACATCCACCCATCAAGGCACTTTGATATTTGCATGACTTCTCCCAAAAGCCATCCCACTGCTTGCATCAGGGCTGATGGCTCCTGAGAGGGGTACTGAGGTAAGGTGCTGTTTGTGTGATGTTTTCTATGTACAGAACCCTGCGGACCCCTTCCACAAGCCTTCATCTGCATGCATTGCATAGAGAACTACAGCACCCCTGTGATAGCGTTACTGGTTCTAAAAAAAAAAAAAGGTATGTAATGAAAATAAAAAGATTGTATTTAGTAAGTTTATTAGTATGTTGATTAGGTGAAAAAGAGGAAATTATAATTAATTATAACAGGTTTATGTTAGTATGCCACTTAAAACACAAATTCTAGGGTTTCTGGGGTACGTACCTCTTGACTGGTCACAATTACTGGAGTACAGCCTTTTCTTACTAGAAAATACAGCAGTGAAGGCTTCTGAAGACAATGTCCTTGATTTCCAGAGTTGTAGTCTGAATACACGGTTTACAAGCATCCCAAAACTGGAGCGCTGAATGAAAAGGAAATTCACTACATTATTAGTTGGCTTATAAAGCTCATATAAGTACAGCAACATTTTGGAAGCGCAAATCTTGGTGAGATTTCAGAAGAACTGAAAACCAAAACCACTTAAAAGCCACAATTCAGTAGAGTGTTATACACAGTACATTAGCAAATATCATTAAAGGTGAACTAACACTTTAAGTTAGCAGAAAAAGGCTATCCTACTTTAATTTGTCTGCAAAGACAACATTTTCAAAACTACACAGTCTGCAATGGCTGCATACTCATTATTCTGACATACTACTTTAAATGTAAGAAGCACTTAGGTAGGAACAAATTATTGTAAAAAGGTGAGAGCATGGGCATGGCCTGGCAAGCAGTGTGTGTGTCTATCAATGCACCCAGATCCGCAAAGGGCATAGACGGGTGTTTCTTTAGCCTACCCAGCTAAAGGAGGGCATAGGGTTGGGGACTTGCCGTAGAAGATAGAAAGGGACAATTTTAAAAAAACAAAACGGACAATCTAAGGTAAGTATCACCCCCAGCCTTTTGAGGGTTTAAAAGCATAACTGTGGAGAAGGATTAGAACAGCTGTCAGGATTTCATTGCTTTTTGTGCTCCCATTAGAGATTCGGCTTTTTTATTTGTCTTGTTTACCGTTATTACCAAGAGTGAAAGTGAAACAAAATCCCAAATTTTCGATTGTCACCAGGACAGGAATAGGGGTGAAATCATCCACTGAGGATACCATTTCTGGTGACGACCAAGGATCCCCTCACTTACCCTTACTTTCTGTTATGGTTATAGAATAGCTGCAGGGCCTTGTGGTGATGTCACCCATAGCCTTACTATGGAGCATCCATTGCTCACAGCTGTCCCTCCTCTACACTGAAGCTGGCGCTGGGAGACGATCATGTGACTGGACCTGAGCACCCTCAGAATAGGTAAGTGTAGACATCTTTCCTCTACAGGGTAGTTAGAATAGGGCTTAGAACAGGGGTGGGAGAAGATTTATGTATAGTTAGTATATGACTGGACTTCCACTTTAAGATCATCCAAGTTACTAGCCTTGAACTATTAACTAGTGTTAATATTTGACCCACCCACATCTTTCAGCATTTATAGGATATGTAAACACAAAGAATATGCAAATGACAATGGTATTTGTGATGTTAAACAAACACCAACTTTGCACATGCTGTAGATTTTCTTACATTTCATTGATGTTCACCAAGTTGCATGTCAACTCCAAGGGAAATGTCAACACTACAAAGGAAAGTACAAGTGTCTGACCAATTTAAAGCTGAACTCCGGAATAAGCAAATATTGTCTTAATACAAGAGGAATGTGTATTCTCACTTGAATCTTGCTGTACTTTGTATATTTCTTCCAGATTTGTGCAGTAATCCAGCATAAAACATTCTCCGTGTAGTAAGTTCCTATAATAAAGGCGTGCGGTGTACGCAAAGTGGATTTACAGGGGTTGGACAACAACGTGAAAACATTATATGATTTGAATATGTGAAAGTGACAACATATTTCACAATGAAAGTGTTAGTGATGTAGCATTCTTTTGCTTCCACTGTGTGATGAGACAATAGCTAACAGGTGGGAAACCTCACTTTTGTCATTCACTGCATGTGCTGCTAGTAAGACCCCTTTCACACTGAGGCGTTTTCAGACATTTTAGCGCTAGAAATAGCGCCTGTAAAGCCCCTCAAAACCGCATGCCATTAATTTCAGTGTGACTTTTCACACTAGGGCGGTGCGCTTGTGGGACATTGAGAAAAGTCCTGCAAGCAGCATCTTCAGCGCCCTACCCATTGAAATGAATGGCCAGCTAAAGCGCCACTAAAACGAGCGGCACTTTAGCGTTGATGCGGCTGCGGCCCCAGTGTGAAAGGGGTCCAATATGGAGTCATGTCAGGGCTTCAAAGAGGGCAAATTGTTAGTGCCCACTTAGCAGGTGCCTCTGTGACTGAAGTTTCCAATTTGTTTGCGGTGTCGTGAGGTACAGTATCAAAGGTTATGCCGGCATTTACAGTTTCTGGGAAAACGTTTTCTGATATTCATGAGCACGGTCGACATGCTCAACTGACCAAAAGAGACAAAAGGACATGGCGCAGGATTGTGACCTGGAATTTTGCCTGAAGAGTGGCATCCGATTCCATATTTGTCAATTCTCAGGAGAATTCTGGCCATCTTGGATGCCAAAGGCAGTCCAACACCATGTTAGGTAACGATTTTTTTCTTTTACCATACTTGTTTAATTTTGTCCAACCCTATATATCTTTGGTGGTTAATGAGAGTATATTTCAATGAAAGTTTCTGTGCCCGGAGTTCAGCTTTAAAATCAGGGAGAAATAAAGCAGTGTCTTGGTGGTTCTTGTTATAAAATAACAATGAAATCATATACTCCTGCACACTTGATATTGCAGATTGGTCTGGTATTTGGGCTGCCACGAAATGTTCTAGAAATAGAAACAAATTATAAGGTCCTTGCCCGTTGGTACCTAGTTCCGGCTAGGATTGCGAAATAAGTTCCCTCTTATTCAGTGGCATGCTTTTGTGGCTGTTCAGACCCAGGCACACACTTCCATGTGTGGTGGGACTGCCCTGTAGCCCAAAACTTCTGGAAAGCCATCTTTGCAATGGCTTCAAAAGCTCTCAAGACCACCATCCAGCCATATTCAACAACGGCTCTCCTAAACCTAAAACCAGATGAGTTAACCCAAAATCAATTTAATTTACTCTTACAGCTTGTTACAGCTGCTAAACAAAGGATTGCTAAAGCATGGGAACCCCAATCCTTGGTTGTGGCCAAAGCTAAACATAGGAACAATAAGGCTCCTATTCATGCTAAGATGGAAGCCATCGAAAATTATAAGATTCACTAATTTGAGAAAGTTTGGAGGCCTTGGGTTAAGCAATGCTTAACCCTGGACTTCTATGACACTGTATTAATGCCTTGGTAAGTCTTCATGTTTTTATTTGCCCCTCACTATCTCGAGAATTAGAACTGCGCTACCCCCCCCCCCCCCCCCCCCATTAGTTTTCTCCCTCTTTCATTTGTTCCCTTGCTTTCTCTCTCCTAATTTTCCAGGCAGGGTTATTCTTTGGGTTTTGTCGGTAAATGATCTATCCATTCTATACTCGCCTGCATCTCCTCTCCCTTTCTTTCTCCTTCTCTCTGTCATCTCTATCCTTCTTGGTTTCCATACCTATTGGCATCTTTGTTACTTACACAGATTTTTACCATGTTTGAGTGCAATCACCTATGTCAGCTTCTCCAGTGTATGTTTAAAGTACCAACTTTGCAGTACTAGCCAGCTGCTTTACATACCAGTACCCATCTTTGTTTCTTGCTTGTAACTCTTATATTGTTAAGACTGGTTGCCCAATTACCCTCTTGTATACACATACACATTGATGGTTTCTTTTTTTTTCCTGCCTGTTTCTATGTCTTATGTTAAAATCAATCAACTTGTTAGACGAGAAATCATATAATGTACTCTTGAAGGGAGGTGATATTCAATTTGTAAAGAAAAGATCGCTATACTTAATTATTCTGAAGCCGCTCTGGTCCAGTGTCCAGCAGCGCCTTCTGTGTGCAGGAGAAAGCCAACAATGGCTGGGACATGCCTGGGAAGTGACATCACCCATAGTGTTACTATGGGGCTTCTGTTGTTGGCTGCCTCTCCTACACACTGAAGCAGCTGCTGACAGCTCAGCCTGAGAATGGGCCAGAGTGGCTTCAGAATAGGTAAGTATAGCGACCTATTCTTTACAGGGCTACATAGATTAGGCTTGGAATGGGGGTGGCAGTTGGTTTAGAGTTAGCGAGGTTTTGCCTTTGTTTCCACTTTAATTACCTGTTACAAAAACATAACAAAATGTGAAAAGAAATCACCCAAAGTGAGGAAAAATCCCACCTCTGACAGCTGTCCCACAAACGGGTGTCCCCAATGGAAGATTTCCTCTAACCTGCTCTTCTAGTGACAACTGTAACATTTTAGGCTAACCTAATTTTCTATCCCGGTGACAGTGTTCTCCAGAATTGTGAGAGCAAATCTACCAAATGGGGACATTGGATCTCAATTCACAATTGCTTTAACATTCAGGATAATGATCTTTACTTTAGCCAAGTGACTGTAATTGTCAAACCTCATTGGTCTCAGCTGAAAATAACTGTCACTTTTTAAAATTTTGTCTCCTTATCCAGGTGTTAAACCTCTGTGAACAGTATATTGGCAGAAAAAATAAAGAAAAATGATGGTTCCACCTCTTTGTCACTCAATACAAAATTTGGAAAAAAAATGTGTTGGCTGGAGTTTTACTCAAAGATGTATGTAAACTCAAACAATAACTATCTTTGGGGCTAGGTACACACCTTGTGTGTTTCGGGGATATGCGCTTTCTTGACACACACAGAAAGAAGAAGATAGACGATGTGCAGCAGTTCCGATAAAGTGGTTGTAATCCCTTCCCCTAATGAAGGGATTAACCTCAGGTAATACACAGAGATGAACCAAATCATCCTACATAAGCTGTACCTGTTTATCTATAGCCGTTTTCCCCTGCATCCATTCAAAGTGCAGAATTTACAAGGGATCTGTCAGCTCTGAAAAGAAGGGGGCGGAGAGCTAAAATTACATCAGTAAGGAAAGGGCTGGAGGAAAGGGACACCCCAGGACACCCCCACCCCCAGCACACAGGAACAGAGCTGAGGCTGTCAATCTGCTGGAGCACCCTCCCATCACCATTCTCGGTGTTAGGAAAATTTGTCAAAAGTGACTAATGCTCATAGTAGAGGAACGAGGCAGCGGAGAGAAATTACACTGTGTTCTGGATTGACACAAGTACACACTATAGAAACATGTGTTTTGAGGGGCATGGCTGAGCGATGGAGGAGTGAGGACGTGTTCTCCCTCAGCTCTGTTCACATCGCAGCTTCTATCAGCTATCAGGATAATTCTAACTGAAATCGGCTCCAACCATGTCCCAACGACTGAGGGCATACTCCCAGCCACCGCCGACAGACGGGGCGAGGCATGGCCCGCTGGATACATACTTCCCAGAGACCCATAGGTCCGGGAAGAGAGTACCCAAGATGGCGCCGGAGAAGAAGGCCGATCGGCAGTACGTGGCTCCGGTCCCTGAGCAGGCAGCATCCCAGATCCCATCATCACAGTCAGTGAGTGACTCAACTCCCCCTACATCCCCAGGCTCAGTGTCCTCCCTGGAACATGGCCCTGACCCTGCAGACTTGCTGGGGGATGGCGACCTTAAGCGCCATATATGGTCTCTCCCCACTAGAGAAGACCTGGAGCGCTTCTCGGCCAGGATAGAAAAGGCTTTTACACAGGACATTGCCCAACTGAAAGCAGCTACCACACATCTGGGGGCAGGATGGAGACCCTGGAGCAGCGTCTGGATGACACTCTCCCCCCGCATAACTATGCTGCAAGACAGATGTACTGCACAAGACCACAAAATGGAGGCCCTGATTTCCCAGCTAGATGATTTTGAAAATCGCAGCAGACGCGCAAATATACACAACCGCAGCATGCCAGAGGCCACTGCACCCAGGGATATCATCCCATCCCTGGTCGGAGTGTTCATGGAAATACTGGGGCTCCCAGACACTGCCCTGGTAGAAATTGATCGGGCACACAGGCTCTGAAGCCGCCTTCACAAGACCCTAAGCCCCCACGGGACATTATCTGTAAGCTCCATAATTACACTCTGAAAGATCGCATTATGCAATAAATGGCAAACAAACTTTATTTTGATTTTGACGGGGCAAAGCTGTTTTTTTACCAAGACCTTTCAAGGCGCACCCTTATGCAACACAGAGCTCTACTTCCATTGCTGACGGCCATTCAAGATGCAGGCCTTACCTACCGCTGGGGTTTCCCCCTTAGCTTGCAAGTGATGAAAGAGGAGCGACAAGTTATGCCACGTACACACGGGCGGACTTTTCGACCGGACTGGTCCGACGGACTTTCCGACGGACTTCCGATGGACTTTTGAACGAACGGACTTGCCTACACCCGATCACACCAAAGTCTAATAGATTCATACGTGATGACGTACGATCGGACTAAAATAAGGAAGTTGATAGCCAGTAGCCAATAACTGCCCTAGCGTGGGCTTTCATCCGTTGGACTAGCATACAGACGAGCGGATTTATCGACCAGACTCGAGTCCGTCAGAAAGATTTGAAGCATGTTTCAAATCTAAAGTCCGTCAGATTTTCAACTGGAAAAGTCCGCTGAAGGTCCGATGAAGCCCACACACTGATCGGATTGTCTGCTGGATTCGGTCCGTCGGACCAGTCCAGTTGAAAAGTCCGCTCGTGTGTACGCGGCATTACACTAAGTAGTAAGGATGACCTACCACACTTCCAAGTTGCTCTGAAGCTCGGAGATGTGGACTTCCCAAACTGGAGGGGCGACCTGGATTTCCCTGCCTTCTCCCTCTCCCAGCCATGGCAAACTGCAAGAGGCAAAGGGCGCTCTAGGGGCAATAGACGCTGTACCACCAGCACCTCTCCCGACCCTTCCACCACCAGAGACTGATGGAACTTTGTCTTGTGACTCTGGTCCACTCCAGTGCCTTTCCTCGCTGAGCCCAGCCACTCCTAGCCTCCATAGACCAGGCAGGGAAACAATGGACCCATATGCACAATTTCACTCCCGCATGCCAGTCCCGATTTCGGCCGTGATCTCAGAGACATCTGTGCAGGTTTCTGCACAGATGTCAATGTAAATCGCAGCTCGAAATCGCAAAAAGTAGTACAGAAACAAATTTTTTAAATCGGTGCAGCGCCGCAAATGCGGCGTTGCACCGATTAGGACGGTGCCATTGACAGCAATCGCCTTGCTAATTGACATGACAGTGATTTGACATGCTAATTGACATGTCAAATCGCATGTCAAAAGCTCCAGTATGAACCAGGGCTTAAACAGATTTGTGAACAATATTTGAGAGAAATAGGCCTTTTGTGTACACAGAAAAAGTCGTAGATCTTTGCGTTCAGCTCACGATAAATGGGGGCGAACACAAAAGTGTTGCGTTTATAATTTTGCTCAGTGTATATTTGAAGATTGATCACTCCTGATGTACTGATGGCCTATCTCATTTCTTGAGGCCCTAAAATGCCCCTAAATGACCCATTTTTGGAAAGTAGACAGTCTGAGGCATTTAGTAAGAGGTATGGTAAGCTTTTTGAAGTTGTCATTTTTTTTCCCTTTTTTTTTTGTAAAAAAAAAAAAATGTAATACATTTTTTTTTTCACATTTTTTTTTTTGTCTTACAGTGCAGTACAACATTATCATATGACTGGTGTGGCAGTGATCCGATGTTCTGACCAAATGAGCAACTTGCCAGAATGAACAACCCGCGTGACTTCATGTGACGTGGAATCACCTGGAGCTCCAAATCCCGTGCACTGCACAGGCGCAATGCGTCATACATCCCTTCACTGGCTGATGTCAGTGCACGAAGGAATTTGCCTGACAACATTTCAGCAATTGAGTGAGCTTATCTACATAAATATATATTTATGTAGATAAGCTCACTAGATTTCTGAAATTAGTTTGCTAATTCAAAACGGGCTTTGGTGTAGCAACATGTCCGCTGCCCTGCCTGCTTACTGTAGGTGTGTTCACATCGAGTGTAAGGTGTAGCAAGATGACCTTAAGAACGTACATTTCGTAAGTCTAAGTTGATTTTCGCCATGCACATGAGCAGTAGTCGGTCAAGCATTTTGGCAGGCACATTCCTCGGAGCACTGACATCAGCCAATGAAGGGATGTATGACGGGTTGCGCCTGCGCAGTGCACGGGGTTTGGAGCTCCAGCTGATTCCACATCACAGGAAATGACGAGGGTTGCGCATTCTGCCAGGTTGTTTCTTTTGTCACAACACCGGGACACTGACTGTTGGCAGTATGCTAAAAATACATAATTTTTTTATTCATTTTTTTCCCATCTTTAACCACTTGCCTACCAGGCACTTACACCCCCTTCCTGCCCAGGCCATTTTTCAGCTTTCAGCGCTGTCGCACTTTGAATGACAATTGCACGGTCATGCTACACTGTACCCAAACTAAATTGTTATCATTTTCTTCACACAAATAGAGCTTTCTTTTGGTGGTATTTAATCACTGCTGGGTTTTTTATTTTTTACAAAAAAAAGACCAAAAATTTTGAAAAAAAAAATGTTTTTTACTTTTTTTCTGTCAGTAAATTTTGTAACTAAGTAATTTTTCACCTTCACTGATGTGCGCTGATGAGGCAGCACTGATGGGCACTGATAGGCTGAACTGGTGAGCATTGATGAGGTGCCACTTATGGGCACTGATTAAGTGGCACTGATGATAAGGCACTAATATGCCGCACTTATGGGCACTGATAGGTGGCACTGATATGTGGCACTGATGAGCACTGATAGGCTGCACTGCTGTGCACTGTTAGGTGGCACTGGTGGGCAATAATAGGTGGCACTGGTGGGCACTAATAGGCGGCACTGGTGAGCACTGATAGACGGCACTGGTGGGCACTGATAGACGGCACTGGTGGGCACTGATAGGCAACACGGATAGGCGGTACTGATGGGCACTGATGGACGACACTGATGGGCACTGATTGACAGTAGTGATGGGCATTGATGTGCAGCACTGAGAGGTGGCACTGATTGCCAGCACTGACTGGCATCGCTAATGGGCACTGATTGGTGGCACTTGTGGGCAGTGGTGGGCACTGATTGCTGCCACTGGTGGGCATTGATAGCTGGCAATGGTGGGCACTGATTGGTGACACTTTTTTTCTTTATTGTAATCAGGGCACTGATGATCAGTGGCCGTTCTGGGACCCCATCATATGACGGCGTCTCAGAACGAGAGCTACACCACTCCGCCGTCATCTGACGGTGGGCGGGCAGCAAGCAATTCACGATTTTTTTCTTTTTTTTTACATACTTTCCCTATAGTAACACTGTACTACTATGTACATTGTAACAGCAAAGTTTTCAACTGTCACGAACGGGTGAACCATTCTTGACAGCTGTGGTCGCTAGTGATCTGTGATTGACTACAGCTAATCACATGGTACAGGGGGCTGTGATTGGCCCAGGTACCATGTGATAGCTGTGGGCCAATCACAGCATAGGCAACACAGCTGTTATGAATGAATTCATTCATAACAGCTTTGTTGACATTGTGATTATGTGGGTATAAATAAAGTGACAAGTGATAGTGCCAAAAATTAATAGATAATAAATAAACATGAGTGCAGCTGCCTTTTTTAAATGGAATAAACCCCTTTGTAATCTAATTAATAGTGAGGAAAAAGTGTGGCACTAACTCACGAGATACCGCCACACTTTTTCCTCTCTATTATTTGTGATCGCATAGGGATCACATGATCACCAGGATCCGAAATCCGTTGTGCCTAGCATTCGCGGGGGGCGGGGGCCAATAGTGCACTCCTAAACCTGTGTAGGCAAATAGCGGACAGGTACGGGATGGTGCCTGCACGTGCCGCCCCACCGCGGTACATGTACTGTAGCGGGTGGGCAAGTGGTTAAATAGCATATCTCTTTGTTTCTAATAGGAGTTTCTGTCAATTGCAGGTTGTCAGTAAAAAATGCCCTATCTGTAAATGTTTATGCTTTGTCAGTATAAAAATGTTGTGTGTGTGTGTGTGTGTGGGGGGGGGGGGTTCGTAACTTGGTTACAGTGTAGAAAAATGCAGCATGTCTGCCAGACTGGATGGCACTGCATTATCACCACTCAACGCACTGTTGAAGTGGAAGAACCAGCAGAGCGATGTGCATCACCGCACTGCTCTCTGGCAGAGCTGACCCTAAACTATCCTGCATGGTACCGCATTTTAGACAGACCAAAGATGGTGCAATTCTCTTTCCTGCAACCACGGATTGGCCCAGTGTTGATGAGGGAATCTCTTCCACAAAGCTATTGTGTTCTCCCAACGGAGAGGTTGCCAGGAGCCATCCCTGCTGGGAGAACACAGTGATTACCATTGGAGGCTATAGCCATGTAATCTGACATGCTGGTTCTAGCCAAGTCGATCGATGGATTGACCTGGATACAATTAGCCTGCCCATAGATTGTCCAAATCTCAGCCGGTCCATGCTGAGTTTGGAACCATCAGGCTGGGTTCACACTGGTGCAATGCGGGAACCACAGCGATTCCTGTGCGAGTTCCTCGCAACGCATCTTTATCGCAGGCAGCTCACACTGCTCCCGACGAAGCACAGCGGGTGTCAATATAAAGTTAATGACAGTTCGCAGAACGCAGTGCGAACTGGGGAATCTGATCGCGTGGGTTTGAACACCTATGCGATCCAATTCCAGTGCGGAGAGAGAAAAAAAGAGTCCTGCACCATATTGGTGCGAAAGCAATGCAATTTTAGCCATACACACTATATGGATGAATTTGCACTGCACAGACGTCGCATGTGATCTGCACAGACATGCGGTGCGACTCGCATGCGATGTCTGACATCACATCCGTGTGAATCCAGCCTGAATGGCGGGTTTATTGTGCAGGCTACTGGTAATGTAGGTAAAACGATGTTACATTCAGCTTCTGGACACTTCTTTTATTGCTTTCCACTGAAAACCACCACCATAGAAAAGTCATGTCCCCCCAAATATAACCCAGGCACCGCCATCATAAATAATATGAAAGTCACAGGAAAATGACTGCTGCTACTGAAAGGGTTAACACGGCGCACAAGCCCATTGTCAGCCCGTACCGCCAATGTCACGAAACTTTACTACAGGAACCTCGTTACCGTTCACTCTGGGCCGCTGGTCCGTCAGAATTAGTAACGGAAGTGACATTTCGTCGCCGCTATTTTGCTACACCCCACACTCCTCCATAGTAAGGATACACGGAGAAGGGGGCAAGAGGACATCTTGTTACACCCACCGGAGTTTTCCATTTTTCACTTATTTTTAACAGTAAAGTGAATTTATATAGTGAAATACAGTACTTAGAATTCAGCCTGACTGGTTAGATGGTGAATTTTAAAAGCAGCGAACTTCTGTCAGATTAGCAAACCTATGAGATGAGCAGGGTTGCCGCTGCTTTTAAAATTCAACATCTAACCAGTCAGACTGAATTCTAAGTACTGTATTTCACTATATAAACTTACTTTACTGTTAAAAATAAGAAAATGCAAAACTCCGGTGGCTGCAACACAATGTCCGCTTTTCCCCTTCTTAGTGTATCTTTACTATGGAGTAGTACGTGGTGTAGCAAGATGGCGGCGATGGAACGTCACTTCCGTTGCACATTCTGATGGAGCGCCGAATCTGACGAAACACCGCCTGTGACAAGGACAGTTTGTCGGGACGGAAGAAGGTAGCGCTGGAGCTCAGCAAAGTGCCGTCTACTCTAATTATAGGACTGGAGGTAGTTCTTCCCACCCGCTGTGTGCACACGACAACCCGGTCACACAGCGCATGCGTCACCGCTTTTCTCGTGAAGTCTGGGACACGTGATTAAGAATTCTGGGAGTTGTAGTTTGGATTATGAGGGATAAGGAATCGTTGAGTTGTAGCTTTGAGCGTAGCGGACATGTTCCCTGCCGGAGCAGAGTGGAGCTGCCCAAGCCGAACAGACCTGGCCCCGGCCTGAGCCAAGCAGATCTGCCCCCCGTCTGTTCCGTTTATTAGTGTGGCTGTGTGTCCTTATTTCATTCCGGGACACCGTATTGTCCCGGAATGAAGGTGCCCGGGACACAAATAGAGTTGCCACCTCAGGGCATTTTCACCCCCTTCCTTCCCAGACCAATTTTTAGTTTTCAGCGCTGTCGCACTTTAAACAATTGCGCGGTCGTGCAACCCTGTACCCAAACAAAATTGACGTCATTTTTCCCCCACAAATAGAGCTTTCTTTTGGTGGTATTTGATCACCTCTGCGGTTTTTATTTTTTGCACTATAAACAAAAGAAGAGCGACAATTTTGAAAAAAACACAATATTTTTTACTTTTTGCTCTAATAAATATCCCAATTTAAAAAAAAAACAACACATTTTTTTCCTCAGTTTCGGCCGATACGTATTCTTCTACATATTTTTGGTAAAAAAAAATCGCAATAAGCATATATTGATTGGTTTGCGCAAAAGTTATAGTGTCTACAAAATACGGGATAGATTTATGGCATTTTTAAAAATGTTTTATTTATTTATTTTTTTTTGCTAGTAATAGCAGTGATCTTTTTTTTTTTTTTTTTTTTTCTTTTTTTTCATGACTGCGACATTATGGCGGACACATCGGACACTTTTGACACATTTTTGGGACCATTCACATTTATACAGCGATTAATGCTATAAAATTGCATTGATTACTATATAAATGTGACAGGCAGGGAAGGGGTTAACCACTAGCGGGGGAGACGAGGGGTTAAATGTGTTTCCTAGGGGAGTGATTCTAACTGTAGGGGGCGGGGACTAACAAGGTGAGGAGACCGATCGGTGTTCCTCTGTACTGGGAACACAGATCGGTCTCCTCTCACCTGACAGGACATGGATCTGTGTGTTTACACACACAGATCCACGGTCCTGCTCGGTTAACGGGCAATTGCGGGTGCCTGGCGGACATCGCGGCCGCCGGGCACACGCACCAGATCCCGAGCAATGCGGCGGGCGCGTGACCCCTAGACGGCCGGGAAGCCCAGGACGTCATATAACGGCTGCCCAGAATGGGAGATCCCATCTGCGGCCGTCATTTGACTATACGCGGGTACTGAAGTGGTTAAATTACACAGGTTCTGAGACTAATTTAATGCAGATAAGGCACCAAGTGAGTTTAATTACCACCTTAATCAGCCACAGAACCTGTGTAATTAATATGCGTTCGGGTTTAAAGGGATGAGGTGGCAACCATAGACACAAATATGAATTCAGGGACAAGCCCAGGCAATCCGGGACACGTGGTCACCCTAGTGCAGAGGTGAACTGTGGAATCAGGTACAGGGATGATCTGTGGACGCAGGGTGCAGGGATGATCTGTGGACCTAGGACACAGGGATGAGCTGTGGACGCAGGGTACAGGGATGAGCTGTGGATGCAGGTACAGGGATGAGCTGTGGATGCAGGTACAGGGATGAGCTGTGGACGCAGTGTGCAGGGATGAGCTGTGGACGCAGGGTGCAGGGATGAGCTGTGGACGCAGGGTACAGGGATGAGCTGTGGACCTAGGATACAGGGATGAGCTGTGGACCTAGGATACAGGGATGTGCTGTGGACGCAGGGTACAGGGATGAGCCATGGACGCAGGGTGCAGGGATGAGCCGTGGACGCAGGGTACAGGGGTGAGCTGTGGACGCAGGGTGCAGGGATGAGCTGTGGACCTAGGATACAGGGATGAGCTGTGGACGCAGGGTGCAGGGATGAGCTGTGGACGCAGGGTACAGGGATGAGCTGTGGACGCAGGGTACAGGGAAGAGCTGTGGACGCAGGGTACAGGGATTAGCTGTGCACGCAGGGTGCAGGGAAGAGCTGTGGACCTAGGATACAGGGATGAGCTGTGGACGCAGGGTATAGGGATGAGCTGTGGACGCAGGGTACAGGGATGAGCTGTGGGCGCAGGGTGCAGGGATGAGCTGTGGGCGCAGGGTACAGGGAAGAGCTGTGGACGCAGGGTACAGGGATTAGCTGTGCACGCAGGGTGCAGGGGAGAGCTGTGGACCTAGGATACAGGGATGAGCTGTGGACGCAGGGTATAGGGATGAGCTGTGGACGCAGGGTACAGGGATGAGCTGTGGGCGCAGGGTGCAGGGATGAGCTGTGGGCGCAGGGTGCAGGGAAGAGCTGTGGACGCAGGGTACAGGGGTGAGCTGTGAACGCAGGGTACAGGGATGAGCCATGGACGCAGGGTGCAGGGATGAGCCGTGGACGCAGGGTACAGGGATGAGCTGTGGACGCAGGGTGCAGGGATGAGCTGTGGACCTAGGATACAGGGATGAGCTGTGGACGCAGGGTGCAGGGATGAGCTGTGGACGCAGGGTACAGGGAAGAGCTGTGGACGCAGGGTACAGGGATTAGCTGTGCACGCAGGGTGCAGGGAAGAGCTGTGGACCTAGGATACAGGGATGAGCTGTGGACGCAGGGTATAGGGATGAGCTGTGGACGCAGGGTGCAGGGATGAGCTGTGGGCGCAGGGTGCAGGGATGAGCTGTGGATGCAGGTACAGGGATGATCTGTGGACGTAAGGTGCAGGCATGAGCTGTGGACCTAGGATACAGGGATGAGCTGTGGACCTAGGATGCAGGGATGAGCTGTGGACCTAGGATGCAGGGATGAGCTGTGGACGCAGGGTGCAGGGATGAGCTGTGGACGCAGGGTACAGGGATGAGCTGTGGACGCAGGGTACAGGGATGAGCTGTGGACCTAGGATACAGGGATGAGCTGTGGACGCAGGGTACAGGGGTGAGCTGTGGACGCAGGGTACAGGGATGAGCTGTGGACCTAGGATACAGGGATGAGCTGTGGACGCAGGGTACAGGGGTGAGCTGTGGACGCAGGGTACAGGGGTGAGCTGTGGACCTAGGATACAGGGATGAGCTGTGGACGCAGGGTGCAGGGATGAGCTGTGGACGCAGGGTACAGGGATGAGCTGTGGACGCAGGGTACAGGGATGAGCTGTGGACGCAGGGTACAGGGAAGAGCTGTGGACGCAGGGTACAGGGATTAGCTGTGCACGCAGGGTGCAGGGAAGAGCTGTGGACCTAGGATACAGGGATGAGCTGTGGACGCAGGGTATAGGGATGAGCTGTGGACGCAGGGTACAGGGATGAGCTGTGGGCGCAGGGTGCAGGGATGAGCTGTGGGCGCAGGGTGCAGGGATGAGCTGTGGATGCAGGTACAGGGATGATCTGTGGACGTAAGGTGCAGGCATGAGCTGTGGACCTAGGATACAGGGATGAGCTGTGGACCTAGGATGCAGGGATGAGCTGTGGACCTAGGATGCAGGGATGAGCTGTGGACGCAGGGTGCAGGGATGAGCTGTGGACGCAGGGTACAGGGATGAGCTGTGGACGCAGGGTGCAGGGATGAGCTGTGGACGCAGGGTACAGGGATGAGCTGTGGACCTAGGATACAGGGATGAGCTGTGGACGCAGGGTACAGGGGTGAGTTGTGGACGCAGGGTACAGGGATGAGCTGTGGACCTAGGATACAGGGATGAGCTGTGGACGCAGGGTACAGGGGTGAGCTGTGGACCTAGGATACAGGGATGAGCTGTGGACGCAGGGTACAGGGGTGAGCTGTGGACCTAGGATACAGGGATGAGCTGTGGACGCAGGGTACAGGGGTGAGCTGTGGACGCAGGGTACAGGGGTGAGCTGTGGACGCAGGGTACAGGGATGAGCTGTGGACGCAGGGTACAGGGGTGAGCTGTGGACGCAGGGTACAGGGGTGAGCTGTGGACGCAGGGTACAGGGGTGAGCTGTGGACGCAGGGTACAGGGGTGAGCTGTGGACGCAGTATCCTAGGCCAACAAGGCCCAGGCCTAGGGCAGCACTTTGCAGGGGGGCAGCACGGAAAGAGTCCCCGCCGGCTTGAGCTACACAGTTAGTGTAGCACCAGTCCCCATAAAGCGGCCTCACTGCTTCCGGTATGCGGGCGGCTTGCATTCCGCAACTGTGTGTGTGCGGGGGGGGGCGGACCACAAACCTTCCTGACTGTTTTCTGCTGCACCATTGGCATGGTTTTATCTTCTTAGTCCTCTCCATAAAATTATTAGAAAGTTGTGCTTAAAGTAGAACTATAGGCAACGCTTTTTTTTTTTTTTTTTTTTTTCATTTTGGAGTAAGGGAGGGTTATAACCCCTGTCAGTTTATTTTTTACCATCCCTGTCCCATTGCAGAGATTTCCCTTCACTTCCTGCCCCATAGCCAAACAGGAAGTGAGAGGAAATCTATGCAAATTAAGGGAATCCATTGCCCCCACCCAGGCCCTCAGAACTAGTGTCCCCGCTGGAAAATTTCAGGGCGGGTCTTAAACAGCAAGGGGTGTGGCCTTGACAGCAAGGGATGAGTCATATTTAAATTAGGGGGTGCACGAGTTTAGTCAGGCCTAGGGCAGCACAAAACTTAAATACACCACTGGATTCAGGTACAGGGGTGAGCTGTGGATGCAGGTACAGGGATGATCTGTGGACGCAGGGCACAGAGACGAGCTGTGGACACAGGTACAGGGGTCAGCTGTGGACGTAGGATACAGGGTTGAGCTGTAGACGTAGGATACAGGGGTGAGCTGTGGACGCAGGGCACAGAGATGAGCTGTGGACGCAGGGTACAGGGGTGAGCTGTGGACGCAGGGTACAGGGTTGAGCTGTAGACGTAGGATACAGGGGTGAGCTGTGGACGCAGGGCACAGAGATGAGCTGTGGACGCAGGGTACAGGGGTGAGCTGTGGACGCAGGGTACAGGGGTGAGCTGTGGACGCAGGGTACAGGGATGAGCTGTGGACGCAGGGTACAGGGGTGAGCTGTGGACGCAGGGTACAGGGGTGAGCTGTGGACGCAGGGCACAGAGATGAGCTGTGGACGCAGGGTACAGGGGTGAGCTGTGGACGCAGGGTGCAGGGGTGAGCTGTGGACGCAGTTGGCAGAGGGGAGCTGGTGGGGGGGCTGCAAAGATGTGCTCTGCTCTGCTCATTGTTAATAACAAGTTCTAGGAGCTTTCTGTCTGTTGGTGGGTCCCCTCACCTCTCCAGTCCATGGTGTGCAGGCAGTGGGGGTGGGGGGGCCTAAGAAAATGTTTGCCCAGGGTCCAATCACTATTAAAGGTGGCCCTGCCTGTAGTTGGTGCAATGTGGTCATTAACCACTTCAGCTACGGACCATTTGGCTGGCAAAAGACCAGAGCACTTTTTGCAATACGGCACTGCATCGCTTTAACTGACAATTGTGCGGTCGTGCGACGTAGCTCCCAAACAAAATTGACGTCTTTTTTTCCCACAAATAGAGCTTTTTTTTGGTGGTATTTGATCACCACTGCGGGTTTTATTTTTTTGCGCTATAAACAAAAAAATAGCGACAATTTTCAAAAAGACGCATTATTTTTTACTTTTTGTTATAATAAATATCCCCAAAAAATATATAAAAAAAAGTTTTTTTCCTCAGTTTAGGCCGATACGTATTTTCTACATATTGCTGGTAAAAAAAATCGCAATAAGTCTACAAAATAGAGGATAGTTTTATGGCATTTTTATTAATAATTTAATAATTTTTTTTTTACTAGTAATGGCGGTGATCAGCGATTTTTATCATGACTGCAACATTATGGCGGACAGATCAGACACTTTTCGCGCTATTTTGGGACCATTCACATTTATACAGCGATCAGTGCGATTAAAAATGCATTGATTACTGTGTAAATGTGACTGGCAGTGAAGGGGTTAACCACTAGGGGGAGCTGTAGGGGTAAAGTGTGTCCTAGGGAGTGATTCTAACTGTGGGGGGGGGCTATGTGTGACGTGACACGGATCACCGCTCCTGATTACAGGGAGCTGTGATCAGTGTCCTTGTCACTAGGCAGAACGGGGAAATGCTTGTTTACATCAGCATTTCCCCGTTCTACCTCTCCGTGAGACGATCGTGGGTATCCCCGCAGACATCGAGCCCGCGGGACCCGTGATCACACTCAGCGCGCGCCTGCAAGCCGCTTCATAAAGGGCAATGTACAGGTACGTTAATATGCCTGTACGTGCCCTTCTGCCGACGTATATCGGCAAGCGGTTAAAGCGTACCTTTGGTCAAAATGTAAAATCATATATTCATTTCCACATTGTTTTTTAATTATTTTTGGCCTACTATTAATCTGAAGAATTTTGAAGTCTGTAAACTTGCTTTGTAAAGACTTCCACACATTTACTTCCTTGAATTCTGTGACGTATTCACTATGCACTCTTAATAGGTGCTGCTGTGTCAGAGTATTCACAAAGCCTGCCTTCTGAATTACAGAGGTGCTGAAAAGAGGAGGTTCAGGAGGTGGAATCGGTACAAGAATCAATTCTTGAAGGCAGCAAGGTGCCATGGGATATGTACTCCTTAGAACTTGAAAGTAAACAGCAGAGGAGAAGCTGCAAAGCATGCAGGGAATCCAGGAAGTTGTAGAAAGAGACTGCCTGCAGACAGGCAGCACTCAACACGAAAGGAGATTTTTTAAGTAAGCTTATATTGTGTTGTCAAAATAACTATTGTCTATAGGTCTGACGTTGGTAGATTGGAAGGTAAAAAGGGAGGGAGGTGGCAGAGATAGAAACTCTATTTTGGACCCCTTTGAAATAACAGATTGGATATAGAGGTCTGGGACATCTCAGATCAATACTGCTGTAACCACCAACAGACATCCCTCATTCTGAGGAATTGGGGGGCCCCTTTTAGGGTGTGCCCCCCAAATATATTGTTTGTCTATTGTATGGATTCTGACCAAATCCTTTTGGGTGAGGAGCCCCCCACTCCCTCATTAACCACTTGCCGACCGCCTCACGCAGATATACTGCGGCAGAATGGCACGGGCAGGCAAAATCACGTACCTGGTACGTGATCTGCCTCCCGCAGGTGGGGGGTCCCCCCCCCCCCCGGTGCCCAAGGCAGTCGGCTTCTGTCTGGGAGCGATCAGAAGTGAGGGGGAGACCATCCATTTGTGGCCCCCCCCCTCGCGATCACTCCCAGCCAATGAGATTCTTCCTCTGCTGCTGTATAGTAAACAGAGGCAGAGGAAGTGATGTCATCTCCCCTCGGATCGGTATTTTCCGTTCCGGCGCTGAGGAGAGAAGACATCTGAGTGAGTTGCACAACACAACACACACAGTAGAACACGCCAGGCATACATTACACCCCCCATCACCCCCTGATCACCCCACCCCCCCCCCCCGTCACACTGACACCAAACAGTTTTTTTTTTTTTTTCTGATTACTGCATTGGTGTCAGTTTGTGACAGTTAGTGTGGTAGGGTAGTTAGGGTTAGCCCCTTTAGGTCTAGGGTACCCCCCTAACAAAGTTTTAACCCCTTGATCACCCCCCGTCGCCAGTGTCACTAAGCGATCATTTTTCTGATCGCTGTATTAGTGTCAATTGTGACGCTAGTTAGGGAGGTAAATATATAGGTTCGCCATCAGCGTTTTATAGCCTCAGGGACCCCCATATACTACCTGATAAAGGTTTTAACCCCTTGATTGCCCCCTAGTTAACCCTTTCACCAGTGATCACCGTATAACTGTTACGGGTGACGCTGGTTAGTTAGTTTATTTTTTATAGTGTCAGGGCACCCACCGTTTATTACCTAATAGAGATTTAGCCCCCTGATTGCCCGGCAGTGATATAAGTTAGGTTTTAGTGTCAGATAGGGTCTGCGTCGCCCCAGGCAGCATCAGGTTAGCTCCAGTACCGCTAACACCCACGCACGCAGCATACACCTCCCTTAGTGGTAAAGTATCTGAACGGATCAATATCTGATCCGATCAGATCTATACTAGCATCCCCAGCAGTTTAGGGTTCCCAAAAACGCAGTGTTAGCGGGATCAGCCCACATACCTGCTAGCACCTGCGTTTTGCCCCTCCGCCCAGCCCAGCCCACCCAAGTGCAGTATCGATCGGTCACTGTCACTTACAAAACACTAAACGCATAACTGCAGCGTTCGCAGAGTCAGGCCTGATCCCTGCGATCGCTAACAGGTTTTTTTGTAGCGTTTTGGTGGACTGGCAAGCACCAGTGGCCTAGTACACCCCGGTCATAGTCAAACCAGCACTGCAGTAACACTTGGTGACCTGGCGAGTCCCATAAGTGCAGTTCAAGCTGGTGAGGTGGCAAGCACAAGTAGTGTCCCGCTGCCACCAAGAAGAAGACAAACACAGGCCCGTTGTGCCCATAGTGCCCTTCCTGCTGCATTCGCCAATCCTAATTGGGAACCCACCACTTCTGCAGCGCCCGTACTTCCCCCATTCACATCTCCAACCAAATGCAGTCGGCTGCATGAGAAGCATTTTCTTTATGTCCTCCCGAGTACCCCTACCCAACGAACCCCCTGCCCAAAAAGATGTTGTGTCTGCAGCAAGCGCGGATATAGGCGTGACACCCGCTATTATTGTCCCTCCTGTCCTGACAATCCTGGTCTTTGCATTGGTGAATGTTTTGAACGCTACCATACACTAGTTGAGTATTAGCGTAGCGTACAGCACTGCACAGACTAGGACACACTTTCACAGGGTCTCCCAAGATTCCATCGCATTTTGAGAGACCCGAACCTGGAACCAGTTACAGTTATAAAAGTTACAGTTACAAAAAAAAGTGTAAAAAAAAACACAAAAAAATATATAAAATAAAAAAAAATAGTTGTCGTTTCATTGTTCTCTCTCTCTCTCTCTCTCTCTCTCTCTCTATTGTTCTGCTCTTTTTTACTGTATTCTATTCTGCAATGTTTTATTGTTATTATGTTTTATCATGTTTGCTTTTTAGGTATGCAATTTTTTATACTTTACCGTTTACTGTGTTTTATTGTTAACCATTTTTTTGTCTTCAGGTATGCAATTCACGACTTTGAGTGGTTATACCAGAATGATGCCTGCAGGTTTAGGTATCATCTTGGTATCATTCTTTTCAGCCAGCGGTCGGCTTTCATGTAAAAGCAATCCTAGCGGCTACTTGGCCTCTGGACTGCTTTTACAAGCAGTGGGAGGGAATACCCCCCACCATCTTCCATGTTTTTCTCTGGCTCTCCTGTCTCAACAGGGAACCTGAGAATGCAGACGGTAATTCAGCCAGCTGACCATAGAGCTGATCAGAGACCAGAGTGGCTCCAAACATCTCTATGGCCTAAGAAACCGGAAGCTACGAGCATTTCATGACTTAGATTTCGCCGGATGTAAACAGCGCCATTGGGAAATTGGGAAAGCATTTTATCACACCGATCTTGGTGTGGTCAGATGCTTTGAGGGCAGAGGAGAGATCTAGGGTCTAATAGACCCCAATTTTTTCAAAAAAGAGTACCTGTCACTACCTATTGCTATCATAGGGGATATTTACATTCCCTGAGATAACAATAAAAATGATTAAAAAAAAAAATGAAAGGAACAGTTTAAAAATAAGATAAAAAAGCAAAAAAATAATAAAGGAAAAAAAAAAAAAAAAGCACCCCTGTCCCCCCCCTGCTCTCGCGCTAAGGCGAACGCAAGCGTCGGTCTAACGTCAAATGTAAACAGCAATTGCACCATGCATGTGAGGTATCACCGCGAAGGTCAGATCCAGGGCAGTAATTTTAGCAGTAGACCTCCTCTGTAAATCTAAAGTGGTAACCTGTAAAGGCTTTTAATAATGTATTTATTTTGTTGCCAGTGCACGTTTGTCATGTCATGTCATGTTTGGTATCCATGTACTCGGCCTAAGATCATCTTTTTTATTCCATCAAACATTTGGGCAATATAGTGTGTTTTAGTGCATTAAAATTTAAAAAAGTGTGTTTTTTCTCCAAAAAATGCGTTTAAAAAATTGCTGCGCAAATACTGTGTGAAAAAAAAAAAAAAATTAAACACCCACCATTTTAATCTGTAGGGTATTTGCTTTAAAAAAATATATAGTATTTGGGGGTTCAAAGTAATTTTCTTGCAAAAAATAATTTTTTCATGTAAACAAAAGGTGTCAGAAAGGGCTTTGTCTTCAAGTGGTTAGAAGAGTGCGTGATGAGTGACATAAGCTTCTAAATGTTGTGCATAAAATGCCAGGACAGTTCAAAACCCCCCCCAAATGACCCCATTTTGCAAAGTAGACACCCCAAGCTATTTGCTGAGAGGCATGTCGAGTCCATGGAATATTTTATATTGTGACACAAGTTGCGGGAAAAAGACAATTTTTTTTTTTGTACAAAGTTGTCACTAAATGATATATTGCTCAAACATGCCATGGGAATATGTGAAATTACACCCCAAAATACATTCTGTTGCTTCTTCTGAGTATGGGGATACCACATGTGTGAGACTTTTTGGGAGCCTAGCCGTGTACGGGACCCCGAAAACCAAGCACTGCCTTCAGGCTTTCTAAGGCCGTAAATTTTTGATTTCACTCTTCACTGCCTATCACAGTTTCGGAGGCCATGAAATGCCCAGGTGGCACAAAACCCCCCCCAAATGACCCTATTTTGGAAAGTAGACACCGCAAGCTATTTGCTGAGAGGTATAGTGAGTATTTTGCAGACCTAAACTTTTTGTCACAAAGTTTTGAAAATTGAAAAAAGAAAAAAAAAAAATTTTTTTTCCTGTCTTTCTTCATTTTCAAAAACAAATGAGAGCTGCAAAATACTCACCATGCCTCTCAGCAAATAGCTTGGGGTGTCTCCTTTCCAAAATGGGGTCATTTGAGGGGAGTTTGTGCCACCTGGGATTGGTTTTCAGGGCCCCGTAAGCGGCAAGGCTCCCAAAAAGTCCCACACATGTGGTATCCCCGTACTCAGGAGAAGTAGCTAAATGTATTTTGGGGTGTAATTCCACATATGCCCATGGCCTGTGTGAGCAATATATCATTTAGTGACAACTTTGTGCAAAAAAAATTAAAAAATGTGTCACTTTCTCGCAACTTGTGTCAAAATATAAAATATTCCATGAACTCAACATGCCTCTCAGCAAATAGCTTGGGGTGTCTACTTTCCAAAATGGGGTCATTTGGGGGGGGTTGTGCCATCTGGGCATTTTATGGCCTTCAAAACTGTGATAGGTAGTGAGGAGTGAAATCAAAAATTTACGCCCTTAGAAATCCTGAAAGCGGTGATTGGTTTTCGGGGCCCCGTACGCGGCTAGGCTCCCAAAAAGTCCCACACATGTGGTATCCCCATACTCAGGAGAAGTAGCTGAATGTATTTTGGGGTGCAATTCCACATATGCCTATGGCCTGTGTGAGCAATATATCATTTAGTGACAACTTTTTGTAATTTTTTTTTGTCATTATTCAATCACTTGGGACGAAAAAATTAATATTCAATGGGCTCAACATGCCTCTTAGCAATTTCCTTGGGGTGTCTACTTTCCAAAATGGGGTCATTTGGGGGGGGGGGTTGTACTGCCCTGCCATTTTAGCACCTCAAGAAATGACATAGGCAGTCATAAACTAAAAGCTGTGTAATTCCAGAAAATGTACCCTAGTTTGTAGATGCTATAACTTTTGCGCAAACCAATAAATATACACTTATTGACATTTTTTTTACCAAAGACATGTGGCCGAATACATTTTGGCCTAAATGTATGACTAAAATTGAGTTTATTGGATTTTTTTTTATAACAAAAAGTAGAAAATATCATTTTTTTTCAAAATTTTCGGTCTTTTTCCGTTTATAGCGCAAAAAATAAAAACCGCAGAGGTGATCAAATAACATCAAAAGAAAGCTCTATTTGTGGGAAGAAAAGGACGCAAATTTTGTTTGGGTACAGCATTGCATGACGCGCAATTAACAGTTAAAGCGACACAGTGCCGAATTGTAAAAAGTGCTCTGGTCAGGAAGAGGGTAAATCCTTCCGGGGCTGAAGTGGTTAAAAAACTTAGGGCTGCATTTCTGCAAATAGAGTTGGAGATTTGTTCAGGATCAATGGTGTCCTCAATGCTGAGAAATGCAGGCAGATAGTTATCCATCATGCAATACTATCAGGGAGGCATGTGATTGGCTCCAAATTTATTCTGCAGCTGGACAACAACTTCAAACATACAATCTCATTAAGAACTATCTTCAGTGCAAAAAGAACAAGGAGTCCTGGAAGTGATGGCTTGGCCCCCACAGAGCCCTGATCTCAACATCTGTCTGGGATTACATGAAGACAGAAAGATTTAAGGCAGCCTACCGTTTTTATTGGTGAGCCCGGGAAACGATCCAATGGTTTGCGCGGCTGGCCATAGAGGTGAACAGAGACCAGATGGTCTCTTATTATTATTATTATTATACAGGATTTATATAGCACCAACAGTTAGTGCAGCGCTTTACAACATGAGGGCAGACAGTACACTTACAATACAAATCGATACAGGAGTGATCAGAGGGCCCTGCTCATTAGAGCTTAGAATCTAGAAGGGAGGGTCAAGTGGAAACAAAAAGGTAATAACTGTGGGGGATGAGCTAATGGAGAAAATGAAAATACAGTTGTTAGGTGAGGGTAGGATAGGCTTCTCTGAAGAGAAGGGTTTTCAGGGATTGTCTAAAAGCTAATAGAGTAGGAGATAACCTCATCACCTTAATGGTCTTGGAGGACCAGAGCGACATCATGACATCACTTCTGGCATAGGGCGGAAGTAAACTATTTTTTTCAAGCAAAAGATCAAAAGAAATGTTTTTAAGCTATTGCTTTTAAAGGTAGAGGAGAGATTTGGGGTCTTATAGACCCCAGATCTCTCCATAAAGAGGACCTGCCATCCCTTATTTCTAATACAAGGGATATTTAGATTCCTTGTAATAGGAATAAAAGTTTTACATTTTTTAAAGGGACAGCGTAAAAAAAAAAAATAAATAAATAGGAAAAAAAAAAAGTCACGCACGCATATGTAAACGATGTTCGCACCACACATGGGAGGTATCGCCGCGACCGTTAGAGTGAGAGCAATCATTCTAGTGCCAGACTTTCTCTAACTCTAAACAAGTAACCTGTAAAAAAAATTTAAAACGTTGTCTATGGAGATTTTTAAGTACTAAGTTTGTTGCCATTCCAGAAGCATGTGCAGCTTTAAAGTGTGACATGTTAGGTATCTATTTACTTAGAATAACATCATCTTTTATATTGTACCAAAAAAAAGGGTTAAAAATTGTGTTTGCATTAAAGTGTATTTTTTTTTTTAAAATTGCTGCGCAAATATCATGTGACATGAAAAAATTTCAGTGATCACCATTTTATTCTCTAGGGCTTCTGCTAAAATATATATATATATATATATATATATATATATATATATATATATATATATATATATATATATATATATATATATATATATATATATATATATATATATATATATAATGTTTGGGGGTTCTAAGTAACTTTCTAGCAAAAAATACAGATTTTTACTTGTAAACAAAAAGTGGCAGAAAAGGCTTGGTCTTCAAGCGGTATTATTGTGCGAGGATTCCCAAACTCCTTTAAAAAAACAGCTGTATTATGTCTCCTGTCCTGGGTGCTGGGAATCAACAATAAGCTTCAGCTTGGTATGCCCCCTTCACTGTCAGACCAGTTTCTCACACATTCCTATTCTACACATAATAAAATCCACATGTACTGGAACAATTACTAAAATCACACAAAACTATATATTTTCTGAAAACAGAGGGCCTACATAAAAAATGATAGTCACAAGGTTGTATTTTAAAAGATATTTATGCACATTTTTCTTTTCAGTTAAAAATACACTACTTTTTTCAAAACAAAATACATTTGCATTATGTTTGCAATATACAAAAAAAATGAAACATTCATTTTACCAAAACACAAAAAGATGTATAAAATGATGAACAAAAAAGTATTACATACACCATCATTTAAAAATGTTGACAAAAGATATAAAACATTTTTATAATACTGATAAATTCTTTTTATGTAAACTTGTCAATGCACCGACTCAATCTGTATTTTTTTCCTTTTATATGGTATTTGCAATTTACCCTAATATTTAAGCTCCATCAACAAAAACATTTTTTACATTTATAGTTATATGATTTGTGTTGTTATGTTATTGGTTCACAGTTAGGTAACTAAAATAAAAATGTCAATTATAAAAAACAAAAATGTTCATTTGCAAATATTTAAAGATGCACATGTAGAATTCCAAATGTTCCACTGCAGCTTTATTTACATAATGCTCATGCATTATGAGTTAGCGCATTAAAATGCAATCGCCCAATGGAATATAAACCAATGCATTTTGCCATCGCAGTTGAAAGTAGGGGTTTCACAATTGGTCATATGGCATTGTTAAATCAATACAATACATGGACTGCATATTTTATTATTTTTAAGCTAAAAATTAGCTTTACAAATGCATGGTCTATATAGAACTTTCTCAACCTTTTCAACACAGAGGAACCCTTGAAATAACTTTTCCAATCTCAGAGACCCCCTGCTAAAAATGACTATATCTACAACTCATAATACATTAGTGTGATGGTCATTTTTGAAGAATGCTCCTAACCCTTGTCATTGGGAAGAATGCCCAATTGCAGATAGCTACAGAAGATTAATGGTGTCAGTGGAAACTTATCTGAGAGGCAGAAGTTTGTGATTGCTCAAGGAACCCATAGCAACCTTTGGAGGAACCCTATGGTTCTATTGAACCCCCGGTTGAGAAACCTTGGTCTATATAAAGATTACACAATTCTAGAAGAAAAACACTCACCACCTCACATGTCTTGTTTTAACAGCTTCTAAATATGGTATAACTCCATCCACATTATGATTAAACATTAATAATTGTTAAACCTTTATTCTGTAGCTATGGCACAGTAGTGACAGTAATGATGCCCTAATTCCAAGGCATGTCAGATTCTTAAGGAAAAAAAAATATGAACAAATGGCATAACAAATATTTCTTCTTTGGAATTAAATAATACAAAAATCAAACTACAGTCAGCCTTACAATATAAAGAGAAAGTTTTTTTTGCCTCTGCTACTCCGAATGAGAGAAAATGCAGATTTCAGTGCAAAAACATATGCTGTACACACACCTGCTGTACATTGTAATTTTCCTGAGATCATAATCAGGATTTAGGCCTACAAATTAGCAAGCACTTCTTGCTTCAAAAATTAGGTCCTTTTCTAAATGGGTCATCCCTTGCTCCATATGCAGACAGACAGGAAGAAAGGTCGCATACTCCAGCAGGCCCAGGAAAGCCTCTTTTTCCTGGTGTCCCAGGTAACCCATTTTTTCCTGGATTTCCAGGAGGACCTACAATGCTTTCTCCATTTACACCATTCATTCCAGGGGAACCTGTAGGAAGTAACATAAGCATACATATTACTACTAGCATTTCCTTTAATTGAAAATATTCATTTTCTGTCCAGGTTCTTATTTATCCTCAGTGGTATCTTGCTTCAACTGGAGCTTTAGTTAAAAAAAAAATGTGAACAGGCAGGATTTTTATTTCAGAAGAGACATACTGGGGTTGGTTTACTAAAATAATCTGGTGCAGCTCTGTATAGAAACCAATCAGCTACCATTTTTTCTGTAAAAGCTTAATTGAACAAGCTGAAGTTAGAAGCTAATTGGCTAAGATGCACAGATTTTGCACTTTCCAGTTTTAGTAAATCAACCCTACTATGTCTCTTTTGCACTAATGGTTCTTACCTGCCTGTCCGCACTGTACGTGCAACTCAGTGTACAATTTTGGCAATGCTGAGATGAATAAACTCCTGTGCATGCATCTTAGTCCGGCCAATGAAAAAGGCTAGAGATCGATTCCCCAAGGCAGGCCATTGAATGTAAGATGTGAATGTTTTGGCTTTTAAGGGGGAATTTTACAAATAATCAGGAAAGAAAATCCTTTGAACTACAAATGAGAATTCTGTTTGACACGAGAGATAATGGGTTGAATGTGGACCTCAGCATAGGCTTGCACACGCACTAATCACCCCATGTGGTGCATATTTCCCCTGTTTAGACTCCTGATATTTCACCAAAGCCCACTAACAGAGCTCCTAAAAATTTTTTAAAAATATTTTAAAGAACAAAATTGTAAAATAATATAAAATTAAATACAAATAAAAACTACTGACACCAATCTCTGTCCTACTGATACCGTCAGTATATACACACACATGCACATACATGCATATGTGTTTGAGCTTTGGGGTGCAATGCAATAGGCTGTACACACCTATGGACCTCAGTTTTCTGAACCACTATCAAATAAATAATTTCTAATATTTTAATTCTCACATAGTTACATAGTAGGTGAGGTCAAAAAAAGACACAAGTCCATCAAGTCCAACCTATGTGTGTGATTATATGTCAGTATTACATTGTATATCCCTGTATGTTGCGGTCGTTCAGTGCTTATCTAATAGTTTCTTGAAACTATCGATGCCCCCCCGCTGAGACCACCTCCTGTGGAAGGGAATTCCACATCCTTGCCGCTCTAACAGTAAAGAACCCTGTGCGTAGTTTAAGGTTAAACCTCTTTTCTTCTAATTTTAATGAGTGACCACTAGTCTTGTTAAACTCTCTTCTGCGAAAAAGTTTTATCCCTATTGTGGGGTCACCAGTACGGTATTTATGAATTGAAATCATATCCCCTCTCAAGCGTCTCTCCTCCAGGGAGAATAAGTTCAATGCTTGCAACCTTTCTTCATATCTAATATCCTCCAGACCCTTTATTGGCTTTGTTGCCCTTCTTTGTACTCATTCCATTTCCAGTACATCCTTCCTGAGAACTGGTGCCCAGAACTGGACAGCATACTCTAGGTGTGGTAGGACCAGAGTCTTGTAGAGCGGGAGAATTATCATTTTATCTCTGGAATTAATCCCCTTTTTAATGCATGCCAATATTCTGTTTGCTTTGTTAGCTGCAGCTTGGCATTGCATGCCACTGCTGAGCCTATCATCTACTAGGACCCCCAGGTCCTTTTTCATCCTAGATTCCCCCAGAGGTTCTCCCCCCAGTGTATAGATTGCATTCATATTTTTGCCACCCAAATGCATTATTTTACATTTTTCTACATTGAACCACATTTGCCATGTAGTTACCCACCCCATTAATTTGTTCAGGTCTTTTTGCAAGGATTCCACATCCTGTGGAGATGTTATTGCCCTGCTTAGCTTAGTATCGTCTGCAAATACAGAGATTGAACTGTTTACCACATCCTCCAGGTCGTTTATGAACAAATTAAAAAGGATTGGTCCCAGTACAGAACCCTGAGGGACCCCACTACCCACCCCTGATCATTCCGAGTACTCCCCATTTATCACCATTCTCTGAACTCGTCCTTGTAGCCAGTTTTCAATCCATGTACTCACCCTATGGTCCATGCCAACGGACCTTATTTTGTACAGTAAAGGTTTATGTGGGAATCGTGTTAAATGCTTTTGAAAAATACAGATACACCACGTCTACGGGCCTTCCTTTATCTAGATGGCAACTCACCTTCTCATAGAAGGGTAATAGATTGGTTTGGCAAGAACGATTGTTCATGAATCCATGCTGATTACTGCTAATGATATAGTTCTCATTACTAAAATCTTGTATATAGTCCCTTATCATCCCCTCCAAGAGTTTACATACTATTGATGTTAGGCTAACTGGTCTGTAATTCCCAGGGATGTATTTTGGGCCCTTTTTAAATATTGGTGCTACATTGGCTTTTCTCAAATCAGCTGGTACCATTCCAGTCAGTAGACTGTCAGTAAAAATTAGGAACAATGGTCTGGCAATTACTTGACTGAGTTCCCTAAGTACCCTCGGGTGCAAGTCATCTGGTCCCGGTGATTTATTAATGTTAAGTTTCCCAAGTCTAATTTTAATTCTGTCCTCTGTTAACCATGGTGGTGCATCCTGTGATGTGTCATGAGGATAAACACTGCAGTTTTGGTTACTGAAGCCCCTGGATTCCCTTGTGAAGACTGAGGAGAAGAATAAATTCTATACCTTCGCCATCTCCCCATCCTCGCCATCCCCTCACTTCTGTGCATCATCAGAACATTTGATAATAATATTTGTAACTATACAATTTTTGCACGAAAACCCTCAGCTGGAACCCTAATTATTACAGCTTCTCCTGTTCTACAAGTCATAACACGACCTTCCAATTTAAAACAACCAATCTACTGCCAACTCAGCTTTCTTCCTTTTACATTTTTGCCTATATGTACAGTATATTGATACATTGTGCTAAGCCAGCATTCACTCTGCTTTTTTTCTTGATTGTCAGGGAAGCTTATATATAAAAGAGTGCGCATGCTACTTGTTGGATCAGGTAGAGTATTAGGCCTCATGCACAATGCTGCTCCTAAACTGATGTTTTGTTTTTTTTTTGGCATTTTTTGCTTAAGCCCCTAAAGACACCTCAATAAAAGGCTATGTGTCCATGCACGCATAGGCTTTTAGAGGAGTTTAGGAGAGCAGTGTTTAGAGGCAGTCAATCTGAATTCAGAAGAATCGTGTTTAGGAGAGGAGCTTTTGAACATAGAAAACACCCAAATGCCAAATGCTCCTGAATGAGGCTAAACGTGCCTAAATGCATTTATATTATGCATGTTAGGTGCGTTTTTAACTATGATTTTCGCTTTTAAGGAGAAACAATGTTTACAATAAACCAGTGTACATGAGTCCTTACAGTTGACACAAACTGCAAATAAGGCTTTTTGATTTATCACAAAGCAAATTTAAAGGAGTTGTAAAGGCTCAAGGTTTTTTCCTTTCATGCACTCTATGTGCAGCAGCCCTCCCTAATACTTAGTCGAGTCCTATCTGGATCCAGTGATGTGCTTGAGAGCAGCGGCTCTGTCAGGTCTCTTCCTCCTCATTGGTTGAGACACAGCAGCGGGAGCCATTGGCTACTGTCAATCACAGCCAGTGAGCCAATGAGGAGAGAGCAGGGACAGAGCCAAGCCACATTCTGTGTGTGAATGGACACACAGAGCAGTGGCTCAGGAGTGAGCCTGCTTTGGTGCCCCCATAGCAAGCTGCTTGCTATGGGGGCACTTGGCAGGAGGGTGGGGTCAGAAGCGCCAGTGGGGATCTGAGACGAGGAGGATTGGGGCTGCTCTGTGCAAATCCACTGCACAGAGCAGATAAATATGACATATTTATTATAAAAAAACAAAACTGCCTTTAATATCACTTTAAGACTTCCACTTAATATGCTATTCTTTACTCTTGACCACTTTTTGGTGACCCTCCTGATTTGCAAATGATTGCCTCTTTCCCCAACTTATGCTTGTGTTTTAAATTGTAACTCTACTCTTTTTTATTAAGCACATACTGTTTAATGTACCTTATTTCATCTACCGTATTTGCTGCCAGTGAACAACAGAGATATACATTTCTTTTTTCATTGTTTCCTAGAGTTAAAATCCACAGCTCTTAGAAATAAAACATTGTTCTTTTCCTCATACCTGCTCCATAATATGTAAATTATTTACCTGCAGGGCCCGGTGGGCCAGGCTGTCCTATGCCACGCTCTCCTTTAGAACCTTTATCTCCTTTGGATCCTATATCCCCTACAAGAGATGAATATAAAATCTGTTACTATCAGCATATTTCTTCATTTTAGATTCAACTTATTTATGTACCATCAGTAATACAATGAAACCAGAAATGTAAAAAAAATGCATACAGCAGTGTACTAATCACAGAAAGTGCAGCACCTTTTAGCCCTTGTGGTCCTGGTAACCCTTGGATCCCTGGATATCCAGATCTGCCTCCTCTTCCTGGGTACCCTTGAGGTCCTCTTTCACCAGGTCGGCCTTGGGTGCCTGGTAGTCCTGGTAAGCCTTGTTTTCCTTCACATGGTGGGCAGTTTGGATTAATATTCTGAAGCAAAGATGGAAACTGGGCTGCAACATAAAGTTCCCTTTTATTAGGACGTTCACAAGTGAATTTTTTTTTTACATGCCATTTATTAAAACAAAATTATATGACAATGCCTTTTATTTCAATTCAAAATTTGAACTGTAAATAAACCAGTTTTACTCATAATGAGGAAAATTCACCAAGTCGGTAAAAGGTTGGTTGAACTGTATACTGTCTATTGACATCTTTTGAGAAAGGTGGCAGTGATGTCTCTGCCCATTCCAGGTGTATTCCAAGACTACACAACAAAAAACTTTAGGGTCCTTTCAGACTGGTGACAAGACTAAACCTAATGCAGACATGCTTGTGTTAAGATAACCCATTCATTTTAAATGGGCTGCCAGCACACCTTAACACCCTAAAAAACAGACATCATTCTTTATTTCAATGCAGCACACCACAATCCACAAGAGTTGTGCTGACGTATGTTTCCTGCTACTGTAGTTGTATGTTGAGTGCCATGCAATTTGTAGGTTTCTGTACATTGGGATAGAAAGGCTTTTAGCAGAGTTTAGGAGCAGCCGCGTTTAGGTAAGGTTAAACCTCCCTCTCCTGAACGCAGAAGAATCGTGTTCAGGATAGGAATGTTTTGACCGCCAGGCTGCAGGAAAACACGAATTGTGGCAAAATCGCAGCTTTCGTTTTTGACACATTTCACGTTTTCCTGCTGGTGCAGTCAGGGTAGGCTAGTGTACATGTAGCTTTATGCCGCGTACACACGGTCGTAATTCCAGCCAGCAAAAGATTGAGAGCATGCTCTCAATTTTTCAGTCTGGAAAAGTTCCTATGCGAAAATGCGATCGTCTGTGGCAATTCCGATGCGCAGAACCTCTATGCATGCTCAGAAACAATTAGACGCGTGCTCGGAAGCATTGAACGTCATTTTCTCGGCTCGTCATAGTGTAGTTACAACGTACTTGACGGTCGTAATTTCAGCGAACTTTTGCGTGACCGTGTATGCAGGGCAAACTTGAGCGGAATCTTTTTGGAAAAGCCGTCATATCTTTTTCCGACGAGAAAACCGATCGTGTGTACGTGGCATTAGAGAGATTTCTCCTCATTTTCTGTTCTGGGGACAAAGTTTTACCAGACAGGAGGTTCTGCAACAAGGAAACAGAAAACAAGTTTCTAGCCTTCCCCTACTTAACCCCTTAATGAGAGAGGGTAAACCAAACCTTAATGCCTGAACCTAATTTTTCAACTTTGGCATGTGTTGTACCGCTGGATTTTTGGGTCCCCCTATTCCTGCACAGTCAGGCAACACATTTTCCAACTTCCACATGGACACAGTAACCAGTCCATGGGCTTGTTTTTGTTGTTTTATTGAGGGAAACTTGGATGGGGAAAAAGGGATTATGGGATGCCCAACTTGAACTTGGTAAACAATTTGAGGACAAACTTTCTTCACAAAAATGCAGATCCTGGACTGTACTCCCTCTGGAGTGATATCAATCTCTGATTGATCAATAGCAAGGTTCTCATTTACACTGTAAAAAATATTGTGCTGGGTCTACTCAAAAAAATTGAGCCAACTATTTGCATCAGCTTTTTAAGTATTGTCAACTAAACCTATTTTTGTCTGACTCGTTAGACTTTTCATGTTTTCAACTTTGTTGTTTTAAGTAAAGCCAACTTTATTTTTTTTCAGTTTATAGACCATAGTGTTTTGAAGTGGTTGTAAACCCTTACAACACACTTTTTGCTACAGGTAAGCCTATAATAAGGCTTACCTGAAGCTACCTTGGATATCTCCTAAACCTGAACGGTTTAGGAGATATCCCCTGTGTCACGGAACGTCCCACACTCCGCTTGAGTGCTTCCGTCAGTATACTGCTTCCTAAGTTCTGGAACACGAGTCCAATGGAACTAGACAACACCAGTCTTGGAGTACATCAGGACTAACTCTTTATTTGAGATCTCACACACATTTATACAGCAGGCTGACTCAAAGCTAACCTAATTAACATGAGCTAATTTACTAAAAAATTTACCCAGACCAGATGACAGACTTGTGGGCATCGAGCTTCACACAGTAGTATAAACACAATAGCTGGAGCTAATTACAATTAACAATACAAACAACAATCTCCCCCCCTCCTCAGCCTAGTCATCAACAGTTCGTCTCCTAGCCAGTCCTGGAGGCTAATGTGATCAGCTCACTCAATTAACAGGTCGAGTTCAGAATCAACCAAACCAATAATAGTCTCTACATACATCCTGGGAGATATTGTGGACAAATATTACTGTCCCATTTTAAGTAGTCCAAGATATATTTTCTCACTCACCCTGTGCCAGGATAGCACAGGGTGACTTAGACATAAGATGTATATGGGGAGCTGAAACAAGGACATCCCCTACTTTCCAAGGGATTCTGAGTTCCATGGGCCCTCACGTCACACCCTGTATTTGCATGTGCCGACGTCATCGGCACATGCGCACTGAAGCAATGGCACGTACGTGCCGTTGCTTCAGTTAGACTGTGCCGTTACCGGCGGCTCCCGCGCCCAGTGCGGGAATTACGTTGTTGTGGCTCCAGTCAATCACAGCGCCGGAGCTAGGAACACATGCATTAACTTATTTATTTCAAGTGCTTATATAGCACTGTCAATTTATGGAGTGCTTTATATATACATTGTACATCAGTCCCTGCCCTCAAGGAGCTTTCAATCTAAGATCCCTAACTCACACTCATACATACACATATTAGGGCCAATTTACACAGTAGCCAATTACCCTACCAGCATGTCTTTGGAGTGTGTGAGGAGACCTATGCAGGCACAGGGTAGAGCATGCAAACTGCAGTCAGGAAGTGCCGTGGTCAGGATTTGAGCCAGAAACCCTTTTTGCTGCTAGACGAAAGTGCTAACCACTACACCACTGTGTTAATGACTTAGTGACCTAGTTACTACATTTGATATATGTTTTTATATAAAAATAATACAATAATATGGTTTTTAAAAAAAGGAATAGTCTCATGAAACAGGCTTTCAAAACAAATTAACATTAATTAATTATTATTTATAAATTGTTACAAGTGTAATATTATTAAAGCAACATCAAATGTAACTGTAAACTTAAAAAAAAAAAGGATAAAATGCCTCTTTCTCAGCTAACAAATCAAACTGAAGCACACACATGTACTGTATAGAATTCAGAATGTATAAAAAAAATGTAAGCCTTGTAGGAAAGTAATTTGCCCTTTAACCACTTCAGCCCCCTTAACGACCAGGCCATTTTTTGTGATACGTCACTGGGTCGCTTTACCTGACAAATGTGCAACGCTGTACCTAAACAAAATTGACGTCCTTTTTTTCCCACAAATAGAACTTTCTTTTGGTGGTATTTGATCACCTCTGCGATTTTTATTTTTTTGTACTATAAACAAAAAAAGACCGACAATTTTGAAAAAAAACTATTTTTTTTACTTTTAGATACTCCCCCCCCCCCCCCCAAAAAAAAATAAAAAAAATGATTTATTCATCGGTTTAGGTCGATATATATTCTTCTACATATTTTTGGTAAAAAAAATCTCAATAGGCATATATTGATTGGTTTGCGCAAAAGCTATCGCGTCTACAAACTATGGGATAGATTTAGGGACTTTCATTTTTTTATTGTTTTTACTGGTAATGGCAGCAATCTGCGATTTTTAGCAGGACTGAGACATTGCGGCGGACAAATCTGACCCCAAATGACACTTTTTAGGGACCAGTGACATTATTACATTGATCAGACCTATGTCCTCTTGGTGAAACATAGCAAAGTGACAAACTTGCAGGAGCTACTATGTCTTCTTGGTGAAACTCTCAAAGTCCCAACACTTGCAGAAAATACCAGCCCACATGGCTGCTTTGAAAAGTGCCCCAGAGCAAGGGATTTAGGTTAGTTGTGACACTGTCCCTGTGAAAGAATGCAATGGATATTGCATCTGGCAGCCTTCTCCCTTTTGGGCCCTGGGGGTTTAGAAATACTCACACTGTCCCTTGAATCCCGCTGCTTTGGATAAGACTGCTGTTCAGGACTCCTGCTGGACAGATCTGGACAGATCTCCTGCTAGAGGGGCTATCTCCTAGATGAGACTGAAGGGTAGTGGAGATCCTTCTCTTCAGCTTCCTCCTTCCTCAGCTCCAGCCACGGTGTCTCCTCCCAGGCCTTACGACTCCAAACTCAGCACTTCATCTTGCTCTTGACGTGTGTAGTTAGTTCAGCAGCCAGTCCAGGCTGGGAAAGGGGTTAATCAGTTCAGTTTCTGGGCTTTTGGTTTAGGCGGGCCCGCCTTAAGAGGGGGACTGCTAAGACCGGAGCCATTCCAGAGCTGATGCCAGAAGTCGGAGTGGAGTAAGAAGAGCCGAGAAGCAGACTAGCATTACAGAGATCTATAGCCTGGTCACAAGGTATGGGAAGGAAAGTGTTAAGTGAAGAGCATGCCTGAGATCCACACTAGGTGCTCAGTGGGACCCCATTCTGTTACTGAGAGTGAAGCAACAGAGGTACACTGGACTGGTGGAGTGGACACAGGCTCAGCACGTCCCTCCTAATGTAACATACAAGTACAGTGTGTAGTGATATATGATAAGTCTCTTTTTAGAGGAACTCTGCTCTTTATTACTGCACACAGTAAAGGCTCATCCCTAAGTCAGGAAACTGCCTTAATGTTTCATTTCTTTACATGACCGCTGTCACCGCCTGGTCCCAGACATTGATGAGCGCGCTCTGCATGAGAGTAACCCCATGTGCACGGGTGCAATAGACCCCGCCCACAGAGATCTCTTGCTTTATTTTTTTATTAGAAAAGTAAAACTTTCCCAAAATAGTAAAAAATGTAATTATTTTTAAACTTTTTGCCATATGTTTCTTATCCACCATGACACACCATCAGAAAAACACCGAAAATAAATTCTTCTACTCCTGATGTGCATAAGGATACCACTTGTTGTTCATATCAGTAGTAGGGCACAGAAACAATAGTGTGCATTTTGCTAATGCTTACTTAGATCAAGCCCCGATCTAACTATTTTAAATTTTTTTTATTATTAATAATTTTTTACAGACTTTTTCTACTCCTCTAGAGAGCCTCCACAAAGATACAGTGGGAACAGACTCCCCCTGTGAAAGAGGCCTTAGATAGATGCCTCAATGAAAGTAAAGGGCACACTGTTGCCGTGTAGTGAGTACTTCTTCAAACTGAAGATATACTGAGCGGTCGATATAACTATTGATCAGTCCTGTTTGAATGTTTTTAACCTAATTTAAAGTGGTTGTAAAGTAAGGTGTTTTTTTTTTTTTTTTTTTTTTTTTTTTTTTTTAGCTTAATGCATTCCATGCATTAAGCTAAAAAAACTGCTGTGTTTAGTATCTCTTTAACCCAGGAAGGATCAGAAGAGGGAGGAAAGGATCAGCCAATTATTCATAAAAGTAAGACACTCAGAGTTTAATCCCATTGGGCGTCTGGTACCTAATTTAAAGATCGAAAAGTACAAGAAGCTTGCAGCCTGGCAAACTTAAAAAGTTGATTCTTAAGAGGCAGTAGGGTCATAAGGACCCATCATGCCCCAGGCGGTGACATCACAAAGGGTGGGGTCTCCGGATGACATCATACGATGGCCATGCCCCCATCATTATCTAAGACATGCTTGGCATCGGAGCGGACAGATCAGCAGCACGCAGCATAGGAGGAGGGTCGTTGGCGGGAGTGGGACTCAGCATTGGAGGAGGGTCGGCGGCGGCAGAGGAAGGAGAATACCGGACAAAGAAGACAGGAGAAAGAAGAAGAGTGGAAGAAGAAGCAGCGGAAAAAGGAGAAGCCCAGAGGAGGAAGATGCGGGAGAAGATGGAGAAAGACCAGAGGAAGAAACGGGGAAGAAGAAGATTTTTTTTTTGGTGAATGGGTAGGGGTACAATGTACCCCATACTTATTCACATGGGGGGGAAGCCAGGATTCTGATAAGCCCGCAGACCCCGAAACCACCGGGCAAGGGTTGTCGGGAAGAGGCCCTTGTCCCCATCAACATGGGAGCAAGGTGCTTTTGGGTGGGGGCGGGCAGATACCCCCCTGCCCCAAAGCACCCGTACCCCCCCATATTGAGGGCATGCAGCCTGGTATGGTTGGGGGGGGTGATCGCTCGCCCCCTCCCTTTCCTGACCTGCCTGGCTGCATGCTTGGATAAGGGTCTGGTATGGATTTTGGGGTGGGACCCCATGCCATTGAAAAAAAATTTTGGCCCAAGGGCTTGGTATGGACCTGGAGGGGGGGGGGACAACGCTGTTTTTTTTTTTTTCAGGGCTTTTTTCTAGCCGGCAATTTCTTTTTTTTACATTCAGCGGGGAAGTCCGCTGACAGCTGATGACTCATTGGTTGTTAAGGACGTGGCGGCCGGCTTCCCGGCCCCCTCCTTAGCAACCAGCTATATACAGTGTAAAAAAAACCCGCAAAATCGCGGTAAAAACATGTGTTCAAAAACACGGCAAGCACCGCAAAAAAAAAAGCACTGCAGAAACGCTCAAAAGCAACATGCATTGATGTGAATGGAGCCTAAGGCGTTTTTTGATGCATTTTGCATTTTGCAGAAATGCACGGGAATTTTTTAACATGGGTTCCTATGGAACATGTTCACATCAATGCTTTTTTGTTTCTCTGCATTTTTGGAAAGGGTCAGGGACTTTTTTTCATGCAAAATGCAGCGTTTTGCATGTAATAGAATTCAATGGACAAGCATCAAAAACGCAAGTGCACCGTTTTTGCAGCGTTTTTGATGCGTTTTTGCCGTTTTTTTTTTTTTTTTTTTTTTTTTTTAAATTTTTTTTTTTAGACTGTAAAAAAAACTGTAAAAAAAAAAAAAACGCGGCAAAAACGCCGCAAAAACGCCGCAAAAACGCTGCTCAAAAACGTGGCAAGCATGAAAAAAAAACCTCCAAAAACGCCCAAAAGCAACATGCATAGGTGTGAATCGAGCCTTATTTAGCTCTGACTTTAAGGTTGGATTCACACCTATGCATTTTTGGTGCTTTTTGCATTTTGCATATTTGCACTACAGAACGTGTTCTATAGGAAACCATGTTAAATGGACTGTAGTGCAAATCTGCAAAATGCAAAAAGCACTAAAACTGCATAGGTGTGAATCCAGCCTTAGCCCTGGTTCACACCTTTGCATTTTTTAGTGTGTTTTCAGTTTTGCAGAAAAACACTACAGTCCATTTAACATGGTTTCCTATGGGTCATGTTCACATCTGTGCATTTTACGGAAAGGGCCAGGGACTTTTTATGGTTTTTGGTTCCATAGACTTCAATGGATCAAAAACATGTATTGAAAAACGCAAAATGCACCTGGTATATGCAAACTGCAACCTGCATAGGTGTGAACCATGCCTATGAGAGTGCAGTTTAAGGCTCGATTCACACCTATGCATGTTGCTTTTGGGCGTTTTTGGAGGGTTTTTTTTCATGCTTGCCACGTTTTTGAGCAGCGTTTTTGCCGCGATTTTGCCGCGATTTGCGTTTTTTTTTTTTTTTACAGTTTTTTTTTTTTACAGTTTTTTTTTTACAGTCTAAAAAAAAAATTTAAAAAAAAAAAAAAAAAACGGCAAAAACGCATCAAAAACGCTGCAAAAACGCTGCAAAAACGGTGCACTTGCGTTTTTGATGCTTGTCCATTGAAATCCATTACATGCAAAACGCTGCTTTTTGCATGAAAAAAAGTCCCCGACCCTTTCCAAAAATGCAGAGAAACAAAAAGGCATTGATGTGAACATGTTCCATAGGAACCCATGTTAAAAAATTCCTGTGCATTTCTGCAAAATGCATCAAAAAACGCGCTAGTGTGAATGGAGCCTAAGACTTGATTCACACCTATGCAGGTTGCAGTTTGCATATTGCAGGTGCTTTTTGCGTTTTTCAATACATATTTTTCATCTATTGAAGTCTATGGAACCAAAAACCACAAATAAGTCCCTGGTCCTTCTCATAAAATGCACAGATGTGAACTACATCCATAGGAAACCATGTTAAATGGACTGTAGTGTGTTTCTGCAAAAATGAAAATGTGCTAAAAAAAATGCATAGGTGTGAACCAGGCCTGAGGCTTGATTCACACTAAGGCTCGAATCACATCTTTGCATGTTGCTATTGAGCGTTTCTGCAGTGTTTTTTGTGGTGCTTGCCGCATTTTTGAAGAGCGTTTTTGCGGCGTTTTTTAACCCGCGTTTTGCGCAAAACGCCAAAAACATAAAAACGCTGTACTTGCGTTTTTGATGCTGGTCCGTTGACTTCTATTACATGCAAAACGCTGCATTTTGCATGAAAAAAGTCCCTGACCCTTTCCAAAAACGCAGAGGTACAAAAAGGCATTGATGTGAACATGTTCCATAGGAACCCATGTTAAAAAATTCCCATGCATTTCTGCAAAATGCATCAAAAAATGCGTTAGTGTGAATCGAGCCTAAGGCTCGATTCACATTTATGCATGTTGCTTTTGAGCGTTTCTGCAGTGCTTTTTGCGGTGCTTGCTGTGGCAAAAACACAGTAAAAACGCGGTGCTTGCGTTTTGGATGCGGGTCCATTGAATTCTATCACATGCAAAACGCTGCATTTTGCATGAAAAAAGTCCCCGACCCTTTCCAAAAACGCAGAGACACAAAAATTCATTGATGTGAACATGTTCCATAGGAACCCATGTTAAAAAATTCCCATGCATTTCTGCAAAATGCATCAAAAAACGCATTGGTGTGAATGGAGCCTAATGCACTCTTTGATGCTTTTTGCATTTTGCTGAAATGCAGGGAATTTCTTTAACATGGGTTCCTATGGAACACGTTCACATCAATGAATTTTTGTGTCTCTGCGCTTTTGGAAAGAGTCGGGGATGTCACGAGGGGGTGGGCTCTCTAGGTGGCGTCATCGGATGGCCACGCCCCATGGCTACATAAGAGATGTCAGACAGCGGGGGATGTCACAATGAAGGACAAGAATGGACATTTTTGTTTTTAGCAGGTAACCAGTGGTGAGGAAGAAGACAGACAGCGGTGGCGAGAAAGAATACAGCGGCGTGGGAGAAGACAGCTCTGGGAGAGACGGAGGCGGGAGAAGACGGCTCGGGGAGAAGACGGCAACAGGAGAGATGGCGGCGGGAGAAGACGGTTCGGGGAGAAGACAGAGCTATTTTTTTTAATACAGGACTTGTCAAAAACCGCCTGTTTTTTTTTTACATTTCACTGCTTTTTTTGGTGAATGGGTAGCTGATACCCATTCACATGGAGGGGGCGGGATCTGGGGGTCCCCGTGTTAAAGGGAGCTTCCAGATTCCGTTAAGCCCCCCGCCCGCAGACCCCGACGACCACCGCCCAGTGTTGTTGGGAAGAGGCTCATGTCCCCAGCAAGCACCCCCCCCCATGTTGAGGGCATGCAGTCTGGTATGGTTCGGGGGGGGGGCTCGCTTGTCCCCTCCCTGCCGGGCTGCATGCTCGGAAAAGGGTCTGGTATGGACTGGGGGGGGGGGGGGCCCACGCCGCTCTTTTCGTGAATTTTTTTTAGCCTGCAATTTTTTTTTTACATTCAGCTGTCAGCGGGGAAGCCCGCTGACAGCTGATGACTCATCCGTTGCTAAGGACGCACCTGCCAGCTTCCTGACACGCTCCTTAGCAACCAGCTATATACAGTGAATTAAAAAAAAAAGACACAAATCGCAAAACACAAATTACGGTAAAAATGCAGAAAGCACTGCAGAAACACTCAAAAGCAACATGCATAGATGTGAATCGAGCCTGAAGCTTTATGGGCCTCCCATAAAGTAGATACCTGTGAAACCGAGCCTGTGTTAAGCTGGAAAGTTATCTCTAGAGCCTTGGAGAATTGGGCCTTAGCATCTTCATTACAGAGAAAAGATTCATTTAAATTGCAATGGCATGTTCTTGGTTTAGTGGACCATCACCCTCTCTTAACTTTCAGGAATGGTAGCTATTATCCTATATAAAAATATTCAAGAATATGTGAGCCACAAGCTGAATACAACATGGGAACTTCCATGGTTTGCACTAAACTTTTTGGAAACCTTTTTTTTTTTTTTTTGACAATATAGATGTCTAGTGCATATTTCTTATGATAACCCAGGTAATGTACTTTTTTATGTTAAAATTCTTAACAAAATCTTATATTTTATAAAAAAAAAAATCTGCAGGCTATACTCTTGCTTTATTAATGAATAAATAAGATAAATACGTTATATAGGAATATAATGTGAGTACAACTTACCACGCAGGACATTGCTACACAGCTTCATAATGTGGTCATCTGTTAATGATTTTCCCTATAACATAAAAAGGTATCTTGCTATCATATAGGATGCAAATATCGTCTCCTGCTTATTTTGTCCTATAACATATTATTCTTATAGTCTGGCAATTTTTAAAATTATTTTATTTGATTATATTGCATTGAATTTTTTTACACACCGGTTTTCCTGGGATACCAGGTATTCCAGACCTTCCCTGCGGACCGCTTTCACCTGGAAAGCCACGGGGCCCTGGTAGTCCGAGTATGCCATGTTCTCCCTTCTTACCCTCTGGTCCTGTTACACCTATGTCTCCAAGTTCACCTTTCTGTAATCCAGAAAATAGTGTAATCAAATACCCAGTATCAGTACTGTTTCCAAAACACATTAGCAGCAATAAATTATAAAGTATACTGAATATATTTTGAAAATGTATTCTAAGTTTGCGCATTACTGCACATAGTGAAAAAAACATGCTTGTTAAAGTGATACTAAATTTACATTGTCCCTTCTATTTCTGTATGTGGATGATGGCACTGTAATTAGTTTAAAAAAATAAAAAAATCTAAGCACCTTTTCCTAATCCCAATACAGCTGTCACATGACCCAGCCTGTCTGCAGGGAAACATAAGCAGAAGGAGCTTCTAGTCCTCTGCTGCTGGTCACATGTTCAAAAAAATAATTAAAAAATAATTAAAAAATAATTAAAAAAACAGCCTTTGGAATACAGAGTAAAAATAATGAAATTATCAATCAATAAACTGTTATAAATTGTCATACAAATATATATTTGAAATCAAATCTTTACTATTTTTTGGCAAAAACATGGTGTGGGCGGATTTCTGCCAGTCACAGGCTGTGTCATGCCCCTCCAGCCTGTGTCTTATGCCCTGTACACACGGTCGGATTTTCCGATGGAAAAAGTGTGATCGGATTATATTGTCGGAAATTCTGATCGTGTGTGGGCTCCATCAGACTTTTTCCATCAGAACTTCCGACACACAAAGTTTGAGAGCAGGATATAAAATTTTCCGACAACAAAATCCGATCGTTTAAATTCCGATCGTGTTTACAGTAATCCGACGCACAAAGTGCCACGCATGCTCAGAATAAATTAAGAGACGAAAGCTATTGGCTACTGCCCGTTTATAGTCCCGATGTACGTGTTTTATGTCACCGCGTTCAGAACGATCGGATTTTCTGACAACTGTGTGTGACCGTGTGCATGCAAGACAAGTTTGGCCCAAAATCTGTCGGAAAAAATGCAACGGATTTTGTCGTCGGAATGTCCGATCAATGTCCGATCGTGTGTACAGGGCACTAGAATAAGAGGGAGGTGAAGCCTCCATTATTCTACATGTAATATCCCACCCCCATTGTATTTAGCTGGTTAGTGGGCATAGAGGAAGAAGGAGGGAGTGCGCTGCCATTTACCACTGTGTATACCCCTACATGTGTTACTCTATAGTCACATAGGCTGCTCAGATGTGATAGGGAGGAAATTCTCAGCATAGAAACTCACTTGAAAACTGAGCATGCGCAGAGTTGCCACCACAGCTGCAAAATCCCTAGCTGAATAGGGAACATGAACAGAAGGTGGAGATAGAGAGCAGCAGGATCAACCAGGTTTTTTGCAGAATACAGAAAATTAATCCCTAAGGCCCCTTTTACAGTGGGGTGGTGGGTGCATCTGCGGTGCTTTACCGTCAATTTCGCAGTGCTATTCGGCCGCTAGTGGGGTGCTTTTACCCCCCCGCTAGCGGCCAAGAAAGGGTTAAAACCACTGCAAAGCGCTGCTGCAGCAGCGCTATGCTGGCGGTATAGCCGCGCTGCCCCATTGATTTCAGTGGGCAGGAGCGGTGAAGGAGCGGTGTATACACTGCTCCTTCACTGCTCCAAAGATGCTGCTTGCAGGAGTTTTTTTAATGTCCTGTCAGTGCACCACTCCAGTGTGAAAGCACTCGGGCTTTCACACTGGAGAGACAGGAGCGGCTCTTTACAGGCGCTATGCAGGCGCTATTTTTAGCGCTGTAGCGCCTGTAAAGAGCCTCAGTGTGAAAGGGGTCATAGCGACTGAGTGAGTATGAACAGCGTGTAATGTAGCATTTACCAATAGTTTTTCTATTGTTTTTGTTTTTTATTTATTTTTACCAAAAGTTTAGGCATGTAATTTCATGTGATCAGTCTAAAGCAAATATATTTATCAATGTGTTTTAAGCTGAATCACATGTTCATGTTGTGGTAACATGCAGAGGTGCAGAAGTGCATTATGCAGCCATTTACTTAGAAGAGCATTCGAATGCACATCTGCAATATACCACAACCTACCTGCACTTTAATGCAGGTGAGGCATTTGAACTTAGTAGTGTGCTGGGAAAAAGGGCGATTTGCAATTTAAAAGTTTATTATGGTGAAGTGTGAATCTGGCCTTAGAACCAGAAAATCAATTAGGACCACAAAAATTCATTATATTGCAGCTTACTAGTCCTTCATTTGGTTGCTTGCTTTGGTATTCTTTTTTTCAAGCTTTTTTCAAGCTTCCTTTTTTATTTTCACCCAGTGATCCTGACAGTAACACAATTCCTTGCCTAGGGTGATGTGTCCTCTCACTGTATCTAGAGTGAAGAAGTGTTGTCATCCTAGTCTGCTTGGTCCTGATTTGAACTTCACAACATCTCCCCCCTCTCCTCTTCTCATTAACAGGGGGAATGTTCTGTAGTTCAGAGGTGAACTGGGCATGGCTGATAATAATGGTTGAGAATTCAGTGCAGCAAAGGTAAAGTACACAGGAAGTTATGCGCTTACTGGATTTTTGCAGGATCAACCGTTATTTTTTTCACTTATCAAAAAGATATAACAAACCACTTTTGATGTCATATTAAACAGCTTCCGGACCGCTCACCACACATATGGGCGGGCGGCCCAGCTGCACGAAACAACGTACCTGTACGTTGTTTAGACACAGCGGGAGCCAATCAGCGGGTCCTGCGGACGCAATGTCCGCCAGGTACCCGGTGATCATTTGTAGAGAGGCAGAACGGCAGTGTGCCTATGTAAACAATGCAGATCGCCATTCTGTCGGAGAGGAAGAGGGAGATCTTGTGTTTCTGCTAAGCAGGAACACGTATCTCTCTCTTCCTCCAGTCAAACTATCCCCCACACAGTTAGCCAGCACCCCCTAGGCACACATTGAACCCTTTAATCGCCCCTGATGTTAATCCCTTCCCTACCAGTGTCATTTATACAGTGATAGTGCATTTTTAAAGCATATTGTATTGGTGTCACTGGTTCCCAAAAAGTGTCACTTAGTGTCAGATTTGTCAGCTGCAATGTTGCAGTCCCGCTAAAAATCGTTGATTGCCACTATTACTAGTAAAAAATATAAAAAAAATAAAAAGTCCATAAACCTATCCTAATCTATCCCAACTTTTGCGCAATCCAATCAACATACGTTTATTGGGATTTTTTTATCAAAAACATGTAGCAGAATACATATTGGCCTAAATTGATGAAGAAATTAGATTGTTTCCATTTTTTTATTGGGTATGTTTTATAGCAGAAAGTTTTTTATAGCGCAAAAAAAACCCCAGAAAGCAGAGGTGATCAAATACCACCAAAATAAAACTTTATTTTGGGGAAAAAAGGCCATAAATTTTGTTTGGGTACAGCGTCGCACGACCGCACAATTGTCAGTTAAAGTAACGCAGTGCTGTATCGTAAAAAATGCTCTGGTCAAGAAGGGGGTGAAACCTTTTGGGGCTGGAGTGGTTAATAAACCATAAGGAAACTAATAAGAGAAGTTTGTTGTTAAGGTTTACATGCACTTTAATGTTTTGAAAAACCTGTTCCTCCGACTGAAGTCTTCTTTAGAGAGTGTGGATTTCCTGATCTGCTGCTGCTTTCAGTGGTGTCTCCTGCTGACCCCTAGGTGAATACAGGTGATGGAAGGGACAGCAGGAGGAACCACCGACCACTGTGGAGGACCAAGAGATCAACACACCTGGAAGTGTCAATTTCCTGAAAAAGACTTAAAGTGGTGTTCCGGCCTCCCCCTCCAAAAGTTAAAAGTCAGCAGCTACACATACTGTAGCTGCTGACTTTTAATATTAGGACACTTACCTGGAGTCCAGCGATGTCGGCACCCCAGCTGATGTTTCCATCGGTTGTCGGGTGCTGCCACCGCCATTGCCGGTAAGGGAACCCGGGAGTGAAGCCTTGCAGCTTCACAGTCGGGTCCCTACTGCGCATGCGTGAAGTGCACTGCGCTCTCCTACTGGCCCGACAGTAGGGGAATGAGGAGGGAGGAGGAGGGGCCAAACTTGTGACATACCTGGCTGTGGCGAGGTCCGATGGAAGTGAGCACAGGGTACCTGTCAAAAACAGGTACCCCCTCCCCCCCGAAAGGTGCCAAATGTGGCAACAGAGGGGGGGGGACTTTGCTTTAAGTTGTCAGTTTCTCATCACCAGAGCAACATTCAGATGCCCAGTCAGTGGGGGAGTTAAGTATTTGCTTTCTTTTTACAGGGACAGCTTTAACGCATATCTTATCCAAAAAACACAAGTGTAATATATTGCAGCTTACCAGTCCTTAGATGTAGTGGCTACATTAGTTTTCTTTTTCAGGTTTTTTCCTTTATTTTCACCTGGCAAAACCTGTCCTATTATGTCTAGTCACTTTTTCTCCACTGTATCTATGGAGGAGCCATGGTTGTCACACGGATGAAGTTCAAATATGTCAGCCCTTGTTCACCTTCATTACATGGTGGATTGACATGACTAGTATTTTACACAAGAAAGATAAGATATAAAACAGGTGTGTATTATCCCGCGCTCCCTAACCTAATGCGTCCCTCACTTATAACTTGTGTCTTCGAACACACGTCTAACACTCATGCGATCTGATTCCAGTGCGGGGAAAAAAAGGTTCCTGCACCTTTTTCTTGCGAATTCAATGCAAGTTCAGCCATACAACTGTATGGCTGAATTCGCTTTGCACAGACATGGCATGTGATTCGCACCGCAGAATCACATGCCATGTCTGTGTTCGCAGTAGTGTGAACCCAGGCTGAAGATGGAAAAACTGCAGGATATGAGAAGCACATTTAAATGGAAAAATATTTGAAAGAAGAAAAGCACCACTAAATTGAACTCTAGTCATCTGGGTCTGTCACATTTATTTTATTTTATTGTACATGAGAAAGTTTGTCACTGAATAATAAAAGCAGTGTTGTGGTTTCAAAGTATGGTTTTGGTTTTAAAAACATGCATTGGATTGCGCACGGATAGGCGCAGTCAACATTTTTGATTTTAAGAAAGATAAGGTGTTTGTGATTTATTTTCATCCTACAGGAAGTGACACTGATACTGCACTTCTGGCAAAAGCAACACCTATTTTCTTTACTTGCTGAAAATGTTCTTTGCCTGAAAAGTAAAAGCTGAGTATTGGTAACTGTAAGCGCAAACACACAAGTCCATATATGACAGGAGATATAAAGGGCTGAGCAACTTAGTCCATAGGGAACAGGCTGGAAGTTCAAGGGTTAAGTGGTAACCGGTAATGTAATGGTTAAAGTAGGCTGGTAGGCTAGGCAGCTGCTGTCCTCAGAGAGCTGGCTCTGTGATGGATGAGAGAGGGGTAGAGAAGGAAGCGCCACCTGAGTGTAGTATTAACAAATGATGTTTAATGAAACCAGGTAAAAACACACTTACAAGATAAAAACATAAAAAAGACTCATCTGTATAGGTATGTGGTCCTCGGTGTTCCCTCTGATCCTGTGGTGGTGACGCTGCAGCGATGCTGGGCTGCAGAAGTTGGATTACCAGCCGGGAGCTCCTTCTGTGGCCATCAGGAAGAGACTAGGGGCCGGTGTGGAGCGTGCTTGACGTCACAGGTTGTCCGTCTGCTTCCGGGTTCGGTATCCAGGGGAGGGATCGTCCAGGGAGGAGGGCTAGCTCCCAACCTCCCTGCTAGCCCTCCTCCCTGGACGATCCCTCCCCTGGATACCGAACCCGGAAGCAGATGGACGACCTATTACATCATGCACGCTCCACGTGCGCTCCACACCGGCCCCTAGTCTCTTCCTGATGGCCACAGAAGGAGCTCCCGGCTGGTAATCCACCTTCTGCAGCCCAGCATTCCTGCAGCGTCACCACCACAGGATCAGAGGGAACCCCGAGGACCACATACCTATATAGATGAGCCTTTTATATGTTTTTATCCTGTAAGTGTGTTTTACCTGGTGTCATTAAACATCATTTGTTAATACTACACTCAGGTGGCGCTTCCTTCTCTACCCCTCTGAAAAGTAAAAGCTAATGCAGCCACCAGATCTAAGGACTGCTAAGCTGCAATGTATTACATTTTTGTTTTTAGATATAGTTACACTTTAATCCACTCTTTATTTTTTTTACAATGCTTTACAGTACTGGAACCCACTTGTTTTCTCCTCTCAGCTGGTAAACCAGATTGTGCTTTGCTGTCTCTAAGCCATTTTCAGTGTTGTCTACGATCTCAGGAGACCAGTATAGTAGCCTGGCCATGAATTCTTTGTTTCTGGTGGGCAAAGCCAAGCACTGTGTACTCTGAATATCCCACTCATTTACTTTCTTCCTATTAATTGACACAAAGGGGTTGATTTACAGAAACTGGAGAGTGCAGAATCTGGTGCAGCTCTGTATAGAAACCAATTAGCTTCCAGGTTTATTTGTCAACACTTAATTGAATTTTGCACTCTCCAGTTTTAGTAAATCCGGACAGTTACATGAGTCTATAGTTCATGGTTCTGCCTAAACTCTGTCCACCAGAAGGCAGCCACGGATGACCACCAGAAGGCAGCCACGGATGACCACCAGAAGGCAGCCACGGATGACCACCAGAAGACAGCCATGGATAACCACATAATTAGCTGCAAGGGCTGTTAGGATAAATAGACTAGAAAGCTGCAGGGACATTGCGAGCAGGAGCTGCTTGCCTGCTTGTAATATGCATCTTACAAATCAGTATGGTTTGAAACTTTGGCCCTCCTGTATCATGAGACCCAAACTTTGAGAATGTCATCAAACCACTATACATCAGATTTGGGTAATTACTATAAACTGGGTTGTTAAAATAAAGCTCTGCCAGCCAAACACAAGGCTATTGCATTTAGAAAGACAAGAAATCTACAGTCTGCATAACTACAGAGCATGAAGGTAAAGGCTTATGTGTCTTATGTATCTTTACACCAAGCTGAATAATGAAATATAAATACATATTTATGAGTTTTTCAGTACCTCTCCTTTTGCTCCTTTGTTGCCTTCTTGCCCCTACATGTAATTTTGCAGAAAGACAAATATTAATATGGTAGAATGCTAACTATGTCCACATTTTATTAATAAATACAAAACATGAGTAATTTTACCCTTATTCCTGGGTTTCCAGGTTGTCCTGCCTCCCCTTTTTCTCCCTACAACATAAAAACAAGTCAGAAGTAAAAAAAAAACAAATATTTTGACAGATTTCCATTTGTTGCCTTTTCGTGACATAAAAATAAAGGAGCAACTAGTTTTTCATCCTTCGTATGTTAACTTCAGTTTGATTAAGTTTGCTCTATAAAATATCAGATGCTTAAGTTATTCTGTGACCAGGCAATGGACATTGAAGTACCTGCAGGGCTTTTTTTCAGCAGGAACTAGGGGGAACTCAGTTCCACCACATCTGGCTCAGGTCTTCTGCTCCCTGCTCACCACTATCACTTGGTAACACTGAAGTCCAGCTTCTGTGTTTACAAGTAATAGCTTATCTCCCAGTAGCTCCCACAGGTCAGATCTCCTGCGCAGATCCCACTGAGTGCCGGACAGGGACAAGGAAGATACAGTACAGGTGGCCAGGGTTCAGTGCAGTCATGGGCAGGAGAGGGTGCGTGGTAGGCTTCACCCTCTGTGGTCTCCATTTTTTCCCTGATGACCAGTTGTTCATGCTCCTACTGCATGATCTCCCTTGGAAGTGACTGTAGTATAGTATAGTATGCTGGGAGGTTCTACAGGCGGATAGGTGCTTCAGCTTTATATTGCAACAAAGGTAAGAAATATGACAGATGATGGAGCTTTTAAGGAGGGGGGAGAAGATGAGGGCAGTGGAGGGAGGGGTTGTATGCAAAGGGAAGAGCCACTATTTGATGCCATTTGGCAGGCATGTGTGTGTGGCGGGCATGGTTGAGTTCCTGCACCTATTCTCTGAGAAAAAAAGCCCTGAGTACCTGCATATTCTTAAAGTGGTTGTATAGGCTCAAGGTTTTTTACCTTCATGCATTCTAGAAGGTAAAAGACTTTCTGTGTGCAGCAGCGCTTCCATTCCCCCCTAAAACTTACTTGAGCCCCCTCTCAATCCAGCGATGTGCACAAGAGCCTTGGCTCTCCCAGGTCTCTCCCTCCTCACTGGCTCAGACAGCAGCAGCATTGGCTCCCGTTACTGTCAATCACAGCTAGCGAGTCAGTGAGGAGAGAGCAGTGGCTCAGGAGGAGTGAACCTGATTGTCATCTACAGAATACTACTATTGTCATCTACACTAGCATCTGAGTCTCATACCATGTGGCTGCCCTGCTGCTTACAGAACGCATGTGGTCATATGGATGCTGAGTGATTGACCCCTTGTGTTCACAATGCACCAGGGCAGCAACTCAGCATGAGACCTGGAAGCTGGTGGAGTAGTAGCAGTATCTACTACAACAGTGATTTCCAGCTTCCACAGGAATCCCATGGGTATGGCACATAAATACTGAAATTGCTCCAAGCTGGACCAATGTAACCTTATAAAAATTGGCATACCTGGAATTCAACATTAAGTCCGACACCTGCAAGCCACAGGCATAATATGCACCAATGCCATGCCCCCAATGACACAGACTATGAACAAAAAATATGCAAAGAAAGGAATGAAATTTGGATTATGACTGCATCACAGGTGCTTTTTGAGGCTGCATTCACACTTTCACATAGCGGAAACAAACGTGACGTTGATCGATTTGTGTGTCGCATAGGACCAGCCCATTCAAGTGAAGCTGTCCTATGTGCGCTTATTGCCCAAAAAAATATCTAGTTCCTTTTCAGCTGACAAGCTTCATGCGATTTTTAACAGGCACCGTTTGCCGTGATTACCACGTAATCCTGATGCTTGAAAATCTCGGCAAAATCGCATTCCTGGTGCCATTAAAAAATAATGTCACTCAAACAAGTTGTGCAGCGATCACCTCGTGATTTGGAATTCCAAATCACGAAGTATGAATGGAGCCTTAAGGTGCTAGGGCACCAATCACAATGAATGGCATCACAGCACACCAAGTGTTACTGCACATTAGGGAAAACAGACCCTTATGTATTTTAGTATAGATTAAGACAACATTTTTATGCCCACTTATGCCCCATACACACGAACAGAAAATCGTACGGAAAATACTGCTTTCGAAACGATCGTACGATAATCGGATTTTTAGTACAGATCTTTCGAGAGCCGATCAGGACAGTTCATCCGATAGTATTCTATCAGGCATGCAGGAAAATTTTTTTCGTACGATGCCAAATCATACGATTTTCGTTTATTCAGTACAGCTATCATTTCGAAAATGCAATACAAATGCATTACAACACATGACATCACTTCTGAATTTTATTTCTGTCGTGTGGGAATTTTCGTGACTTTAGTAAACTCATCAGATTCGATCTGAGATCAGCATGCAATAAAAAACGGACGATCATTCATCCGATAATCTCATCGTGTGTATGGGGCATTAGACCTTACACAGTAGGTTTTCAGGACTTTGACATGGAGACAACAGTTTCTGTTGTGTGGCTGAGACAGGCCTTGATCAGCTGAAGGGGAATTAAGCAGGGGAAAGAACCATAACCTGAAAAAGTAGGATTCTGTAGGTAAATGGATTCCAATGCTTTTACCTGGGTTCCTTTAATTCCATCATCTCCAGTGTCACCCTGAAAAGAGAATTTCATTTAAATAAGAAAGTTTTTAAATGTAAGTGTAATAAATAGATTCTAGTAGGGTAATGTTGTTATTGGTCAGTTTCTAAGCAGCTTTCAATGGTAGTTGTTAACTCACAAGTGCAAATTACTGTTTGCAAAATGTGTTTATTTCTACAGGTATTTCACTGCTTTCCAAATATGGGATAGAATTTCTAAATTATAATTACAATTAATTACCTTGTGCCCCTTAGGGCCTTGAATTCCCATTGAACCTTCCAAACCAGGTAATCCTGGCTGTCCCATTTGACCCTAGAAAGTCAAGAATACATTCATTCTTTAATAATCAGAGAGAAAAGTTCACAGCATTTATCTGCCTTTGTAAAAAAGTAAAAAAAATGGAAAATGACTTCTATTTGGGATCAGTCTGAGATCAGTTTAACATTAATTTGAGATATGTTTAAGATACATTCACATCAACTTTTAAGGATGTAATAAAATGGACCTGCCACTTAAATAGTGGAGATTTGCTGTAGTATAGGGAATATTTAAAAATATTAATTGTGCTTTAGCTGTACTGAAAAAATGTTTTGTTCTGAATACTAGCAGTGTACTTGATATGCACATTTGCCTAGACGCTCCTGTGCCCACAGCCTTATAGCTATATACTGCATAGGCAGTGTGGAATCTAAGGCACTGTTGCTAGTCTTATTAGATTTGCGGTGAGATTTGCTGAAGTCTACTGTACCGCTTACTCTTTGCTTTTCTAGAGGCTTTGAGATGAGGAAGAAAAGCCTTGCTTCTACCAAGATGACTGCCTCCACACAGAGAAACAAGACAGAATAACGCATGGTAAACCATTATTTGGTAAGCATCAAATGCAAGGAGATCACAGGTAATGCTGTAGACTAGCCCTTAGTCCCCTGCCTGCTTTTTTGTGTCCAGTTTCCAGAGTTTAGTTCTACATTACAGCAAAGAAACATAATGCACTGCAAAAGCGAACAGAGATACACTCATCCGTAAGATCACATTTGAATGTTGCATTCAACATCCACCAAAAATGCTTCACAAATTATTTCACAAATGCCTACCTACACAATACCCAAACAAACCAAGTAAAATAGCATTTGTGCTATAAACATTGTTGTTAAATTCTCATATATTGCTGTAGCACCCTCCTAGCGAAAGATGCTGGGCAAATTTAGTATTTGACTCCGTTCTGTAGTCAAGGGAGCAGTGATTGTTTGTCCTGGTCAGTTCAGGGTTTCACAAGCTGGTAGTTTGATTGCTTACCCCTGCCTTCCGAGTCATAGGGAGGGAGATTCAGAGGATCAGTCTAAAGATATATCATGCTCCAGCCAATCCCTGAAGAGAAATGTCCAGCAAGTGGCCGAGAAGGTGATAAAGAGTCTGAAGCCCTGGAGAGATTGTTCCTTGTCACCAGGAGGGTTCCAAAGCCTCAGGAGCTGCTGCCCCGAGGCAGTCTGTGGACTGTGAAACTGCTCTTAGTTGTTGCATCTCTGAGAGCCTAAAGTGATCTTTCTGAGGAGCTGACTTTGGGACTTCACCAAAAAGGGATTTGGTCTGGGGAAGGATTGTCTCCCGCACAAGACCGTGTCTGGAGGAAGCAGGAAGGTGTGTAGCTGTCCTGGGGATTTGTGGGTAATGACCCTGAATTGATCCCTTGTGACTGTATGTGCTGTTGGGATATAAGTGCCAAAGGTAGCTTGGACTGAGACTGCTCTCATAGGGTCTCAGAGTACTGGCTATTCCCCTGTCCTCAGCAGAATGCTGGCGTGTGAGCATAGAGAAAAGTGTCCTCATATTAAATGCAAGCATTTTGGAGTATCCCATGCCTTAACCTCTCTCCTATTTAAAGCTCTTCCAGCAATATATAACAAAAAGACATCCCCTAGACTGAGTTATTCGAGCCGGTGTACATAGACTGGTGCTTGCGTTGATGGGCAGCCTCTATATATTAGGGAAGAACCAGCTATTACCAGCGGCCCCTACTGAGGTAGCATTACACTGCATAAAAAAATATTTTAACTAGAAAAATAATACATAGTCTATGCATTGTTTTTGTCTTTCAAATTGATTCTGCAAAGTCAAAATGAAGGTTGATCGATGTAGGCATTTGTGAAGTGCTCATGAAGGATCTGGAATAAATTTGAAAATTGTATCAGTATGTCCTTTGCCATGCATGCATTGTCTAGTTTACACACTGAGGGAGACATTGAAGATCAAAGAGACAGGTTCAAGCGGACATTGTTTCATCCATTCTCAGGCATCCCAGGACACACATCTTCCATCTTAGCTAGGCCCGTCTCCAACCACTGATAGGCGGCCATCTTTGAGGGTTTGTTTAACAGCCATTTTAAGGCCTCTCCTTTCTACCCAGCTATTCACTACATGCACTTTTGGAGGCTAACTACAATTTCTGATTTTCTTGATATTTTTTTCATTTTACATTTTCAATAGTTTGTTGGCTAATCCCCTTCCGAAATCCTAACACCTGGTGATTAGGTTGTTATATTTAGCTGTATTAGCATAATTTGTAGGCAGACTACGCCCTTTGATCTGGCTACAGTGGATCAAACAATATACAGTAGTTGGTCAAACGCAGATTTTCCAATTTCAATGTTATGTATGGTGTTGTAAAGTGATTTCTGTAACAAATTTTAATTTATATTTTATAGTTTTACAGTCCATATTTTCACCCAATTTTATTGTGTTTTAAACGAATATCTGCATAGGGCAAAGAATCTTGGGAATAATTGATTAGTCAGTCTAATTATTTTTAATAAATCATTTTTATTGGGTGCACTGTTATACAATCATAGATTGATCGATCAATATAGCTGACTTAATTCATTGTTAACATCCCTGACACTAGGTTATCCAAAGAAAGCTCCTGAAGAAATAGGAAAGATATACAGCTATATTGCAGATGGTGTCCTATGTAGGAATCAACCTTAGAATCCCTATGTTGCCAGGTAAGAGCGCCATTCATGTATCTGCTATGTAAGAGATGGCAATACTGAGAGAGAGGATAGTGTTCAGCTTACCTATGATCCCGAGAAGAGAGTTATGGCTTAAATTACAGGGAGAAGAAGAGGCAGGCGACCTCCAGATTTATGCATACCATTGGGTAATGGTGGTGGTTGATACCTGTAGGGACTGGGGTCTAGAATCTGACATCCCCACTCAAAGAACCTATTAAGTATTATAGGTGATATTGGAACACTGACTAATTGTGTATTGCAAGCTGCTGAAGAGGATGTAAGCGTAATTAAACTTGCCCTTCATTTCACAGAAGGCCCTCTCCCACAGCTACCCACCTCTTACAAATGTGCTGGCTGTCCAACTGAACAGCAGGTACAGTACATCTTTGAGAATAGTAAAGCATGAAGCATATTAATATTTTCTACTTTCTCATTATTTCCCATAAATTTTCTCATGAATATGCCTCCTTATTGCTCTTCATTTCTCTTGTTGTTCTTATAATCCAAATTCTTCACTATTAAATGTTTTACAAAATGCTGTTTTAAAACTTGGTTACATGTTAAAACCTTTTTTTTTTTTTTTTTTTTTTTTTACAATAAAAAGATGATGGCTGCAGATAAACTTTCAAGATTCCAAATTGCAAAAAATAAATTAAAAAAATCCACATGAACCTGACCTGTGACTGTCATAGTCAAAATAAGAACCTGGGGTAGTAAACTGTGTGTGAAAAAAACTAAAAGTGTATGTGTTGTGTTGTTAAAATGATCAAACATTAGAAAAAAAAAGAAGCCACTCTTACAACCATATGTTCAGTATAAAATATACATATACACATTTTCCATATATTGTTTTTTTCTGTTGATAAAATGACAAAATACCCCCTCCATATTGCTCTGCAATAGAAATGGCAAAAAACATTTTGAATAGGCAGTTTCAGTTAGGCAAGGTTTCCACTATTGCGACCCCAAAGTCGCGAGATTTACAGTGCAACTTTTTAATGAGATTTTTGATGCAATGTCATGCGACTGGTGAGAACCATGGGAGAACAAGTGGCACTGAAGTCGGAACAAAGTAGTACAAAAAACTTTTTTGAAGTCGCTGCGACTTGATTCACACCATTCTGAACAGGGACCATTTAAATACATGGATTTTGACTTGTCATGTGACTTCACATGTGTCAAGTCGCACAACAACTTGCAGTAGTGGAAACAGAGCCTTACAGAAAATGTGACATAACTTTAGGAGCAGTTTGCAGTTTTACAATTTATCAAGATGTCATGGGACAGTTTTCACCTACTTTCAGTCCAGGAAGTCCTGATGGTCCTGGAGGCCCTGGATCACCTTGTATACCCTGGGATATGTATAAAAATGTCAATATATATTTTTTTAAATACAAAGACAACCAGCCAAACATTCAGAACAATACCTTTGGCCCTTGAAGTCCTTCTGCTCCTGGTAGTCCATTTGCTCCATTGTCACCCTTTTAAAAACAGACTACAACTTAGAAGCCACATAACTCATACTTCAGACTGTGTGAGAAATTGTAAATTAAGTTGTTTCACCATGAATGCTGAATTTGCAGCTTGCCTTGTGCATTACCTTCAAGTATTACATTCTTAGACCTTTTCACTATCAACTGCCAACAAGAATTCTCTTGAAATATCGGCAAAAAACTATGCCCTGACTGCATGCATATGAGATCATTACCAATTTGTCATTTAGTTGTGGATAAGTCATTGTGCTGTTTTATAATTGTCAATATTGGAGTTCTCCTTTGATCAAAATGTTTTGGGTGGAGGTCTGTATTAAATGAATCTACTGTATCATAAGCAAGATGAAATTGCAGTGCTACAAAGCAGACTGGACAATGTAGAGATCACTCTTCTATTATATGCTGCCATTGATTTGTAACTGACAGGGTAAACACTCTATAGGCTCAGGTGCATTTTCTGTAATGCAAACCTGTCATAAGAGAACTAAAGGAACTGCCATCGCTAACCTCCTCCTGAAATACTTGGTGAATGCCTGTTATGCTGACCCACTTATTTTAATTACTTGAAACACTGACTCAGGAAAGTTGAAGAAAAAGTCAAAAGTTGGCTTTATATGCTTGCCCTAGGTCCTTGAGTCAACATATTAAGCCTAGTTGGTTAGGTTTACAGCCAGACAACTATCTTTTTAGGAGAGGTCAGCAGTGGCAGACTCTATGCTACATTTATGACAGGCTAGCCTTGAATCTTTGTTTCAGAAAGCCACAAACATTCAAGACCAAAGCACAGATGTTGGAGATAATTACAATGTATTAAAAATGGCTGCATCTGCGCTGAATTTATTATATTATTGTAACAGTAAACTTGACATACAGTAAACTTGACAGTATACAGTATATACCAGTCTACACAACTTGAAAAGTTTGAGTTTGATATTTTGACAGTTACCACATGAGGGCAGTACACACCAATCAATAAATATATAGATCTATATAATGTATAAAGCATAATTCTCTACCCCCTTCATCCACTGTTAATAAAATTCCTTTTGCTGTATGATAGCTTATCTGAGTTACCCTAGAGTATTTATTGCATGTAAACCCAAGCTTTATATACTTTCTCAGATCTTTTTTAAATATGTGCTATTAAAACTTTATTATTATGAGTTTACTTTTCTATAACTCAGTTGTATTCCCTAACTCCCTCCGGTCTTATCTATTTCTCTAGTTTGCACTATTGAAATGTACATATAATCCATCAGAAAGAAATTTAAAGGTCAGCAATGATAATTAAGCTGTAGAAAGATATCCATATCCAGGCATCATAGTTGTATCGTAAGGTGCATCTCTGAACAGTTGGCTCTTTTTGATCTTTGTGTTCAATGTGCTGCAGAAAGTAGCTTTCTTGCTTCATAATTTCTGTATTTTATTTTAGGTAACAAGAAAAAGGTCCTTTCCTCATAGTACAACAGTAAAATTAACTAAACTGGGCCTAAACTGCTTGCATCTTTTCCATTCTTGTTGCGAATTATGTACCTGTTGCAATAAAGCAACACTTACAACATCATTTTTAATTAAGCAAAATAATTTTTTTGTTATAATGACAAAAAAATGTTGTTTTATATTTCGATCAAACTTTGCCACTGCGCCACGATGCATTTTGTACATGAATACATATACAGATCTTACTAAAGCATTTGCAAAAAATGATCACTTAGTAGAAAAATTGTCATTTGTGTGGGGAACAGAATAATAGTGTTGGATAATTTGCATTTCATATAACTATAAATGCTGCCTTTATTCCTGGTACGCCAAGGATTCAAAGAAGGCCAACACAGTGGACTGCACTTACAGAATTTTCAAAGCATTTTATTCAAATATAAAATATTAACACTATCCATGTAGTCCATCATAATAGCAGTATATGTAATCTGGCATGTAAATAATGCAACTCCATGTAAATCTGAAATGCTTTGGGTTAATCTGACCTTTTCTCAAGCTTAAAGTCAATTAGACTTAAGACCCCTCAAAAATATATTTATATTCAGTAGTGTCTAACCCTCATACATTCACAAACGGTGGGTAGGAACATGTCAACCAATCAATTAACAGCTAGGAGAAGGTGAACTAACTCATTTTATCCTCAGTATCCTACACTTTTTAGTTTTTTTAACACAAAGGAGCCATCTTGCCTTGCTCACATGACAAAACTAAAAGAGTGGACCTGATGAAAAATTATTGTGTATAAACAGCGGAGTGCACCCCACCTCCAAGCAATCTGACCACCTGAACTTTACCAAGTCTTGCCTGCATCATCAGTCCAATGGATCTGCTGGAGAATTCAAATCATGACAAATCTGTCACTTGACCTTCTCCTCAGTCCTCTATTGGCTGTTTCATAATTCTAAACTATAAATCAAAATCTCATAGTATGGACCTAATATGATTGAATATATGGATGTTGTTGATATTTGAAAATCTAATAAAAAGTACTGAAAATGTAGAAAGTGAATGGCCCTCTTTAGATACAAAACAACTTTCGACTCGGCTGATGGATAAAGTATAGATGTGCTACCCTGTTTGCACAATGATTCAGTTCTCTTTGAGTTTTCTGTTTGATTTTTTTTTTTGTTTTTAAGCATTAAAAATCGATTGTAGTGAATTTCTCAAGGTGAATATTCCAGACTCCACATTCAATGCTCACCTTGAGGCCAGGGGGTCCTACAACTCCTTTAGGTCCAGGCATTCCTCTTTCTCCCTGAAATTGCAAGCAACTATAGACATTAACTTTTGTTATCTAATCATAATTGTATATTATACAAGAAATCAAGCGGATTTTAAAAGTGTACACTTTAAAGAACACCTTTTGTGGTAGAAATATGAAGACTGATTCTGCTGACTTCCTTCAGAAAATGCTAATTGCCTTGATGTCATTCATCCTCTCTGACTTCATAAGTTTCTGAGACAGCATGACAACCTTACAGATTGTAGCAAGAAACACCTCATTGGTTGCTTATATATATATATATATATATATATATATATATATATATACACACACAGCACCTTATGTCAATAGTCATGAATAAAAGCACAAAGTATGCCAGCACTCCTGCATAAATTAGGAAAGGCCATACTTATTACTTTTCTTTAGGAGTGAGAGTGCGGGAACCTCTTTATTTGTGCTATTTGGTCCTCATTTTCGAACAGAATGCTTCTGATGAACTTCTTGCCACAGAGAAAACCAGAATTGGTTAGTGAGGGCTGTCCCCTCCACTGATTGAGCGTTCTCCTTCTACTGCTACTCTCCCCGCCCCTCATTCCCCAGGTATATGCAATTTGGGCACCAGTTCCCTGCTAGTAGAGGTGTAAGAATCTGGGCACTATAAAGTAGACCTGGGGTGATAGTTGTGCTAGAGTCTTTGTGTTTTTTCAACATCAAAGTTTACTCTATATTTTTAATTTTTTTTTTTTTTTACATAAGATCAATGACGCTATGGGGTATATTTATAAAACATTAATTGGACGAATGTCATATACATTTGAGCAGGCTGCACAAATATTGCCTGTTATTTCGATAATAGATTAATTCCTATGATTATTAACTTCATCTAGTGGCCAAAATGCAGAAAAATTTGTCATTGAGGTATTTCAGAAAACTGTACAACATTGTGGCCAGATGGAGTTGACGATCATAGGAATAAATCTATTACAGAAAGTACAGCTGAAATTTGTGCAGCCTGCAGGAATGTGTGTAACAGTCACACAATTAATGTTTTATAAATAGAACCCTATGTATTTCATCTTTTGTGGATTACTATTTTAAATATCATGGTCAAATGCCAGAAAACATACTTGTAAATGCATGCTACCAACTTTAGTGACAATAATCAAAGCCTTCTTTGTCAGTTTTGGACTAACAATAACAGGTTAGGCTTCCAGGATGCTAGAAAGAATACACAGCTCAGAGTTACCTTTGATCCCACTGTGCCAGGGAGACCAGGGGCACCACGAAAACCCTAAAATGATTTATAAATGAATTAAATTCATCAAATTAAAAACTGTATAATGTATTTTATCTAACATAATAAATTTACTGTGAAAGTATAACCAGGCAGGTTATGGTGAGGTTTGCTAAAAGAAACCAAAAATTGCTCCTTGCCATAACTTGTCTGGTCTATTTGTTGTTGATCACCAAGCCCTGATCAATAGCAGTCATTGTTTCCATGTACTGCACTTATGATTAGTAAATGTGAAATCACTGCACTGGTCCTAGAATGCAGAACAGCTGGTACTCAAAAACCAGGAATAGTGTCTTACAAAAAAAATAAATACAAATGGTGCGCTATTTCCTTATATAAATCCCTGTAACCACATACTACAAAATTGTGTTACAAGAAATGTGAATTCAATATTAAAGTGACCAGTGTATTGTTGCAAAAAACATGAGTTCAATATTAAAGTGACTGGTGCATAGGAAACCAACAGAGAAAAAATTTCAAAGAAAATTCTAAGGATCCCAAGTGTCCAAAATGTCAATATGCCAATGAATAAAAACGAATACAAAAGACTGTGTATGTGATGCTATTTGTCCAAACACACAAAGTTCGTATACATAAAACTGAATAAATGATACAAAATATCAAACAAAGTTCACGCATAAAGGATAATAATGAACTTTGTTTGATATTTTGTATAATTTATTCAGTTTTGAATACAAATGGATACAAACTTTGTGTGTTTGGACAAATAACATCACATACACAGTCTTTTGTATTAATGTTTTGTTCATTGGTATATTGACATTATGGACACTTGGGATCCTTAGAATTTTCTTTGGAATTTTTTCTCTCTTGATTTCCTATGCACCAGTCACTTTAATATTGAATTCACATTTTTTGCAATAATGCACGGCACTTATGATGATAACCAATAAATCTTAAAATAAGGTAAGGGAATTCAAAATAAATAGGTCTATCATATTCGGATATATCTGTCTTTGAATCGATTGTGTATAGATGCACAGCTGGGCAAGGAGCATTAAAGAGGAACTGCAGTCTGCTCACATAATTTGTAATAAAAACATCTTTGCTATTATGAAGCTTCCCTCCAACCATTTTGCATATTATTTTATATATACTGTGATTCTGTACTTGCCAAATATGCTGCAGAAATCTCCCTCCACTGAGTCTGGCTACATCCATTTTAACTGTGGGCAGCTGAAGCTGCTGACTGTTCACTTCCTGGATTTACACAGACACACAGAGGCACACCTGCAGCTTTCATTGACCCTCTTACAAGTCATCCCCCTCCCTTCCTGGCAAACTCTCACAAGAGGGGAAAGCTGTGCGTTATGTCAAAAGCCTAGGCTAATGACCAGACAAGAAACAGAAAGTAGGCTGTATAAGGTATTTACTGACAGAAAAAAAATGTTTTACTATTCAAAGTTAAAACAACAAGGGCAGAAGATTTAATAGATGGGAAGACGAAAAAAATGACTGAAGGTCCTCTTTAAGGAACCCATTGCATGACTTCGGCTTCTACCTATAAATGATTGATACAGTGCCTTGAGAAAGTATTCATCCCCCTTGAAATTTTCCACATTTTGTCATGTTACAAACAAAAACGTTAATGTATTTTATTGCCATTTTATGTGATAGACCAACACAAAGTTGCATATAATTGTGAAGTGGAAGGAAAATGATAATGGTTTTCAAAATTTTGCATTAGTATTCAGGTCCCCTGAACCATCTTTTGCTGAAATTACAGCTGCAAGTCTTTTTGCTATGTCTCTACCAGCTTTGCACATCTAAAGAGTGGAAATGTTTGCACATTCTTCTTTGTAAAATAGCTCAAGCTCTGTCAGATTGGATGGAGAGCATCTGTGAGCAGCAATTTTCAAGTCTTGCCAAAGATTCTCAATTGGATTTAGGTCTAGACTTTGTCTGGGCCATTCTAACACATGAATATACTTTGATCTAAACAATTTCATTGTAGCTCTGGCTGTATGTTTAGGGTCGTTGTCCTGCTGGAAGGTGAACCTCAGCCCCAGTCACAAGTCTTTTGCAGACTCAAACAGGTTTTTTTTAAGATTGCACTATATTTGGCTCCATCCATCTTCCCATCAACTTCAGCAGGGACCAGATTTACTGGCCCTGCTGAAAAAGTATCCCCACAACATGATGCTGCCACCACCATGTTTCACGGTGGGGATGGTGTGTTCAGGGTGATATGCAGTGTTAGTTTCCTGCCACACGTAGCGTTTTGCTTTTAGGCCAAATAGATCAGTTTTGATCTCATCTGAGCAGAGCACTTTCTTATACATGTTTGCTGTGTCCCCCACATGGCTTCTCACAAACTGCAAACAGGACTTCTTAAAAAACAACAGAATTGGCAAGCGCAGATCCAGGAGGTGGCAAGGAATCAATTGGAGATGGAATCCATGTGAAATTTAAAACAGTTTATTGCTGATAAAACATGTAACCAATAAACAGTACAAATGGGAAAAATTGTCAGAATGGCCAAACTAACTGTGATAGTGCCAGCAATGGAGCGAAAAGGTGGTGGAGAAATGGCTGTCCCGCTTCCGTGAGGTCTGTAGACCAAAAATGGGAAGCCTGAAAACACTTTCCAACAGCTGGGAGCGGTGGCCATAACCAAAGCCGGGCTACATCAGGGAGGGGAAAGGCTGGGTCCAGACAATGCTGTGTTTTGGCCTAGGCCAACAAGGCCCAGGCCTAGGGCGGCACTTTGTGGGGGGCGGCAAAAAGCCGCCCCCCCCCCCAAAAACGGCACCCGCTCTCCTCCCGCACAGCAGGGCACATCAAGAGAGTACAGCTTGGGAGTGCAGCGGCTGCAGATGGGGCCAGGAAGCAGTTAAATCAGGAGCTGTCAAGCCGCCCCTGTAAAGCTGTGATTCTCTCTCTCTGATGTGGCCAATCATGGGGAGGGAAACAGCAGGGAGGAAGCTGGGCGGCGGCATGACAAAACCAATTAGAGCCGCTCTCTCTCTTTCTTCTCTCTTCTCTGTTCAGCTGACAGAAAGGGGAGGGGGGGCGAGCGGGGGAGTTCTCTGGTAAATGGAGCAGCGCTGTGACAGGGAGAGGAGAGATGCGGGCTGTCTGTGTATCTCCCCCGCTCGCCCCCCCTCCTCTTTCTGTCAGCTGAACAGAGAAGAGAGAAGAGAGAGAGAGCGGCTCTAATTGGTTTCCCTGTGCCGCTGCCCAGCTTCCTGACTGCTGTTTCTCACCCCATAATTGGCCACAGCAGAGGGCCAATCAGAAGACTCTGGGGGCATCATGGGAAGAGTAATCCCTGAAGAATGGCAGCCCCTGTGTGTCCACAGACATCATGCTACAGCCCCCAGCATGCATGCACTCTGCTGGGGGGGGGGTTACAGGAGGAGAAAAAGAGAGTACTGTGCTGGGGGAAGCCAGATAGGGAGCCACGCTGTACCCGCACCACCAGAGCCACACTGTACCTGCACCACCAGAGCCACGCTGTACCTGCACCTCCAGAAAGCCACGCTGTACCCGCACCACCAGAAAGCCACGCTGTACCCGCACCACCAGAGCCTCGCTGTACCTGCACCACCAGAGCCACGCTGTACCCGCACCACCAGAAAGCCACGCTGTACCCGCACCACCAGAGCCACGCTGTACCCGCACCACCAGAGCCACGCTGTACCCGCACCACCAGAGCCACGCTGTACCCGCACCACCAGAGCCACGCTGTACCCGCACCACCAGAAAGCCACGCTGTACCCGCACCACCAGAAAGCCACGCTGTACCCGCACCACCAGAGCCACGCTGTACCCGCACCACCAGAGCCACGCTGTACCTGCACCACCAGAGCCACGCTGTACCCGCACCACCAGAAAGCCACGCTGTACCCGCACCACCAGAAAGCCACGCTGTACCTGCACCACCAGAGCCACGCTGTACCCGCACCACCAGAAAGCCACGCTGTACCCGCACCACCAGAAAGCCACGCTGTACCTGCACCACCAGAGCCACGCTGTACCCGCACCACCAGAAAGCCACGCTGTACCCGCACCACCAGAAAGCCACGCTGTACCTGTACCACCAGAGCCACGCTGTACCCGCACCACCAGAAAGCCACGCTGTACCCGCACCACCAGAGCCACGCTGTACCCTCACCACCAGAAAGCCACGCTGTACCCGCACCACCAGAGCCACGCTGTACCTGCACCACCAGAAAGCCACGCTGTACCTGCACCACCAGAGCCACGCTGTACTCGCACCACCAGAGCCACGCTGTACCCGCACCACCAGAGCCACGCTGTACCCGCACCACCAGAAAGCCACGCTGTACCCGCACCACCAGAGCCACGCTGTACCTGCACCACCAGAAAGCCACGCTGTACCTGCACCACCAGAGCCACGCTGTACCTGCACCACCAGAGCCACACTGTACCCGCACCACCAGAGAGCCACGCTGTACCCGCACCACCAGAGAGGGAGCCACGCACCACCAGAGAGAGAGCCACGTTGTTCCCGCACCACCAGAGAGACGTTGTTCCCACAACCCCAGAGCCACGCTGTACCCGCACCACCAGAGAGCCACGCTGTACCCGCACCACCAGAGAGCCACGCTGTACCCGCACCACCAGAGAGCCACGCTGTACCCACACCAACAGAGGGGGAGAAAGATGAAGCCACTGCCAGGGTAGAGATGCTACACTACTGACTAGAGTTGGCCTGGGCAACCCAGAGTGAGTGAACGTCCAGCCGGAGGAATCACTGTTGCAGTTTCACCGGATCTGGTAGGAGAGCTTGTTGGCCATTTTATACATTACTGTTCCCAGGAACTGAGCCATTAGGAAGTACCTAATCTGATATCCTCTAGGCCAACCCTAGTGACACCACTGTCCCAGAGCCCAAAACAAGTTACGGCACTGAGTTTCGGTAACTGGCCAGACAGGGATGCGCCAGCGTGGGCACCCAGGACATCTGCCGCCCGGAGTCCCACAAGCGTCGATGGGCTTTCAGTAGCAGCTTACACCTCTCTCCCCACTGTCAGCCACACACACTCAGTACACAGCCAGGAGGAGGAGGAGCCACAGAGGAGGGACACGACTTCAGTGCAAGAGCCTCCCAAAGCACCCAGCACATATCCCCTTACCCCCAAATGAAAAGATGCTGTATCTCTCACTGTCCTCCTCCCGCGGCGTCCCTTTGTCCTCTTCCCGTGGCGTCCCTCTGTCCTCCCATGAAGATGACAGGGCGGATCTTAAAAAGGAAGGGGTGTGGCCTTGACAGGAAGGGGTGGGTCATAGTTAAATTAGGGGGGTGCGCGAGCTTAGTCAGGCCTAGGGCAGCACAAAACCTAAATACACCACTGGGTCCAGATCCAGGAAGCACGATCACTGTATGACCAGAGTGGAAAATGGCAGAGCAGCTGCAGGTGAAACCAGAGATGGATGCTGGAGGGGCAGCGGGTACGAGGCTGAGCTGCAAGGTGTCCAGACACCACAGGACTCCTCCCCACATCACACGCTCCGACCGCAGGCAGACATCGGCAAGGCCTGATGGATAAAATGGATCAGAGCAGGAGATATCATGAATATCACAGCAGGTGCCGCAGCTTGAGCGGTATACGATTACATGTTTCGGGGTTTAACCCCTTCCTCAGATAACACCTTGCTTTTTTTCAACAATGGTTTTCTCTTGCCACTCATAAGGCCAGATTTGTGGAGTGCACGACTAATAGTTGTCCTGTCCAGATTCTCCCACCTGAGCTGTGGATCTCTGCAGCTCCTTCAGATTTACCATGGGCCTCTTGACTGCTTCTCTGAATGCTCTCCTTGCCCGGCCTGTCACTTTAGGTGGACGGCCATGTCTTTGTGGGATTGCAGTTGTGCCATTTTCAGATGATGAATTGAACAGTGCTCCGTGAGAAGTTCAATGCTGTTTGCTCACTAAGGTTCTCTAACAAGCCTCTGAGGGCTTCATAGAACAGCTGTATTTATACTAAGATTAAATTACACACAGGTGGACTCTATCTATTAATTGGGTGACTTCTGAAAGCAATTGGTTCCACTAGATTTTAGTTAGGGGTATCAGACTAAAGGGGGCTGAATGCAAATGCATGTCACACTTTCAGATATTTATTTGTAAAAAAAATAAAAAACATTTATCATTTTCCTTCCACTTCACAATTATGTGCCACTTTGTGTTGGTCTATCACATAAAATGACAATAAAATACATTTACATTTTTGGTTGTAACATGCCAAAATGTGGAACATTTTAAGGGGTATGAATACTTTTTCAAGGCACTGTAACTTATTAAACTCCTTTTTAGGGTTTCTTAGGAACAATGAGAAATACCTTCTGTTTAAAGAAATATCTATTGTACCTAATGTGTACCTAAACTACCCCAGTCAGAGACCCCTAAGCATATAAGACATTAAAAGGATATTTACAAAATTAGTTTAAGTTTTCACAACATGAAGTGAATATTTATTGTTACTAGGGATGAGTTCAATGTTCGTGTCGAACATAAGGTGTTTGCCAAACAGCGAACATTATGGGGCGTTCACAGGAAATTCGAGTGCCGCGGAATGCACCATAATGCATTGCGAGATTGCAGTGCATTGCTGTATGATGATTGGCCAAAGCATGCCCCTGATCTGCATGCTTTGGCCAATCACAGCACATTTTGCTGTGAGAGCCATGATTGGCCAAAGGGACTAAGTCCACGCCCCTCACTATATAAGGCTGATTATATAGCGGCCGCGTGTAGTGTTGGTGGCGTGGACAGAGAGATAGCTTGAGTTAGATTAAGCAGGCAGGTTGTTTAGTTAGTGCCGGTGTATTTGATGTGTATATATTATTATTCAGGACATATATATTTATATATATATATAGATATATATATATATATATACACAGTCAGTCTAGTATATATATATACTGTATATATCTATATATATATATATATAATCTGCATTTAGCATAGACTATATATTCAGTCAGTGCAGGCAGTGTATATATATATATATATATATATATATATATATATATATATATATATTCTGTATTCAGTGTAGCTTATATATACAGTGCATTCGCGGTGTATAGTATATAGTACACTTCAGGCGGTGTATTAATATATACACTGAACAAAATTATAAACGCAACACTTTTTTGTTTGCCCCTATTTATGATAAGCGTCATGTGGGTGAGCAGTTTGCTGATGTCAACATCGTGGATCGAGTGGCCCATGATGTCGGTGGGGTTATGGGATGGGCAGGCGCATGCTATGGACAACGAACACGGGTGCATTTTAATGATGGCATTTTGAATACGCAGAGATACCATGACGAGATCCTAAGGCCCATTGTTGTGCCATTCATCCACGACCATCACCTCATGTTGCAGCATGATAATGCACAGCCCCATGTTGCGAAGATCTGTACACAATTTCTGGAAGCTGAAAACATCCCAGTTCTTGCATGGCCAGCATACTCACCGGACATGTCACCCATTGAGCATGTTTGGGATGCCCTGGATCGGCGTATACGACAGCGTGTTCCAGTTCCTGCCAATATCCAGAACCAGAAACTTTGCACAGCCATTGAAGAGGAATGGACCAACAATCCACAGACCACAATCAACAACCTGATCAACTCTATGCAAAGGAGATGTTGTCTAATCAGCATCTGGATATGCCGCACCTGTGAGGTGGATGGATTTTCTCAGCAAAGGAGAAGTGTTCACTATCACAGATTTAGACAGATTTGTGAACAATATTTGAGAGAAATAGGCCTTTTGTGTACATAGAAAAAGTCGTAGATCTTTCAGTTCAGCTCATGATAAATAGGGGCAAACACAAAAGTGTTGCGTTTTATAATTTTGCTCAGTGTATATACAGTCTAGTATATATATATATATATATATATATATATATATACACATCAGTCCCTACCCTCAAGGAGCTTACAATCTAAAGTCCCTAACTCACATTCATACATACTAGGGACAATTTAGACAGGATCTAATTAACCTACCAGCATGTCTTTGGAGTGTGGGAGGAAACTGGAGTACCCAGAGGAAAGCCACGCAGGCACAGGGAGAGCATGCAAACTCCAGGCAGGTAGTGTCGTGGTTGGGATTCAAACCAGTGACCCTTCTTACTGCTAGGTGAGAGTGCTACCCACTATACCACTGTGCTGCCAGTATATAATATACTTCAGACGGTGTAATTATATATATGTATATATTTATACAGTCGAGTGTATATATATATATATATATATATATATATATATATATATATATATATATATATATGCAGTGTAGTATATATATATATATATATATATATATATATATATATATATATATATATATACAGTGCATTCAGTGGTGTAAAGTTTCTAATACACTTCAGCCAGTGTACACAGTATATAATACAGGGTGTACAGTTTCTAATACACTTCTGGTGGTGTACACAGTATATAATGCAGTGCAGCCATTGTATAGTTTGTAATACAGTGCAGGCGGGGTACACAGTATCTAATACAGTATGTACAGTTTCTAATACACTTCAGGTGGTGTATTAATATATATACAGTCTAGTGTGTGTGTGTGTATATATATATACATATATATATACTCTGCATGCAGTGTAACCTATATATACAGAGCATTCGGTGGTGTACTGTTTCTAATATACTTCAGGCAGTGTACACAGTATATAATACAGTGTAGCGTGGCGTTACAAAAAAAAATCATGTCCAGATGGCCACCAAAGAGAGGCAAACACTCAGAGGCCACTAAAAGAGGGCAAGCAGCCTTTGTGTCTACGATCAACAATGGTGGTCATGGACATGGTGCATCCTCTGCAGGTGGCCGTGGGGCACACTTGACTTTTTTTTCTGCTGCTGGTCATGTTATTAAGCCACAACATGCAGAAGAGTTGGTGGAGTGGATAAAAAAGCCGTCCTCATCCTCCTTATCCTCTGTCACCCAGGCTCAGAGTAGTTTGCCTTCCAACGAAGCTGCCAAAGTGGTCTATTCCACCTGCTCCTTGTCCACAGTCACTCCTTCCGTAGCTTCACCATCATGCACGGAGGAGTCTGCAGAATTATTCAACCACAGTGTTGGTTACATGCTGCTGGAGGATGCGCAGCGATTTGAAGACTCCGATGTTGGTTTCCAGGTTGAGGAAGGGAGTAATGTGAGCCTAGAAAGAGGGGGCACCACAGAAGGACAAGAAACTGGCAGTCATGTACCCCCAGCTGCAGCATACTGCCAAGTTTGCTCCAGTGATGAACAGGGTGGGGATGATGAGGTCACTAACTGTACTTGGGTGCCTGAGAGAAGAGAGGAGGAAAGTGAGGAGGAGGCACAACTTCAATGAGGCAGGATGTCCTCCAGGGGGCAGCTTAAGGGCAGCCACCCTATTGCATCACACCGCAGAGCTCCGCAGGTGCAGGGAGCTGCTGACTCCCCGATGACTTTTAAAAGTTCCTTAGTGTGGGCCTTTTTCTCTCACGTGTACAGCAGATCGTACTGTTGCTGTTTGCAACCTATGTCTGAAGTGGATCAAGCATGGTCAGAACAGCAGCCGCTTGGGGACCACATGCTTGACCAGACATGTGACGACCTGCCATGCAGTCCGTTGGCAACAGCACTTGAAAGACCCACATCATAGAAAAAGGCGGACTTCTCCTTGCTCCTCATCTGGGATCTCCAACCCTACTATACCTCCAGTCCTCTCAAAAACCTGCACTGAGAGGATTGAAGGTATAGCAATAGGTGGCAATTTGCTAGCAGTACACCACCAATTGATTTCAGCAGACAAATTTCCTTACCCCAGTTGCTAAACCGTAAAAATAAATTTGGTCCCAGCCATCCACATGCTCAGCGTCTAAATGCTAGCTTGGCCAATTTTCTAGCACTGCTGCCTTTTCAGCTGATAGACTGCCCCCTTTCGTGAATTTGTGGAATGTGCTGTACCACAGTGGCAGATTCCAAAACGGCATTTCTTTTCATGTAAGGCCATTCCGGCTCTCTACTGGCATGTGTAAGGCAATGTTTTGGCCTCATTGGACAGGGCGATCAGCAGTAAGGGTTCATATTACTGCTGGCTCATGGTCATGGGCAGGGACATTACCTTTCCTTCACGGCGCACTGGATAACTCTGCTGGCAGCTGGGAGGATGCAGGACAGGGTTCAGTGTTGGAGCTTGTTCCGCCACCACGCCTCCAAAAAGCTGGTGGTGATTCTGCCACAACATCTGTATGCTCCCCTCCCTCCTCTTCTTCCTCTATTTTACTCTAAACCAGCAGTGCTCCCTAAGCGCTCAAGGGGCTACGCAAGTAGTCAGGCTAAAAGATGCCATGCAGTGCTTGAGTTGGTCTGCCTAGGGGACAGGAGCCACACTGGGGCAGAGATTCTGTCAGCTCTGCAGGGGCAGGCTCAGAGGTGGTTGGCGCCATGCCAGCTTCAGCAAGGAATGGTTGTATGCAACAATGGCACCAACCTTCTCTCCGCCCTCTGACAGGGACACTTGATCCATGTTCTAGCTTTTCTTAACCAGGTACCCAGGCTTTCAAGATCTCCTGAGGCGGGCCACAAAAGTCTGTGGTCATTTCCGCCGGTCATACAATGCCAGTGTTTGGCTGGCTTATATTCAAAGGGAATGCAACCTGCCCACCAACCGCCTCATTTGTGACATACCCACCAGGTGGAACTCAACGTTGGCAATGCTGCAGTAGCTGCACACACAGCAGAGGTCCATCAATGGATACCTGTGTGAGTATGGCACCAGGACAGGGTCAGGGGAGCTTGGCTTCTTTTCACCACGCAAGTGGCAACTGATCAAGGATGCATGCACTGTCCTGTCACCATTTGAGGAGGCCACAAGGATGGTGAGCAGCGACAATGCATGCATCAGTGACACTGTCCCTCTAGTCTTCCTGCTGGAGCACACTCTTTGTGGAATCATGGACAGGGCACTTGAAGCAGAACAGTGGGTGGAAGAGGAGGACTTCCTTTCCTCTCCTCTCCGGCCCCCTTTATCCAGATAGCATTCCTGCGGGGCTGCCAAACACACAGGAAGAAGAGGAGGAGGAGGATTGTGTCAGCATGGATGTTGAGGATAACACGCAGCAGTCTTCAAGGGATGGTTTTCAGTCCCCAGAAATACAAGGAGTTGTATGTGTCTGGGAGGAGGTAGTTACGGATAATGTGATCCTTAGTGACCCAGAGGACTCAGAATCGAATGCCTCTGCAAACTTATGCTGCATTGCCTCCCTGATTCTGCAAAGCCTGCGAAAGGACCCTAGGATTCGTGGTATCAAGGAGAGGGATTATTACTGGCTGGCAACCCTTCTTGATCCACGTTACAAGGGTAAAGTTGCAGAACTCATCCTGCCTTCGCAGAGGGAGCAGAGGGTGAAACATCTTCAGGAGACCTTGAAGAAAAGTTTGTGTAACGCATTTCCAGACCCTGGGAGGTTACCATTTCCTGGTGCTGGGCAATGTGTTTCTGAGGCTTCGTTCGGTCAGAGGAAGAGTGGTGGAGAAGGTGGCCAGCTGACCGATGCCTTTAAACAATTTTTCAGTCCTCAGTGCCAAGGTCTGATAGGTTCAAGCAACCATCGCCAGCGTCTGCATTATATGGTGCAGGAATATCTAGGGGCAAGAGCAGACTTGGAGACCTTTTCAACAGAGAATCCACTGGGTTACTGGGTCTTGAGGATGGACCACTGGCCAGAACTTGCTCAATATGCAATCCCCTTAATATCCATACTAGAACTGAAGGACCTGGTATGGATTTTGGGGTTGACCCCCACGCCATTTTTTTTATTTTGGAGTGGCCTGGTAATGGACTGGGGGGGGGGGGACCCACGCCGTTTTTTCAATGATTTTTTATGTATATTGCCAGTGATCCGGCAATACATTACAGCTGCGAGCAATTTTGGATGAAATTTTTTCCTTTAGAAATGTAATTTTGCTGCCGGACTGTTATGAACATGGAAAAGATGCGCTACTTTAGAGGCAGACTAAGGGGACACCCCCAGGCACGATATTTAAAGGAATATTTCATTTTTATTTTTTCACTTTAAGCATTATTAAAATCACTGCTCCTGAAAAAACAGCCATTTTTAAAACTTTTTTTTGCATTGATACGTGTCCCCTGGGGCAGTACCTGGGTCCCCATATACTTTTTATGGCAATAACTTGCATATAAGCCTTTAAAATTAGCACTTTTGATTTTTCATGTTCGTGTCCCATAGACTTTAAGTGTGTTCGCACAAATTTTTTGCCTGTTCGCATGTTCTGCTGCGAACCGAACCGAACCGGGGGGTGTTCAGCTCATCCCTAATTGTTACCATCAGTCAATAGTCCCCTCTAGTTTTTTGAAGAATGTATACGTTTCATAGAGTACTGTATATTGTGATTTTGTTGTAAGACTTCTGATCCTTTCTAGACATTGCAAAAGTCTTATAACTTCTATTTTTAATCTTACCGGTATGCCTGGAGGTCCATCTATTCCAGGCTGACCTGACGGACCTTTATCTCCCTGCAAATTGTAAGGTAAACAGTTATTATTTGTCTGGGTTTCAAAGAAATATAATGATGTCTCTACCAATAATTAATAAAAAGTAATTTTTATATTCTCCAAAATTACAGTGAGAGAGACCCTGTTACCAGACCATTTATTTCAAAAACAATCTTACCATATGATTATATTTTTAATTTATGTATTTTGGGCTTGTTATTTACCTGTAAACGCCTCCTTGTTGTAGACATCCAAAGGACCTGAGCCTACTTCTGGGCACTGCCACCTGGGATGTAATGTCAGCAGCTCTAGCGGGCTCAGAGCTGTCCAAGTGACATTCTGTTGTATTCTGCTTCACTCCTCCCCAGCTTATATGAGGAGGAGAGGGGAGAAGTTGAGCCAGTATAGACAGTAAGACCAAAAGAGGAGAAGGCTATAACGTGCAAGAAGGAAGTGGGCTGTGCTAGGGAATTGACTCTTCTGAACTAGTCAAAGCAAGTTCAGAGGCAGGTTCCAACTGTTGGCTGTTGGGTGAGATTACTCCTGCAAGCGCTCCTGATATGTTTCCCACCTGCAGGCCAGGGAACCCCATAATTAGTGCCAGGAGGTGGAGGGGATAGAGACCAGTGAACTTCTATTTACTGATCTCCCCTACCTAGTAAGAAACTGTAAGAAACATGAATTACATGAATACTGGGTTTAGCTGTCTTTTTCCTCAGCCGCTGTGGCTAATTGATCTGCTCATTGTGTCTCATTAAAGAGAACCTTCCACAACAAAATAGCATTATATGGGAGATGCTTAGTTTCCTGTGTGATAAAAGTTTAGTGAAAAAAAGTGTAACAAAAAAATAAAGTTACACCCAAGCCCTTAACCTCTCCCCTCAAATAATGTTGAGCCCCCCACGCACATTCACATAAAATTTAAATGGGAAATTTATGGTATCAACGTTTGTTGCTGTTTCCTGACATGTTGGGTGCAACATTTACTTTGATGTAACCTCATCTTTCGAATTTTTCCAAACAGTTGGGTAATATATTGTGTTGTATACCCTAAGTTTAACTTTGTGCTTGATAAACCATTGCGCTAATATCACGTGACGCAAAAATTAGAATTGACAATATTTTATCCTAAAAGGTCTCTGCTTTTAGAATATATATAATTTGGAGGGGTTAAGTACTTTTCAATCCTAAAATTATTTTTTAAATAGGTATGCAAAAAATAAAAAACAGCTATGGCACCAAAAGTCTTAAAAGTTTATTGGTGACAAAGGACTCAATTCACCAAAGTATGACATCATATTAAATATGTCATATAAACCTCCGAAGAGCCAATGAATATATAAGTGAGAAAAACTGCGCTTCAAACATCTGATCAGAACATATTTCAAACCAAAATGCCTTTGTTAGGAGTATTATCTTCTAACATGATCCTAACTTCATTTTCAGCAATAATACTGTCAGTTTGTTTGTTGCTTTTGTCCCCAGTGACCTCTCAGTTTCTGTAAAGTTTAGATTTACAAAAAATAAAATCTTTTGTACAGACTAAAATGTTTATGCCTATGCACAGGGCTTTTTTTCAGCAGAAACTAGGGGGAACTCAGTTCCACCACCTCTGGCTCAGGTCTTCTGCTCCCTGCTCACCACTATCACTTGGTAACACTGAAGTCCATCTTCTGCGTTTACAAGTGATAGCTTATCTCCCAGTAGCTCCCACAGGTCAGATCTGCGCAGATCCCACTGAGTGTCGGACAGGGACAAGGGAGATACAGAACAGGTGCCCAGGGTTCAGTGCAGTCATGGGCAGGAGAGGGTGCGTGGTAGGCTGCACCCTTTGTGGTCTCCATTTTTCCCTGGCGACCAGTTGTTGATGCTCCTACTGTATGGTCTCCCTTGCAAGTGACTATAGAATAGTATAGTATGCTGGGAGGTACTACAGCCGGATAGGTGTTTGAGCTTAATATTGCAACAAAGGTAAGACATATGACAGATGGTGGAGCTTTTAAGGAGGGGGGAGAAGATGAGGGCAGTGGAGGGAGGAGGTTGTATGCAGAGGGAAGAGCTACTATTTGATGCCATTTGGCAGGTATGTGTGTGTGGCGGGCATGGTTGAGTTCCTGCACCTATTCTCTGAGAAAAAAAGCCCTGCCTATGCAACTTTAGCATTATGTTCAGGACCCCACTCACTTTGCAAAGTAAATGTTACTAAATCAAATGAAGAGGTATTCCCCCAGTCAGGAGCAAACAATAATCCTGTTTTTGTAATTTCCTGCACACAGGTTTGGATACTCAATGAGAACACAGGTTCACCTTATTTATTCAATTTGACTTTGCAACTTAAAACTATTTGCACAGCCTCTGCTCCTTTAGTAAATCAAGATCATTGGGGCCGATTTACTGAAAGCAAATAGGCTGTTTATTTTGCAAGGGAATTTTTTACCAGAGCTTAGTGATTGTGGTGAAGTTTCACTTTGCAAAGAATACCCAACCACGTGCAAAGAAATGTAAAAATAACAGCATTTTTGCTAGCATGTGATTGGATGATGGAAGTTAGCAGTCTTTTACCACATTCACTAAGCTCTGGGCAAAATTTCCTTGCAAAGTGCAACTTCCCATGCTAAGTGAACAACCTATTTGCCTTTTTTAAATAGACCCTATTATGTCTTTGTCCACAATGCATGTTATCGCAAGGGGGTTTATTTACTGAAGGCAATTAGGCTGTTCACTTTGCAAGGGAAGTTGCACTTTGCCACCACACATATACGCAATGTGGGTGATAAGAGGCTAAAGTATACCCTGTTCATTACATTTAAAGATATCTCTGTTTTTAATTTTTTCAAATTTTCCTAGGCATTGGCAATTATAATAATCTAGATGTCAAACTATTAGAATGTTATACCTTTGCTCCAGGAGGCCCAGGGGCTCCGTTTCTTCCAGGTAGTCCTGATTCACCCTAAAACAAGTTCAGAGTATTAGGTCCATTATTGCTCTTTGGTGATATTTAGGCCTTATGCACAGTGAATAATTTCTAAACTCTCTTAGAAGCCTAGCTCCTGGCAGCAGCTTTTTGGCAAAAAAACATCTGACGCTTGTAAAAGTGTGTAAAGCGTTTAAACACATTTACCTGCCTCAAGCATTTGATCATTAATTCATTTTATTGGCCAGAATATATCATTTATTCTGGCCATTGAAATAAATTTATGCTCAAGCGCTAAACGTGCCTAGCTTTTACCACGCGTTTACACACATTTACAAGCGTCAAGCATGTTTTCTGAACTAAAGCTCAGTTGCTCCTATAGACGCACTGTTTTTTTTCTTCCTGCCTCTAATCTCTCCTGCCACTAAACGCTACTGTCAAAAAATGAATTTAGGTTACACAGGTACAATTTTTGCCATTTTGCTAATGGTTTATTAATTCCATGCTAATTCCATTCTATATTTTCCAGTGTTTCTCAACTGGAGTGCCATGAGGTTGCCACAGCAACAGTCTGATATGAGCGATCCTGTTAGCTCCTGTGCTACAGGAGAGATAGAGCACTGTTAACGCCTGTGTACAGAGGAAGCAGCCGACACCTCCGCTCTCTTCTACTCTCTGTACTCTTGATGGCAAAAGCAGAAAGATAAGCTGACAATTATATTCTAAAAAAATTGGAAAATGTTTTTTCCAAACAGCTCAAGAAAGAAAGTGGCTGGATTTTCACCAGCTGTGTGTGTTTGCTGTATTATGGTAGCACATCTACCATGTTTTGCTTAAAGTGCACCTGTACTGAAAGAAATCCAGAGGATGCCATTGCTGGCCTCCATCTGAAAATATCAGTTTCCTGGCTTCAATTATTATTATTATCATACAGGATTTATATAGCACCAACAAATTGCGCAGTGCTTTACAACATCGGGGAAGCCAATGCTTTCAGTTACTGACTCAAAACAAGTGTGTAGCACTTCTACCTTGCAGCATTGGGGTCCTCAGTTTGAGTCCTGGTCAAAACACTATTTGCATGGAGTTTGCATGTTTTCTATGTGCTTGTGTGGGTTTCCTCTGGATACCCCGATTTCCTCCCACACTTCAAAGACAAGCTGGTAGGTTAAATGGCTCCTGTCCCAAAATTGGCCCTAGTATGATATTCTGCTGAGTGTGGTTAAGATGGTTGTCTCCTCATCTGTGCCAACAGCAAATAAAGCACTTTGTGCCCCCAGGTAGAAAAATGCTATGTAAAAATAAATTGATATTAAATAACAAATAATATTTCTGAAGCTTTTGGGTCTGTATGTAAGTCAAGGAGTGAGCAATTTTAGAAGCAGAGATCAGCAATGGCAGCCTACATAACCCCACAATACAGGTTTACGTAACAGAGAAACAAACAATACAATCAGCAATAGTCCTTGGACTCCAATGTTTGGATTTGTTGCTAGAGTTCTTAAAGTAAGCAAGCACACAGTTACGGTTACATTGCCCTAAATTCCACCCGACACTGACTTCTTAGCCTGAGCCTTTACATTTGCTCACCTTAATGAAAAAATTTACATAGAAAAGAAAAACTTACTGGTGGACCGTGATGTCCTGGAGGCCCAACTAGTCCTCTTTCCCCTTTACTGCCCTAAAAAAACAAATACCAAAAATTAGCATGCTTTGAGTAAATATTGTTATCCAAAAATATTCAAAGATAAAATATTCAAGAGAAAAGTAAAAGAAAAGGTCTGTCCTTCATAACATGTCTATCGGGTAATATTTTAAATATACACACAGGGGACTTTTGTTAGAACAATAGATAATAATAATAGAACTAGTTCCTATATCTATCCCGGGGGGGGGTTAAAAACGCTATCAAATTTGATTTGGGCATCTGTGTCTCATTAGGGATATTTCCATTCACCCTGCCTCTAGACTCAACAGGAAGTGAGAGGACATCTTTTCAGTGTTAGGGGAATTCTTTAGAGTTGTCACCAGAACAAATTTTCTCATTTTTCTCATTGGAAGATTTCCCTTTTATTCCTGTTCTGGTGGCAACTCAAAATGTTGCATACCTTTATTACCAGTGATTTTGGTAATAAGGAAAATTAAAGAGTGTAAATCCCCATATAGGGAGATAGACAGACAGCAATAATAAGCAGCTTCTAATTCTCCACTACTCCATCCAAACCGAAAAACAAACACTTTTCCTTCAGTTATACTTTTAGTTGGAAGTTATCACTATTTGCTTTGCAACAGCTGAAATGACAAAAATAGTACTAAAGAACACATATATATTTAATACTCATATTACTTTGTTAGCAATCTTTACCATCTCCATAGTATCAGGGTTTTTTATTTTTTTACTCTCTTGCTTTAAGAGTAATACTAGATTTTTTTAAATCCCATTTGATCTGTACAAATTAGTGGTACTAGATATCTCTCTTTTAAAGTAGAATTCCAGGCTATTACTAAATCAGCTTAAATCTGCTCCCACTCCTTTCTAACAGCTAAACTAACTACTCTGTAGAAGGAAGATGCTTATACTTACAGTACCTATTTCCAGGGTGCTCCAGTCCAGTCACGTGATCTCGCCAGTGACTGGCTTCACGGGAGAGGAAAGAGCAGCAGCAACGGCTGCAATGCCTGGGCGGTGATGTCATCTACAGGCTTACTTTGCCACATCCATTGTCCCTCCTCTCCCCTAAAGTCACAGCTGGGAGCTGATCACATGGCTAGACTGGAGCACCCTAAGAATAGGTAAGTATAAGCATCTTCCTTCTACAGCAGGGGTATGCAATTAGCGGACCTCCAGCTGTTGCAAAACTACAAGTCCCATTATGCCTCTGCCTCTAGGTGTCATGCTTGTGGCTGTCAGAGTCTTGCTATGCCTCATGGTAATTGTAGTTCTGCAACAGCTGGAGGTCCGCTACTTGCATATCCCTGTTCTACAGGGTAGTTACTATAGAAGTTAGAAGGGGCTGGGAGCAGATTTAAGCTTAGTTAGTAATAGCCTAGACTTCCACTTCAAGGACCCAAAGGGGTTGATTTACTATAACTGGAGAGTGCAAAATCTGGTGCATCTATGCATGGTAGCCAATCAGCTTCTGACTTCAGCTTGTTCAAGTAAGTTCTGACAATAAAACCTGGAGGCTGAAGCTGATTGGTTTCTATGCAGAGCTGCGCCAGATTTTGCACTCTCCAGTTTTAGTAAATCAACCTCAAAGTGTCAGTTTACCTATGTGCAGAAATTTCTGCTGTCAGCGTACCTTTTTTCTACAACCACGACAAAAAAAGCATGTTAGTGGGCTGGGATGCCTGTTTTTCAGTACACTATTGCTCTTTTAGTCTGTTTTCGACACTTGCTAGAAGTCAAGTATTTTGTAAAATTTTTCTAAGCTAGTGCACTTTGTTCTATACTTCTGTGACGCATTTTCATTCGACAGCAGACTAAAGCCCGCTGTCGGCTGATGTAACTCAGCCAGTCGACACTCTGGAGAGATCCCGGCTTTATTGTCAGGATCCACCCAAATGCCAGACCAGCAGCTAGCTCAGCCTTTCAGCCTTTCAATGAGCCGCTCACTCCCCCTGCACAGCCCATCACTACAGTGAGCACTGGAAGGGCAGACCAGAGAGCCAGTGGTTGAAAGTCACTGGATCTCTGATCACTGAAAACCAAGAACTGAGTGATCAGCAGTGTTTGATAGCTCAGTTCTCGGTCTTAGAGATGGCAAGGGACAGATGTAGCATTGAATCAATGCTGCGTTCACATAGGTGAGTATGTAAGTTTTTTTTTTTTAACATACTTCTCTTTTAATCACGCACATGTTATATATCTCAATCTCTGTATTTTAAATAATTTGCACATAATATAAATGTGCTTACTCCAAATCTTGGACAGGTTTTTCTGCTTTTTCAAATTCCAATTTATTTATTTATATGAGAGGTTATATTTTTTTATATTTATGTGCGATATTGCACACCATCAATATTTCATAATAAGGTTGGATATATTTGGTGCAATCTTGGACCTGTTATATGTGAGTGTAAAATTTTTACATTTGGATAGCTAATAAAATTTTAAAAGGATATGCGATATCTTAGTGTTTTTTTACATGGTGCTATGTGGAGGAGTGAAGGAGGAGAGTGCCAGTTGGAGGAGAATTGGAATAGCAACATCAGTTATACTTTGAAATGCTATCCTTGGTCCACTTAAAGGGACAAAAATGCATTCTGACCGAGCATGATATGTAAAGTCAATAGGTCCAGGTGAGGGTACATCTAGCAGAATTACCAGAGCCCACACAGTGGATGGGTATGAATTTAACAGCACATAAGATACTATTTTTAAAGAGACTTCAAAGCACTTTTGTTGTTATGTAAATATGGCTGTACACCAATATGGTCAAACATTAGCTTGGAACTTGTGCATTGATATACAATACAATGGCCGCGGCTCCTGGAGGTTGTTTATATCCCTGCCACTGGCCATGCCTGCACAGTAGAGCCCCATAGAAGTCGGTATCCCTGTGTATCCTAGCCATCAGATCGAGGTAAATATGCATCTTTGGAAAGGGGCTGAGATTGATTAATTTGCATTAAGGGGCAAACTTTCTCTGAAAGTGCACTTATTCTTTAAGTCATTCACAGCTGCTGTTTTACTTGTGTTACCTTCATTTATATTGTTCACAGTTGACAGTAAAGGGAATTATGAGTCACAATTACCTTCTTTCCAGGAGTGCCAGGGTTTCCAGCTTGACCAGTTGGCCCAATTGAACCCTAACATAGAGTACAGAAATAAATCATATTAAGGAAGACAAGAATTATGTCTCATACACAGGTGCATCTCATAAAATTAGAATATCATAAAAAAGTTAATTTATTTCAGTAATTCAATTCAATAAGTGACACTCATATATTTTATATAGTTAAAATAGCAAGGTCCATAAAGACATGGATGAGCGAGTTTGGAGTGGAGGAACTTGAGTCCTGACCTCAACCTGATAGAACAACTTTAGGGTGAATTAGAGTGGAGACTGCGAACCAGGCCTTCTAGTCCAACATCAGTGCCTGACCTCACAAATGCACTTCTGGAAGAATGGTCAAACATTCCCATAGACACACTCCTAAACCTTGTGGACAGCCTTCCCAGAAGAGTTGAAGCTGTTATAGCTGCAAAGGGTGGGCCAACTCAATACTGAACCCTACAGACGAAGACTGGGATGCCATTACAGTTCATGTGCGTGTAAAGGCAGGCGTCCCAATACTTTTGATATTATAGTGTATATATTGTATATACATATTAGGAAATAAGGCTTCATGAGCATGAATGAATGTAATATAGTTTTATATTTTTACTTAAGGGACCAATATTCAAAATAGTAAGTTTAGACTCAATCCTATGCTTGGCATTGCTATGGCAAATAAAACTGAGTATTTGCCATGTACAGTGCCTTGAAAAAGTATTAATACCCCTTGAAATTTTCCACATTTTATCACGTTACAACCAAAAACATAAATGTATTTTATTGGAATTTTGGCACATAATTGTGAAGTGGAAGGAAAATGATGAATGGTTTTTCAAATTTTTTACAAATAAATAGTTGAAAAGTGTGGCGTGCATTTGTATTCAGCCCCCTTTACTCTGATACCCCTAACTAAAATCTAGTGGAACCAATTGCCTTCAGAAGTCACCCAATTAGTAAATAGAGTCCACACGTGTGTAATTTAATCTCAGTATAAACACAGCTGTTCTGTGAAGCACCCAGAGGTTTGTTAGAGAACCTTAATGAACAAACAGCATTATGAAGGCCAAGGAACACACCAGACAGATCAGGGATAAAGTTGTGGAGAATTTTAAAGCAGGGTTAGGTTATAAAAAAATCTCAAGCTTTGAACATCTCACAAAGCACTGTTCAATCCATCATCCGAAAAAGGAAAGAGTATGGCATAACTGCAAACCTACCAAGACATGGTTGTCCACCTAAACTGACAGGTCGGGCAAGAAGAGCATTAATCAGAGAAGCAGCCAAGAGGCCCATGGTAACTCTGGAGGAGCTGCAGAGATCCACAGCTCAGGTGGGACAATCTGTCCACAGAACAACTATTCAGGTGGGACAAAATTCCCATTTGCTGCTTGTGAGAAGCCATGTGGGGGACACAGCAAACATGTGGAAGAAGGTGCTCTGGTCAGATGAGACCAAAATTGAACTTTTTGGCCTACAAGCAAAACGCTATGTGTGGCAGAAAACGAACATTGCCCATCACCCTGAACACACCATACCCACCGTGAAACATGGGGATGACAGCATCATGTTGTGGGGATTCTTTTCTTCAGCAGGGAAAGGGAAGCTGATCAGAATTGATGGGAAGATGGATGGAGGGAAATACAAAGTAATCTTAGAAGAAAACCTGTTAGAGTCCGCAAAAGACCTGAGACTGGGGTGGAGGTTCACCTTCCAGAAGGACAATGACCCTAAACATACAGCCAGAGCTACAATGGAGTGGTTTAGATCAAAGCATATTAATGTGTTAGAATGACCCAGTCAAAGTACAGACCTAAATCCAATTGAGAATTTGTGGCAGAACTTGAAAATAGCTGTTCACGGGCGCTCTTCATCCAATCTGACAGAGCTTGAGCTATTTGGCAATGAAGAATGGGCAAAAATGTCACTTTTTAGATGTGCAAAGTTGGTAGAGACATCCCCAAAAAGACTTGCAGCTGTAATTGCAGTGAAAGGTGGTTCTACAAAGTATTGACTAAGGGGGGCTGAATACAAATGCATGCCACTTTTCACATATTTATTTGTAAAAAGTTCTGAAAACCATTTATCATTTTCCTTCCACTTCACAATTATGTGCCACTTTGTGTTGGTCTATCACATAAAATCCCAATAAAATACATTTATGTTTTTGGTTGTAGCATGACAAAATGTGAAAAATTGTAAGGGGTGTGAATCCTTTTTCAAGGCACTTTATATAGTGTGAGAATTTAATTGGAACATCTCAGGTAATATTTATTTAAATTATGGCAACGGTTCTGTTTCTGAAAAGTAAATGATAAAGGAAAATACTGAAGATAATGATTGCCTATTGCAAGGCAAGTATCCAGGCAAAAGCCCCACTAATTCTCAATGCAGTAGTTTTAGCTGTTTTGATTACAAATAATTAAAATAACATATTTTGTTCACTAGGTTTACCTTAGGTCCTATTGGTCCAGGGACACCATTCATTCCAGGCAGGCCCTGGGAAAACAAACAGGATATGTAGATTCATATCAAAGTACTGTAATATGAACAATGGTAAAGTTGTATGGTTGATTTGCAAAAACTAGAATAAACATGATGGCTAAACATGGGAATTAAAACAAAGACGATTTTTAATTTGACATATTTCTTTTCTAACCATCAGTCTTATTTAATAAATATTTAGGCATCTATTTATCATTGTTTTACCCCAAGTTTCACATATTTCCACCCAAGATTCTATTTAAAAAATGTGTAAATGATGAGTGAAAACATTGATAAATACGCTCTTTGGTATTAAGTCTTAAAGCAGACATAGCATTGGGTATTTTTAAATGTTAAGTATATGTAACCTAAGTGTAACTTCCCAGGGTTATATATCAATGTTTTTTTACCTAAGTTTGGCCCAAGACACACTTTCATCCAAAATTCAATTAGATAGATGTGTGAATCCTGGATTAAAGTTGCGTAAATCTTGGGTCAAAAAATTAATTAACAGACCTCTTAGGAGTATTTATTAACTCTTATTCATTGTCTTTACATGCTTCTCTCTTACATTGCCTTCATGTGCTTTTCTCTCCAGAAGGTTAGTCCTATCTTTATTTAGGCATCATCTGAGATTTGCATCTACTTTCTGTTCTTGGACTAAGATGCTGGCACCTACATGACACAATTATGTATATTTTGGTGCCTGCACAAGTTTTGGCATTACTTTCACCTTCTTTTTTTCTCTAGAATGTTGGGGCCGCCATTGTTCAGGCATCATCCAAGGTCTGTATGTACTTTTTGTTTGAACTAAGGCACTGGCTCAACATAACATAATGATGTAAATCCTGTTGTCTGTGTCATTTTTGATCCTGCTTCATTTGCTTTGTCCAGGCACCGTCCAGGGTCCACATCTACTTTAATTTCCTGATCTTAGATGCTAACTCGGAAATGACACAATCATGTAAATCCTGGTGCCTGTGTAGCTTTTGGCTTGTTGACACATATTGCCCCAGGCAAACATGCTGATGCTTTTCACCTTGTGACTTGCTACAAAGTTGTTGTAACCCATATTGCACTTCCTAGCCTAGGTAAATCGCTTTCCTGGAGTTCAAGGCTTGCTTTTTATTATAAACAGTACAATTTTTTAGAAACATTTTACAATTTTGACATGTAAAATAATTCTTTATGTAGACTTGTAGTTGCTAAAAGGTCCGCTTTATTTTCAGTAACCCACAGTAAATAGTCAGAATCCATCTTGCACATGTCTGACATTAGCAAGTGAATTTAAACTGGTTTCTAAGGGTTACTGTAAGTAGGAGGAACGTGGAAAGGAAGAGACATGGGAAATCTCTTTGCCGACTCCCTTTAAAAGGTGAAGACTTAAAGATGGTCATCCTTATTCTTGCTTCACTTCACAGGGAATTGCTGACCTGTTGCTGACCAATCATGCATTGAAGTATTAAAAGTTTCAACTCCTGGTTTGCAGGTTTGGCCAGTGACTCGCTAGGTAACAAGCCAGCAATGGCAACATTCATATTTCTGTCTGCAATTGTTTCCCTTTTTCAAAACTATGACTGAGTAAAGGAACTCTTTAATGAATTAAGACTGACTACAGATAGATTGAAAATTTTGATCCATCTATGGCAGTTCCTGATACAGAAGTCAATCTAATGATCGACTTCTCTCAAATGGGAATGTTGGAAATTTTTCATTCGATCAGTGCATGTAGCCAATCGGCTGCAGCATTGATCAGTGTATTCTGACAGTGGAGGAGTCCCCACTGTCAGAATACAATAGCACATTGGAGAGGATTCCTCCATCCACCTTGCTTGTGTGGGTGGGGAAATCCTTTCATTTTCATTTTTTTTTTTAATCCGCCCGCTGGCTGATCAGAAAAAATATTCCATCTATGGACAGCCTAAGGCTGTCCTGTGTTAGAATGACACAACATTATACCTGAATTCCAGGGGGGCCTGAATCACCTTGAAGCCCAGGCAGTCCTTGTGGTCCCTGAATCAGACAGAAAATAAACAGACAACCTATTTATGACCTGTTGATCAGATGAAACATGTTTAACACACTTTACTCCTAGTGGCTTATTTAGTTATGGAGGTGAAATAGAAGCATGGGTTACTATTATTCCTACACTAGTTGATAACTGAAACCAACTGTACTTGCCATGCGTTCCTTGACAGTCCACTGAAGACACAGCTACAGAATCATAAAGTTTTCTTTTACCCTCTCCATGCAGGTATGATACTTCTTATCCTCACAATCCAACCCAATTAACAACAGTCATATGCATATTTTCTAAAACAAACCCTTTGTCCTGAAGTGCCTGGTATTCCAGGTGGTCCTGGAGGTCCTGGCAGCCCCTGAAAAACATTTAGCACATACCCTTTACACGTTTCTAAATGTAAAAGTACATGTATTGGAAAAATAATAGGTAACACAATGAAACAGTAACTGCTAGCAACAATACATTGGGGTTGATTTACTAGAACTGGAGAGTGCAAAATCGGATGCAGCTCTACACAGAAACCAATCAGGTTTTTTTTTTGTTAAAATTTATTTGAACTAACTTAAGTTAGAAGGTGATTGGCTACCATGCACAGCTGCACCAGATTTTGCATTCTCCAGTTTTAGTAAATCAATCCCATAGTCACGAGCTAGTTAAAGTATGTGATATATTTTGATGGCGCAAAATCTTCTTTGTGAAACTTTACCTTGAAAGAAAAACAAATTGCTAGTACTCTGCACAGTCTTTTTCTTGGGTAGGAGAAACTGTTTCCTTTCTGCCCAAAAAAACTCAGGTTCCTTTTTACTAGCAACATTTTTGGTACCACTGACTGCTGCCCCTGCGTAGAGCATTGTACATGCCTGGCATCTGTGAGATGAGTGGAATTGTTCATTCATTGTTCATATTGGGAGTCACATCATCAATGGCTTCCCTATTGAGGACGAGGAAAATGCTAGCATCAGTAGACACTTTATTATAACAGTTGGCAATGCACTCACACCCGTAAAATAAAGGATATCATTTTCTGAGCAGGTGTGCTGCCATTCCATTGAAAATGAATGATTTGCTTTAATTCAGCACATCTTAAGGCAAAGAAATGCAAACCATAATTTAAAAGGTAAAAAATAAGAAATCAATCGAATACCGGATCCCTCAATCAGATCTCACAATCAATGGTGTTTGGATACAATTGTGTTGCCATGTAAAATCAAAAGCTATGCATAGTGCTCTCTATATTTTCCAATAAAAAATTATTAAATCTTAAAAGGTCTACTCACAAAAAGCAGCACTGAGTATCCAGTGCTAAGATTACAGAGGTTTTTCACAGCGTGTCTCGCCGAGAGACTGTGTGACTGAGTGGTAGGTGGCTGCAGCTGACGTGATCGGGTCCTCCTTCTCACATGCGTATCGTCCCAGTGGGCAGGACTTCCTCAGCGGTATTCAGAGGATCACGATCCAGCTCTATTTACAGCCACCTAGTTAATTGACATGCGCAATAGATCAATTCAACACCTGAACTTACACAGGCACACATAGGCTAAAATCCCTCAGCGCATCACTTAGCTGAATCTCACACAGGCATCTGAGACTCAAGACTTTTGGTATAATAGAGAGTTTTATCTTCAGACGAGGGGCGTTGCTATGGGGGCTCGGTTTGCTCCCAGTGTGGCCAATTTATTTATGGCCCACTGGGAGGAAGAATATGTATTCAAAAACCGACCCCCAGAACTAGCTTGCTACCACAGGTATATAGACGATTTGATTATGATTTAGGAGGGGGATAGACCAAGTTTGGAAGCATTCATGAATCGATTAAATGCTAATAATAAAAACATAACTTTGTCCTGAAATATTAGTGCGGAATGTATAGTTTTTCATGATTTAGAAATCTCCAAAGTAGGTGAAGTTTTTAAAATGATCAATCACTTTAAACCCACTGAGCGGAATTCTTTTATTCCATTAGAAAGCTGCCATCATCGTAATTGGTTGTGTAACATCCCTAGAGGGAAGTTCATCCGTTTACGACGAATCTGTACCTCGGAAGATGACTTTGTTTCAACAGAAGGGATATGACAGATCCATACTAGATAGAGAAATGGAAACAGAAAAATGGATAGGAAGAGACTGGTTTCTAACACACCTTGTTTGAATGCAAATGCTTCCACTAACATGAAGTTATGCTTGGATTATAATATCCAGTATAAAAAATTTGAAAAAATTGTTCAGAAACACTGGCCGATATTGAAGCAGGATAGAATTCTGAGCCCAGCTCTCCCACACAGACCTCAGTTTATTTATAAGAAAAGCACCTACTCTTAGGGACAGATTGGCACCAGGAGTGATTGATCCCCCAACCCAAGTAGAAAATAGGCTTTTCTCTTTTTTAACAGGATTTTACGCTTGCAGGCGATGCCCAGCTTGCAAACAAGAGAAGGGCAATGTAAAGAAAAGGAAGGAGTTTGTAGCGACTGTTACTAACAAATCCTATAAAATGAAATAGTTAATTACATGTGCCACTGTGGGGGTTGTCTACATGTTGAAATGCGGGTGTGGCTTACAATATGTAGGGAGGACCTCTAGACCTTTGCATGTTAGAATAGGTGAGCACGTTAATAACATTAAAAAAGGATTAGTTACCCACAATATCTCTAAACATTTCAGATTATTTCATAACCGTGATCCTAAACACTTTAAATTTTGGGGTGTCGAGAGGGTTAAGAGACATTGGAGGGGGAGTAACTTTATCCGACAAATAAGTCGTCGCGAGTCCTACTGGGTGTATGAAACAGTGCCCATGGATTTAAATGTTGAGTTCGATTTGAACTGTTTTATTTCTGATCGCTAATTTAAATGTGTAATTTTATAATGAATTAAGTCTCATTTATGTTGATTAATTTTTATATATGAAGATTGGTATGTGATTGATTATGAGTGGAGGGTGGTTGCCCAGACGTTTTTTATCATAAATTTAATTGTAATTGTAAAAATTATTATTTTTAAAACAATTATTTTTTCTTTTGTGCAAGAATGATGTTCACACCAGGAGAATTAAGGCAGTTTTTTTTTTAAATGGTGTTTTACAATAATATTAATGATTTTTCCTCCCTGATATAACACAGGACATGGCTTATCCATCTGTTGATTTACTTGAGTCTCCGATGCCTGTGTGAGATTCAGCTAAGTGATGCGCTGAGGGATTTTAGCCTATGTGTGCTTGTGTAAGTTCAGGTGTTGAATTGATCTATTGCGCATGTCAATTAACTAGGTGGCTGTAAATAGAGCTGGATCGTGATCCTCTGAATACCGCTGAGGAAGTCCTGCCCACTAGGACGATACGCGTGCGGGAAAGAGGACCCGATCACGTCAGCTGCAGCCACCTTCCACTCAGTCACACAGTCTCTCGGCGAGACACGCTGTGAAAAACGTCTGTAATCTTAGCACTGGATACTCAGTGCTGCTTTTGTGAGTAGACCTTTTAAGATTTAATATATTTTTATTGGAAAATATAGAGAGCACTATGTATATCTTTTGATTTTACATGGCAACACGATTGTATCCAAACACCATTGATTGTGAGATCTGATTGAGGGATCCGGTATTCGAATTGGAGCAGTGGAGCCTGTTAATAGCAGGAAACAAGAAGAAGCATTGGTCATTTGTGTTACCCCAGTGGTGGTGAATGCTTAATTAGACCTGTCTGTTAGCTCAGAAGGTCCATAGTATGAGGTGAGCGGCTTGTACTACTGTTAGTGGAGGTTGATTCACTTGAATGCACACAGATGAAAAGCTATTCATATAACACATTATACCACAGCTGAGGATTTCTCCACATTTTTATTGTTCCTGTCCTGTGTTATATATATGCATGGACTCTCTTTCTGTTTGTCAAAAGACTTTTATATATATGTCATTTTTATTAGGTCTATATTATTGAATTTAGCTATTTTAGTAGTTTTATTCAGCGCTGCACTATCTGTTTGACCATTTAAAAGGTGCCTGAATTTTTTTTAATGAAGTGTGAGTAAACAATAACCAAAGATATAACATATTTGAAAAAGAGAAACAGATATCAATTTACATAAACCTGTTTTATTAATTGTAAATGATTGTTTATGATGCTTTAGAATGGGAACATTATGTATTGATATGCAAATGAATACACATTTAATAAAATCAGATGCACATTTAAATTACTTACAGGTTTCCCATCAGCTCCTGGGGCACCTCGCTCTCCTATACGTCCTTCATTGCCCTATAAGAAGAATTAGTTAATGGAAGTCTAAAATAGATGGTAGAGCAATTGGCTGATTGGGGTCCCCAATAATGTTGTACTTATATCTATGATGACATCTTTATGCCATTATGCGTTTAGAGGGTAAGGCTATGTCTGGCAACTACCTGCTATCAGGAACCATTTTACGCTTGGCAAAGAGAACAAGTAGGAAAATGTAACGTTTTATTACTTCGGGAGCCAGAATTATGTTGCCTCACATGACTATTGGAAGAGAGTTTTAAATATAGAGACATTAACAGCTTATTCAGCAAGGCTGTGAAAAGATCAGTGGCGATTTATTTGTTTCAATAACCTATAGCAACTGATAAGATGTCACATAATAACTGATCAGTTGATAGGGGTTACTACACATTTCACAGCTTGATTGCCATTTTCAAGCCTGTAAATGGGTTTTGACCAAACTAGCCTGTCTCATTGTTACCTATTCAATTCTTTTAGTTCTGTATAGGCCTAATTAAATGTAATTATTTGGCTTGCATATCAATTATTCTTAGATAGAGAAGGATTGGGCTACTAATCAAGTATGTTGGGCTAGTGGCCCTGAGTGGAGATAATTCACCTTTCAGACAATAATCAGAGCTGCCAATGACTCATGGTGGGCCTTATATGGCTACCTGCTTTCAGCATTGACTTCACTTGTCAAATGCAGAAAGCTTGCAAAGGAAGATGATGCTGGAAGAGATTAAAAGGAGTGTTAATCCATGTTCTTTACAAAACATGTACCTTTTATAATGTCCACCAATCAACTTTAAAGAGAAGTATGGAAATGGGTTTTTAATCATGCTTACCAAGCTGGTGTCATCTGTCCCCCGTTGGCTCTAACACTGAAAACCGAGCAATCAAACACTGCCGTTCTCTTGGTTCTCACAGCTCCATGAGCAGAGAGCTCTGACTGTCAGTCACCAGCTCTCTGCTCTGCCCCCCCCCCCTCCCCCACTCACTGGAATGCTGAACTATGGAGGGGGCATTAGCGGCCAGCTCTGCCTCTCAGCAGCTTGCTGATAGGTTGAGCAGGATGCTGGTCCAGGCATGTGGGCAGATTCCGACCGGCTCTGTGACGTCAGCCGACAGTGGGCTTCAGTCTGCTGAAAATGGGTCACAGGAGTGCAAAACGAGCTGCACTGCTGTGATCCCCATGAGAAGTACAGCCAAACAAGCTTTGGCTATACTTTTCCTTTAATCAGCTTTGCATGGTAGACTTTCTTTAGCTCACATAAATCTGACACAATTTTGAAAGAACTAGTTGGCTTTGTTTGAGACCCCCCCAAGCCATGAATTCTCAGTCTTTTGCTCTTGCAGCACCTCAAACATTAGATAAAATATGATTGAGATATTCCCTTACAGATACAGCAGAGATATCTGTAGAGGGCCAAATGACGATTATATCACCATGGCTCATGAAAAAAGTGTGCATTTTATATGCAATAAAATGACTAATTAGCAATGAATTAAAGAATATGCTATACAGGGCAGGGCAGATCATATTTCACAACATTTGAACAGTAGATGTGCATGTTGTTTAAAGAAAAAGGACCAATAGTAGATGGCTTCCAAACAATTAGATCCATATGTACGGTTGGATTTAAATAGCCAAAATGAGAAAATTATTTCACATAGTAACATTATTTTCCTCTTTAAAGAAACAGAAAATCACACTTACTTCTGGTCCTGGTGCTCCAGGGGACCCAGGCTGACCTTCAGGACATTGGCAAGAAGGGGACGGTACCCGCTCAAGGGGACACTATAAATTGTAAAATATATCCACACACATATATTTCATGTTTATTAGTGCGATTATATTTCATGGATAAAAGTATAATATGCACAAAAAAGAATGTACATCATTCATATAGACTTTTACTAGGTTGGCATACATAGTATATAATACAAGAGAATATATGCTGCTTAGATAAATAGTGCAAATTGTATTAATAAAATATACTCTCTACTTACCCTTGGATCATTCTGTAATGAAAACAAAAGTAAGAAACTTTAATATTTCAACTAAGAGGGTTTCTGAGTTTGTTATTTGAATTGTTACAATGTTATGACTGTGGAATTTTAGAAAATTCATATTTTCTCAGAAAATAACAAAAGTAATGTAATATGCTGCTTTCATATACAGTAGTCATTAGTCTATAAGTTTTTTTTTTTTTAACACCTACCACAGTGTAGATTTCACAGGCTGTCTCTCGTTCACTCTGCTCTGGATCACAGTACAATCTTAATTTTTGTATCTCCATCTAAATACATAGAAGGATATTAGACATTACATACAAGTAACAAGTTTTTTTTTTTATGTAATATGCTTACTATATATATATATAGCTATATATCTATATATATATAGATATATAGATATATATATGTGAGTGTAGTATATATCTTCGTTTATCTATATAAGCAATGAAAACAGTTATAGCATAAGAGTAACTAATACTTTAAATTAGCAAAGTCCCAGCTGAATGTTCATTGAATTTACAATAGGCACGTTGGGGGTTAAATCAGCTGGCTTCACACAGGCTTGCAGTGCAGCTCCCCAGCAGTTAGAAGTAAAATCTGTAATAACATAAAAGAACACCAGAGGGCACGATCTAAGTGCAGTATAATAATTATTTATTACAAAAAGGAACAAAATTGGCCACTCACATGTTGTAAGAAATAAAGTGCCTATAATACCATTATGTTGTCAACTAGGGATGAGCTTCGAGTCAAACTCATGTTCGACTCGAACATCGGCTGTTCGCCAGTTCGCTGAACAGCGAACAATTTGGGGTGTGAGCGGCAAATTAGAAAGCCACAGAACACCCTTTAAAAATCTATGGGAGAAATCAAAAGTGCTAATTTTAAAGGCATATATGCAAGTTATTGTCATAAAAAGTGTTTGGGGACCTGGGTCCTGCCCCAGGGGACATGGATCAATGCAAAAAAAAGTTTTAAAAACAGCCATTTTTTTCAGGAGCAGTGATTTTAATAATGCATAACAATGAAACAATAAAAGTGTAATATTCCTTTAAATTTCGTACCTGGGGGGTGTCTATAGTATGCCTGTAAAGGGGCGCATGTTTCCCGTGTTTACAACAGTCTGACAGCAAAATGACATTTCAAAAGAAATGCCGGTCCGACAATACACATAGATGTTAATTGATAAAAACGGCATGGGAATTCCCCACAGGGGAACCCCGAACCAAAATTAAAAAAAAAAATGATGTGGGGGGCCCCCTAAATTCCATACCAGGCCCTTCAGGTCTAGTATGGATATTAAGGGGAACCCTGGCCAAAATTTTTTTTAAAAATGGCGTGGGGTCCCCCTCAAAATCTATACCAGACCCCTCAGGTCTGGTATGGATTTTAAGGGGAATCCCATGCCAAAATTTTTTAAAAAATGGCGCGGGATCTCCCCAAAAATCCATACCAGACCCGTTTTCGAGCACGCAACCTGACAGGCCGCAGGAAAAGAGGGGTGGACGAGAGAGCGCCCCCCCTCCTGAACCGTACCAGGCCACATGCCCTCAACATTTGGAGGGTGCTTTGGGGTAGCCCCCCCAAAACACCTTGTCCCCATGTTGATGGGGACAAGGGCCTCATCCCCACAACCCTTGCCTGGTGGTTGTGGGGGTCTGCAGGCGGGGGGCTTATCGGAATCTGGAAGCCCCCTTTAACAAGGGGACCCCCAGATCCCGGCCCTCCTCCCTGTGTGAAATGGTAAGGGGGTACAAAAGTACCCCTACCATTTCACAAAAAAAGTGTAAAAAATGTTAAAAATGACAAGAGACAGTTTTTGACAATTCCTTTATTTAAATGCTTCTTCTTTCTTCTATCTTCTATCTTCCTTCGGTTTCTTCCTCTATTTTCTTCTTCTTCTGGTTCTTCTGGTTCTTCCTCCGGTGTTCTCATCCGGCATCTTCCTCCGCGGCGCCGACGTCTTCTTCCCTTTTTCTTCTCGGGCCGCTCCGCATCCACCATGATAGGAGGCTCCCGCTGTGTGACGCTTCTCCTCTTGTGATGGTTCTTAAATAATGAATGGCGGGGCCACCCGGTGACCCCGCCCCCCTCTGACGAACGGGGACTTCCCTGTGGCATTCCCGTGACGTCAGAGGGGGGCGGACAAGGAAGTCCCCGTGAATCAGAGGGGGCGGGGTCACCGGGTGGCCCCGCCCCCCGTTATTTAAGAACCGTCAGAAGAGGAGAAGCGTCACACAGCGGGAGCCTCGCATCATAGATGCGGAGCGGCCCGAAGAGAAGAAGAGAAGAAGATGCTGCAGAGGAAGATGCCGGACGAGAACACTGGAGGAAGAACCAGAAGAAGAAGAAGATGGAGGAAGAAACCGAAGGAAGATAGAAGAAAGAAGATAGAAGAAAGAACAAGCATTTAAATAAAGGAATTGTCAAAAACTGTCTCTTGTCATTTTTAACATTTTTAACATTTTTACCCCCTTACCATTTCACACAGGGGGGAGGGTCAGGATCTGGGGGTCCCCTTGTTAAAGGGGGCTTCCAGATTCCGATAAGCCCCCCGCCCGCAGACCCCCACAACCACCGGGCAAGGGTTGTGGGGATGAGGCCCTTGTCCCCATCAACATGGGGACAAGGTGTTTTGGGGGGCTACCCCAAAGCACCCTCCCAATGTTAAGGGCATGTGGCCTGGTACGGTTCAGGAGGGGCGGCACTCTCTCATCCCCCCTCTTTTCCTGCGGCCTGCCAGGTTGCGTGCTCAGATAAGGGTCTGGTATGGATTTTTGGGGAGACCCCATGCTATTTTTAAAAAAAAATTTGGCACGGGGTTCCCCTTAAAATCCATACCAGACCTGAGGGGTCTGGTATAGATTTTGAGGGTGACCCCACGCCATTTTTTTTTAACATTTTGTCCGGGGTTCCCCTTAATATCCATACCAGACCTGAAGGGCCTGGTATGGAATTTAGGGGGACCCCATGTCATTTTTTTTTTTTAATTTTGGTTATTATTTTTAATTTTGGTTATTCATGTTCATGTCCCATAGACTTTAACGGTGTTCGCGTGTTCGAACACATTTTTTGCCTGTTCGCATGTTCTGGTGCGAACAGAACAGGGGGGTGTTCGGCTCATCCCTATTGTCAACAGATGTAACATTTACACAGAGCCCAGCCTGAGAAATGGAGGCATCCGTCAGCTCCAAGGCACTCTATAGCAGGGCAACCGATCTGACAGCGTGGGGCAGAACCTAATGACTTTAGACCTCGGGAGGCTTGAGAAAGAGGTGTTACACCTCGAAGCATGTAGCCACGCCCCTTCATGCTTTCCAGCGTCTGAAGTCACTAGGCTTGTTCCCACACTGCGAGTGGCCAATTTTGTTCCTTTTTTTAAAAAATAAAGAATTATTATAATGCATTTAGATTGCACCCTCTGGTGTTTTTTAATCTATATTTATAAACCTGGCACGGCTCTTGATCTGGCTACTACCTCTCAATATTGTTCCCACACTCCTCACTTACTGCCCTCATCATTCTGTTTACAAGACTGTTTACTAACCTGGTCAAAATTCAGCTGATTCAGAAGAGACCGGCTGAATTTTGATCATTGTGTTGCCTTCCCAGTTGCCTTTTTATCAACTTCTGTTGAAGAGACATGCTGAAAAGCTTGTCCATCAGCAACTGCAGCTGATGATCAGTTTATTCTCACAGCGGCAGGTCAGAATACAATGTACCAGTGGGGGATTCTTCTATGCATCTAGTGTGCTGACTGAATGAAAAAAAAAATTACAGTCTATGGCTAGCTTTAAGGCAGTGAGACCTTGTGATCACAGTGACACTGGCTGCAGAAATAAGTCTTACTAAAGATATGCTTCTACGAATTCATCCCTACAATACATTCCCAGTTCATCGCAGGGCAGTTATGAGGATGCAGACCTATAGAAGGTGCCATGGGGTTAATTTACTAAAGGCAAATAGGCTGTTCACTTTGCATGGGGATATTCACTTCACAATGGAATTTTCCCTTAGCTTAGTGAATAAGGTGAAGCTCTGCTGTCCTCCATTAAACAAAAATAAGAGGAAAATCCCTCTATATGGAAATCCTTTTTGTCACCGGGGTCAGGATCCCCAGATCTAGTATCCCCATTGGAAGGTTTCTCATTTACCCTGTTCTGGTGGCAATCCAAAATTGGGGATTTTCTTTCACTTTCACCCTCGGTAGTAATGGTAAATAGGACAAAAAGAGAAAGTTAAAATCCCAAAAAGGGGCAAAGACAGCAATAAAAACCTGATAGGTTTTCTAATCCTTCTCCACTGTATCCAAAATAAGTTATACTTTAAATATTCCTAATTCATTTAGTATACAGTATTTGTATCTATTAAGAGTTGTAATTCTGCCACATTTTCTAGAACACAGTGTAGTTTAGAACTCTTTTTATTTGTGAAACTTACAGTAAGAGCTTCATCAGATGTCTGTCTCTTTAAAACTTGTGTTTTGCCATTAATAAATATTGGTCCAATTTCTTCCAGTGCTCGATTCTCAATGAGAGTGTCATCCAGAAATAGATTTGCACTTTTATTTTTTACAAGGATCTTCAGCTGATGCCATTTTTCGTCAAATAATACCTGCATATGAGAATTATGTTATTACATATTATTTTCATTTCTGCTGCGTCTCTACTTAAAGCTGAACTCCGGGCACAAAACGTTACATTTAAATAAATTCCTCAATAGCCTGAAGTCTTGTAACATAGATTTTTTTTAATTAATGAAAATGTTCCTTTAAAGGAATTTCCTTTCAATCCACACAAATGTATTTTTCAGTTATAGGTGAAATCAGGTGGTAGCTTTCGGACTTCATATAGGTCTTTGCATATTATGAATAAATTGCATATCTTTTGAAAAAGAGTTAAGGAAGGGTATAAAAGAGTTAATAAAAATAACTAGGGTTAACTAATATTTTAATAGCGATGTGCACGAGAGCCTCAGTTTTCCAGAGACTCTCTCTCTCCTCATTGGCTGAGACGGCAGCGGGCACCATTGGCTCCTGCTGCTGTTGACCAAAGTCAGTGAGCCAATGAGAAGACAATGGGGGCAGGGCCAAGCCGCAGCTCTGTGGCTTCAAAATGCCAGGAATGAGCTGAAGTGTACACAGCATGCCATGTGTCATAAAGTGGGCACAGAAAATATAAACACAGCTAAAGTTTCTGTAAAAACTGCTTTAAGTTGTATTTCCGCCTTTTGAAAAAATAGTAACGCAAGTTAGTTTATCCATCACTATTTCTTGGACTTTGTATGTGTAGCACCCTGATGTTTGGCAGGGCTGCTAGTAAATTTACTGTATAGTTGCCTTGGCCAATTGATAGGAGATCAATTAATTCCACGCTAACTCTGGAATTTCTGCACTTCTCTCTTCTGTCACTAGATGGCCGGGTATCTGGTGACATTAGATAAGACAAGGGCATGGCAAGGATAGATTAGGAATAGATGAGGTGTCTCAACCAATGGGCAGGGATCTTCTTGGGTCCCTTGGCCTGCTGGGAGAGCCTATTTATTTGGGTGAGGTCAAGTGATCGGGGTTCGGTGCCACCTGAACAGCTGTCTGGGTGGACGTGTGTTGTGCTGCCCCGGGGCTGCTAGGCCAGAGCCTGAGGCCTATCCCGGGGATGTCTGGCTTCTAAGCTGTTTGAGGGCCTATCCAGAAGCCAGAGAGCAGTGTAGGGTTGGGACTGTGACTTGCAGTCCAACCAGAACTAACGGTTCTGCCGGTCGGAGAACCTGTCGTGATCGGAGGTAGAGGGGAAGCTGTCGCCACTAAGGGACCATCCACCTTGTTACCAGGGACCACAGTGAGTAGCTGAAGCAAGTACCAGAGCAGTATTCTCACCAACTGGGGACGGTGAAGAATTGGGAAACTTCAGCAGGTGTCAAGCCAGGGACCCAGCCAGCAGAGGTGACGATTGCAGAGCAGTCCTGTGTGTCAAGCCAGGGACCGAGCAGGCCAGTAGGGTAAGGCTTGAGGAGTATCTGTGAGTGCCAAGCTAGGGACCCAGCAGGGACACGGGGGTGATGCTTGAGGAAGATACTCAGTGAGAAGATAAGAAGAGCTCAGGAGATCCAGTGGCAGTGAATCAGAAAGTCTAGTGAGAGAGACAGGGAGCACAGTTGGGTGAAGATCTACAAGAGGAGACTGTAGAGGAAGTGAAAGAGTTAATTGTAACCTTTGTTAGAAACTGTTCAAGATTGTTGCCATAGGAGACAGCGTGTCAACTGCATGTGGTGTCCGGCTGGGTGCCTTTCCCTGCATGGCTGTCCAGCTATAGAAGTCTCTGAGTCTGCTAACTATTAAAGGGTGTCCTGGCCCTAGACCCTCTCTCCCACAGTTCTGTTTAAGAGAAAATAAATCTCTTTGCATTCAAGAAGTGTCTGGCACCCATTAATCTATCTTGCACTACACCCACCATGCCTTGTAACCCACCCTACAAAGAAGGATGTCAGCTACCCCTAACTCTAGAGGTTCTCATTAGACCAAAGGGGGTCCAGGACCTTGGGAGTGGGAGTCACTGGCTCCTGCAGCTGTCAATCTCAGCTTGTGAGGACATTAGGGGGGCAATGCCAAGCCGCCATCTGTGTCTTATAGACACACAGAGCTGGTGTTCTATCAAATAGTGCCCTCCATCGAAAAGTGCCCGCGCATGCACAGTACGGAAGGCCACTCCAGCTGATTTCCCGATCAGCTGGTGTGACGTCACCTTAGCGCATGCGCACATTGAAGGAGGCATTTTTTGATGGGAGATACCATTTGACGGCCAGAATTGAAAGCTATGCAAACAGCGGAGGGAGACCGTAGTTGTCAGATTGTGCTTTGCTGTTGCAGGGCGGATTGAGGCTGTGTTGCAGGGCGGGTTGTGGCTGTGTTGCAACCCACCCTTAGACACAGGCAAAACCTGCCGTTCATCACAAAAAACCCGCCCTGCAACACAGACAAAACCCAACCTTGAGCACACTGTAAACCCGAACCCGAAACAGTGAGGCACAATCTAACAACTACGGTCTCCCTCAGCTGTTTGCATAGCTTTCAATTCTGCCGTCAAATGGTATCTCGCATCGAAAAATGCCTCCTTCGATCTGCCCCCAGATGAAATGATATCCTCTGCTCTAACAGATATGAGTCTCAATTAAAAAAATAATGTTTGGGTTTACATCCACTTTAAGGTTTATGACTACACCGTTTCTTACCTTTAATTTTGGATCTTTAAACTTAATCACTTGGGAATTTGCATTCAGTTGTGTGACTGTAAAAATTACTGAGTTGTCAGTGCCATCTAGAGTGACTGCTGCCTGGACCTCTCCTGCTTTAGACAGTATTCTCCACAGATCAATGATGTCCTGATTTTCAGGAGACTGTAAACGTATGGTAGCCACAAACACATAGGAGGGAGGCAGACCTTCTGGAAATATTTCTCTGTTGAAAATATAATTTCATGTAAGAATGCATAGTGAAGAAAACCGAAAATCTGAAGTATAAATAAATCTAAATAGAAATGCCTGACTTCAACATATGGTTATACTGACCCATTTTAAGATTAACATACTAAAACAAATGTGTGGAAATGTGCTGGGTTTTTAGGGCTATTTGGGGCATTAAAGAGATTTACCCACATTTCCTGTCCTGCAAACAATGTTTTTAATAGAGGGGAAGTGATGGAAAATTCTCAACAGGGTCAAAAATAGTAAAACAAAACTAAAAGGGGTTCTAGCCTTCTTCCACTCTAGTAAAGTAAAACATTTTTTCTGTATGTGTTGGAGAGTTACCCTCACTTCCTGACTGGTAAAATGTTGACACTAACCCTGAAGGTAAGGGTAAATTTCTCCAGCAGAGTCCCAGATAGTATTATAAAACGTGAAAAACTTACTAACCCTTCCCCACTCTATCAAAAACTAAGGAAAAAATGTGTCTGCACATGCATCTTAACACCAGTTGCCCCACACATCTGGGTAGCTACCTTTGTTACTTCTACCTGATAAGTTTATGGCATCACCACATTGCATTTGCAGGCATTTCACTAGGGCAGAGTGGTACCTAAGTGCATGGATTCCTGGGGTCGAATCATACTATGGTCTTTATCTCAAGTACATAGAGTCTGCATGTTCTTCTGTGATGTTTGTGTTTCTGTTCTGTTTGCTTTTTCTGATACTTTGCAAAGAGTGGTAGTTGCCATAATGAGCATTTTTTTTACAAAAAAGCTAAAAAACCTTAAAGGCAAATAACACATACATTGTAGCTTGGTAAATTAAGACTACAGTTATAAAACATACCATTAGATTAATCTGCCTCTTTTAACCAGTGTATCCAATATAATTTGTAATAACATATTAGGACCCTGCCTAAGCTGTAGTGTCCCTAGTTATATGAGAGTGTTTGCAGGTAGGCTGTAACCATCCTGAGCTCTGCCTACACTTTTTGAACTTTGGTTCTCCTAAGCTCAATATATTGATTGTGTCTGGCTGTTAATGTTGATGAGGTTTTGATGGGGAAATTTCATATTTCATATTTCTTTATTAAAGTTATCTCACAATATCTAAGAAAGTCTCCAATATCCTGGTTACTTTAGCTGACTTATGCCAAAGGAAGTTCTTTGCAAACTGACCAAGTCCTTAAAATGTCATATTATTGCATGCAGTGGAAGTTGACCATTTCCCTACATTGAAGTCCTGAATATACTACAGCTATAACTAGGAATATTGAGTCTCGTCTCCAGAGCTGCATCATGCATGCATCTGGTTTGGTTATCTGTGCTAAGCCGCAAAAGCAGGCGTGATTCCGTGGCGAAACAGCATCTTTAATTAAGATTTTTTGTTATATTTTCTAATATTATTACTTATGTTATCTGTATCTGTTATTACTTATTTAAATGTTATACTTATAAGTATTTGTGTGATCTCTCTTTGCACATTTCAAACAACCCCAAAAATGTAAACTATCATGTAACTGTGAGAAAATAGGTTTTCAGTAATCATTGTGGTCATTGTGACAATGACACCTGACTAATCCCTGAGGTGTTTGTTCAGAGGTACTGTATGGTTTGGGTAGATGATAAATGTCTGAAACATCTTTCCAGTTGGGGGCAAGTACATCAGTTGGGGGCAAGTGCTGAAGGCCCTATATTTTATCCATCTGCCGGAGTGTATATCTGGAGGGAGCTGGGCCTAATAGATTGCTGAATGGAAGGTGCAGTTGTAAGGAATCCTTTTATTGAGTGTCACAGAAAAGCTAATATAAGCTGCTGCTGGATATTGCAAGAAAGATTTGTTGCCCACAAATCAAAGTGAGAGATCCACACTATTCAAGAGAGACTGTGACTCCTTTTACAGAGTCATAGATCTGTCTGGCTGCTCTTACAGGGTCAGTAATCACCAAGGTCAAGGGCCAATGGTCACCAATGGTTAAAGGGTCTGATACTCTCTGAACACCTGTCCTTTTTTACCTATTTTTGGATATTCTTCACCTCTAAACCCTTTCTTCTAGAATTGAGTTTATCTATAAAAGATAAAAAAGACAAAAGTGACTGGCACCCAGCTAATTTTTTTCCCCATCGTTTGTAAAGAGCCTGACTCTGAGGTGGAACTTTTCGCATGGCAGACTGCTTAGGGGATCGTTCTGCATAACCCCAAGAGGAGTACGACAAACACATGACTATAATCTTCTCCAGTTTGATGTGAATGGTTTCATATACAGTACTTTCTAAAGCACCCAAAAGTGGGAAATAAAGGGCTGTATTTTTTCAGTTTTAACAAATACAGGTAAAGTGTATACTTTGCAAACTTGTAACAATGAACTACTGTGTACTTTGGAATGCGGCTGATAACTTCTGCAGAACATTTTTGTTTGCTACTGATGTATCATTCTGCAGTGTGGACAGGGTTAAACTGAATATTCATTAATGCAGAAGTGCAGCAGCCATCTTTAAGGAGACCACTTGGCAATGCTCATCTATGAAGTGTCTCTAGTGCGGGGGTAGCCTTCAGGTGTGTTGGGAAAAGACTGGGCTGCTGCTGCTGGCTGAATGGATCCCTGCCATTGCTGACCTTGGCATAACTCAGAGAAGCAAAGAGACAGAGAATCTTGTCCCTGGGAGTGTGTGAAGTGTGATTTGGATGCCTGATGAGATCAGACAGAGAGCACTCTTGCACTCTCTCGTTGCAAGGAAGGAAAAAAGGGACCGTCTCAGCAGGATTGAAAGAGAGACATCACAGCAACTCCTATCCCTGTCTGAGGACTGAATCAGAGTATGTGTCCAGAGATCCAGAGGAGAGCACCCTGGGTCTGGTATGAGGCTAACATTGCACAAGTTCATCTTTTGTCTGCTGGAAACTATTGTGCTTTCTACAAGAGCCCCAACTTGGTGGACTGGGCAACTTTTTTTATCAGTCAGTAGCCAGTGAGATAAAACTGGGACTGTTATAACAAATTATTTACTGTTTATATGCTGTTGCTAGGTAAATACAATTCAGATCTGTTAATTACTGTTAGTCAGAATACTGCAGGTGTTTAAACCATATCTCTCAGAGTATTGGTGTTGTTTTATGGATCGTTTGTATAAGTGCACTTGCTAATCCTCTCTTCTGTTTGGCTAGGTTCATACATATGTGGTGGCTGTGCTGAGCGTTCCTTGCACCTTTTTAAAATTGCAGCCACAGTTGCTCTTGCACCATGTGAGTTCCAGCACCCAAAAATAAGCTGCATTTTCAGATACGTGGGGATGCCTTTAAGAATTAATGTTACCCACATATGTCTGCTAAAAAGCAGTGCATTTTGCCTGTGAATGCCTGCGGGTGCGAGAATGCATGTCAATTACATGTACTGTATGTGAACCAAGCCTTAAAGTGGTTGTAAACCCTTTACAATGACTGTATACTACAGGCAAGCCTATAAAAAGGCTTACCTGTAGCTACACTGTACATTTCCTAAACCTGCACGGTTTAAGAGATATCCCTGTATTTGCATGTGTGGACGTGATCGCCGTATGCACACTTAAGCAAACTGAAGCAACAGCACGTACGCCATTACCGGCGGCTCCTGCGCGGGAGTGACGTCATCGCGGCTCCAGCCAATCACAGCGGGTGAGTGAGGTGTGTCATATTCAGTTACACAGAGAAATCACAAAACAGTTCAGTGACTCCCCTGTTGGTAGCATACATCTGTAATGTTGAAGGCATCTCAATATTAATTTCCATCTGTGGAAGCTACTTGGATGAGTTGTGAAATATCTTCAACAGAACAGGTCCATTTGAATGTGACTAGGGGGTTGAACACGTAGGTGTTGCTGTCAAACACTGGCCATTTAAAAGCAATGTATCTCAGATGCAAAAAGTGGCCTGCAAATTCATCTCCAAAAGGACATACTGTGTTCAGGGAAAATGTCAGAAGTCAAATGCAACCTCACAACCATCATCAACACTGTACCAATGGGGGGAAATGGATATGTACTGACCCGTTTTTGACCTGTATTTCAAACACATGTCAGACGCAGCTAACCAAAGTCTGTGTGCGCAATTCCTAACTATTTCAAGCCATAAAAATAACCTGTATAAGTTAGAACCTTCACTGGCATTGCTGTAAGCAATAAGCAAACCATTGAATTTAGCTAATATGGATTTCATAAATCTTTTAGTTTTAGGCATCTTTCTAAATATATGTTACCTTTAAATTAACAAAATCTCCACCAAGCTGACATACAATAGTAGATTCTTTAAAATCAGAACGGTTTAATGTATAAACTCTTTAAGCATTTATAATATTACATTAATCTCATACCTGGTGTTTTCAGTCACATCTACAGAAGGTGTAAGAAGATAGGCTTTTTCCGAGACCAAAGACCCGGTTATCATCTGGCCTTTTTTATGAATGTTCATCCCCACAAGTAGCTCAAATCCCTTCTCATCACGTGATGCCACAGGTATTCGAGTAGGGCACACAGATTCTGTGAGAAAATAGATTATAGCATAAAAATAGATTGTGATAACTCACTAAGCATGACACTATGCTGTTTGCAAAAAAAAAACAAACAAATATGAAATGAAAGCAAATATGAGATTTAACTATCTATTACTGTAGTATAGTAAATGTATCTTTAGAAACCCAATGTGCAAAGAAGCCTTTGGAAAAGCTTAAAGTGATTGGAAACGATCACCTTGTAAAACAACCCATTTCAGTTGAAAATTGAAATGAAAGGTAAAACATTTGTGTATAGATATTAAAAAAAAAAAAAAAAAAACATAAATACCCCCCCCCTTTTTTTTTTTTTTTTAGAAATTATAAAAGTCCCATCTGCATAAGAGCTGTAGGGGAGAAGAAGCAACAGCACACTGAGCTTCCCAGTAAATGGCTGTGCAGGAGAGGCATGTCAGGACAAGTCTGATTATTGGAGGAGAGCAGGCTGAGTTGCCAGCATAGCTAGAGGACTGACCATGGTGTGTTCCCCTGCTCAGTGTGGTCAGTTTTTAATCGGAAAGCAGAGGGACTGACAGGAACACCAAGGATTTCACTCAAAGGAAGCAATACATAGAGAACAGGATACTTCCTCATAAAAGTACACGGTACAGCATTACATATCTGTAATATGAAATGCTTGGGTAGCAAACACTAGAAGAAAGGAAATCTATGGCTACAGCATACACTTTCATTTGATAACGTCTGCATTGTAATAGCAATTCAAATGATAGTTTTTAAGTGTTGTAAACTAAAATTGGTGCTAATAAAAATTATGAATTGAAAAAAAAAAAGAAAAAAAAAAAATTTTTTTTTTTATGACAACCCAATATAAGTTGACTTGAAAAATCTCCTGTCAAGTTCTGAGTTCTGCTTGTCTGCTGTTCATCTCTTTCCACAACTTGCTGGATTCCCTGCATGCTTTGCAGCTTCTCCCCTACTGTTTACTTAAAGTATAACTAAAGCTAAAACTTTTTTTTTTTAGTTTTGGATGGTGGATTAGAAAACCTGTCAGTTTTTATTGTTGTCTGTGCCCCCATTGGGGAGATCTATTGTCTTTATTTGTCCTGTTTACCATTATCAATGAAAGTGAAAGTAAAGAAAATCCCAAATTTTGGGTTGTCCAAAGAAAAGTAAAAGAAGGGAAATGTTTCAATGGGGACGCTAGTTCTGGTGACCTGGAGGTCCCAAGGGATTCCCTCTAATTTGTAGGGATTTCTTCTCTCTTCCTGTTTGGCTGCAAGACAAGACGTTAAGGGAAATGGGACAGACATGGTGAAATAAATCTGACAAGGATTATAACTCTGCTTATAGTTCTACTTTAACCACTTCTGCCCCGGAAGGATTTGCCCCCTTAATGACCAGGCCATTTTTAGCGATACGGCACTGCGTCGCGTTAACTGACAATTGCGCAGTCATGCGACATTGTACCCAAACAAAATTGATGTCCTTTTTTCCCACAAATAGAGTTTTCTTTGCGTGGTATTTCATCTCTGCAGTTTTTATTTTTTGCGCTAAAAACAAAAAAAGAGCAACAATTTTGAAAAAAATAAAAAATGTTTACTTTCTGCTATAATACATATGCAAAAAAAAAAAAAAGTAAAAATACAAATTAATTCATCAGTTTAGGCCAATATGTATTTCTCTACATATTTTTGGTAAAAAAAACGCAATAAGCTTATATTGATTGGTTTGCGCAAAAGTTATAGCGTCTATAAAATAGGGAATAGATTTAGGGACTTTAATTTTTTTATTGTTTTTACTGGTAATGGCAGTGATCTGCAATTTTTAGCGGGACTGTAACATTGCGGCGGACAAATCTGGTCCCCAAAACAAAAAGTGACACCAATACACTGATCAGTGTTAAAAAAATGCACTGATCAATGTATAAGCCTAGGTTCACATTGGAGCAATTTGTCAAATCGCATGCCAAATCAGCAGCTATTGCCAGCAATGGCACCATCCAAATCGTTGCGCCGCCAACTTTGTGGTATGGAAAAGAAGAAAGGTAACAGCGCTCTCTGCAGGGACAACTCAATCCATACACCAGGTCCACTTACAGGTGCCGAGGCTTGATGTATCCCAACACACTCCAATGCAACAGTAATAAGGAGAGCCGGCAAAACTGTAATCCTTAAAGTGTCGTTTATTGGTACAACAGAGTGACAATAAAACAATAAAGCTTTATTGTTTTATTGTCACTCTGTTGTACCAATAAACGACACTTCAAGGATTACAGTTTTTGGCGGCTCTCCTTATTACTGCCAACTTTGTGGTGCTGCACCGATTCCCAAAAGTTGCTTTTTGTACTACTTTTGGCGACTTCGGGTGCGATTTCAATAGACATCTGTGCGGGAGCCCGCACAGATGTCTCTGAAATCACCCCCCGCAGTCGGACTGACATTCGGGTATATGAAATTGTGCGAATTTAGCTAAACTCGCACGATTTCAATCCTGCAGCAGTGTGAACCTAGGCTTAATGACACTGGCAGGGAAGGGGTTAACACTAGGGGAGATCGAAGGGTTAACTGTGTTCCCTCAGTGTGTGTTCTAACTGTGTGGGGAATGGGCTCACTGGGACAACACAGAGATCACTGTTCCTGATCACTAGGAACAGCCGATCTCAGTGTTGTCTCCTGTCAAAACGGGGATCCCACTTGTTTACATAGGCAGATCCACGTTCTGCGTTTCTGTGGAGCGATCGTGGGTGGCCGACGGACATAGAGCTCCCCCGGCGATGCGCGTGTGCCGACCGTATAACATGCATGAAGCGACATACAATTACGTCGTTTCGCGCAGCTGGGCTGCCCTGCCGCAGTATATGTGTGGTAGGCGGTCCGGAAGTGGTTAACATACTATCTTACATAACTACTGTACATATCCCATGGCGCTTTGCTACCTGCAAGTTGTGATTGCTGTACTGACTCTACCTCCCGAAAATTGTCCTCTCAGCACTTCTAAAGTTCAGAGCACAGGCTCTGTGAAATGTATGACACAGTAGTGCCTACTCACAGGGCATAGTGAATATGTGTCACAGAATTCAAGGAAATAAATGTGTGGGATCCTCACACAGAACATTTAAAATATTTATGATCCTTCAGATTAATAGTAGGCCAAAAATAATTGAAATACATTGTAGAAATGAATATACAATGTTACATTTTACCCATTGATACTCTTCAAATACTCTTTAAGGTTGTTATTTCTGTCTGTGTTTCCCCTTTGCAAAAACATTCTCTTAGTGCAGGGGTAGGCAACCTTAATGAGGTTGAGATCTACTCAACCACTTGCCGCCCGCGGCCAGGGTTCTTTAACCATGTGATCGGCTTTGTTCAATCACAGCCGGTCACATGTAAACACGGAGATGCTGGTAATTGGCGCTCCTTGCCTCACACTGATAGAGTGTGAGAAGAGGAGAGCCAATCAGCGGCATCTCTTCACAGATGACATCTAGGGATGTAATTAAGGGCACTGACCAGTGCCCTGATTACAGTGCCAACCAGTGCCCACAATTGGCACCAATAAGTGCCCACAAGTGCCAGCAATCAGTGGCCATCAGTGATGCCAGTCAGTGCTGGCTATCAGTGCTGCCCATCAATGCCCATCACTGCTGCCCATCAATGCCCATCACTGCTGCCCATCAATGCTCATCACTGCTGCCCATCAATGCAACCCATCAATGCCCATCAGTGCCACCCATCAGTGCTGCCTATCCGTGCCGCCTATCTGTGCCCAGTACCCACCAGTGCCACCCATCAGTGCCGCCTATCAGTGCTCATCAGTGCCACCTTTTAGTGCCACCTATCAGTGCCCATAAGTGTGGCATATTCGTGCCTCCTCATCAGTGCCACCTAATTAGTGCCCATAAGTGCCGCCTCATCAGTGCCCATAAGTGCCACCTAATCAGTGCCCATCAGTGAAGGAGAAAAATTACAAATTTACAAAACTTACTGACAGAAACTAAAAAAAACTTTTTGTTTTTTCAAAATTTTTGGTCTTTTTTTTTTTAGGAAAAAATAAAAAACCCAGGAGTGATTAAATACCACATAAGGAAAGCTCAATTTGTGTGAAGAAAATGATAAAAAAAATTCACATGGTTACAGTGTAGTATGACCGCGCAATTGTCATTCAAAGTGTGAGCGCTGAAAGCTGAAAAATGGCTTGGGCAGGAAGGAGGTGTAAGTGCCCAGTATTGAGGTGGTTAAAGAGGAACTGCAGTCTGCTCACATAATTTGTAATAAAAACATCTTTGCCATTATGAAGCTCCCCTCCAATCAATTTGCATATTATTTTATATATACTGTGATTCTGTACTTGTCAAATATGCTGCAGAAATCTCCCTCCACTGTGTCTGGCTGCAGCCATTTTAACTGTGGGCAGCTGAAGCTGCTGCCTGTTCACTTCCTTGATTTACACAGACACACAGAGGCACACCTCCAGCTCTACAGCTCTCATTGGCCCTCTTATGACTCACCCCCCTCCCTTCCTGGCAAACTCTCACGAGAGTGAGAGAGAGAGCTGTGCATGATGTCATAAGCCTAGGCTTTTTACCAGACAATAAACAGGAAGTGGACTATATAAAGTATTTACTGGCAGAAAAAAAATGTTTTACTATCCAAAGTTAAAACAACAAGGGCAGAAGATTTAATAGATGGAAAGATGAAAAAATGACTGAAGTTCCCCTTTAAATAACACGGGAGAAGTCAAAGATCACCGGCACAGTGTCGCCTCCTCACACCTGATTTAAACCTCTAATTGCCGTACTACCGTGTTGCAATCTTGTGCACTGTACGGCAATCATGGGCAATCGCGACCCATTTAAGAAAATGGGGCCACTGTGCATGCTTCTTTGTCACTGCATATTCACAAATCTGGAGCATATTAAACAGCACATTGGCCACATCTACTCCTGCCCACTGCCTCCAGATTAATAGGACTGCCTCTGGTGCTGAAACCTTCCTACTTTGAGCTGCATTGTCTGGGAAGGGAAGCGTGTGAGACACAATTGAAAAATAATTTTGCTCAGTAAGAGAAAGTAAAGGAAGTTTTTTCTTTTTTAATGAGGCTTGTGCATCATATAGTAACTGGATTTGGTACTACGCGACAGAGGCTGAAACTCTTGCTGTCTATAGCTAAAGAGGGAGCTGTGGGTGGAGTTCCACTTTAGCAATAAAACATGTTCGTTTAGTTAGTTTACACCTTATTGTGTTTTAGTTTTCAGCACCAGTTTTCCCAATTTTTTTTTCATTCTGCAAGACTGTGGGGTTGATTTGTTAAAACTTGAGAGTACAAAATCTGGTATAGCTCTGCATTCTAGCCAATCGGCATCTAAATTCAGCTTATTCAATTAAGCATCGACAATAAAACCTGAAAGCTGATTGGTTTCTCTGCAGAACTGCCCCAGATTTTTAACTCTCAAGTTTTAGTAAATCAATCCCTATGTATCCAGAGACTTTCAGCACTAGTAACCAGTGAAAATGAAGAACTGCACAGATGTAGCGATGTGGACTACAGTCATAATATGGTGCAATTCCCTTTCATTCTCCACCTATAGACATATCCCTCTAGTGCTGGGCACCAGTGACTGTCATCACATCTGTGAGCCCGACCAGAAAGGATTGTGGGTTTAGTAGTCTTTTAGACCGGCGTTTCCTTTGTGTGACATGACATCTGGACTACACATCCCAGGGATCCTTGCTACAACCAGAAGAGACTCCTGGGAGGAACGATAAAAGGGTCCAGAGATCCACGCGTGCTCTCTTCTTCCTGGGCCTTGCTGTGTGCACATTTCCCTATGCGGGGAGAGAGGATGCGGCCTACCATGTGGTGATCGAGTGATTCCAACCCAGCCCCGGAGGGTTTAAGCCTGCCTGCTGTTCGTCGGACATCCATGCGGCACCCACCCAGCAGATCTACACTACTGTCGCCTGCATCCATCAGCCGTGGGTCATCACTGGTTGTTCCGCTGAAGGACGTCTCTTCCAGGATCGCTGTCTGCAAGGGGTAAGCTGGTCTGGTCATTGGTGAGAGGGCAAGTGCCCATCCTTTGAAACCCTCTTTGTTACTTTATCCGAACACTGTGTACAGACACCTTTACTTTGGGAACACTTTATTGCATTACTGTTTGGAACGCTGTACACAGTTAAAGGAGCGAAGGTTGGGACTTTAAATGAGATGCAAGTCTCCATCCCTATGCATACATAAAACAGGAAAGGTGGGACTTTGAATGAGGTGAGCAAAAAGGCCAAGGTATCAGTCACCGTATAACAAACCATTTATTGATTAACAATAGCCTAGTGGCACAATGTTGGTCCAAGTGTGCATAAACAGTCAAATAATATACATATACATCCTTATATATACATGGTGAACATGAATGACAAAATTCCCTAAATGATGCAGGGCAAAGAATCCTTAAAAGTTATAACATCCAAAAAATGCACAAGGTCACAGCATTGCTATATAAAAGCCTGTAGGTGTGTGAACCTAATGAGGAAATAGTGATATGGTGCATGTGGTAAGCCCTACGTTTTTCGTGTATCAAACACTCTTCAGGGGCAATTTAGCACCAACATCTAAAAACAAAAAAGAAAAAGAAATAAAAGGGAAGGATCCAAATGAGTAAAAATTCAATGTGCATGAAGGAAAAGGAAGTATGCATATAGGAGAGGCAAGAAGCCACAATTCTCAGATGTATACTCACATGCCAAAGGAGTGCAAACTCCATGGAGTCCACAGTCACAGGCCAACGACTGAGTCAGGTCTGGGAGCTGAGGAAGGAGTGCTCAGAGAGGGGGAGAAAAAAGCCAGGCGCACACAAAGAGTCCTAGGCTGACAAGAGTCCCAAATCACAAAAGTATACATAGTTGAACATGTGGTAACAACCTTTAACTATGGATTGTGGGTGATGGCCACAAATATCTTGCCCAGTGATGGACGTGCTGCCTAGAGATGGGCTAGCACAGAAATGGGGGCCTTTATGTGCAAATAGCCACCCCCCCACAGCAGAGAAACTCCCCCGAGCGTCAATCAGTGCAGACACCAGGCGAACTGAGGCCTCCTCCAGCGCAGCGGCACTCGCCGCCCACTGCTGCTGGGGATGCCGCCGTCCACGTGTCTGCACGGATGATAAACACAACGCCGACACCGGGACGGACGTCACGTGCACGGCGTGGAGGAATGATGCCGACACAGGGAGGGGAACCCGCCCCGATCCCCCGCCCCCGGGGAACCCGCCCCCGGGGAACCCGCCCCGATCCCCCGCCCCCCACCGATGATGACAGGGAGAGGAGGGGAAGGGGGAGGGACCCCACCATGCGTCACAGCTCCCTGACGCTGAAACAAGGAGGTAACCATGGAGACGTGGACTCCCTGTCAGAGGCACACTACAGAGCTGCACCAATGGGGGAAAAAAGGGGGGTAAAGGGAGAAAACCCATGGATAAAAGGATGCATGTGAACAAAAATAAATAAATAAAAATATGTAAAAAAGGACATGTGTCATGCTAGACAACCCCCATTGGGGGGGGGGGGAACGATTCAGGGCAAGTGTTCTGTGGACTGATGTCCATGTTGGTGAGATTTCCCAGAGGCCTCAAAGCACACCTCCATCCCTATATCGAGTTAAAGGAGATAAGGTTGGGACTTTAAATGAGACGCAAGTCTCCATCCCTATGCATACATAAAACAGGAGAGGTGGAACTTTGAATGAGGTTAGCAAAAAGGCCAAGGGATCAGTCACCGTATAACAAACCATTTATTGATTAACAATAGCCTATTGGCACAATGTTGGTCCAAGTGTGCATAAACAGTCAAATAATATACATATACATCCTTATATATACATGGTGAACATGAATGACCAAATTCCCTAAATGATGCAGGGCAAAGAATCCTTAAAAGTTATAACATCCAAAAATCTAAAAACAAAAAAGAAAAGGTTTTTTTCTCCCCCTCTCTGAGCACTCCTTCCTCAGCTCCCAGACCTGACTCAGTCGGTGGCCTGTGACTGTGGACTCCATGGAGTTCGCACTCCTTTGGCATGTGAGTATACATCTGGGAATTGTGGCTTCTTGCCTCTCCTATATGCATACCTCCTTTTCCTTCATGCACATTTAATTTTTACTCATTTGGATCCTTCCTTTTTATTACTTTTTCTTTTTTGTTTTTAGATGTTGGTGCTAAATTGCCCCTGAAGAGTGTTTGATACACGAAACACGTAGGGCTTACCACATGCACCATATCACTATTTCCTCATTAGGTTCACACACCTACAGGCTTTTATATACCAATGCTGTGACCTTGTGCATTTTTTGGATGTTATAACTGCAGATTTCAATAGATGCAATAGCAGCTACTAACCTGTTCCAACCAATTCCACTCTTAATCATAGTGATACAAATGTTCTTTCAGAGGACAGACATGTAAACACTCAACCTGAACAACCTGAACAAGGCTGTGATCAACAGTGCTCTTGCTCTCTGAACAGTGCTAATTAGAGCAGTGTTCTGGGAGGGGAAAGCAGGTATTAAGAGAGCAGGGTGTGTGAAAGCAGCACAGTTCTCCTGGTGTTGCCAGCCCAGAGTATATTAACCACTTCAGCCCTGGAAGGATTTACCCCCTTAATCAACAGTCCATTTTTTGTGATACGGCATTGCGTCGCTTTAACTGACAATTGCGTGGTCGTGCGACGTTGTACCCAAACAAGATTTATGTCCTTTTTTCCCCACAAATAGAGCTTTCTTTTGATGGTATTTGATCACCTCTGCAGTTTTTATTTTTCGCGTTTAAACATAAAAAGGCTGACAATTTTGAAAAAAAAAAAAAAACAATATTTTTTACTTTTTGCTATATTAAATATCCAAAAAAAATGTAAAAAAACTAATTTCTGCATTAGTTTAGGCCAATATGTATTCTTCTACATATTTTGTTTAAAAAAAATCGCAATAAGCGTATATTGATTGGTTTGAGCAAAAGTTATAGCGTCTACAATATAGGGGATTTTTTTACTAGTAAAAGTTTTAGTGGGATTGCGATATTGCGACAGACAGATCGGACACTTTTGACACATTTTTGGGACCAGTGACATTTATACAGCGATCAGTGCTATAAAAATGCACTGATAACTCCTTTCCTGCCATTGTCATTTATACAGTAAAAACTAGGGGGCGATCAAGGGGTTAAATATGTTCCCTGGGAGGTGTTTCTAACTGTGGGGGGGAGTGGACTGATAGGAAGTACAGAGAGATTGCTGTTCCTAATCTCTAGGTACAGACCATCACTCTGTGCTCCCCTGATAGAATGGGGATCTGTTTGTTTACATTGACAGATCCCCGTTCTGGCTCTCTGTGGAGCGATCGTGGGTGGCTGTGGACACCGCGGATGTTGGCCACGCACATCGGCTCTGGTGCTGTGCGCAAGCCCACTGTATCTATTACACGAAGCGACTTACACCTATGGCGATTCGCACAATAGATCCGACCTGCCGCAGTATAACAACGGCAGCTGGTCGGCAAGTGGTTAATCCTTGCTGCAGTGCCTAGCACATAAAAAAAATAATGTGCATTACTGTATATGCAGTCTAACTGCATTTCAGTAATAAGTAAAGTGATTGTAAATGATCACCTTGTAAAACAACCCATTCATTTTAAAATAGAAATTAAAAGCAAAACATTTTTGTATAGATACAAAAAAAAAACCATTATAAATACCTTTTTCCCCTTTTTTATAAATTATCAAATTCCCTCTGTCCTCAGTTGCATAAGAGCTGGGGGGAGGAGAATCAGCAGCACACCGAGCTTGCCAGTGAATGACACGTCAGGACAAGCCTGATCATTGGAGAGAGTACACTACACTGAGTTCACAGCATAGCAAGGGAAACTGACCACAGTGTGCTCTCCTGCTTAATGTGGTCAGTTTTTAATAGGAAAACAAGTGGACTAGCAGTAACACCAGGGATTTTGCATAAAGGAAGCAATACAAAGAGAACAGGATACTTCAGCAGGAATATGAATTGTTGGGGTAACAAACTCTTTAAAAGGTTGCTAAAGGCTTTTTTTTTTTTTCTTCAAAATAACAAACATGTTATACTTACCTGCTCTGTGCCTTCCTTTGCACAGAGCAGCCCTGATCCTCCTCTTCTCAGGTCCCCCACTGGTGCTCTGGACTCCTCCCCCCCGCCAAGTGCCCACCACAGCAAGCCCCTGCTCCCTCCTCACTGGCTGTGATTGACAGCAGTGGGAGCCAATGTCTCACTCAATGAGGAGGCAGAGACCTGGGAGAGCAATCGCTCTCCTACACATCTCTGGATCGAGATTGGGCTTGGGTAAGTATTGGGAGGGCATCGGTAGGAGCTGCATACTGAAGATTTTTTACCTTTATGCAAAGAATGAATGACGGTAAAAAACCTTCAGCCTTTACTACCATTAAGATAGTTTGTTTGGACTTTAACCAATTTTTTATATTAATATGCCCTTTAAATATGTATATTAAGTATTTTGCTAAAATATATGGTGGCTTTGTCAGTGCCATGGTTCTAGACTGGATATTGTGGCTTCTCCAAAATAAAAATCTGTAATATTACTGGCTTTATACAAAATGGAGATTATTACAAAGTATTAATGAATATTTACAAATATTTTAGCTTCATTTGTTTTTCTGTGGGCACTCCAGAAGTGAATATTGGATCCTTTACTTACAGACTTTTTGATCATTGTTTCAGTATGATTAGATTAAGACCTGAATTGGTTGAAACACATTAGTAGCTGTGATTTTGTCTGTTGGGATCTACAGAAAACATGAATTTATTTAAAATATGCCTTATGAGCTGAACATTACATTAAATACCTTGTTGTTACACACCATTGATAAGACTGAGGTATCAGCTATGATTATATGTTACATATTCACTTTTGGAAACCTGAACCCTGGCATAATTCATTCAGAGAAATGGAACTAGTGATAGCACAGGGTAAAAGAGAGAGGGTTAAAGCATACAGGGACATCTGAAAGATAAGAACAGTGCCTATACATCTAGTCTCTTTCTTCCTGTCTAAACAGATTGCTTCTCATTGCTGTGACTCTAATGCCCGTACACACAAACGGATTTTCCGACAACAAATGTTGGATGTGAGCTTGTTGGCGGAAAGTCCGACCGTGTGTAAGCTCCATCGCACATTTGTTGTCGGACTTTTCGCCAACAAATGTTGGCTAGCAGGTTCTCAAATTTCCCGCCAACAAATGTTTGTTGTCGGACTTTCCGATCATGTGTACACAAGTCTGTCGGACAAAAGTCCACACATGCTCAGAATCAAGTACGAGCCAGAGGTATAACTAGCATTCGTAATGGAGATATCACATACATCTTGTACGTCACTACGTTCGTAATTGTTGGCCAACATTTGTGTGACCGTGTGTATGCAAGACAAGTTGGAGCCAACATCCTTCAAACAAAAATCCACGGTTTTGTTGTCAGAAAGTCCGATCGTGTGTATGGGGCATAACAAATGAGGCAAGCTGATTGGCAGAGAGATACCTCAACATTGAGCTGTTGCTCCTTTACCATCATATCAAACTCACTAACTAAGGGCCCTTTTACACGGACGTGTCTGTGTACGGGCTCCGCTTTGCTCAGCGGGGGATCGCTCTGTTGATCCCCGCTGAGCAGGCAGATGACAGGTCGGCCTCTGCACACTGTGCAGGGACCGATCTGTCAGAGCCCCTCTCTCCTCTATGGGGGATCGGATGAAGACGGACCATGGAGTCCGTTTTCATCCGATCCACAGACGGATGGAAAAGTAGGGTTTCCCCCGTCACACTTTAGCGGATATCAGTTGACATGTCACCGCTGACATCCGTCGCACCATAGACCTGTATGGAGCGTTCGTTCAGCTCCGCCTAAAAAACTGACAGGCGGACCTGAAAGGGGCCTAAGCGTTATTGCTTGTACTACAGTGCAGAAAACTGGACATGATATAGCTGGACTCAAAATTTGGTTAACCGAAAATTTTAATTTTTATGTCAACCAAGACAATGAATACATATTTTAAATTTATCTTAACTCTTAGCTGTTTTTTTACGCTCATGATTTAAAAACTAAATTTTTTCAGTAGATAAAAAGTGCAGATAAACACTTCACATTATTAGAAATTAGCCACTTCAAAACTGGGCCTTCTCACATACATGTATAAAACTTCACTTTTTTTTGCTGGAAATGTACAATAAATTATCCATAGCTTTAAAAGATTTTACAGGTTACCAGTTTAGAATTAAATAGGAGGTCCGGCACTAGAATTATTGCTCTCACACTGAAGTTTGCGATGATATCTGTTATGTGTCACCCTTTACACATGCATGCGGGACCTATATACGTGTTCGCATTTGCGCGTGAGCATGGGGGGATGGGGACGCATTCAATGTTTTTTTTGGGGTTTTTTTGCACTGTTTCTTAGATCCCAAATCTCTCCTCTGCCCTCAAAAGCATCTGATTAAACCAAAATCAGCTTGATCAGATGCTTTACAAGCCAATAGCTGCAAGTAAACAATAAATTGAAATAAGAAGTGACAAAATCCTTTTCACTTCTGGTTTCTGGTGTCATAGAGGAGGGGCAAGTACAGACATAAATGCCTTCCCTTTTTGGGCAGCTGCACAAATAGGTTGCATTGGTCCCAGGTTTCTCTACTGCACCTTAGAGCCCGGGAATGGTGGTGGGAGGGGGGAACCCCCTTCATGGTCTGTAGACGTGATTGGGCAGCTGTAGAGCTGCTCAATGACTTCTACAGGAAAGCCCTTCGCCGGCTACAAATTTTGATACTGGGTTCATGGCTACAGCCTTGATTCCGGTAAAATGACTACAACTTGATGCATGGGTGTATGGGTAGGTTCTAAAGGTGTGAAGTGGTTAAAAATAATTTTTAACCACCAGTAGTGGTCAATTTGAAAATTAGAGAGGGCCTCAAGTATGGCCCCTATACTTCCAGAGGGCCACACAATAGCAGCACATTTCTCTGCATTGAGGTGCATTGCGTCAATTAAGCCAGCCAGCCACTCACATTACCTAGATTTACTAGGTAATCAAGTTAGGCACCGCATTCAAAATAAATGGGTTATAACCAGGGGCTGCCCTACCATGGGTCCCAGTGGGTCCATTGGACCCAGGCAGCAGCTTTAGCAGGGGCAGGTGTGAGCCAGCGACCCCGCCTCCTCTATGTCCCACTGGAAATGCAGTGTGTAAGAGAATCACCAAATTAACATTAGTTCAGTGTTGCGGCTATGCCTCCGGCATAGTGCTTGTCATGGACGGTATCACCTCCTCCTGTGTACATTGCTAGTGATAGGCAGAGCGGGATGAGTGGCATTGGTTTGGAGCAGCTTGGGGTGGGCATGGCTTGTGGGGCAGAGCCAGAGCGACACATGGGATAGGAAATGGAGCGGAGAAGGTTTCCTGGCAGGAAGGGGCACATCATCACACAGCATAGCAGCACAGCACAATTACACGCTCATCACCAGTGCTGCAAGATGACATAAGAGGCTCAGGCACCACTTTGCCAGCTGGTGAGTTCTATTTTCATAGTAAATCTAGGTAATGTGAGTGGCTGGCTGGCTTAATTGGTTTCTTTTTGTTTGTTTACTCACCTCAGGGCAAGTCTCTCCCACTTGCAGACCGATCGGTGCCATCGCAGTGCCCCATCAATGCAATTGCAGTGCCCTCAGTCAATCACAGTGCCCCATCAGTGCCATCAAAGTGCCCCATCAGTGGCATCACAGTGCCCCATCAGTGGCATCAGAGTGTCCAATCAGTGGCAATCACTGTGCCCCATCACTGCCATCACAGTGCCCCATCAGTGCATCACAGAGCCCTATCAGTGCAATTTACAGTGCCCCATCAGTGGCATCACTGTGTCCAATCAGTGGCAATCACTGTGCCCCATCACTGCCATCACAGTGCCCCATCAGTGCCATCACAGTGCCCTATCAGTGCAATCACAGTGCCCTCAGTGCCCCATCAGTGCAATCACAGTGCCCCATCAGTGTCAATATAGTGCCCCATCAGCGCCATCACAGTGCCACTACAGTGCCCCATCAGTGCAATCACAGTGCCCCATCAGTGCCATCACAGTGCCCCATCAGTGCCATCACAGTGCCCCATCAGTGTCAATATAGTGCCCCATCAGAGCCATCACAGTGCCACTACAGTGCCCCATCAGTGCAATCACAGTGCCATCAGTGCAATCACAGTGCTATCAGTGCCCCATCAGTGCCATCACAGTGCCCCATCAGTGCCATCACAATGCCATCTGTCAATATAGTGCCCCATCAGTGCAATTACAGTGCCCCATCAGTGCAATCACAGTGCTCCATCAATGCAATCACAGTGCCCCATCAGTGCAATCACAGTGCTCCATCAATGCAATCACAGTGCCCCATCAGTGCTATCACAGTGCGCCATCACAGTGCCCCATCAGTGTCAATACAGTGCCCCATCAATGCCATCACAGTGCCAACAGTGCCCCATAATAATGGTATGTCATATAATTTTGCATATAGACAAGGCACTGTTGCATGTATATCTGACTTTCTGATAAATTTAATTTTAGTTTTAATTATCATGATATAAAATAATAGATGTGGGGGTCTTTTGGTGGGTGTGATTTTTTCTTATTGGTGGGGGTGGTGGGGTTTCAGCATTTTATTCTTGGACCCAGGCAGCACAATGTCTTGGGATAGCCCTGGTTATAACCCACCTCAACGGCCAATAATTTGTATTTTTTGCAGCATATCACAATGCACACTGAAGAGGTTGGAGTACAATAACCCCAGCATTGGTCTCAGTGAATGCAATAATAACCCCCCCACATAAATGTTTGTAAACGCAATAATAACCCCCAGGATTGGTGTCAGTGGACACAATATTAACCCCCATCATTAGTGTCAATGAGTGCAAGAACAACAACTGTACATTGTTGTCAGTGGACACAATAATAGTCTGCAACACTGCTGTCAGTGCTATTATCCCCCCCCTCCACATTGGTGGTCAGTGGCAGTGAAATTTAAACCCCCTCCCTACCCACAATAGTGGTAAGTGGCAGTGAAAATTACCCCCAACCTCCTCTTTAATTAGCATTCAGTGGCAGTAAGTTAACTCCCTCGGAATTTCTGAATTAGTGGCCAGTGACAGTGTAATGTAGCCCCCCCACACCCCTGCATTGGTATTCAGTGGCAGTGAAAGTTAACCCCCCCTCCGCATTAGTGATCACTTACTTGATCACATGCTCGGTTCTCTCTCTCCTCTTGTACTGCGGGTGGAGATGACCACAGTAAGGCTTTTTTTCAGTGCTGGGTACTGGAACACGGAGCGTATTTCAGTGCCTAGCACACCGCTGCCACCCTGCTGCCCAACAGCTTGTGAGCCACATGCAGATGGCTGGCAGGACATGTCATTGGCATCATTGAATCTAAACCCACCAACTTTTCTCATGCTCTGTGGACTAACACTGATAATCACTTTAGAAAGCCTATAAAGGATGCAAGGGTGTTCATTTACTAAAGGCAAAAAGGCTGTTCACTTTGCAAGGGAAGTTTCACTTTGGGAATTTGACCCAGTATTTAGTGAATGTGGTGAAGTTTCACTTTGCGAAGAATGCCAAATCACATGCAAGGAAAATAAAAAAACACAGCCTTTTTGCTTGCACAGGATTGGCTGATGGAAGTCAGCAGGGCTGCACCTCGTTCACTATAACTTTCCTTGAAAAGTTGGATTCGGAGCTGCCCAGGAGTGTCTTCCTCAGGAAACTGTTTCAATGATATAGTTTATATAAACTTTAAACTACAAATTTCCAAGCTTTGTAAAGTAAGTCTTGCTCTCGGTGGAGTTCCTCGTGATCTTGTCCTGGAACAATAACGTTTTATGAGGACTGATGTTTTTGGAGTGCATCTGGCTTGTATCTTCCACAGTGGTTGGAGATGCTAAATTATTTCTCACTAGGTGGCAATGTTGACACTGCTGTTATACTTCACATACTGCACATTATGTATTTCCATGTAAAATCTGGACCTGAGGCCAAAGTGCTCCAATATGATACCAGGATGAATTTTAAACCTAATACAGATAATTGATTGCACCTTAAGATTCTCGTGCAACATCGCTGGATTGAGATGGAGCTCAGGTAAGTATTAGGGGGGCTGAGGGGGACTGCTGCACACAGAAGGTTTTTTTATCTTAATGCAAAGAATGCATTAAGATAAAAAACCTTCTGACTTTAGAACCACTTTAATGCAGCAGATGAAAAGACACATCATGCTTAGTTCCTTTCCACATCGCAAGATGTCCAGCAGTGCCATCAGCACAGAATTCATGGAAACCAGTGGGACCTAGGTACACCCATCTACTGTCTGGAGAAGTCTGTTCAGAAGTGGTCTTCATGGAAGAATTGTGGCCAAAAAGCCATATCCGACGTAGAAACAAGGCTAAGCGACTCAACTTTGCACAAAACATAGGAACTGGAGTGCAGAAAAAAGGCAGCAGGTGCTCTGGACTGATTTAGCAAAATTTAAAATTTTTGGCAGTAGCAGAAGGCAGTTTTGTTCGCTAAAGGAATGGAGAGTGGTACAATAATGAGTGTCTGCAGGCAACAGTGAAGCATAGTGGAGGTTCCTTGCAAGTCTGGGGCTGCATTTCTGCAAAAGGAGTTGGAGATTTGGTCAGGACCAATGGTGTCCTCAATGCTGAGAAATACAGGCAGATACTTATCCATCATGCCATGACATCAGGGAGGCATTTGATTGGCCCCAAACTTATTCTGCAGCAGTACAACTGATAAAGAAATTACATTTTTTTTTTTGGATATTTATTATAGCAAAAAGTAAAAAATATTGTTTTTTTTTTTCAAAATTTACTCTCTTTTTTTGTTTATATCGCAAAAAAATAAAAGCCGCAGAGGTGATGAAATACGACCAAAAGAAAGCTCTATTTGTGGGGAAAAAAAGGACGTCAATTTTTTTTTGGGCACAGCGTCACACGACTGCGCAATTGTCAGTTAAAGCGACGCAGTACCGTATCACAAAAAATGGCCTGGTCATTAAGGGGAAAAATCTTCCGGTCTGCAAGTTGTTAACTGTGGGCAGCTCAAGCTGCTGCCTGTTCTCTTCCTGGATTTACACAGAGGCACACCTCCAGCTCTGCAGCCCTGCAGCTTTCATTGGCCCTCTTATGATTCATCTCCCCTCCCTTCCTGGCAAACTCTCACAAGAGTGAGAGAGAGAGATGTATATGATGTCATAAGCTTAGGCTAACGGCCAGACAAGAAACAGGAAGTGGGCTGTATAAGGCATTTACTGGCAGAAAAAAATGTTTAACTATCCAAAGTTAAAACAACAAGAGCAGAAGATTTAATAGATGGAAAGTTGAAAAAATGACTGAAGGTCCACTTTAAGTAGAGCTGACAATATCATGTAAAGAGAGGGACTGGTTTATTGTTTATTAATTTTGGCATTAGTACATGCCCATTATGCAGTACCTGACTTATGCCGGGTACACACGATCGCACATTGATCGGACATTCCAACAACAAAATCCATGGATTTTTTCTGACGGATGTTGGCTCAAACTTGTCTTGCATACACACGGTCACACAAAGCTTGTCGGAAATTCCAAACATCAAGAACGCGGTGACGTACAACACGTACGACGAGCCTAGAAAAATGAAGTTCAATAGCCAGTGCATGCACGGAACTTTGTGTGTCGGAATAGTGTACACATGATCGGAATTTCCGACAACGGATTTTGTTGTTGGAAAATTTGAGATCCAGATCTCAAATTTTGTGTGACGGAAATTCAGATAGAAAATGTCCGATGGAGCCTACACACGGTCGAAATTTCCGACATAAAGCTCCCATCGAACATTTTCTGTCGGAAAATCCGGCCGTGTGTACGGGGCATAACCATGCCTTTGTTTGGCAAAAGCCTTACAAATACTTATTAGCCTCACAAATGGTCAGAATCGAATGACCAGATTTGCCCTTCATAGACCTCAAAGTTTGGAAAGTTTTAACTTCTAGGACGATTAGCAAAACTTTAGTGAATGGAAGCCGGGCTTTTTCACTAATACCTAAATGGGCAGGCTTCTTGACTTCACCCAGAAATCGAAAGTTATATTAGACTGCAGGGCATTATGCAATGGGATTGATTTACTAAAGGAAAATAGACTGTGCATTTTGCAAAGTGTAGTTGCACTTGGCAAGTGCAGTTGCTCCAGAGCTTAATAAATTAGGTAAAGCTTCACTTTGCAAATGCAAGGAAAATTAAAAAAACAGTATTTTTGCTTGCACAAGATTGGTTAATGGAAGTCAGCAGAGCTTCTGTTCATTTTCTAAGCTCTGAAGCAACTGCACTTGCAAAAAGCAACTTCGCTTTGCAAAGTGCCCAGTCTGTTTGGCTTTAGCAAATCAACCCCAAAGCATTTGAATACATTTTTACAAAGAGAACAACATTCAGAAAGCATTCCTACATCACAGAAAATGTACTTAAGACTTAAGAAAGGGACAAGAAAATGTAGCTCCAAAATAAAACTGCCCCTTTAGAAGAAGGAGTACTATGCGCTATGCCATCAGACGTAACATCTAGCTGAAAATCTAGCCAACATTGTGTTTTCAAATCGAATTCCCCCCACAACTAAAATTATAAAAGTGCACTTGTTTCAGAGTCTGACAGAAGTTGTCACCTGCTTATTTTCATTGGCAGGGTCTTTATTTATATTATATAACAATTTCACAGTTATTTTACTGCACTGATTTGGAAGTCAAATTCTGGCCATGTGTCATGTGAGACTTGTGAACGTTAAACAAACACTCCCCAAGCTTCAACATAGCCATTCATACAATTGATAGGGGTGCTGCATTAGCTCAGCTGCGCACACGCTAAACCAGAGCCAACTCAGTTAGGTGTTCCTGTATGGTGATGACGGGGTTGAAAGATTTTATATATCAACACATGTTAACGTCATAGAAAACCAGTGACCAGTTTTGGTTTCTTTGTATTCTTTGCTGAGGCTGTAAAGATTTATGTTTTACTTTCAGGGCAGGAGAGTATTGAAATGATAAAAAATACTAAATAGTATTATACTAAAAATACTAAATCCTACATATTAATAGATACTGAGAATCCAGTCTACGTTCTAAACCCCATGAAAGTGCATTGAATCTTTGGGCTGTGTTTCTTTGCAGATTTGCTGAAAAGGGATAATCACACTGCTGACAAACTTTGTTGTACAAACTGTTTTACCTACCTAGTTATTTGTAGGCTGTCAGTATTAAAGCGGTAGTAAACCTGCACCTTTAAAAAAAAAAAAACCCTGCAAGGCAATGTCATAATGTGCTAGCATGCATCGAATACTAACACATTATGTAATACTTACCTTAGACCCGGGGTTGGATCCAGAGTCTAGTCTCGGGAGGAGCACTGCCAAAAAATACGTTTTTTTGGGGGCAATTTATCGGGGCAAATGGCTGGTGTTGGTGCTTCAATCATCTTGGCACCATGGTTAATATGGTGTCAGGATGATTGAAGCACATTATTTCTATTATTACATTGTTATATAAAATGAAATAGTCCAACTCACCATAATGCAGAATTAGTGGGAGCCCTGAGCGTGTCACTTGCCACGTTGCCTGTCACCAGATGCGGATTGTCACTTACCACGTCGCCTGTCACCAGATGCGGATTGTCACTTGCCACGTCACCTGTCACCAGATGAGGATTGTCACTTGCCACAGCACCTGTCACCAGATGCAGATTGTCACTTGCCACGTCACCTGCCACCAGATGCAGATTGTCACTTGCCACATCGCCTGTCACCAGATGCAGATTGTCACTAGTCACGTCACCTGCCACACGTTGCGGATTGTCACTTGCCACGTCGCCTGTCACCAGATGCAGATTGTCACTTGCCACGTTGCCTGTCACCAGATGCAGATTGTCACTTGCCACATTACCTGCCACACATTGCGGATTGTCACTTGCCACGTCACCTGCCACACGTTGCAGATTGTCACTTGCCACGTCACTTGCCACACGTTGCGGATTGTCACTTGCCACACGTTGCGGATTGTCACTTGCCACGTCTCCTGCCACACGTTACGGATTGTCACATGTTGCGGATTGTTTCTTGCTGTGTCACTTTCCTGCTAAGGTGTTCTCTTGCTGTGTTCCAGAGTCAGGCAGCAGATTACCAGTCAGGCAGCAGAGAAATGATATCATCTCTCTGCTTCCCGCAGCTGCCTGCACAGTGAGGGCAGAACTGCACTGCAGGGATGCAGGGCTGGCGCCGGACGGTGAGAGATGATGTCATCTCTCTGCTCCCCCGCCCGCCAGCTCCCTGATTGGCCAGCTGTCTGCTCACCCACCGAGCCGCCCAGCTGCTCACCCGCCGAGCCTCCCGCTCGCTAACCAACCGTGTCGGTTGACAGCCCGGCCCGCCCGCAGTGACACCCGCTCTCTCACCTACGGAGCCGCCCACTCTCTCACCCATGGAGCAGCCCGCCCGCCCACTCACTCACTCACCCGAATTCTCAGGGGGGGCAATTGCCCCATTGTCCCCCCGGAATCTGCCCCTGTCTTAGACGAAGCCCTCCAGCAGCATATTGTAACTGCTGACAGGCCTTCCATCTTCACCCAGTCTTCCTTCTGGGTTCAAGTTCTCCAGCCTTTTGATTGGTCAAGCCGTGATAAATTCACTCCTGCGCATGCGTGCGGGAGTTGCGGCCACAGCACAGACCTCTGAAGGGAAGGCATGGGCGTGCTGTCCCTTCAGAGCGCATGCGCCAGTGACGTCACCGGCTGCATGCAGTATTTTAGAGATATTTACTGTAACTACAGGTAAGCCTTATTATAGGCTTACCTGTAGGTACAAGTTAATAATAAGACTTTACTACAACTTTAAGAACTGCTTAATTATAATAAGAGACTATACAGCTTGTTTAGTACAGCAACTCTGGATACAAAAACTTACCATTAGAGATGAGATTGGGTGGCTTCTGTGCTCATACCTATCCAAACTCTCAAATCGCCATTTATTTAATCCAATCAGCTGCAGGTAGGGTTATTCCCTGCCGTGTAGCTTACATAAACAAAGGAGCAGGGTGTGGAAGACATCAGTGCCCTTCTATAAATGCATTCCAATATATAGTCAATGCAGCCCCTTTGTTTATGTGTACTGCAGGGCGGGGAATGACCTGGTCCACTGCTGATGGGATTTAAAAGAAGTTTGATAGTTCAGATAATGTAACACATGTTACATTTTGATTGCGCCAACAACTATGTTCTGCAATGACTGAATGGATACAAATTGGATAGTTGAGGTAGGCCCCATATTACCTACTTTTGGTAAATCTAAAGCTGATTTTATGGTCAGATTTAGGGATGAGCCAAACACCCTCCTGTTCGGTTCGCAGCAGAACATGCGAACAGGCAAAAAATTCAGCAGAACACACGAACACTGTTAAAGTCTATGGGGCGCGAACATGAATAATCAAAAGTGCTAATTTTAAAGGCTTATATGCACGTTATTGTCATAAAAAGTGTTTGGGGACCCAGGTCCTGCCCCAGGGGACATGGATCAATTCAAATTTTTTTTTTAAAAGCGGACTTTTTTTGGGAGGAATGATTTTTTTTAATGCTTAAAGTGAAACAATAAAAATTTAATTTTCCTTTAAATATCGTGCCTGGGGGGTGTCTATTGTATGCCTGTAAAGTGGCACATTTTTCCCGTGTTTAGAACAGTACCACAGCAAAATGACATTTCTAAAGGAAAAATTGTCATTTAAAACTGACTCCAGGTTGCCACTGGAGTCCTCTTCCACTCCTCCATGACAACATCACGGAGCTGGTGGATGTTAGAGAACGTGTGCTCCCCCACCTACCCTTTGAGGATGCTCCACAGATGCTCAATAGGTTTTAGGTCTGGAGACATGCTTGGCCAGTCCATCATCTTTACCCTCAGCTTCTTTAGTAAGGCAGTGGTCGTCTTGGAGGTGTGTTTGGGATCATTATCATGTTGGAATACTGCCCTGCGGCCCAGTCTCCAAAGGGAGGGGGTCATGCTCTGCTTTAGTATGTCACGGTACATGTTGGCATTCGTGGTTCCGTCAATGAACTGTAGCTCCCTAGTGCCTACAGCAGCAGCCATGACAATCCCACCACCATGCTTGACTGTAGGCAAGACACACTTGTCTTTGTACTCCTCACTAGGGATGAGCTTCGTGTTCGAGTCGAACCCATGTTCGACTCGAACATCGGCTGTTCGATCGTTCGCCGAATTGCGAACGTTATGGGCCGTTCGCGCTAAATTCGTGTGGCGCGTCACGGCCCATAATTCACTGCGGCATCGCAGTGCATTGCTGGCTGATGATTGGCCAAGCATGCACTATGACCCGCATGCTTGGCCAATCACAGCGCCGTCAGTAGAGAGAGCTGTAATTGGCCAAAGCCAGGGTGGCTTTGGCCAATTATGGCTCAGGGGATTTAGTACACACCCCACACTATATAAGGCCGCCTGCACGGCGGCCCTGTGTAGTGTGTGTTCCGGTGTGCTGAGAGATAGAGAGAGAGAGAGACAGTGTCATTTGATTTGAGTTAGATAGATTAGGCAGAACAGTCAGTCAGTTAGCTGCACTTACAGTGTATTGTGTATATATATGCATCCCAGGTGTTGCATATATATATATACACTGTATTCAGTTTAGCTAGATCCGTTCCTGTTATCTTCTATCTAGACTATTTACATTTAATGCAGTGCGTCCTGCTCACAGTGTTCAGCTAGATCCGTTCCTGCTATTTACATTTAGTGCAGTGCGTCCTGCTCACAGTGTTCAGCTAGATCCGTTCCTGTTATCTTCTAGACTATTTACATTTAGTGCAGTGCGTCCTGCTCACAGTGTTCAGCTAGATCCGTTCCTGCAATTTACATTTAGTGCAGTGCGTCCTGCTCACAGTGTTCAGCTAGATCCGTTCCTGCTATTTACATTTAGTGCAGTGCGTCCTGCTCACAGTGTTCAGCTAGATCCGTTCCTGCTATTTACATTTAGTGCAGTGCGTCCTGCTCACAGTGTTCAGCTAGATCCGTTCCTGCTATTTACATTTAGTGCAGTGCGTCCTGCTCACAGTGTTCAGCTAGATCCGTTCCTGTTATCTTCTAGACTATTTACATTTAGTGCAGTGCGTCCTGCTCACAGTGTTCAGCTAGATCCGTTCCTGCAATTTACATTTAGTGCAGTGCGTCCTGCTCACAGTGTTCAGCTAGATCCGTTCCTGCTATTTACATTTAGTGCAGTGCGTCCTGCTCACAGTGTTCAGCTAGATCCGTTCCTGCTATTTACATTTAGTGCAGTGCGTCCTGCTCACAGTGTTCAGCTAGATCCGTTCCTGCTATTTACATTTAGTGCAGTGCGTCCTGCTCACAGTGTTCAGCTAGATCCGTTCCTGCTATTTACATTTAGTGCAGTGCGTCCTGCGCACAGTGTTCAGCTAGAGCCGTTCCTGCTATTTACATTTAGTGCAGTGCGTCCTGCTCACAGTGTTCAGCTAGATCCGTTCCTGTTATCTTCTAGACTATTTACATTTAGTGCAGTGCGTCCTGCTCACAGTGTTCAGCTAGATCCGTTCCTGCTATTTACATTTAGTGCAGTGCGTCCTGCTCACAGTGTTCAGCTAGATCCGTTCCTGTTATCTTCTAGACTATTTACATTTAGTGCAGTGCGTCCTGCTCACAGTGTTCAGCTAGATCCGTTCCTGTTATCTTCTAGACTATTTACATTTAGTGCAGTGCGTCCTGCTCACAGTGTTCAGCTAGATCCGTTCCTGCTATTTACATTTAGTGCAGTGCGTCCTGCTCACAGTGTTCAGCTAGATCCGTTCCTGTTAAATTCCTACTGACCGGCAGGCTTGTCTGGTTACAGTATATAAAGCTACCTGAAGAAAATTACAGGTGTTCTATTTGATCCTATTAGTACCACGGTCAGGCAGCTAGACTATTTACATTTAGTACAGTGCGTCCTGCTCACAGTGTTCAGCTAGATCCGTTCCTGTTATCTTCCTACTGACAGGCAGGCTTGTCTGGTTACAGTATATAAAGCTACCTGAAGAAAATTACAGGTGTTCTATTTGATCCTATTAGTACCACGGTCAGGCAGCTAGACTATTTACATTTAGTACAGTGCGTCCTGCTCACAGTGTACAGCTAGATCCGTTCCTGTTATCTTCCTACTGACAGGCAGGCTTGTCTGGTTACAGTATATAAAGCTACCTGAAGAAAATTACAGGTGTTCTATTTGATCCTATTAGTACCACGGTCAGGCAGCTAGACTATTTACATTTAGTACAGTGCGTCCTGCTCACAGTGTTCAGCTAGATCCGTTCCTGTTATCTTCCTACTGACAGGCAGGCTTGTCTGGTTACAGTATATAAAGCTACTTGAAGAAAATTACAGGTGTTCTATCCCAGCTTAGTGCAGCTACAGGCCATTAGTATGTCTGGAAGGCCAAGAAGGAGAGGCAGACAGTCACAAGCCAATAAGAGAGGGCAAGCAGGCTCTGTGTCTAGTGCTGGTCGTGGAGACGGTGCATCCTCATCAGCACGTGGCCATGGGACACGCTTGGCCTTTTTTTCGGCAGCTGGCCATGTTGAGCCGCAACATGCGGAAGACTTGGTCGAGTGGATGACCAAGCCGTCCTCATCCTCCTCATCCTCTCTCACCCATGCCCAGGGTGCTTTGTCTGGCAAAGCAGCGGCCTCTTCCCTCAGCTCAATGTCATCAGTGACTCCTTCCCTAGCTCCACCATGTCCTCATGAGGATTCCCTCGAACTGTTTGACCACAGTGTTGGGTACATGCTCCAGGAGGATGCCCAGCGTTTGGAAGGCTCTGATGACGATACTGAGCTCGATGAAGGCAGTAACATGAGCGCGGACAGAGGGGGTGCCCAAGAAGGACAGCAATCTGGCAGTCATGCTCCCCCTGCTGCAGCATACTGCCAGGTTTGCTCCAGTGATGAGGAGGGAGGGGATGATGAGGTCACTGACTCAACGTGGGTGCCTGATAGGAGAGAGGAGGAGGAGGAGGAGGAGGAGGAGGCGGCAGCACATCACCAACGAGGCAGGATGCCCTCCAGGGGCCAGCCTAAGGGCAGCACATTGACTGCATCACACCCCAAAGCTCCACATGTGCAGGGCGCTGCAGTCTCTGCGCGTTATTCAAAAAGTTCTTTGGTGTGGGCCTTTTTTGAGACGAGTGCATCAGATCGCACCGCTGCTATTTGCAACATATGTCTCAAGCGTATCTCGCGTGGCCAAAATATCTCCCGCTTGGGTACCACATGCTTGACCAGACATATGTTGACCTGCCATGCAGTTCGTTGGCAAGCGTATCTAAAAGACCCACACCAAAGAACAAAGAGGATCTCTCCTTGCTCCTCATCAGCTGAGATTTCCAACCCCACTAGACCTTCAGTCCTCTCTGAGACCTGCAGTGAGAGGAATGAAGGTGTAGAATTAGGTGTGTCACAGCCAAGTACTTGTGGGCAATCTGCTTTTGGTACACCGACGTCAGATTGTACCAGGCAAATTTCCCTGCCCCAGCTGCTGCACCGCCGAAAGAAGTTTGCTCCCAGCCATCCACATGCCCAGCGGTTGAATGCTAGCTTGGCAAAATTGCTAGCACTTCAACTGCTGCCTTTTCAGTTGGTAGACTCTGCCCCCTTCCGTGAGTTTGTGGAATGTGCGGTTCCTCAGTGGCAGGTACCCAAACGCCACTTTTTCTCACGGAAGGCGATTCCGGCTCTCTACCGGCATGTGGAAGGCAATGTCCATGCCTCGCTGGACAGGGCGGTCAGCGGTAAGGTGCATATTACCGCTGACTCATGGTCCAGCAGGCATGGACAGGGACGTTACCTAAGTTTCACGGCGCATTGGGTGACTCTGCTGGCAGCTGGGAAGGATGCAGGACAAGGTGCAGTAGTGTTGGAGGTTGTTCCGCCACCACGCCTCCAAAATGCTGATTGTGACACACCTCTCTCCTCCACCCCCTCCTCTTCTTCTTCCTCCATGGCCTCTTCCTCGGAACCAGCGGTGCTCCGTAGGCGTTCAAGGGGCTACGCAAGTACGCAGGCCAAAAGATGCCATGCGGTGCTTGAGCTGGTGTGCTTGGGGGACAGGAGCCACACTGGGGCAGAGGTTCTGTCAGCTCTGCAGGGGCAGGTTCAGAGGTGGTTGACGCCACGCCAACTTAAGGCAGGAATGGTGGTTTGCGACAATGGCACCAACCTCCTCTCTGCCCTCCGACAGGGACAAATGACCCATGTGCCCTGTTTGGCTCACGTCCTTAACTTGGTGGTGCAGCGGTTCTTGGGCAGGTACCCGGGCTTACAGGATGTCCTGAGGCAGGCCAGGAAAGTCTGTGTGCATTTCCGCCGGTCATATAATGCCAGTGCTCGGCTGACGGACCTCCAAAAGGAGTTTAACCTGCCCAAGAACCGCCTAATCTGTGACATGCCCACCAGGTGGAACTCAACGTTGGCCATGCTGCAGCGGCTGCACACGCAGCAGAGGGCCATCAATGAGTACCTGTGCGACTATGGCACCAGGACAGGGTCAGGGGAGCTTGGTTTTTTTTCCCCACGCCAGTGGGCCATGATCAGGGATGCATGCACTGTCCTGTCACCATTCGAGGAGGCCACGAGGATGGTGAGCAGTGACAGTGCATGCATCAGTGACACTGTCCCCCTTGTCCACCTGTTGGAGCACACGCTGCGTGGAATAATGGACAGGGCACTTGAGGCAGAACAGAGGCAGGAAGAGGAGGACTTCCTTAGCTCTCAAGGCCCCCTTTATCCAGACAGTGTTCCTGCGTGCCCGCCGATCACACAGGAAGAGGACGAGGAGGAAGAGGAGGAGGAGGAAGATTGTGTCAGTATGGAGGTGGAGCCTGGCACTCAGCATCAGCAGCAGTCTTTAAGGGATCAGTCCCAAGAAACACATGGACTTGTACGTGGCTGGGAGGAGGTGGCTGCGGACCATGTCGTTCTTAGTGACCCAGAGGACTCCGGACCGAATGCCTCAGCAAACCTACGCTGCATGGCCTCCCTGATCCTGCAAAGCCTGCGTAAGGATCCTCGTATTCGTGGTATCAAGGAGAAGGACCAATACTGGCTGGCAACCCTCCTTGATCCACGTTACAAGGGTAAGGTTGCGGACCTTATCTTGCCATCGCAGAGGGAGCAGAGGATGAAACATCTTCGGGAGGCCTTGCAGAAAGGTCTGTGCAACGCGTTCCCAGAGACTGGGAGGTTACAAACTCCTGTTTCTGGACAACGTGTTGCTGAGGCTTCGGTCAGTCAAAGAAGGAGCGGTGGAGAAGGTGGCCGTCTGACCGATGCGTTCAGACAATTTTTTGGTCCGCAGCCCCAAGGTATGATCGGTTCCAGCAACCATCGCCAGCGTCTGTTTTACATGGTGCAGGAATACCTAGGGGCAAGATCAGACTTGGACACCTTTCCCACCGAAAATCCTCTGGGTTACTGGGTCTTGAGGATGGATCACTGGCCAGAGCTTGCACAGTATGCAATTGAGCTACTGGCCTGTCCTGCATCCAGCGTTCTTTCGGAACGCACATTCAGTGCTGCTGGAGGCGTGGTAACCGATCACAGGGTGCGTCTGTCCACCGACTCGGTCGATCGGCTGACCTTCATAAAAATGAATGAGTCTTGGATCACCACCAGCTACCAAGCACCTGATGCTGATGTAACCGAATAATTTTTTTTGAAATCTCAGATCCCTTCAAAGACTGCCTATGCTGATGCTGAGTGACTATCCCTGAGTAATTATCCTCTTCCTCCTCAATCATCACGCTGATAGCTTGTAAGAACATTTTTGGTTCTGGGCGCCACCACCAGTGCCTAAGGCACAATTTTTCAGCCCCTGTTTAACAGGGGCGTGTAATTACAATTTTTGATGTAATACTTTGCAGCAGGGCTCGTTCCTGCATTCCAACTAGAGTGTCTGTGAGGGGTTGCAGTGTTGTGGCACCAGCACCAGTGCCTAGGGCCCAATTTTTCTGCCCCTGTCTAACAGGGGCGTGTAATTACAATTTTTGATGCAATACTTTGCAGCAGGGCTCGTTCCTGCGTTCCAACTAGAGTGTCTGTGAGGGGTTGCAGTGTTGTGGCACCAGCACCAGTGCCTAAGGCCCAATTTTTCTGCCCCTGTCTAACAGGGGCGTGTAATTACAATTTTTGATGCAATACTTTGCAGCAGGGCTCGTTCCTGCGTTCCAACTAGAGTGTCTGTGAGGGGTTGCAGTGTTGTGGCACCAGCACCAGTGCCTAAGGCCCAATTTTTCTGCCCCTGTCTAACAGGGGCGTGTAATTACAATTTTTGAAGCAATAATTTGCAGCAGGGCTCGTTCCTGCGTTCCAACTAGAGTGTCTGTGAGGGGTTGCAGTGTTGTGGCACCAGCACCAGTGCCTAAGGCCTAATTTTTCAGCTCCTGTTCAACAGGGGCATGTAATTACAATTCTTGATCTAATATTTCACAGCAGGGCCCTGTGAGGGCTTACAGTGTTGTGGCCACAGCAACACCTAAGGCCCAAATTTCTGCTGAGTATATAGGGCAGGACCCTACTTTCAAACATCTAACTTACAAACGACTCCTACTTGCAAACGGAAGGAGACAACAGGAAGTGAGATGAAATCTACCCCTAGGAAGGGAAATTCTCTCCTGTAAGAGTTAATATGGGAAAACAATTTCTCCTTTCCACTGATGCTTTCCAATCCTTGTTCCACAAAAAAACCCAAATTTTCAAAAAACATTTTTCATTGGGACAAAAAAGTGAGGTGAAATCTTCTGAAGAGGAGGAAAGACAGCAAAACAAATGTCACAGGGGTGATAACCCTTCCCTATGTTTTCCAAAAAGCTTAGAAAAGATTTTTTGGCTGGAGCTAAACACGTTAAAAATGTTCAAAATTACAAACAGATTCTACTTAACAACAAACCTACAGTCCCTGTCTTGTTTGCACCGCCTGTATACTGCTGTTCAGAGTATATAGGGCCTGGTGGCCCCACACCTTTCCTTATTTTAATTTGGGTGCGGGGTTCCCCTTAATATCCATACAAGACCCAAAGGGCCTGGTAATGGACTGGGGGGTACCCATGCCGTTTGTCTCACTGATTTTCATCCATATTGCCATGACCCGACATGACATTAAACCCGCAAGCAGTTTTAAATGAGATTTTTTCCTTTAAAAATGACATTTGGTGCAGGGACTGTTCTAAACATGGGAAACACGCGTCACTTTACAGGCATACTATAGACACCCCCCAGGTACGATATTTAAAGGAATATTTCACTTTTTTTTTTTTTACTTTAAGCATCATTAAAATCACTGCTCCCGAAAAAACGGCCGTTTTTAAAAGTTTTTTTTGCATTGATACATGTCCCCTGGGGTAGGACCCGGGTCCCCAAACCCTTTTTAGGACAATACCATGCAAATTAGCCTTTAAAATGAGCACTTTTGATTTCGAACGTTCGAGTCCCATAGACGTCAATGGGGTTCTAACGTTCGTGCGAACTTTCGGTCCGTTCGCGGGTTCTGGTGCGAACCGAACCGGGGGGTGTTCGGCTCATCCCTACTCCTCACCTGGTTGCCACCACAACACACGCTTGACACCATCTAAACCAAATAAGTTTATCTTGGTCTCATCAGACCACAGGACATGGTTCCAGTAATCCATGTCCTTAGTCTGCTTGTTTTCAGCAAACTGTTTGCGGGCTTTCTTGTGCATCATGTTTAGAAGAGGTTTCCTTCTGGGATGACGGCCATGCAGACCAATTTGATGCAGTGTGCGGCGTATGGTCTGAGCACTGACAGGCTGACCCCCCACACCTTCAACCTCTGCAGCAATGCTGGCAGCACTCGAAAACAACAAAGAATTTGATGGAACTACTCATCCAGCACCAAAACTCAAGGAAATTTGAGAAGTATATCAAATGAGTCTGAAGAATTTCCAACAGAGCTATGTGCCAGATAGAGATATTAGCATAGATGAAAGTCTAATGGCCTATAAGGGAAGGCTCAGCTGGATACAATACATTGCATCAAAGAGAACGCGATTTGGCGTAAAATCCTTCATGCTATGCGAATCGTCAACTGGCTACATTTGGAATTCTGTCATATACACTGGCAAAGGAACACATTTCAACCCAAAATACAGCAACTATGGAATGGCAACATCTTCCGTTCTTTCACTGATTGAGCCATTGCTAAATCAGGGCTATTGTGTAACTACCAACAACTTTTACACATCTCCTGAACTTTATGAAATTCTTCTGCAGAACAAAACGGATGCCTATGGAATCATTAGGGCTAACCGGCGTGACATGCCGCCAGTGCTTGTCAGTAAGAAACGGAAGAATGGAGAAATGGTTGCCTGGCAGAAAGGCAAAATGATGGCACTGCGATGGCGTGACAAAAAACGTGTGCCTAATGAGTACAGTACATAATACCTCCACTGTTATGGAACGCACAAAAAGTGAGAAAGAAATCATGAAGCCACAAGTAGTGATAGACTACAACAACACCATGGGAGGTGTTGACAGAGCCGAGCAAGCAATGACATTCTATCCAGCAATGAGGAAACAGCAAAAAAAAAAGTACTAAAAGAAGATCTTCAGGCATCTTCTTGACCAATGCTTGTGGAATGCCTACATTCTGCTAAAAAAAAGAGTGACAAGCCTATGATTCATTCTGACTTTATCTACAATGATGTGCATGGTTTGTTGCTCGAAGCGAGATGACAGTGGGAAGAAAATCCGAAAGGAAACCAGGTTCCATTGTCCTGATTGTGACGTCGGACTTTGTGCAGTCCCATATTTCAAAATTTTTCATACCCGGGATGTTTACTGAACCAATATGCAGTAACTAGTAATATTGCACCCTTGTTTGGACAAATTTCAGTGTTTTTGATTTGATTATATTATTGAATAAAATGTATTATTACTATATTATTATTTGTTATAATTTATAATTATTTATTATATTATAATTTATGATTTAGTGTTTCAAACTTTATCATACCCGAGATGTCTACTAGACTCTTGTTTGAACAGATTTAAGTGAGTTATTCCTAAGAATTACAGGCCTACAATATAAATTAAAATGCCAAATTTCCATGCAAAACAATGTACCGCTTTCAGCATAAAAAATCAGACATAATCATACCGCCAGGGAGGTTAATGAAAGCAAATACAATGTAGGTGTTATCCTAATTTGTTAAGGGTTATATAGCCACCCTAGTATTCAAGCCTCCTTATCAGCAGCTACATAAAATAAAGAAAACATTTTTTTTATCAAAAATACAGTGTATATATTGATGCAGCACTAATTACCCTAAAATTGCAATGTGTCATAAACCAGTGCTTTAGATTAATCAAATAAAACAATATTATTTCACATATATGTGCAACCTCTAAAAAAAGTGCATCATTCATATGAACCCTAATAAAAATTATACAAAAATATTATTGTGCAATATTATATTATGCAAACCATGCAATATAGGATTAAATAAATAAAGTGAATCAAAAATGCCCAGTGTCCATTGTTTGCATCCTTATACAAATTGTCCTTTTTAATTTTATATATGTGTTCTTCCTTTAACCACCATGTGATTACTACCACCTGCACAAGGCACTCACCAGGCGTTTAGAACCACTTATTAACCAGGTCTATAAGTGTTCAAAAACACATCAGGGTGTGCCACCACTAATCCACTGGGTTCTTGACTCTCTTGCAGCTATCTCAGCTCCTCCTCTTTACTGCTTTCACCATGCTTTATCCCTGAGGGTTACTCCTCTCCTTCACTCCAAGGGGGTTTCACCACTCTTCCACTATAAAAGGTTTTCACTACATGTACTCCAAGATTCTTTTTTTGTTTAAGGTTCATATGAATGATGCACTTTCTTTCAAGAGGTTGCATGTAAAATAATATTGTATTATTTGATTGATCTTAAGCACTGATTTATGACACATTGTAATTTTAGGGTAATTAGTGCTACATTTATATATACATTAGGGTTGGACTTACTAAAGGCACATACAGTGCACTTTGCAAGTGCAATTGCTCCAGAGCTTAGTAAATGAGATGAAGCTTTTCTTTGCAAAGAATACCCAATCACGTGCAAGGCAAATAAAGAGAAACACAATTTATGCTTTCATGTGATTGGATAATGAAAGTCAACAGAGCTACCCCTCTTTTGCTAAGCTCTGGAGCAAGTGCACTTGCAGAGTGCATAGTCTATTTGCCTTTAGTAAATCTACCCGATTGTAACTTATCCCAATTTGGTTGCAAATTCACTTTATTATATATACATTTCTGTCTTTATGCATTTCTTTACGTATATTAGTTTTTCATTTTATTCTTTTATTTTCTAAATATCTATGATTTTGAAATCAAACACATCAAGCACATCCATATAAAACAAAAATTGCAGTACGTTACCTTCACATATCTTTTGTTGCATTGTCTCCTTAATCCTATCTATCGTGGTGTAGTCCTCTGCATATAGCACATAATCTGTGGAAGGACTATTGGCAATTGCCACAAGCTCAGACTTAGTTATTTCAGAACCAACTCCTACCGCAAACATAATGATGTTTTGTGCCCTGGCTTGTGCAGCAATCTCTACCACATCATCTTGGGACTTGCCATCTGTGACCACAATTGCAATCCTGTTCTTGGTAAGGTTAGGCCTTTGAGAAGAGGGAAACACATTTTCAGTGGCAAATTGAATTGCTCGACCTGTCTGGGTATTGCCTCCCAGATATTTCATACTTTTCAAAGCACTGATAAGTTGCTGGTTTGTCCGATGTTGTCCAAGTGGAAATTCTAGCCTTGGGGCATCACTGTATTGAACCACAGCCACCTGAGTGTAGGCAGGTCCTATGTCAAAGCTGCTTGTGATGTTTATCAACCAGTTCTTTGCTGTGTCAAAATCAACATACCCTACACTCCAGGAGCCATCCACAATGAACACTAAATCATTCACTGCAGTTCTGCAACCTGTTAACATAGAAACAGATATCATTTATTTTCACTTCTCATATATAATTACACTTTCCATTTTAAACAATGCCAGATATGTTCTTTCACAAATAGCTGCATTCATGTTCCCAAGGGTCTAAGCACCTTGTATTCTGTTTCCAGCTGTTTATCCAAAAAATCTTCAGCTGAAGTGAAGATAGGGAATACTTTGAGGTCACTGGAATACATGAATCAGCAGAGTGTTCCAGATGATGAAGTTGACCTTTTTAAGACAGTAACATGACCAAATGAATAAAAATAGGTCTTAAAATGGGTTGAGTAATCCTCTACAACATGAATCATTACTTGAAAAAGAAACAAAGGAACCACACTCTTCAATCGGATTGGCCCAGGCTGGTTATGAACTATATAAAAGTGGGCAGACGTATCCAAGCATGTAATCCCTGAAGACGTCAGATATAGGCTGATGAAACGGCGTTGGGTAGTGTTTGAGATACGTAATTTCCAGTCAGCTGGAACGCAGGTGAAGCGCTAACCGGCGTCCTATACAATACATACTGATCCTTGTCTTCTTTGATGTAAGTGCAATACAACCTTGTTTTTAATAAATGATTTGAAATACGGCACCATGAGATTATCCTTTCCTCTCCCTCTCTATATGGCAACACTGGAGCTTTGAATACTCTATCTATATGTACACTGAATGGATGAAAGCAGTGGTTTGGATTCATTCCTGTGACCTCATGTATGACATCTTGGATTTTCCTATATGCACAATCTGACTCCCTGTAATAGGGGTCAATTAAGTCTGGTGAGTGCATTGTGTGTCTGCATGCGGGTGGAGAGGAACCTTTTCTATACTCACTGAGGACGTTTATTCACATGTGGTATCTACATATGGACTTCACAATTTTTATGTATTTTTATAATTTAAATGAAGATTTATTTGTTTATTCACTATAGTGATTTATGACATAAGAGTGCGGTTCCTTTCTTTCTTTTTCACATTAAAGGTGTTTTTACACTTTACAACCCACAGCTCTTTATTGTGGTTTGTTTGTTTTTTGGTTATTGGTTTGCGTGGGTTTGGAACCTTTGGTTCCTCAATTTTCTTTCATGAATAATTACTTCTTGGCTCTGAAGTAACTTACCATCTACAACAACATACAGGTGCATCTCCAAAAATTAGAATATCATCAAAAAGTTCATTTATTTCAGTAATTCAATTTAAAAAGTCAAACTGATATATTATATAGATTCATTACGCACAGAATGATATATTCCAAGCATTTCTTACATTTAATTTTGATGATTATGGCTTACAGCTAGTGAAAACCCCAAATTGAGTATCTATGAAAATTTGAACATTGTAGTTCAATGTTGTAGACTCATGGTGTCACACTCTAATCAGCTAATTACTGTAACTCAAAACACCTGTAAAGGTTTCCTGAGCCTTAAATGGTCTCCCAGTCTGGTTCAGTAGATTACACAATCATGGGGAAGACTATTGACTTGACAGTTGTCCAAAAGACAGTCATTGACAAGGAGGGTAAGTCACAAAAGGCCATTGCTAAAGAAGCTGGCTGTTCACAGAGTGCTGTATCCAAGCATATGAATGAAAAGTTGAGTGGATGGAAAAAGTGTGGTAGAAAAAGGTGCACAAGCAACAAAGATAACTGCAGCTTTGAGAGGATTGTGAAGCAAAGGCCATTGAAGAATTTGGGAGATATTCACAAGGAGTGGACTAAGGCTGGTGTCAGTGCTTTAAGAGCCACCACACACAGACGTATCCAGGACATGGGCTACAACTATTCCATTCCTTGTGTCAAGCAACCCCTGAACCAGAGAGAACATCAGAAGTGTCTTACCTTGGCTAAGGAGAAGAAGGACTGGACTGTTGCTCAATGGTCCAATTTTCTCTTTTCGGATGAAAGAAAATTTTGCATTTCATTTGGTAATCAAGGTCCCAGAGTCTTGGGAAGAGTGGAAAGGCACAGAATCCAAGTTGTATGAGGTCTAGTGTGAAGTTTCCACAGTTAGTGATGATTTGGGAAGCCATGTCATCTGCTGGCGTTGGTCCACTGTGTTTTATCAAGTCCAAAGTCAGCGCAACCCTCTACCGGGAAATTCTAGAGCACTTCATGCTACCCTCTGCTGACCAGCTTTATGGAAATGCTGATTTCATTTTCCAGCAGGACTTGGCACCTGCCCACACTGCCAAAAGTACCAATACCTGGTTTAATGATCATGGTATCAGTATGCTTGACTGACAAGGAAACTCACCTGACCTAAACCCCATAGAGAATCTGTGGGGTATTGTCAGAAGGAAGATGAGAGACACCAGACCCAACAATGCAGATGAGCTAAAGGCCGCTATCAAAGCAACATGGGCTTCCATAACACCTCAGCAGTGCCACAGGCTGATCACCTCCATGCCACGCCGCATTGACGCAGCAATTCATGCAAAAGGAGCCCAAACCAAGTAATGAGTGCATACTACACTGTACATGGACATACTTTTCAGTAAGCAAACATTTTCATATTAAAAATTGTTTTTTTTTTATTGGTCCTATTCTTTTTTCTGAGATACTGAATTTTGGATTTTCACTGGCTGCAAACCATATTCATCCAAATTAAAAGAAAGAAATGCTTGAAATATATCACTCTATGTGTATGAATCTATATAATATATAAGTTTCACTTTTAGATTTGAATTACTGAAATAAATTAACTTTCTGATTCAAATTTTTTGAGATGCACCTGTATAACAGTGGCTTGACATTTTCTAGCAGCAAGATCTTCCTGCCTGTCCTTGACTCTTTTCCTGTTCTCCTGGGAGGAATGGGTGATTCTGCTCACCTTTGCATGTTTCAACACCACCTTTAGCAGTGGGAGCCCATTAATATGGCCATGTCAGGTGTACAGACACAACTCAAATACATAGACTTTATTCATAGAGTATGTACCATTTTTGGTAGACTGGCCCTTTTATGTGGTAGCTAGTACAATAAAGACTTATTTCTTTCATGCTTGTTTTATTTTTGGCTGAAAAATAGAAGTGTAGCAAATGGACTTAACAAACTGACGTGAAATGAGTGTACTTCCAAAATGTTAACACCTCACAATTCCTAAGGATTTCCTGAATCACTTATTGTGTTCCAGGAAGGATGAAAATCTGAACTTTATTTTCCCGTAATTTTAAAAGTTTTGCTTTTCAGGCCCATACTTGTCTGAGTACTTAGAACTCTGTCCCTGGCTCCGCTAATGTATGCTGACTCCAAAAATAACTGGACGCTCATGAAGTGTGTTTAGGAATTATGAACACAACAGATTTCTGTTCATAATACAATGTCTGTCTACAAAAAAATACCTGAAAAGGTACTGTTTTGGCACAAACCATGCCTCTGGTGTTGAAAATATATTTTCAACTGCAATTTGTTTTGTAGTTTACCACTTTGTAGACTAAACCTATTTACTTCCTTTGCTTGCTAGGAGTTCTAGGTTGCAGAAGTAGAACTTGGACGCGCACGTCATTAAAATTTAATTCAAGCCTAACTCTAACTATTCTTAAACATGTCCCCACCCCCCTCCTGCAGCTTATACTACCTACCCTATGTAAAAAAGATCTGTATACTTACCTTTTTGCAGTCGGCCCTGATCTGGTCACGTGATCCCCAGCTCTGCCATCCATGTGTCAGGGAGTGCTCAACAACGGCTGGGAATTCCAGGAGAGCTGATGTCACTCATAGCCTCCCAAAGCCCATCTGTTTTTGTGCTCCCTCCTCTCCTCTGCTGCCGACGCTCACTGGCACAAGGGAGACAGAGTTGCGGGATCATGTGACTGGCCTGGAGTGGACTGAAAAAAGGTAAACAAATACATCTTTTTTACCTATCATAGACAGGATAGGTAGCAGGAGGGGGGGGGGGGGGGGACATTTTTAAGAATAGTTAATGTTAGACATGAGTTACATTTTAACCACTTCAGCCCCGGAAGAATTTACCCCCTTCCTGACCAGAGCACCTTTTCTGATTCGGCACTGCGTCGCTTTAACTGACAATTGCGCGGTCATGCGACGTTGCACTCAAACAAAATTGAAGTCCTTTTTTTCCCACAAATAGAGCTTTCTTTAAGTGGTATTTGATCACCTCTGCGGTTTTTATTTTTTGCGCTACAAACAAAAAAAGAGCGACAATTTTGAAAAAAAACACAATATTTTGTACTTTTTGCTATAATAAATGGGGGTAGATTGATAGCATTTTTATTTATTTTTTTTTTTACTAGTAATGGTGGCGATCTGAGATTTTTATCATGACTGCGACATTATGGTGGACTTATCGGACAATTTTGACACATTTTCGGGACCATTGGCATTAATACAGCGATCAATGCTATAAAAATGCATTGATTACTGTAAAAAATGTCACTGGCAGTGAAGGGGTTAACACTAGGGGGCGATCAAGGGGTTAACTGTGTTCCCTGGGAGGTGATTCTAACTGAAGGGGGAGGGGACTGACTAGAGGAAGTGACGGATCGTGGTTCCTAGCTAATAGGAACACACGATTTGTCACTCCTGTCAGAACAGAACAGGTAAGTGTGTGTTTACACACACTCGCCCCTGTTCTTTGTCACCTGCTCACGATCGCTCGTGGCCGGCAGCCATCGTGACCATCAGCCACGAGCATTGGCACCCCCCGCTGTGACTGCTATCCCAACCCCGCGAGCCGAGGTATAGCTACGACGGCTCATGCAGGGGAGCCAACCTGCCGCAGTGTAACTGTGGCGGCTGGTCAGGAAGCGGTTAAAGGGGAACTGAACACTGGAAGCTATGATTAAAAAAAAAAAAAACAGGTGGAAGACAAAGGACTAGTAACCTGTATTGTCTGTTGTCTCCCTGCAGTTGATCTTTCACCATTACTGACTTATCATACCTTGTTCTGCCCTGTATATCTGTGTGGAGGCAGCCATCTTGGTAGAGGAAGGGCTTTTCTTCCTAACTGTCAGATCCTCCAGCAAGGAGAACAGTGAGCAGTACAGTAGTACAATCCTCAAATCTTACTCCTAATTCCCTGAGACTAGCAGTCAGAGGCAGCAGTGCCTTAGATCTCACTGTGCAGATAAATAGCTAAGAGACTGTAGGCTCAAGGAAATACACTTCTATTATTTGGGACAAATTGCAGACAAAGCACTGCTTAGGCACAATTATGTTCTCTAACAGATAGGAAATAGTCACTGTTTGAGTTCAGTTCCACTCTATATGGTAGCCCTTCAGCCAGAGTTAAGCAGGCCATACATTATACCCTTTTTTTTCATTCTAGCAACCGGTTGAATGAAAAAAAGTGCAGATTCCTCCATTTACACATTCGAAGTGGATGGAGGAATCACTTCCACTGGTACTATTGTGTTCTCATGGCGGGGAGCCTTGCTATGAGAACGCAATGATCAGTGTTACTAGCTATAGCCAGCGACACTGATAGTTTAGGAAAAACCAGACAGGATGGTTGTACAGAAGTCAATCATTAAATTGACTTCTGTACAACCAGGTTGCCCATACATGGATAGAAATTCGGCTGGTCCCTACTGAACCAGCAAAATTTCAATCCATGTATGGCCGGCATTAAAGTCATAAGGATGCAATAGGAAGCAATACCTCTCTGAATAAATAACATTCCTCCCTACAAATCTTTCAAACAGGGCTTTTATATTGCTTCCATAGTAAGAATGACCAGTTATTAATGTAGAACTAAAATTTGTTGACCCCTGTCAGCTTTTTATTTCATCTGTGTCCAATTGGGGAGATTTCCCTTTACTTCCTGTTCCATAACCAAGACAGGAAGCAAGAGGAAATCACTCCAAAGTGAACTCACTCCAGAACTCACTCCAGGGAATCCCTGGTTGAAACCAGGGTCACCAGAACTAGTGTCCCTATTGGAAATGTTCCCCTCTATTCCTGTTCTGAAAACAACCCAAAATTTGAGATTTTCTTTTACTTTCACTCTTGGTCATAATGAAAAACAGAATAAATAGAGAGGTTTATTCTAACTAATGGGAACAAAGACCGCAATAAAAAAGGATGTTTTAATCCCTCTCCCTCCTAGCCAAAACTAAAATAAGATTTTTAATTTGGTTACTTAAAAAAAAAAAAGGTACAATTCCCCATCTTCTCGTCAAAATATGGAGCCAGTCCTGGCCTGAGTAAAATGGGAACATAAAATATTTTGTATCACTATGTAACTGAAAATTATGTTTAATTTAAGAACCACTTCTATGTATATGTGCCCCACAAAATTTGCCATGAAGGGACATACTCTGTAACATCTGGACCATTTAAAACACCAGTCTATCCTGCTATGTTCTATTTGTATAGTTATTTTCTTTAAAATATCATCATGATTTGGTTTGAAAACCTTTAAGCTGCTTTTCTTTTTAACTCTTTGTTTAGGACTGTGACAAGGGTCCAAGCATAGGAGTGCATATGCCAGTTTCTCAGGTCCAGCTGAAAAACAACTCTAACATACTAAAACAATGGGGTTATGACAGAAACAAAATATCAACATCACAGAACTTGACGTTGCATTGATGCATTGTAATGTTTACTAAGTCATGTGGGTTGCACCATAGAAAACCTTTATGTTTTATCTCAAGCAGATGATAGCTTGGACCAGTGCCACTTTCAGTTGTATTTATATATATACTTTTTGTGTCTAAATATATTGTATAGATCAGGGGTGTCAAAATCAATTTCAGTGCAGGAACTCTGAACCACATTGAACGGTGGGTGTGGCCAAATTGCACTAACAGTGAGAGGATCCTAAAGGGGCAAAAATTACCAGGAGTACCATTGTGTAGCCTTCAGGGATGCGGTATGCATAGAGCGCAGAGTTCAGAGGTGCGCTGTGTACAGAATGCAGGGTTGAGGAGTGGGCTACATACAGAATGCAAAGTTCAGATCTCTGTCACAGGCTGACCACATCTTACTTCCACCCCTCCTTGGCTCTGACCTCTGCACCACTCTTGCCCATCCCTCACCTCTGCAAACATTTGCTTCCACAGGCCTCATCTCTAACCCCACCCCCAAAGAGCTTCCTCTCCTCTCACCTACCCCGCCCTGCTCCAGTACCTCCTGGCAGTGTAGGCGGCTTTGCCTCTCTCTTTCATCTGTAGAGAGATCATTGGTCAGCATCTGTGGACCTGAGCACAGCTGGAGATCACTGTGCAGCTTACAACGTGATGCCCCATCCCACACTGCACCTGCATTTCCCTTGCCACCGCCATGAGTGCAAGGCAAGCAGGGATCTGTGAGAGCTGCTGAGAGGAAAACTGTCCTTGTAAACACAGGAGGCTTCTGTATTTACAAGTGACAGTGGGGATCGGAGATCAAGAACCGAAGGTGACGGAACAGGCCACATCCTGGCTAAAAAAATGCTCTGGGTACGAGGGCCTTGTGTTTGACACATGTGGTATAGATAATTATGAAACATACCCGCTTGAGAATCTTCTTCACTAACTTGTCCTTTTACTAAGTTAGTAAATACTGTGAATGCAAAAACTTGTAATGCCCAAGTAGGTTTCATTTTGTGGGTTCAAGTGATCTAAAATAGAAAAAAAAAATATTATCACATTATGTCTTTCAGATGGAAAAATATCAATATTATAGTAACTTTTTTGATAAGAGATTTGCAAACACAAACATTACACTTGGAGGAGGGCAAGTGAAATTCCACTTACTGTATACTGTATGTTAAGTTTCAGCTCTGGAGCTGCCAAGGAAAAAAATAAACATGCCTTTTAGCAAAATTCATGTATTTATCATTGACCCATCAACTCGTATATCGTATACTTGTATATTGTTTTCTCTGCTTCTGCTAACTGTTCTGATTCAAGTAGAACACAGAAGTCAATCTACACCTTTCGATTTGAGTGTTATCAGTGGGCATAAAAAACGCAGCTCCCTTTCAGCAACAGAATGTTAGTGATTGCAGCAAAAAGAGAGGACAGGGTACATGAACTGGAACTATCAAGATTAAGAATACTTCCGCGTGGCCATTTACAGAATAAATGTAATCTAACAGTAAATATTCATTGTTGAATAAAATAATATTTTCAGCTCTTGTTATATTAACATCTGATATTCTTTTTAAATGAAAGAAGAGGCAAAGAAACTGCCAGTAGATAGAGAGGTATCATTTTAAATCATCACTAAAACCTGTATCTTTGTAATTACTGTGTTTTTATTAAAATGTAGAATGTAGGTTTGTAGTGCAAAAGAATGCCCTCACTTTGAATTTTACCAGTTAATGACATTTTTTTTTTTACAAAGAGCCTATGATTTATAGTCACTGAAGTAAGCAAACTCTGATTGCCTAAGGTAATGCACAGATGAAAGTGCAGCCATCAATTCTCTTTTGATACTTCATGTTCACTAAAACCTGTCAGTGTTTACATATTTTACAGGCTGAGGAACTCTAGCCACTTCAGCCCGGAAGGATTTACCTCCTTCCTGACCAGAGCATTTTTTGCGATTTGGCACTGCGTCGATTTAGCTGACAATTGCGCGGTCATGCGACATTGTACTCAAACAAAATTGATGTCCTTTTTTTCACCACAAATAGAGCTTTCTTTTGGTGGTATTTGATCTCCTCTGTGTTTTTTATTTTTTGTGCTATAAGCAAAAAAACGCAACAATTTTGAAAAAAAAAAGCAATATTTTTTTACTTTTTGCTATAATAAATACCCCCAAAAAACATATAAAAAAAAAATGAATTTCTTCCACAGTTTAGGCCGATATGTATTCTTCTACATATTTTTGGTAAAAAAAAAATCGCAATAAGTGTATATTGATTGGTTTGCGCAAAAGTTATAGCATCTACAAAATAGGGGATATATTTATGGCATTTTTATTATTCTTTTTTTTTTTACTAGTAATGGCTGCGATCTGAGATTTTTATCGTGACTGAGACACTGCGGCAGACAGATCGGACACTTTTGACACTATTTTGAGACCATTGACATTTATACAGCGATCAGAGCTAAAAATAGCCACTGATTACTGTATGAAAGTATATGTAAGGGCGCTCTGAGTAAAAGGACCAGGCAGAAAATGTCTATATATAAAAAATAATATGATCCGATAAGTGTGTGTGTTCTTCAGCACTCAGGGCTGCACTCGCAGAGAGGAGCAATCTCTTAAAAAACAAACAAAAGCAAAAAGGCGCCTCTAAGTGCAGAATTAAAAACTTTTAATATTCCTAAAAAGGGTTAAAAACACTTACAGGATCTGCAGTGAATGAAGGCATGTCATATGTTCATAAAGCAGGTGGTCCGGCATAAGAGGGGTCCCCAGTGTGTTAAGAAATCCCAACAATGTCAGTGTATAGCAGCAGAAGATCCCAGGGTGGCCCAAAGATGGACGTCCTACGGCTCTGGAGACACTAGTAGAACAATCGGGCTGTCAGGATCAGCGAGGAGCAGAGGATCCGGGAAGTGACACCAGCAGAGGGGGACGACAACCAGCGGAAATAGTCATCAAAATGGGACGTGTTTCGGAACTACTGATTGGTTCCTTCATCAAGCCAATGATTACACGTTTGCCCAGGTATAGCTTTAATCTGTGGGCGGGCTGTGGGTGGGGCTATGGGCGGAAGTGAAAAAAGGAAATAATACAAACGTTCTCACAGGATATATGAACATATATGAGTAAAAAATAAAAATCAAGAAGAACATAGGATATTTGTTTTCACTTTTCCTTGGTTAAGGACACACCTTGTATTTCATTTTATCCTATGTTGCTCTTGTATTTTATTTTTTACTCATATATGTTCATATATCCTGTGAAAACGTTTGTATTATTTCCTCTTTTCACTCCCGCCCATAGCCCCACCCACAGCCCGCCCACAGATTATAAGTAGCTATACCTGGGCAAACGTGTAGTCATTGGCTTGATGAAGGAACCAATCAGTAGTTCCGAAACGCGCCCCATTTTGATGACTATTTCCGGTTTCCGGCTTGCAGTCCATGCTGGTTGTCGTCCCCCTCTGCTGATGTCACTTCCCGGATCCTCTGCTCCTCGCTGATCCTGACAGCGCGATTGTTCGCCGCTGGTGAACATCGAGTTTGCCGGACCCGCAGGCTTGCACCTGCGGCGGGCACACACCTGCGGCGCGTAGTGGGCACGCGCATGCCCACTAGGCGGGAATTTCAAAGGGACGTACGGGTACGCCCTTTTGCCTGCCCATGCCATTCTGCCGACGTAAATTGGCGCGCAGCGGTCGGCATGTAGCTAGAAATGAAAAGGCCTTACCCTCATTCTATATGGATTTATTGTTGAGGGTGAGAGGTCAGTACTATTCAACTCACCTGGGCCATTTATCACTTTCACCTCTATCTTGAGGGACATTTGCTAATCAGTGGACTTCTGAAAATTGTTAGAGAAACACTTGAGGGCTTTTTAGAGGTAACTAAAACAATCAAAACCTTGAAATGGTCATTTAAGGGAAATACAGGCACTTTCTTGGAATCTGTATTTATTGGTAAAAATTGGAATAACTAGTGTAGCACCCTCTACCTTAGATAGGTAGGTGCTAGTGTAGGGTTTTGTGTAAGCTGCCAGTGCAGGTAAATTTAAGCAGGCCTATGCTGTGAGCTAGGCCTGTTTGTTTTGATCTGGGGGCAGGGAAGGGGTTTACTATAGCAGTAAGTGACTGACATGTACTTCTGCTCTTGGGCTCCTACTCTATTTCCAGGGAGAATGTTTTGGAAAAGGGGCAGGGCAGCGAGCTGCAGTGACATGGGGTGCATGTGAGGAGCTCTGACCAATCCCCAACTTGGATTGGCAGGGGGCAGGCCTCCTACATATACCCATGGTCAGCCTGCTGGGGGAGAAGTTGGCTGGGTGAATTGGATGATGGAGTGTTAGACTATCGTGTCTGATGGAACCCCCTTTTTGGGGGAGGGGGATGTACCTCAGACGGGGAGCTCGGGAGCAGGGAGGGAGCCTCTCCTTACACGGTCATGGAGAGGTGTCCTGGAACAGGAGTTGGCGGAGACAGTTGGTCCACACGTCAGGAGTAAAGTAATTCAGGAGGGATCCAGGGCAGGTGTCGGTTAGTGGAAAACACAGTGGAATGATCTGGAAGAGACATACCAGGGGAGCTGGATGTAGAGCCAGAGGGAGAGAATGTGGGAGTTTGTATCAAGTAGCTGCAGCCAGGAGGGCGGGCAGGATTTGCAAGTCACACTTTCTGGGATCAGTAGTCCATCTACATTTATTCTTGTCAAGTAAATCGGTTGCTACCACAAAGGGGTACTGCAAACCCTGGCCTACAAAGGGCCATCAAGTAAATACACTGGGACTTATTCAGAGTGAGGACTAGTCATGTTCTGATGGTGTGACAGGATTACTAAAATTGGACAGTGAAGTAGCGTGCTGGAGGAAGTGAGCTGGAAGAAGTGTTCTGAGGTAAAAGTCTGTCAAGTTTAGGGTCAGCCATCTTGTTCTGCTGAGAAGTGTGACGCAGTTACTTTTATTCTACAAAGTATTAATTTATCCTATGGGTAGCCCATGTCCCTTTTCCCCAATCAAGTTCAATCCCCTAATAAAAACAACAACAAAAAAACAAGCAAGAGACTGTTCATTGACTGAGAAGTGTGTCTAATGGATATATAGCAGCAGGGTGAAATGTGTGGATGCTGTAACACGTAGCAACCCCGCGGGGTCATCGCTACACTATTTATCAAAAACTGACTGGAAAAAAAATGGACATTTTGTACTGCATATAATTTTAATATAAATATATATAATTGCATATAAAGAACCAACAAGGTAAGTATAACTACAATGGGTATTAATTTACCCGTACCTCAGTAGTGGCACTAGTAATGATTATACCCATATAAAAGTAGATTTTGCAGGTACCGGCCAAGACCGGCGGTTTAGCAGGGATTGCCCGAGATTCAAACCATCTATGGGCAGGCTGATTGTAATCGATTTTGTCATGTTATTATTGTCAGCGGCTATAGCCTCTGGCAATAATCATTGTGTTCTCCTGGCAGGAATGGTTCCCCTTGGTTGCAGGAAAGAAAATTGCATCATCTATGGCCGGCCTAACTTTAGGTACTGAAGCCTTAGTTGAGTCTTAGGTACATGGGAGCACTGGGTGTTACAAATGCAGGTGCCTGTGAGCATTGAGAAGCCCATGTGGGGATGCTTGGTTAGAAGAGCCAATAAGAAATGCTGCAGATTGAAGTGAATCCTTCTCTAGGTTTTAGGTATGTTTTGCCATTCACTTTTCAAAAGCAAGTTTCCAAGGGGAGCACAGTACTGTTTAGGAAGGAGCAGTGGGACCTCCTATTTAGCCATTAAAGGAGAAGTACTGGCAAAGCTAAGTTGGCTATACTTCTGTGGATCACCCGTTTTCAGCCGACAGCGGTCTAAAACAGCTGTCGGCTGACATCACAAAGCTGGTCTGGGAAAAGACCAAGACCATATGGTCAGCATCTACCCAGGAACCTGGACCGGTGCCTGGCTCAGCCTCTCAAGCCGAGGGGGGGCTGAGCAGAGAGCCGGTGACTGACAGTCACCGGCTCCCTGCTCAAAACGTCAGGGAGAACTGAGCGATCAGTGGTGTCTGATCACTCAGTCCTCAGCCTTAGCGCCAGCATGAGACAGATGGGAAAGAAAAAAAGAATGGCAAATCTGTGCTTGAAAGTGCCACATCCAATATTTAAAGCGAAAGAAGAGGGGGTTCCCCTAAATGGACTTTTTAGGCAACTGATAATATTCTAATAAGCATATACAAGGGTAATATAATAACAACAATTTTTATTGATAATTGAACATGATTAAAATAAAGTGAAACATTGATTCGTCACAATACAGTTCATTGCTATCACCATAAACAAGGGATTTTTTATGAAGAGACCTCCTTACACTCAACGCATTTCGGGGTACAGTATAATCCATCTTCAGGGGTGCAGAGGAAGGAGGAATTAATGTAAAGTTGAATGGTGAAATCGTTTTCAGTGTTTCATTATTACAACATTAAAAATGCATACAGATAGCACGGAACAACTTTGCCGGTGGGGAGTGCTCTCACAAGGCAAAAGGGCATCAGATAGTTCTGAAACACAGACTTGATATTACTAACATCCAGAGGGCGGAAACTTCCATACATTCCTAGGCAGCAGATGGCCAGAAGGATATACTGAGGCCGTATATGGAAATCCCTACTGGTATGGAAAATTTGCTGGTGAGGCTAACAACCAAGCGAAGTGGAGAGCCTATATCAGCAACTTGATTGTAGGGAAGGTGAAAAAGCCGGCCACATGTCCCAACACCCAGCAGATAAGTGCTGATAAGTAGAATAAAGGAAATACAATAAAAACGCATATTCTGACTAACTTATGTAAGGAGGATCTGTATATTTACCCAATTTCAAGCTGCTCCAGTCCAGTCATGTGTTCTCCCCTGTGTCAGCCAGCGCCAGCTGCAGGGGAGAAGAGAGCATGCTTAACAACAACTGGTAAAGCCTGGTAGTGGTGACATCAACTATGAGCTTACTATAGTCAAACCATTTTCAGCATTCCCTCCTCTCCCCTGCAGTTGGGTTGCCACCTGTCTGGGATTCACCCGGACAGCCCGGGTTTTGAATTATGTGTTCGGGTTTCAGGCAAATTGAAACCCGGACACATTATTCAAACCGAGCTGTGGCTCCCCAAGTAACCAGGATAGTCACACAACAAACTGTTGCCACCCGGGAGCTATGGGCTGCTGTCTGGGGGCAGGTTTGACATCACTGGGGGGGCAGGGCAATGATGTCAGCAAAAGCAATTTGACCACACCCACTATTTGCTGCGGCACGCTATGCACACCGCATTACTACTCTCCTTGGGGGAACCCAAAGGTGTCCCAGGCCGCTAAAGTGTTCGGGTTTGGCTTGCAGAAAAGGTGGCAACCCTACCCTGCATCCATTGCTGGCTGACGCAGGGGAGCCGAATCATATGACCGGTGCAGGCTGAAAATAGGTAAATATACAGATCTTTCCTACACAGGCTAGTCAGCATAGGTGTTAGGAGGGAGGAGGAAACAATTTTAAGATTAGTTAGGTTGATCCTAGAATTCTACTTTAATTCAATATAAATCATTGACCGTGAACAGGTTTAGGGAACTGTAATTTGTATTAATGCACCTTCCTAAAGTGTTGAAGAAAGATGGTTGGCATGAAAGCCAGGCGGATAGATTCTAGGACAAGGAATTCTGACCCTGGCTGACATCTGAAATATCTGAGTTCCTGTTCTGTATGCTAGTTCCCAGCTAGTGACACAGTAGGTAATAAAACCAGGATTGAGATGATAGCCACATAGTTTGCACCTTTAAGAACAAGTCAGAAATATTAGCCTATATCGCTCCACTCTCAGGCTGGCTTCAGATTGTGGTGCAACTGTGGTGCATTTACATGCATTATGTCATTATGAATGGGCTGCCAGTACATGGCAACAAAACAAAATAATACATGAACCTTTTTTATTATTTTTTCTGTGCTGGGGTGTGCTGCATCATGGGTGACTTTACAGCTACCCTCAGTGTGCCATTGTAAGGAAGTGTTGTGTAGTACTGTTGCATACCTTGCAACTTTTTAAGGTGGGAATGAGGGACACCTATCAGCAAAAGTATGCAGGCATAGGACACACCCCCTGCCACGCCCCCTTAAAGGAGAATTGTACAAAAAAAACAAGATTGGGTAAAGTGGTTGTAAACCCTTACAACACACTTTTACCTACAGGTAAGCCTAGATTAAGGCTTACCTGTAGGTGCTGTAAATATCTCCTAAACCTATTCGGCGCATGCGCACTTTAGAAATCTCACACTGTGCTGTTCCAATGGAAGGTCATGCCGTGACTGGTGGCTCCCACGCGCACGAGTGGGAGTGACGTCACGCGACTCCGGCCAGTCACAGAGCCGGAGTCCGCGACCCCGGAAGGAAGATGGACGCTTCCAGCCGGCGAGGAAATCGGGGACATCGCAGGCTCCTGTGTCAGGTAAGTGACACGTAATGGGCTACTATGCAATGCATAGTAGCCCATTATGCTTTACATTTGCAGGGAAACAAAGAGGAAGTAAACCCATGAGGGTTTACTTCCTCTTTAAACCGACAAGTGCTTTTTCACCACTACTATTCCTTTATATTGGCTTTTGGAATTTACAAATGCAGCAATTTAGAAATCAGATAAAAGGTTTAGCTCTGGAAAACACTTTTTGATAGATAAAAAGTGCATTTTATATACATCTATATAGATCAGACCAAAATGAGGGACAAATGACGAGGAATGAGGGACAGAGGGACATTGCTCCAAATCAGGGACAATCCCGCCAAATCAGGGACTGTTGGGAGCTGTGATACTGTAGAATTGTATGGGCCTATATGAATTTGCTTTAACTTTCATAAATACATTTGTACTGGCAGCTATTACAGTACATGTCTTTTTTTTTCCCCTTAAAAGCGTGAACATGATTTTATCATTCAATGACTTCTTTTCCCCATCAAACATAGTATAAGAAAAATGTAAATAAAACTCACTTTATACCATGCCATAATCAATTACTGCAAAGAATTTCAAAATAATCAATGTAATAGGACATCTTTCTGTTTAAAAAACAAAATAGGAATCCAATATTTGCCAACATATGCCTTGCTTCCTTCCTCCATGTACTGATTTCTTGCTTGCAAAAAAAAAAAAACGCTATGTCATAATCACAATAGCTATTTTACTAAACCCTATTCCTAGAAATTCATCATTATACCAGTCTGAGATTCCAAATTCAAACAAGCTGTGGTTATTTAGAACATGCTCTGAATTTTGCATGAAACAACGCCATGTACATTTGAAGAATACAAATATTGTTTTTATGAAGGTATCGTTATTATATCATAAAGTAACTTACCTCTCCAAATGACCATGCAGTGTGCTAGCAAAGGTGCCACTTCATTGCCTATCTGCAGTGTTCCTTATAAAGAGTAGGCTTAGTGCTATGCTATGAGAGTTTGCTACAGCCCCTGAATCTGACTTGCTGCTTCACTCAGTGGATCAGTATATGCCAGAAGCCCTCTTCTGTCATACATAAACAGACTGCCTAAACCTGTCTCATGTCACATGCTACAACTCATTTCAAACCCAGCCCACCATATAAACATAGGAGCAAGGAAATACTAAAATACTAAAAAGATTATTTATAAGGGTTGCATAAACAAGACGTGCAGGAGACAGAACTAACAGGGATGTTAGATAACACATATTAAAAAAAAAAAAAAAAAAAGATTATACAAACTGATGGAGATGTAATAAAGTATAAACAGAGGTACTGAAAAAAAGAAAAAGTGTTTATGTCTAAGTGTACTTTTTTCTTTGTTTTTGTGAAAACTTTAATAAAAAAACTTTGAAACAAAAAAAGAAAAAGTATTATAAATCATTATGATTAGCGGATTTCAAGTTGTTATAATAGAACTTCAAATTTTTGGTACCCATACCATAAAACATTTATCAATATTGAAATGAGGACAATAGATTTGATATGCATAAATTAATTACAGAGTATTTTAGTTGTCTTGGGAGGTCTCATAACAGGTACTCACCAGAATTAATAAGTCCTTCCTATGGTCACTTCTATGATGCTGGCAATTACTCAGAGCAGAGACATCTAGTGGATAAGCAGACACCGCTAGATCAAAGGTGAGTATTGCAGCAAAAGCAGTTATTTTCCCCTTGTTTTCCAGTTCTGTGCTTTTTATCTTTTATAGCAGGAATTCTGCTTTAACTAATCAGAAAATTCACAAGGATTCAACTATCAGTGTCGCTTGTTGTTGTGCTAATAAACAAATATAACTATGTATTTATGTTGGTGCTGTAACTGACATTTAAAAAAATAATTAAACTAAAAATAACTAGATGTACCGGGATTAGACCCTATGGAACTAGTGGCTGACAGGTTACTGGGAATCAATGCTGGGTAAAGTACAGATTAAGTTTGGCTATAACTGGGACTAAGTGTTAATGCTCTTACATTGAGGTTGATGATTGTTAACCTGATTGTGTACTGTACAGAGGTGTTGTATGGTTTTGAATACAATGTCTGTAACGTTTTTCCTGCAAATTTAATAAAATTCATGTTGGATAAAAAAAAAAAAAAAATTAAAAATAACACATCTACCCTCTGCTTGTGCCTCCAGTGCTCAGTCCTCCAGAATTGTCATAAGGCGTGGTCAACATCACTCCCCCTTATGATGTCACAGTCCCAGCATGCCCAGGGACTGTGGCGTCATAAGGGGGCGGGGTCACCGCCTATATAAGTCATTGCGGAGCGCTCACACAGCATTACAGCGGGAGAGCGCGTCGTGTCAACATCATAAGAAGAGAAGAGGGAAGAATACGACGCAGAAGTCCGGGCCACTGCTAGCAAAAGAGCGGCAGAAGATAGCGGAGGAGCCAGCAGAAGAACCGGACCCCGGGAGAAGAGGTCGAACACCAAGAGAAGAGGCCGGAGAGCGGGAGAAGAACCGGACACCAGGAGAAGAGGCCAGAGAGACCCCCGAAGTCAGAAGAAGACCCCCGAAGCTGTCTAATAATTTACTTTAAAAACCTGTGTAGTGTTTTTTTAGTGACACTTTTTTCCCTAGGTGAATGGGTAGGGGTACGATGTACCCCATACTCATTCACATAGGGTGGGGGGCCGGGATCTGGGGCCCCCCTTATTAAAGGGGGCTCCCGGATTCCGATAAGCCCCCCGCTCGCAGACCCCGACAACCAACGGCCAGGGTTGTCGGGAAGAGGCCCTTGTCCTCATCAACATGGGGACAAGTTGCTTTGGGGTGGGGGGGCCCGCAGGACGCCACCCTCCCCCAAAGCACCCACCCCCCCATGTTGAGGGCACGCGGCCTGGTACGGCTCAGGAGGGGGGGGCACTTGCTCGTCCCCACCCCCTTTCCTGACCGGCCGGGCTGCATGCTCGGATAAGGGTCTGGTATGGATTTTGGGGGGACCCCCACGCTGTTTTTTCGGCGTAGGGGTTCCCCTTAAAATCCATACCAGACCTAAGGGCCTGGTATGCTCCTGGAGGAGAACCTATGCCAGTTTTTTATTTAAAATTTGGCACAGTGTTCCCCCTCATGATTCATACCAAACACAGTGCCTGGCATTGGCGAGGATCCAAGTCGGATCCAAGTGTGAGCCTGGCTCGCAAGGTGTCAATCTCGCCGATAAAAGCGGCGAGATTGACACAATATCAGACAATACAGAAGTTGACCAAAGGGTGGTGGTAAAAAGCTGAAAAACCACGTGATTTGGTGAAAGTTGGCTGAAAAAGTTCTGCTGTGTGTATGCAATACAAACTTATGGCCAACGCCCTTTGTACAAAAATACACAGGAAAGTTTGTACAAAGTCCTATCATGTGTATGAGGCTTTAAGTGGTTTGTCACATCCATGTAAACTGATATATACTGCTGGAGAGCTTGAGTTTGTAAATAAACAACAGGCTTGGTGGCTGGATCACCAGATGGAGCTAAAAGAAAGCCTAAAAAGGGAAACTAATGCCACCACCACATCCAAGAATTGATAAGCTGCAATATAATAAATGTTTGCTTTTGGATTTAATACTTCTTTAACCACTTTGCGCCCGTGCATTAGCTGAAAGACGGCTGCAGTGCGGACGCCAATTGCCGGGAGGCCGTCCCTGGACATCCTCCTGTTTACTTCCATGATGCGCGCTCCCGCGGGCGCACATCGGGGAAGTTCTGTGCTGCCCGTGTCCCTTGGACACAGCCAGTCACAGATCGCTGTAAACGGCCAATCACAGCGGCCGTTTACAGTGCGATTGTCGGTACCAATGAGAGATGATCTCATATGTAAGCATCAGTGCCACGTTATCAGTGCCACGTATAAATGCCATCTGTTATCAGTGCCATCTGCCATCAGTGCCACGTGTCATCAGTGCCACATATTAGTGCCATCTGTCATCAGTGTCACGTGTCATCAGTGCCATTTATTAGTGCCATCTGTCATCAGTGCCACGTATTAGTGCCATCTGTCATCAGTGCCACATCAGTGTCATCAGTGCCATGTATCAGTGCCATCTGTCATCAGTGTCACATCAGTGCCATGTATCAGTGCCATCTGTCATCAGTGCCACGTATCAGTGCCATCTTGTCATTGTCCTGGTGCTCCAGGGCCTTCAAAATTGTAATAGGTAATCAACAAGTTAGATGTGTAATTTATGCTCCTAGAACATGTGACGGTGCTCCCTGCATGTTGGGCCTCTCTATGTGGCCAGGCTGTGAAAAAGTCCCACACATGTGGTATCATAATACTCAGGAGGAGGAGCAGAATGTATTTTGGGGTGTCATTTGTGGTATACACATGCCATGTGAGAGGAATAACCTATTACAATGACAATTTTGTGTGTGTGTGTGTGTGGGGGGGGGGATCTTCATTTTGAAAAGAATTGTGGGAAAAAATGACAACATCAAAAACCTCACCATGCATCTTACTAATACCTTGGAATGTCTACTTTCAAAAAAGGGGTCATTTGGGGGGTATTTGTACTTTCCTGACTTGTTTGGGTCACAAGAAATGAGATAGGCCACCAGTACATCAGGTGTGATCAATGTTTTATGATTTGCAGCACAGCTCGTAGACTCTCTAACTTTCAGAAAGACCAAATAATATCCACTAATTTGGGTTATTTTTACCAAAGATATGTAGCAGTATAAATTGTGACCAAAATTTATGAAGAAAAATTAATAATTTGCAAAATTTTATCACAGAAACTAAGAAAAATGCAGATTTTTTTTCAAAATTTTCGGTCTTTTTTCAGTTATAGCGCAAAAAATAATTAAGTATTACATGACTGAGTAATTGTCATTTAAAGTGTGAGAGCGCTGAAAGCTGAAAATTGGTCTGGGCAGAAGGGGGGTTTAAGTGCTCAGTAGGCAAGTGGTTAAATCTTTTTAAAAAAACAACTGCCTTTTGGTGGACCATAGAGTATTCAGCCTTATCCAATAAAGGGTTCTTATTCTTAAAGGGGACCTGAACTGTTAAAGCTGTTAAAAAAATACAAGAAAAGGACAAATAACTAGTCACCATTATTACAAATATGCTCCCTGCAGCTGATTTTTCCCCATTTCTGAATTTGTTCTGCACTGCTTTTTGTGGAGACAGCTATCCAAGTAAAGGCAGGTGTTGTGTCCCATCTATTGTGTATTTGCTGCTATTGCATGTATCGTTATTAAGGTCTGGTGTATACTGATATTGAGTGGTAGTTTAGCAACACTACATCCTGTTTATCATGTGATTTGGTATATTCTTTGTATTCCCTTTTGTTTAGTGCTAGTTGGTACAGTCTTTGGCTTGACCCGCCTGCTTTTCTTGTGTTGCTCACTCCTCAGATAGTTTCTGTTTATAGCAGACATTAGGCTGGGAAAGTCAATATCTACTTACACTTTTAAAGACTGGGATAACATCATCTGTGCTGTATTTTGTGAAGTAACACTGCACTGTATTCAACTTCTGCTTCATATTGGAGAGTTAGGCTGTCTGTGGATTCTGTGAAATCAGTATGTGAAAACCTGAAAAACAAAATAAATGCAACCATCACATCTAAGCATGGGTAAGCTGCAATGTAATAAATGTTTGCTTTCAGGTTTAACCACTTGACTTCACTTGACTAGGCCATTTTGTGCAATACGGCACTGCGTTACTTTAACTGACAATTGCGTGGACGTGCGACACTGTACTGAAATACATTTTTCCCCACAAATAGAGCTTTCTTTTGTTTGTATTTGATCACCTCTGCAATTTTTATTTTTTGTGCTATAAACAAATAAAGACCGGCAATTTTGATAAAAAAAAAAAAAAAAAAATTATTTCTGCTCTAAAACACATCCAAAAAAAAAAAATTTCTTCATCAATTTAGGCCAATATGTATTCTGCTACATTTTTTGGGGGGAAAAAACTCCAATAAGCGTATATTGATTGGTTTGCGCAAAAGTTATAGCGTCTACAAACTATGGGATATTTTTATGGAATTTGTATTTATTTATTTTTACTATTAATTATTATTTTATTTTATTTTTGCAGCGATCAGCAACTTATAGAGGGGCTGCGACATTGCGGCGGACAAATTGGACACTAAGTGCCACTTTTGCCACTTGGGAACCAGTGACACTAATACAGTGATCAGTGCTAACAATATGCACTGTCACTGTACTAATGACACTGGCAAGGAAGGGGTTAACATCAGGGGTGATCAGAGGGTTAAATGTGTTCCTAGGGAGTGCTTACTAACTGTGTGGGATGTGCTTATACTGTGAGAAGGCAGAGATCCGTGTTCCTGCTTAGCAGAAACACAGGATCACTACCTCCCCTTGAGGATACAAAATAAGGTAGTACTGAGTATTACCAGGGAGGCGGACTTTTTAGGCTAGGGAACAGTGGAGAAGATATAGCAGTATAAAAAAATATAAATTTCTTGAAAAATACAATATCTAAAAAACAATGACAATTGTAACATATAGCATCTATGATTATTGTGCAGTGAGCCCTTGTATGTCTTCTCTCATGAACGATTGGCGGGTCCTGTCGGACATTGAGTCCGCCGGAGCCACTGATTGGCTCCCGCTGTGCCCAATTACAGCGGGAGCGGGTCGCCAGCAGCACACGTGCGCGCCCCAGACCTGGAGGTGCAGAATCACGTACAGGTACGTGATTCTGCACAGGAGAGCGTCTTGCCGCCTTATATATACAGTATACGGTCAGCAAATGGTTAACGCAGAACCTCACTCTCTTAATCAATATTGACAATTTTTAAACCTTCTAGCATTAGTAAATAGATAGGAAGGTTGTTTTAAAAATTTTTTTTACATTTCTTCAGTTACTACCTGGTTTCCAGGCCTAAGCAAATGATGTCATACATCCCAGGGATCTTCAGGAGGGGAGAAGGGGTTTTCTCAGCTAAGCACACTGTACTGCCTACATGCCCGAGCTAAGGGCAAATGGATTCCAGGAAGTAAACATGAATCATCTGCCCTTACTCTTGATGGCTACAGACAAAAATGCTAGGGGGGTATTTTTAAAGTGATTTCTCAGCAAAATAAAACTATGGAGATATGGACGGATAGTGGAGTTCACTTAGTATTTTAAAAATGAATACAATTTTTGGACTGTGGTGTTTAGATGCAGTGTAGTTCTGCTTTAATACTACTTTATGTACAGCAATTAATCAACATCCATCTTGTATTGCTCTGATTATAGCAGAGTAAATTCTAATTGGTTAACCATAACTCTTGTTTAATGATGTTGATGGTGTCTATGGCCAATGTTAAATCATAAAGGTTTATATTATGGGTTAATCTATGTATTTTATTTCTTATTACAGGTACTTGTATAGGGCCATCAATTCATGCAGCGCTTTACATTTTGCCTATTTTCTTGTATGAGAAGAAAGCATACACAGTACCAATGTTTAGAGGAGCAAATAAAAAGGTATATCCTGTTGCTTGTTAAGAAGTGTTAAGAAGTGCAATACATAACAATTCATCAAAATGGTAAAATGTTGTAAATATAATATTATGTCATATGTTATAGGATACATAATGTAAGACTATACATGCATATAATGGAAAGGGTTATATGTAAAGGAAATATAAACCAAGGAGTAACCTGACAACTGTTATTTTAAAGGATGACTTAAAAGTTTTAAGTAACATCAACAAATCCATGTTCACCATTTACATTTGCAAATAAATGTTGTAAATATAATTACATTTAATTTAAAAACATATCCATGGCTTAAATACAAGCTTTTTCCTTTATTCATGATTAAATTATAATGATGTAATCATATTCAGCGTTAACTTAATATTGCAAAATAAAAAATATAAATATATATAAATAGCGTCACATAGTAATCATCCCTGAATAAATACTAATATTTACATCATAGGAAATACTACATATTTCTCCATGGCACTACAGCTCCTCAAGAGATTTGGCCATCCCTAGGTTTGCTTTCCAAGCCTCACCATTGGCCACTTTTCGCCTGCATTTTTTCACGCTTGGACTTTTCAACTTTTCCTCTATTTCTTATATTCATTGACCTACCTTGTCTTTATATCACCCAATCCCCAGTGGAGGTGGTACCCATTCAGGTGTCAGGAAATGTCTTGCCTCTTAAGTGTCCTTAGCTTATATAGACTAGTCAAGTCTAATGACTGGGTCAGGGTTTGGATTTCCGACTCTAGTTCAGCTTGAAGACATGACTGCTGCAGGTAGGGTTCATACAATTTTTTGGTCTGTCCCTAGATGGTTTTATAAGGACAAGAAATGCCGTTTTGCATTTGCATGTAGCTCATAGTTCATACTAGCAGAAGGATTAGCCCCATCCTGACGAATGTACGTATATATGCGGCCTTACGGGTGTGGGTCTTTATCTGTGGGGCCACATACATATGCGCCACTGTGTTTGTATTGAGAGCATGCTACATAGTAAACTTCCAGCACAGAGACCCAGCTCTCACCAGGAGTTTGGGGTCTCGTGCTAGCGATCAGGAACCAGGTGGCCTGGTTCCTGATCACCTGATCACTGTGATAGCCTCTGATTGGCTATGACAATGATCAGTCACTGTGCAGCTCACTTCTGTGTTGTTTTCTTTTCTTGAATGGAAAATAAGATACATTGTATCTTTTTCTGCTTGCCAGAAAATTGTGAACAAAAAAAGTGTGTGTGTAAAAAATCAAATCAAATCAAATAATATAATAATAAAAATAATTGAAAGTTTAAATAGCTAGATCAGGGTTTGATCTAGGTCAATGTCAGGGTTACAGTTAGGGTCAAGGTTAGGGTCAAAGGTTGTGAAAGTTTAGAGACAAAGGTCAGTGGATTTTATATTAAAAAAGCAATTACATTTGGTATCAGTCAGTGCATTTCAGTATGTTTAGGTAGGATTAAAAAAGCAAAATGTGCACTATTGCTTCTGGGTGCTAATATGGGTACAAACAAAGGTGTACAAACAACAAGTAACATACACATATGTGGCATTGCTGCAATCACCGGGAGCAGGAGAATTCATTTTGGGTTGTTCTCTGGTGGTAGATTATGGTATTAGCAAGAAATATATAGCTAAATCTTGAGAAAATAAGTAAAGATTGCAGACAGATTGGTGTCCAGCTGTTACAGAGTTTGGAAGGATTGTTTTGATGGTTTGCCCTCCCTGTGAAGAGTTAAGCTGGCCATACACCATACAATTTTCTTATTCAATTTTCTTTAGATTTACCTTCAACAATGTAGTGCAAGGGCCTTCTTGATTGCATACAAATTGAAAGTGATTAGGTTTGATCTCATATTATATGGTTTTGGTAAATCTAAAGGAAAGTTGTACAAGAAAATTGTTTAATGTATGGCCAGCCTTATTTGATTATTAATATAGCTAAAAGTCTGCAAGGTCTTGACAGTCAGGTGTTAATTCTTTTCTACAAAATATTTCAGATTGTGAAGTATGAACACATCTGTAATATGTTCATCCCACTTTTAGCCTCTAAAGTTAGTCCTTCAACCCCCTGCAAACTCCTATTAGCCCGACACAGTGAAGACAGCCTCACTGGCAATAGGGATGCAAAGGAGGTAGAAAGGGGTGAGCACGTTTCAGCACTATTAGGAAGTACAACACTGGGATTTTGAGATGCTTCTGCAATAGGGATGGCAATAGGGATGCAAAGGAGGTAGAAAGAGGTGAGCAAGTTTCAGCACTATTAGGAAGTACAACACTGGGATTTTGAGATGCTTCTGCAATAGGGATGGCAATAGGGATGCAAAGGAGGTAGAAAGGGGTGAGCAAGTTTCAGCACTATTAGGAAGTACAACACTGGGATTTTGAGATGCTTCTGCATCTGGGCGTCTATGCATTTTATTTGTAGCTTATTTTCATTTCTTTCTGTTTCTTTTTCATTTCACTAGTGGATTCTCTTTATATTATATCATTGTAGCAGTTTTTTTTTTTTTTTATTTAATTACTAGCAGATTCTTTTTACATTCTATGACTTTCAACCTTGTTCTTCTGTTTTTTTTGTTTTTTTTGTTTTTTTTTTAATTTATTTTATTGAAGATGATTTGTATAAGTACAGAACATAGCCTTTGGGCATTCCCCGGCTAACAAATACAGATAACACAAACTGTTAAATAATACAACTTATCAAATACAAAGAACAAAACATTCCATACACTGCGCTCGGCCATTCTAATAATTTATTTTAAGGAATAATGAATTACAAGGAGATTCCTGCTCCCTCTCAACCAACAGAGTGATACATCAGGAGAACATTTACTCATAGTTGTATGTATACCCGATCTAATGAAGTGTGAGTCACTGCAAAGGAGTAAAACCGTATATATCTTAGGCTAAACCGTATCAGGGGTGAATAGATTCAGTCAATGGACTCCTGATTGTCAGCTGTATAATCTAAATCTGTCCACAAGTGCCAAACCTTCTCAAATGTTTTTAGGGCAACCCCCGAGACAAATTGGTAGCTTTGTATAGGGGTAAAACCCTATTGATTAGAAGCTTCCAGAAGGACAAAGTAGGGGCCATGGCTGATTTCCACTTGAGCACTATCGCCTTTCTGGCTTAAAATAATTAGAGACCCAATAAAGTATGCATAGCCTTATTAATGGCCAAAGAGTCAACTAACCCCAGGAGACAAATTCCAAACTTTACAGGGACATGCATAGTGGTCAGAGTATATATGAACTGGGTCACATCCCACCAATAGCTACTAATCTGAGGGCACTCCCAAAAGATATAGGCAAATCCCGCAGGGTCGCTAGAACAACTTGTTCTTCTGTTTATCACCCTTTTCCTTCACACATTTTTTTTCTACTGACTTTTTAAGTATCTTGTCCCTCCATTTTTCTTTACTTTATCCTTTAACACATCTCAACACATTTTCTACTTCTGTCCTTACTTTTGAATTTATATTCTACTATAACTTTTTTACATAATATCTTCTTTCCCATTTTCCACAAATCGCATTCATGTTGTGATGCTGTCATTGTGCATTGGACACAAACACTGTGCAAGTGTTTTGAAGGTGTTCTTAATAATTTCTAACAGGCTCCCAATTTGCATCCATGAAGTAAATATTGTGCCTTGCCCTCAATGCACCACAACCCATATACAAAAAAATAAAATATGCTATGCAGTGGGAAAAAAGGTAAGGGACAGGTAAGGCTGGACCCCCGAGGGCCATTTGGACATGGTTGCATCATTGCTTCTGCTTACGATGATGTAAATTATTCTGGCCCTCTGTTTAACCTAATGTTTTTCACACATTGTCTCGTGATTTTATGTCTCCTGTGGTCACGCAGCACCTTTTCTTCATAATTGGTGCTGGTGGTCAGGTGGGGATCTATTGGTGCTTGCTCGGTCCATTAAACAACAGTGTCTCTCAAGTCCCCTGAGAAAGCCATTACTGGCGAAACATGTTGGGAATAGACACTACAACAGAAGTATACACCTGACATGTCCTTGTGACCACACCATGGACATGTGTATTTTATCTTTGTCTCAATTGTGTTTTTACTATGTATCAAAGTTTGTAAATTTTATATGTTGATGGATTTTGTCCTTAGCACCGTTATAATCCCATCACCATTCCACTCTATTCTAAGGGACAGGTAAGCAGCCAGGCCAGCTGCAGGCAGATGCAGACACTCTCAGAAGTGAGGACCCCATCATATGTTGGCTGTCCAGGTAAGACCACTGTCAGAAGCTTGCACACTATGTGCTGGAGCTTCTAGCTTGCTCTGCATCTTGTACTGTCTGAGAGAGCTTATCTGAAGCTGCTAAAATCAGCTACACTATAACCACCCCCAAGTCCAACAGGCTGAGCCCCACTTTGTCCAAACTCTTTGTGCTGCAACTCCATCCAAATAATCTAGTGGAAAGTTCCTGACCCTGGTGGCCCCAGAGTGGGAGATTCCTAACTGACATTTCTTTTTTGTTATGTTTACACTTGTCATACTTATTTAGATGTATTTATTTAAATTTTGTAAATGTATTCTTTGGTGTTGATACTGTGGTTGGGCAATGCCCAGCAGAGGCCAAGCACATCAATTTCCTGCACAACATAATCCTCCCAAGCACTCACTGCTTTTTTTTTATATACATTAATTTAATTGTTGTCGGGGCCATGGAGGCATAGGCTTCATGGCTTTCCACAACACAGGGAGAAGAACAGGCAGCGGAAAATGGAGGTGCAAAATCCTATGGGAGGAAGGGTAGGCAACAGTAAAAATAGGTTTAGAATCCTACGGTAATAAACTGCCCTTCCCTAAATCAGAATCATTTTTTAAAAAAGGCCAGAAAATGCAAAAATGATCAGTAGAGGTGTGGCCACATGGAGGTAGTAGGTGGCAAGCATTGCTAATATGACCTATTCCCTCTCCTTCCACTCATCAATCTCCTCCCTGTACTCCTCCTGCCCTTCCTCCTCCAAACTGATTATGGCAGCTGGAAAGACTCTAGAGAGATAGAGTTATGTGGGGAGAATTGCCAACTGAATAATACATGGTGAAGAACTGTTAAAAAAGGGCCCCTGCCTCCAGTTCATGGCCTTGTTGATTTCACAATAACATTTCTACCTACCATCACAATTTTTTTTAGGTATTTTCAATTCTATTAATAATATTTATAGATTTGCTTTTTACTATATAATTTATATTTATCTATATATTTATTTATTTAGGTTTTAAATTGTAAGGCTGTCCCTGCTCTGGCCGAGCAAACATGGGTAGGAACCACAGTGCAAACTTGATAAAAATAATGAAAGTTGGGAATGGGGGAAAGATTCGAATTTGGGGCTAAAACATTTGGTGGGGGACTCATTTCAATCCCTCTTTGTCCTTGTTGGCCTTTTTCTGAGTCTTTCTGAGTCTTTTTTTTTTTCAGGGACAAGAGGGAAAAGACAGGCAGCATAGGCCTCCTGCCCTTATGCAGAGTGAAACCTTGCGCTTGTCAACACTCACCTCACCCAATGGTTCCAGTAACAACCTTCCCATGCCAGGTTTTTGTTGAAGCAGAATTTTAAAAAATGTCCTAACTCCCCAGTGCCTGTATGCCAGCTTGGCACTTCAACAGCTTCCATTCCAGTTGGCAAAAACAGACCCCTTCCTCTAGTTCTTGGCATGTTCCACATTAACATTTTCTCCATACTATTTTTTAAGTGTTTTTTTTTGTTTTTTAAACATTATTTACATATTTACTTCTATATATATATATACACATTTTTTTTTTCTCATAAGGCCCTCCCTGAGCTGGTCAAGCAAATGAATCACAAGGCTGTAACAAAAATCTGTACAAGCATTCATTCCAGTGGGCTGTCAAGGATATACCATTGGCTGGAGATAGTTGAGGTACAAGCCTGTCCTTTTGCACATAACAGAGTACAGGGAGGGATTTATGACCTGAAATATTGATCAGTGTGTGGCCATTCTTCTTCGACAGAAGTCAATTTTTGATCAACTTTTGTTGAAGGGATGCATTGAAAATTTTTCAGCCAATCAGATGCACTCACTAATCAGAATAATAGTACAGCACTATGTTTACTACAACTGAAAACCAGCTTCTCCTCTTCTCCCTCCTGTTATCTTTCAGCTGAAGTGGGAGAGACCCATAGGAGAACAGCTCCTGTAATTGCCCCCCCCCCCGACCCCCACTGCATCACCCTCCCTGTCCAGGATTCGATTCCCCGTGCTGCCTTGGCACCCCTGTGCTTCCTGTGTAAATATGTCCTATTTACTAGCCCCTTCCTTTTGTGAATGAACACAATGGGGCTGATTTACTAGAACTGGAGAGTGCAAAGTCTGGTTCGGCTCTGTATAAAAACCAATCAGCTTTGAGGTTTTTTGTCAAAAGCTTAATTGTACAAGTTGAAGTTAGAAGCTGACTGACCACCATGCACAGCTGCACCAGATTTTGTACTCTCCAGTTTTAGCAAATCAACCACAGTGAGTGATCGGCGATAAGCAAAGCATATTAAACTGTGTTTACGGCAGATGAAGGGACTGAGGAATTAATATGCTAAGTCCCTTTCTCTGTCTAAACAGTGAGGCATCATGATTTTTCTGTTTAGACCCCTGATATTTCACCAAAGAAACTATCTAAGCCAGGAGACCTAAATTCAAAGGACAGACAGTGCATTATGGTTACAAAGAATTTTATCTGGCGAATTCCAGCATTAGTTTGCTAGGACTGCGAGCCTAGGACTGGTAGCTTTATCATCAAATTAAACATGAGGTCACTGAAGATTTCACTGGTGGAGCATAGGAGGTTTGCTTTGTGTCGAGGGGCGAGTGAAGTATCAGGTAATTAAAATGCTTTTACCATCCCCTAGAGAGAAATTAGCTTTTAACCCATGCAGTGTGGGCACAGCTCCACCTCAAGGGGGGAATTTTAGTTTTACCGAAGTTGGACTTTAAAAAGAAAAAAAAAGGAACAAAATTTTTTTTTCGAGAAATTTTAATATGGAGTGTGTCATTTTAATTTAAAAGTTTGCCGACCAGCCACCATCTTTGTACTGTGGCAGGTCGGCACTTTCCCATCGTAGCTGTATGTCGGTCCCTTTAAGTGGGGATAGCAGACGCACGCTGACCGCCGGCCACGTGTGATCGCAGGCACGAGAGCCAGAACAGGGATGTGTGTGTGTAAACACACACATCCCTGTTCTGTGAGCTGAGGAGAGAGAGATTGTGTGTTCCTACTAGCCAGGAACAACGATTTGTCATCTCCTCTAGTCAGTCCCATCCCCCCTACAGTTAGAACACACATGAGGGAACACAGTTAACCCCTTGATCGCCCCATAGTGTTAACTCCTTCCCTGCCGGTGACATTTACACAGTAATCAGTGCATTTTTATAGCACTGATCGCTGTATAAATGTCAATGTCCCAAAAATGTGTCAAAAGTGTCCAATCTGTCCGCCATAATGTCGCAGTCCCGATAAAAATCGCTGATCACCGCCATTACTAGTAAAAAAAAATAAATAAATAAAAATGTCATAAATCTATTCTGTTTTGTAGACGCTATAACTTTTGCACAAACTAATCAATATAGGCTTATTGTGATTTTTATTATCAAAAATATGTAGAAGAATACATATCTGCCTAAACTGAGGAAAAAATAGCTTTTTTAAAGAAAATTGGGGATATTTATTATAGCAAAAAGTACAGATTATTGTGTTTTTTTAATTTGTCGCTCTTTTTTTGTTTATAGCACAAAAAATAAAAACCACATGCATTATACACAATACCATTAACATGATTATAACAGAAATCCAATGCTTTGTATTACATTTTATTAAACCTTAAAACTGAATTAAATTTGAGGAAAAAAACAAAAAACACAAAGCCAGAAGGCTGAAGCTGCGCTAGAAATAGTGAGTGAATAACAAGTATAATGACTAAAGCTGCCAGCACCTAAAAGTTTAGTATCAAACTCCAAAATAGCAAATAGGAACAGGAAAGATGCAGTGCTAAAATTGTGGAAAAAAAAAACTTGATGTGAAGAAAAAAAAAATTTTTGTGACCAAAAATATAAGGCAGAGTCTCATAAAAACAACAGCATAGATCAATGGTGAGTAATCATATAAACATAATCTTTGTGAACAATAATATGAAAACATATGAAAAACTTTACAAGTAAAATATATGAAGAAAAGTCCTGTTAGATATCAGTCCATGAATAAACAAGAAAATAACACCCATCCATGTAGATGCAGGAAAAGCAGGAAAAAGAAGGGGTATCCTCCGTGTGGCTTCACACCCAAAGTGAGTAATATAATCCGCTTACCAGACGGCGATGACTGCTATTACCGCAATCTCGCCCAGCACAGTGAATTCGGTCTCCCCAAAACCAAAGACAGTACCAAAACAGCAATTAGCGGCAGATAATTCTCGGGAATGTGAAACGAAAAACTTCCATAGTGCAGTATGTACGAAAATGTGATTTATTGAGAATAAAAAGAATCGCACTTACAATGTTGCAATCAGTTAAGAGCGATGGGATACAGCATAAAAATGGGTCGCGGTGTCTCCGTCTGTTTGTGTTTCACTTCCTACGTTCGTTTGTTAGCCCATCCAATAACGTAATGACGTCACCGTTGCAGGCTCCTCCCTGCGCATTTCGTCACGATAGGACATCATCTGGGGATTGGCCAGGTGACAGTGTCATCACGTTTAGGCATTATATACACCGTAGGCGCCATCTTGACTACTGGCAGCTGGATCAATATAATGGGAAAAAGAGCGGTTCAGCCATCTTAATTGCTGGCCGTCAATGGGGCAGTAGTAAACATAGGCTAATCTATAAAGTGAAAGGAGAAACACCATCTACTTGCGAAAAAAGGTTTTAAATGGTATAAGATAGGATGGCATAAACAAACCGGAAATGAGGAACAGAACAGACGCCGGCACCGCAACTAATCACAAAAAATGACATTAGCCAGTTGTGGCCATTCACCATAGTCTAAAAAACCCATCATGCATTAGTAATTATCCATATATATAAAATAAAGAAAATATGATAAAAATATTCTAAAAACTGAATGAAAAAAATGAGAAATGAAAAAAATAAAAATGTGTATCTATGCATTATTTATAAAACAATTAATGTCCAAGTCAACATTTAATCCGTGAGGCACATAAGATTTCATGTCAAAGATCCATCTAGTTTCGAGTCTAGAAATGGATCTAACCATATTAGTGCCTCTCCAATGGGGAGGTATTTTGTCAAAAGCAAGGAAGAGAGTACCTTTCAGTTTCTTATTATGGTATTTTGCGTAGTGTCTTGACAAATTGTGCTTTGTAAACCCTTGCTTGATATTAGCCACATGTTCTGCCAGACGCACATGTAGTTTGAGCTTAGTACGTCCAATATATTGTTTCGAAAACGGACACTGGATAAGATAAACTACATACTGAGTGGAGCATGTAATAAAAGACTCAATGTTGTATATCCTATTTGTTACCGTTGATTGGAAAGTTTCACATTTCCTCCCTCTAAAGGAGTTGATTTGGCAAATACTGCATTTGCGGCAGGGAAAAAAAACATTCATATTTTGAAAAAAATAAATGGTTTTGGAGGGGTCAACTATATTTGAAGCAATGCTATGTTGCAAAGAGGGAGCACCCCCATATATCACTACCGGTTTATCTGGAATGACTGCACCAAGTACTTTATCATTTTTTAGTATATTCCAATGCTTTTTAAGGATTTTTTTGGACAGAGAAGTGTTGGTTAGAATAACCCGTAACCATGGACCATCCAAACTCATTGTCAGGTGCATGATTACGTTCTCCTTCTCTATTTAGCATAAGGGACTTATCCATATTAGCAACCTTATTGATGGTGGTATTTATATCATTTTCCAAATAACCTTTATGCAGAAAACACTGTTTTAATATTAGGGCTTGTTGGTAAAAATCTGAAATGTCAGTACAATTAAGCCTAATGCGCTGAAACTGACCTTTAGGGATAGCACCTAACCATGATGGATGATGACAACTGGAAAGTGGGATATAAGCATTCTGATCAGTCTCTTTGACATGTGTATTGGTAGTCAAACAACCATTCTTGACTATGATGTTGAGGTCAAGAAAATGAATCTCAGAATGGCTAGCTTCGAACTGCAGGGATTTGTCCCTATCATTTTGGTTAAGTTGTGATAAAAAATTCTCAAGGAAGGGCAAATCTCCGTCCCATAGGAGATGGACATCATTGATGTACCTTCTCCAAAGACGCAGCTCTTTGGGGGGATTGGTGTCAATAACCTATTTTTCCCATCTGGCCATGAATAAATTGGCCAGACTGGGCGCAAACTTGGCTTGTACTGACATTTCAGATTATTACCAACAAGCCCTAATATTAAAACAGCGTTTTCTGGATAAAGGTTATTTGGAAAATGATATAAATACCACCATCAATAAGGTTGCTTATATGGATAGGTCCCTTATGCTAAATAGAGCAGGAGAACGTAACCATGCACCTGACAATAAGTTTGGATGGTCCATGGTTACGGGTTATTCTAACCAACACTTCTGTGTCAAAAAATCCTTAAAAAGCATTGGAACATACTAAAAAATGATAAATTACTTCCAGATAAACCGGTAGTGATCCCTCTTTGCGACATAGCATTGCTTCAAATATAGTTGACCCCCCCAAAACCATTTATTTTTTTCAAAATATGAATGTTTTTTTTCCCTGCCGCAAATGCAGTATTTGCCAAATCAACTCCTTTAGAGGGAGGAAGTGTGAGACTTTCCAATCAACGGTCACGAATGGGATATACAACATTGAGTCTTTTATTACATGCTCCACTCAGTATGTAGTTTATCTTATCCAGTGTCCGTGTTCGAAACAATACATTGGACGTACTAAGCACGAACTACATGTGCGTCTGGCAGAACATGTGGCTAATATCAAGCAAGGGTTTACAAAGCACAATTTGTCAAGACACTACGCAAAATACCATAATAAGAAATTGAAAGATACTCTCTTCCTTGCTTTTGACAAAATACATCCCCATTGGAGAGGCACTAATATATTAGATCCATTTCTAGACTCAAAACTAAATGGATCTTTGACATTAAATCTTATGTGCCTCACAGATTAAATGTTGAATGGGACGTTAATTGTTTTATAAATAATGCATAGATACGCATTTTTATTTTTTTCATTTCTCATTTTTTTAATTCAGTTTTTAGAATATTTGTATCATATTTTCTTTATTTTATATATATGGATAATTACTAATGCATGATGGGTTTTTTAGACTATGGTGAATGCCCACAACTGGCTAATGTCATTTTTTGTGATTAGTTGAGGTCCCGGCGTTTGTTCTGTTCCTCATTTCCGGTTTGTTTATGACATCCTATCTTATACCATTTAGAATCTTTTTCCGCCACTAGATGGCGTTTCTCCCTTCACTTTATAGATTAGCCTATGTTTACTATTGCCCCATTGACGGCCAGCAATTAAGTTGGCTGAACCGTTCTTTTTCCCATTATATTGATCCGGCTGCCAGTAGTCAAGATGGTGCCTACGGTGTATATAATGCCTAAACGTGATGACACTGTCACCTGGCCAATCCCCAGATGACGTCCTACCGTGATGAAACGCATAGGGAGGAGCCTGCAACGGTGGCGTCATTACGTTTTTTGGATGGGTTAACAAACAAATGTAGGAAGTGAAGCACAACAGACGGAGACACCGCGACCCATTTTTATGCTATATCCCATCGCTCCTAACTGATTGCAACATTGTAAGTGCTATTCTTTTTATTCTCAATAAATCAGATTTTCGTACATACTGCACTATGGAAGTTTTTCGTTTCATATTCCCGAGAATTATCTGCCGCTAGTTGCTGTTCCGGTACTGTGTCTTGGGTTTTGGGGAGACCGAATTCCCTGTGCTGGGCGAGATTGCTGTAATAGCAGTCATTGCCATCTGGTAAGCGGATTATATTACTCACATTGGGTGTGAAGTCACACGGAGGATACCCCTTCTTTTTCCTGCTTTTCCTGCATCTACACGGATGGCTGTTATTTTCTTGTTTATTCATGGACTGATATCTAACAGGACTTTTCTTCATATATTTGACTTGTAAAGTTTTTCATATGTTTTCAAAAAATGAAGGAAAAAAAACCCCTTATAAACCAAACACACTCCTCCAATCTCAGCGCTATGTAAAATCAGGTCTTTAGAACACTTAAGACATAAATAATAGTAAATATACACTAGAATCCAAATTGCTATATATTAGATGATCACTTGTGCATATATGTATATATTTAAGGAGAGGTTTCCCTTAGCAGCCACTAAAGTAGATTAAAATAGCAGAAAAGATGTAAAAATTAAAACCTCAAATGAGACACAATTAAAACATCAAAGCGCCACTTCTATCAGGCAGATATTATAGGCCTGATATATTGATTTGCAATCGCTCAAAATGATAAAACTGGAATAAACAAAGAGTCTCTAGTGGATATGCAGGGTATTGCAGGGTATGCAGGGTACTCCACACACCCGCAAGGGGTTCAAACTCACCAGAACCCGGAGGTTATTAAGCCCCAAACAGCATCCTATGGACTGTAGATCTGGATGTCCTAGTAGGGTGGTTCAGCCTCATCTCCGAAATCCTCATGTGTATAAAAGAGACTTCCTTATTAATCTGCAGCTTCTGTCATTGGAAAATTCAATGTGATATGGCCTCCTGTACACGGTGGCTGTTGTAATTAAAGGTGAAAACATCCATTCAGTCCAGGCTTCAGTCTCATATAATGTGATTCAGAGGTGCGGTGTCTCCATTAAATGACTTTAAAACCCAATCCACCTTAGAAGAGATTTAAAAACATCCAGATTTATCACTGCAGAGTAATCAGACTGGTTACAATAAAACTTTTCCCTGTGCTGGGGTTAGGCCCCTCCCTGCCAGCCGGCATGACACACAACTGAAAAGTTTAAGAAGACTGTGCCTTGGGTTTTGGGGAGACCGAATTCCCTGTGCTGGGCGAGATTGCCGTAATAGCAGTCATCGTCGTCTGGTAAGCGGATTATATTACTCACTTTGGGTGTGAAGTCACACGGAGGATACCCCTTCTTTTTCCTGCTTTTCCTGCATCTACACGGATGGGTGTTATTTTCTTGTTTATTCATGGACTGATATCTAACGGGACTTTTCTTCATATATTTCACTTGTAACGTTTTTCATATGTTTTCATATTATTGTTCACAAAGATTATGTTTAAATGTTTACTCACCATTGACTAGGCAAGAAACCAGGAAGTAACCAAAGAAACATTAAAAAATAGTTTAATGCACGTAAATATTATATACTTTCCTGTACTTTCCTGTATATTAAACTGGTTCTAAAGTCAGAAGTTTTTTTTTTGTCTGAATGCTCAAGGCTCTGAAGGTGATCACCCTGCTGAGTTTGCAAAGATGTTTTTCAAGGACCTCCTGGGTCTGCAATCTGTCCCGATGTACCTTTTCCAACATTTGTGGTGGAACGGGCACATCAAGTCCCTACAGGCCACCGGACTCCTGGGGCCACCCCATGTCCATTACTCATGAGGCTCCTCAATTATCAGGACAGGGACTGTATCCTGAGTGAGGCCAAGAAGTACCCTTTTCTTACATATGAGAATGCGACAGTCCATTTCTTCCCTGACTTCTCTATGAACTCCAGAGGAAAAGGAAAATGTTCCAGGATGTCCGCAGACATCTCCTGGAAAAAGGAATTCAGTAGAGTATGCTGTACCCCAGCCGTTTGGGGGCCCAACATACTGACTCTGTAAAATTCTTTAAATCTCTAGCGCAGGGATCTCCAAACTATGGCCCTCCAACTGTTGCAGAACTACACGTGAGGCATTGTAAAACTCTGACATTCACAGAAATTACTAGGCATTATGGGGATTGTAGTTCCTGAACAACTGGAGGCCAATAGTCTGGAGACCCCTGCTCTAGAGGATGCTGAGGCTTGGGTCTCTATGCTGTGGTAAGACTGCTCCATGTTTTGTTTACAGTGTGGCCTGTGGCATATTGGACTGCCTGCCTTATTTTGGGCTTTTTTGTTTCTATTAGAATCGCCTGACTGCAGTGGATTGAAGAGTGCTCCTATCTGATTGTCCCCCCCTTGTGTTTTTTTGGGGCGGCAACAATGTTTCTTCTACTGTTGCGGCCTCTATATCCTCTTTTCCTTTTTTTGCACTTGGGCCTACTACACTTCCTATGGCTTACGCATGCATTTGCAAATGCGTGCGGACTAAACCCCTGTTTTTAACGCATACTGTTAGACAGGTCAATTTGGTTGTCTGCGAGCTGGTGGTAAGTAGGCTTTGTTTTTTTCCTGGGCATTCCCCAGGCTTTGTTTGCATCTGTTTGTAGCCCTCCAAAGCCGCTTACAGCGATAGCCAGCTATAAATGAAGGCGGTGGCAAGTTTTTTGAGATCACCTTGGTGTGTTTATTGGTCCAGAAACGCACCAGCACCTTTGCAGCCATAGTGCTATCTGCTGGGTGTTTGGTGTGCCTCTGTACCTTTAAGAAGGGATGGGCTGCCCTTCAGTCCACCTGCCAGCATTTATCCATTAGAATGCATGTGCCTCCATTGTGGGGACACTCATATTTTAGTGTTAGGACCACAGATATCAGGGTGCCGTGATGAGGCTCTGTGGCTTACGCATGCATTTGCAAATGCGTGCGGACTAAACCCCTGTTTTTAACGCATACTGTTAGACGGGTCAATTTGGTTGTCTGTGAGCTGGTGGTAAGTAGGCTTTGATTTTTTCCTGGGCATTCCCCAGGCTTTGTTTGCATCTGTTTGTAGCCCTCCAAAGCCGCTTACAGCGATAGCCAGCTATAAATGAAGGCGGTGGCAAGTTTTTTAAGATCACCTTGGTGTGTTTATTGGTCCAGAAACGCACCAGCACCTTTGCAGCCATAGTGCTATCTGCTGGGTGTTTGGTGTGCCTCTGTACCTTTAAGAAGGGATGGGTTGCCCTTCAGTTCACCTGCCAGCATTTATCCATTAGAATGCATGTGCCTCCACTGTGGGGACACTCATATTTTAGTGTTAGGACCACAGATATCAGGGTGCCGCGACGAGGCTCTGTGGCTTACGCATGCATTTGCAAATGAGTGCGGACTAAACCCCTGTTTTTAACGCATACTGTTAGACAGGTTTATTTGGTTGTCTGCGAGCTGGTGGTAAGTAGGCTTTGGTTTTTTCCTGGGCATTCCCCAGGCTTTGTTTGCATACACTTCCTGTGAGCCTGCAATTACACCTTAGGACCTGAACAGCTAGGCCACTGTCGTTATCTTAGATCTCATCCGTACTTTATCGGCCTATATGGACTTGTTCTCTGTGGTTTTTGCTGTTACTATTTTCTTTGTTTTTCATTCTCCTCTATTTTAGTGTTGTGCTCCTGTCAGAGGGATTCGGACACAGGTGGATGTTCTACTATTGTTCGGATGTGCCCTCTCGAGTCTGTCTTCGGATCAAAAGAACTGGTGACTATAACACTGATTAGATTTCTTTGCTGTTTTTCAATATCACAGACTTAGAAGTCACAGACTGCTGCTTCGTTACCTGCTGAGGGATGAAATTGACCTACACTTTTATTTTTTACAGGTTGGTAGGGTATTGTTTGCTGCTTATAGAGTTTACTCCTTTCTAAGCTCAATTCATTGGTTTCTGTCCTATTTTACAGTACAGTTTCATACCATCATCTGTTACTGACTAAACATGATCCATCACTGCTGCATGTGGTATAGTTGCCTCCCACCCCAGTCTCCTGTCCCTTTATGTTTCTATTATTTATATTGTTAAACAGTTTAAAGTAATGTAATGAAATGTACGAGGCTTGAGCAACAGATTCAAATGATCTCTTATGTTTAAATTCCTGCAGACCCACAAGTCACACATATTGTTTCTCCAAGAAACCCACCTGATTGTTAGTAGGACCCTGTCCTTCTGTAAACAATTGGTGAGACAATCCTTCCATGCCACATATTCCAATAATGCCAGGGGGTCTCTATCCTCTTAAACAAGTCCCTATAATGCAAGGTTGAGCATGTCATCATTGACCCTGAGGGCCAATATACTGTATCATCCTACTACTGTACATAAGGGCTCAATTGTTTGCTTTTGTTAATGTATATGTGCCTCCCCCTTACTCAACTACCATTTTGTATCTAGTATATGACAGACTTGCACTTTTTTCCATCTCTAGAGTCTTGATAGCTGGGGATTTTAATAATATCCTAGACAGGGATTTGGATACTTCCAGCCCTACCAGGATGCCTGACCCAGATCTTTCACATTGGGCCTTGGCCCTTCATTTAACGGAGATCTGGAGATGAAAAAAAAACATAGGTCAGGCGCGTTTTACACCTCTCGGCGGCCCACCACTCGGGCTCCAGGATAGACCTTGTGTTTTGCTCATCCTCTACCTGTCATCGCTGCAGCATCTTATTTGCCAGAATGCATGTCGGATCATTCTTCATTACTGGTCATCCTGTGGGGAGTTGCTAGAGACTGGCCACTCTCTGGCTTAAAGATTGTAAGATGAAGGAAAATATGCAAGGGAAAAATTGCTCAGTACTGGTGAGAACACGGCCACCCCTCTGGTAAATTAAGATGCCTTCAAAGCCACTATTTGTGGCACTATATATCAGCTATAAAGGTGGTCAGGATTGGGTATGCTTCTGAGATGCTAGGCTTGGAGTCCCAAGTAAGTGATGCGGAAGCTGTATTTGCATTAGACCCCTCTCCAGAGGCGTGTTCCTCTCTTGCTTATGCTAGGAGATCGCTTTCCCTACACATTACTGGTTTGGCTAACCACTGATGGCAAACTATTAAAAGCTAGGCTGTTAGAGTCCTGCGACAAAAACGGGAGGGCTGTTGCCAATCTGTAGGCTTCTTACCAAACTGTAGTTCTTCTCATTCACACGACTGGGGACAGGGTGACCTCTGATCCCGCTATTATTTTACAGCAATTTAAAAATTATTATGCATCATTATACCACTCACCATCCTTACCCCCCTTCTTGATATTCTTACCATTCTACAACAATTGTCCCTGCCAACCTTGGCTGCGGATGATGTTGCCTTATTAGATGCTGCTATTTCAGCGGAGGAAATTGAGGCTGCTGTACATTCCCTTCCTCACCAGAAAACCCCAGATCCGGGTGGCCTCTTGGGAGACCAGTATAAATTGTATGCCCCTGATCTGGTCTCGAGGCTCCAACAGTTGTATGCTATCTGTTAGGTGAAGGGAAGATTGCCCGCTTTCTTGTCACAAACTCATGTAGTTTTAATCCAGAAACCTGGTAAAGATGCTATGCAATACTCTGCATATTGTCCCATATCTCTTTTAATTACGATTTAATACTTACCAAAATTGATATGAAGATCCTCCTGTTTTTGGTAAATATAGACCAAATCGGCTTTATGCCGGGCAAATCAACAGATGTCAGTATCCGTAGAGTTTTTACTCATTTGCAGATCCCCTCTGAAGATCAGGGTACCAGGGTGCTGGTGGCGATAGGCTTGGAAAAGGCCCATAGCCTTGGGGTTCGGGGTGTTCGGGTTGGATCCATTTAGGAAAAGCTAGCCCTTTATGCCGATGACATCATTCTCTTCCCCTGGGATCCGGGGCCTTCACTTTACATTGTTACATAGTTACATAGTTAGTAAGGTTGAATAAAGACACCAGTCCATCCAGTTCAACCTGGGTGAGTGTCTACAATTATCCCTATTTATTTAAGGTACCCATATAGCGCCATCAAATTACGCAGCACTCCACATATACATCACACACTCACATCGGTCCCTACCCTCAAGGAGCCCACAATCCAAGGTCCCCAACTCACATTCATATACTAGGGCCAATTTTTTGGACAGAAGCCAATTAACCTACCAGCATGTCTTTGGAGTGTAGGAGGAAACCAGAGTACCCGGAGGAAACCCATGCAGGCACAGGGAGAACATCCAAATTCCAGGCAGGTAGTGTCGTGGCTGGGATACGAACCAGTGACCCTTTTTACTGCTAGGCGAGAGTGCTACCCACTATACCACTGTGCTGCCACTCTGTGTGTCATTGGACCTGTTATCACACTTTGCTATTATGACCAGGCTAAAGGTGAATTGGGATAAATCTCTTATCCTCCCAGTGATGCCGTGCAGGCGGCAGATCAGTCACTCCCACTACGGTGGGTGAATACGATCAAGTACTTAGGGATTCATATCTCACCCAGGGTATAATGTTTTTGGCAAACTCAATCTTTCCCCTCCCCTATAGTTTTTTTAAAACTAAACTGAAAGCCTGGAACAATCTACCCCTGACATTAATTGTGAATATAAACCTACTAAAAATGAAACTATTACCCTCATTGCTATATGTTTTACGCCACTCTCTGGTATGGATCTCTAAATCAGTCTTCAAACAATTTACCTCAAACATCATGGTTTCCTTTGGGGCTCTCACCCCCTTGTTTCTGGCTGTCTCTGCTCCAAAGGCCTTAGACCAGGGTGGACTGGCCTGTCCAAATTTCTTTTCATATTTTTTAGCTGCACTGGCCTTGCATGCTCATAATTGGCTTTTCTTGGGTACGTCAAACCCAGTGGTTGCCCTGGAAGCTGCCTTGGTGGGCTCCTATAATGCATTGCAGATTACTTTATTTCAGGGCATTAAAGCCTCTCACCCCCTCACGATTTCCATGCAAATGGTGATAAGAGCATGGCCCTTGGTAACTCCTGTATGAAATCGGTTTAGTTGGTATTCCCCTAATATCCCATTATGGCTAAACCCCCACTTTACCTATTATTTTCTCCAATCCTGACCCCTCCCTCTGGGCTGCCAGCACTGTTCGTTATTTGACCCATATATGTGAGGGTGGCGTATTGCAGACGTTTCATCATAGTTACATAGTAGGTGAGGTTGAAAAAGTACTATGTGTGTGATTATATGTCAGTATTACATTGTATATCTCCGTATGTTGCTGTCATTCAGTTGCTTATCTAATAGTTTTTTTAAACTATCGGTGCCACCATCCATAGTGATATAATTCTAACATATGTAATTTAGCACATGTATGTAAATACTGACCACTCAGGTTCGCATGAGGGTTTTACCTGTAAACCCTCATGCGAACCTGAGTGGTCAGTATTTACATACATGTGCTAAATTACATATGTTATAATTATATTACTCTGGATGATTCATATGATGCAGTACTTTATACTCATTCCAGTTCTGTTTTGTAACTTTTTAGAAAAAACTTATCCTGACCAATTATCGCTACCCCTGAAGAAGAGGTCAACCCCCCTGTTTACCTCGAAACGTTGGGTTAAGGTTTATTGTTGTTGAATCAACTTTACCATTACAATTGGTCATTGTTCCATGTATATCAATTTTCCTTCTACTACATGCATCCATTTCGTACTTATGTATTATTGTTAGGTCATAATGATCCTCTTTTAAGCATTTTCTTTAATAAAATTTGAACTAATTAAAAAAAAAACCCTACTACTTTTGTACTTATATTCCTTGTGGGTGTGTTTCTGTTCCATAAGGCCACTCTTGCCTGTTCCAATTATCAAGATCTTCTAATGCCCCGTACACACGGTCGGACTTTGTTCGGACATTCCGACAACAAAATCCTAGGATTTTTTCCGACGGATGTTGGCTCAAACTTGTTTTGCCTACACACGGTCGCACAAAGTTGTCGGAATTTCCGATCGACAACCACGCGGTCACGTACACCACGTACGACGAGACTAGAAAAGGCCGGTTCAGAACCAAGCGCGGCACCCTTTGGGCTCCTTTTGCTAATCTCGTGTTAGTAAAAGTTTGGTGAGAGACGATTCGCGCTTTTTCAGACTCGTGGCTTTCAGATCGTTTTCTGCCGTTCAGTTTGTGCTTGTGGGTTTGTATTTGCTCTTCAGTGCGTGCAGTCAGTTCGTATCGGAGTTTTCTGTGCGATCTTGTCCGCTCGTTGCTGTTTTTCAGGTCGCTCTTCACAGGCCTTGCTGTTCTTCAGTGCGTTCTGTTACTTCGTTCTGAGCAGCCGACCGTTTTCTAGCCATGTTTCGTATGCGTACTCCTCGTACAGTTCGTGCTGTGCGGGGGCTTGGTGTTGGGGTCCTGACCTTGACACAAGTCCAGTCCATGAACAGGGCGAGGAGGAGTTCATGGACCAAGAATTGGTTGCTTCAGCGTGACCAGTTCTGTCATATGCCTTTGCTCCGTGAGATCAGTGAGAATAATCCTGATGATTTCAGGAACTTTCTCAGGATGACGGACCCCGTGTTTCACCGTTTGTTGGCTTCGCTGACCCCCTATATCAGCAGGCAGGATACCTGCATGAGGCAAGCCATCACTCCGGAGCAGAGGTTGGTCGCTACCCTGCGGTATTTGGCCACAGGGAGAAGCCTGCAGGACCTCAAGTTCTCGACAGGCATCTCCCCCCAGGCTCTTCTTTGTGGACATTTACTGCTTGTGTTTGTTTTAGCTGACCCTGACAGAAATGTGTGGAGTGCAGAAAATGTCGTGATTGTGTAACCTTATACAAAGCACTGTTGGCTGTTATTTACTAAATGCAAAGACACTTTTCACTACAAGTGCACTTGCAACTGCACTGAAACTGCACTTGTAGTGCAAAGTGGATTTCCCCTTAGGAAATTACCCCCATTTTCTCATCAAACAACAATTACATCACCCCAAAAGTGTTGTAGCGTTGAGACAATAATCCACACATTCTTGATGAGCAATCTTTTTAATACCTGCACAATCACATGTGCATTTACCAAAGGTTTTTCTGACAAACCAACATGTTTGTTGTATAACAATTTTTGTGGTGTCATTATCCAAAATCAAAATGTGCATTTTATAGAAAACAGGCCTGTGTAAAACCCACAAGAAAGACACAAATCTTGATCTTACAAAGTTCACATTTGGTAGAACTGGAAGGCAATATCAGACATGAGTATTTAGGAACTGTGTTTGATATTGCGTTCAGATGGGGGGAAATCACCCCTGGAAAAGCCAAATTTGGAAGATGCACACAAATTTCCCAATGTCAACATGTGCTATCTGCCATCAGGGGGGATCAAGGGATGTGTTTTGGGGGAGAAAGCCCTTCCTCACCGCTACTTTATTATTGAGGAAGGGGTTGCACCCCCAAAACGCGTCCATTGATCTCCCGTGATGGCAGATAGCACATGTTGACACACTGTGTGCATCCTCCAAATTTGGCTTTGGGAAAAATCACAAAAACATTTAGCACATTGTAGCAGACAAAAGAAGAAAGTGATTTTGAGGGGCTTTAAACTCGCCCCAAAACATCAATGATGTTTTTATATTTTGGAATAACATCATTGATGTTTTGCTGGATGTTTTCCAATTGTAAATTACACCCCATGATCTCCCCGATCACGATCTGGGCACTTTCGGATGTGAAAGGATCTTCATCCACAACCTCACGATCACCTAAAAAGAGAGGAACCCCAAAATAAATTAGGTCTAAAAAATATGCCGCCATCCATCTCTTATCTGAGCCTGTGGTCGCAGACACTCACCTGTTGTGGTGACTACTTCCACCACGTCTTCATCCTCCTGCTCATCTTGTGTTGGGGGGATTTCCCCTTCTTCCAGAGGGGGGGGGGCTCTGGTCTCCTCGGATGAGGGGTGTCCTCCGAGTCTTTTCTCCCCTATGTAAAACAAAAATGGTATAAATAGCACACAGATATTTGATGGCAGAACTCTAAAGATGAAACATTGCTTGGAAGTGGGGTACAATTATCTATTTTAGCAGAGTTCCAAGATGTAGCTTTTTTAGTGTCCTTTGTCAAGCTGCAATACTTTACCTGTTTAGTACAAGCTTCACAGATGGAGACCCCCCTATAGTATACACTGGAGCACCTGTGTGCCCCCCCTAATAAAAAGGGTGTTCTGGGGTCCCACACTAGTGCTCCAGTGTCCAGATGTGAAAACAGCTGCTCAGTGTCCTCTCCTTACACAGAATCTAGTTTGCATTTCATTCTAGTAACAAAGCCATCTACACAACCCAATTCTTTGAAGACAAGTATAGGGCCTCAAAATGGTGGCCAAATGCATATGGGCTAAACAATGGTATTTTATAGTCCGAAAAAAAAATGTGTGATCCGAACGAATAATGTGCCCATGAACATGAAAGTTGCCATTTTAAACTGTACAACAGTTCCTAAAAGCACATGGAGCAGCACGAACGTAATAAACACAAGAACAATAGGAACACAGCACAACTACTTACTTTTTTGCAGCACTCTCCGGATCTTTCTGTACTGCTCGTGTTCTCGTAATTTCAGGTCCGACCACCGCTTCCTGAGCTGATCTTTCGATCGTCGTACCCCGAATTTCCGGTGCAGACTCCTGACCACTTTCGCCATGATCTTGGCCTTTCGGACATTGGGGTTGGGGTAAGGCCCATACTTTCCATCATAGTCGGCCTTCTTCAGGATAACCACCATTTCCAACATCTCCCCAAAGGACATATTTGAGTCCTTCAATCTCCTTCTGGATCGGGACGTTTCAGGCTCCGGCCTTTCCTCCCCCTCCTCCTCGTTGCTGTACTTAGCACGATCCTGCTGTCTATCCGCCATGTGCTCTTCCTCCACTGCGCCGAACAAAAAGGGGCGGGGAATAGAATAGAAAGAACGTCAGGGGCGGGCGGAGTTATACGCATGCGCAGTGTGTATAAATCGTAACGCGCGCGTCTTACGTACGATCTGTGAGCGGAGGAAGGAGCATCGGAGACGCCGATCGTGCTAACGAAGGTAGGATCTAAACTTGGGCCTATACTGCTTCGAAATTGAAGCCTATATTGTAACAAGATTAGGGGAGTTTGGCCTGACATTAGGGTTTGTCTTGTGTTGTGTCTTGCAGAGAAAATGGATGGGTTCAACGACCACAATTTCCTGCCCCTGTTCATAGACAAGTACAGGGAGCTGCCCTGTCTGTGGCAGGTCAGACACCCCCACTATAACCACAAACAGAAGAGGCAGGCAGCGCTGGAGAAACTGCTGGAGTTGGTGAAGCCGGTGGTCCCCACAGCAACCATCCCTTATTTAAAAGCTAAAATTGGTGGCCTGAGGAGCACTTATCTTAGGGAGCGCAAGAAGGTCACAGATTCCCAGAGATCCGGAGCTGCAGCAGATGACATTTATGTCCCCAGGCTGTGGTACTATGAGAGACTGCGATTTCTGTCAGACCACACTGAAGTCAGGGAATCCCTCTCCACTCTTCCTTCCACGCTTCCTTCCACCCCAGCTGAGGCTTCCGATGTCCAACCTGGGCCTTCCAGCCAGGAAGAAGTGGAGGAGCCCAGCTTGAGTCAGGTATAGCATTCTTCTACAGATTTCTGGTCAATAAATAAATGATGTTTACTAGATGTTATTATTGATCACTAATTGCTGCTTGAAAGTGTTTTACATATCAATAGACAGTAGTGGGCACCCAAAATTGGGACAAGAATGCAAAATGCTGGGCTCAGAAGGATAGTCTGTTATATTTGTTAACATTGAATTTGCAGCAGTCAGGAGGTGAAAATTGTGTGTGATTGATGAAAACAATACTAAAACTATGTCCCTTTTTCATACACAGGAAGACCTCAGCCAGGAGGAGGCTGTGGAATGTGGCAGTCAGGAGGAGGCGGGGATTATTAGTGTCAGCCAGGAGGAGGCGGGGATTAGTGGCAGCCAGGAGGAGGCGGGGCTAAGTGTCAGCCAAGAGAAGCCAGGGAAAAGTCGCAGCCTGACTGAGTCTCAGGTCCCTCCCGTCCGCCTGCCATATAAAAGGGCCAGGAAGGCCACTCCCAGTCCTGTGCAGGATTCAGCGTACAGGCTGATCCAGGAGGCTTCGGCGTCCCTCAGAGCCTTCCCCAGTCCTGAAGAGGCCTTTGCCTGCATGGCTGCCACCAAATTGCAGGGCATGCAGGAGGGCCAACGCAAGATTTCTGAGGACCTGATTTATAAAGTCCTTCGTAAGGGGGAGAGTGGGGAACTGACACCCAAGACGGATGTCATTGAGATGGACCATCATCCTCCTCCTCCTCCTCCTGCTGCCACAACTCCACCACCACAGCCAAAGGCTGGAAGGAAACGTGGAAGGAAGAACAAAGAGTGATGACCCTGGGTTCAGTCTGGTCTGACAGAAGCTGCAGTCTCTCGTATGACCACAGCCTGGGGACACAGATGTCATCTGCTGCTTTCCAGGTCTCTGGGACTTCTGGACCAGACTGCACTCCCTTAGATATGGACTCCTCAGGCCACCAATTTTGCTTTTAAATAATTGATGTCTGCCCTGGGAGTCCAAGGCTTCGCCCACTTCTGCAGTTTCTCCAGCGTTGCCTCCCTCTTTGTTTATAGTTGTGACCCCTTAATAAAATATTTTTAGGTAAATTATACTCTCCTGTGTGTGTTTTCATCCAAAAAGGACAGTTTGTTGGTGAGTATTCAGGTACATTTCTAAAGTACAATGTGAAATTAACAAGGGACAACAACACCAAACAATCTCCTCCTACAGATTAAATAGAAGAACATATCAATGGTGTTGTGGGAACTTGTCACAAAAAACACACAAATATTTTCGGGAGTACAAATCAAAATCACCAAAAAAAAAAAAATAAAAAGAGAAACACAAAAAAAGATTCTACATTAAAGTAAAAAAACAAAAAAAAAAAAAATATGTTGTCAGATGTGAGAAATCAAAATATATTGAGGGAATCCCGATAAATAGTAACGAAAAAAGTTTGTGAGAAGTGTGTGTGAATATGAGCATCAAAACGACTTAATTCTTGTCACATTATAAAGAAGAAGAGAGTGCGCTGTATTAAACCATTTTGAACATTGCAGCGTGACGAAAGTGCTTTATCCATTACGAACGCTAAGTTTACCAGAACGAGCTGTCCCGTGTCGGAATTTCTTCTGAGCATGCGTGGCACTTTGTGCGTCGGAACAGGCCACACACGGTCGGAATTGACGCGATCGGATTTTGTTGTCGGAAAATTTTATCTCCTGCTGTCCAACTTTGTGTGTCGGAAAATCCGATGGAAAATGTCCGATGGCGCCCACACACGGTCGGAATTTCCGACAACACGCTCCGATCGGACATTGTCCATCGGAAAATCCGACCGTGTGTACGGGGCATTAGAGTTTGCAAGGAACTTTGTTTGCTCATTCATAAATGAAGCAAAAACGGGCCTGGGCACATCATACAATGTACGAAATCTCAAACAAACCGGGCGTATTGCTGGCACGGGCATTGCGTGGTCCTCGCTTATAAATTTCCCGTATAATGGCCCCCTTCGGACAGAGGTTGACTACTTCCTCCGATATGGCGGGGGAGTTTAGGTCCTTCTATGAGGGCCTTTACAACATAGGTGTGTCCCCCCCTCAGACTCCCCCTCCGACGACAAAACCACCCCACTGTCATACCTAGCCTCTTCTGACATGCCTTTGCTCGCTCTTGCAGTACAAGAGGAACTGGAAGAGCCTATCACAATTGAGGAGTTGGGAGTCGCCCTGGCTAACTCAAAACCAAAAAAGGCCCCCGACCCCAATGGCCTCACTCCAACCTATTACAAGGCCTTCTTTGAGACGCTTTCCCGACCCCTGGTCTCCGCCTTTAATTCTATCATGGACAGGGAAGCCTTCCCGCTAGACACTTTGAGAGCCTATATTTCTCTGATCCCAAAGGAGGGGGCGGATCCATTATGGTGCGGGAACTATCGCCCGATAGTACTCCTGAACATTGATTTGAAACTGTTCGCAAAAATTCTAGCCAATAGGTTGCTCCCACATGTCCCAAGTCTTGTCCATAGGGATCAGGCAGGCTTTGTGCCTCTTCGAGACCCCCGGGACAACACCATCCGGGTGATGAACCTGATCCATGCAGCCAGATCATCGAACCAGCCTCTTCTCTTGCTGTCCACGGATGCAGAGAAAGCTTTTGATCGGGTAAATTGGACTTTTTTGCAGGCCACCCTTAAACACATTGGCCTCCAATCCCCCATGCTGAGTTGAATACTATCTCTCTATTCTCACCCCACAGCCGCGGTTAAAGTTAATGAGATGAGATCTGACTTCTTCAATATTCACAATGGCACGAGACACGGCTGCCTCTTGTCCCCTCTGATATTTATACTCTCCTTAGAGCCATTTTTATGTACAGTAAGGGCAGACTCTGCCTTTGTGGGGTTTGAAAAAATGTCAGGGATGTACAAGGTGGCTGCATTTGCGGACAATCTGATTTTTTCCTAACAAACCCCCTTACTTCCCTCCCAAACTTGCTTCAGCCCCTGCAAGAATATGGCTCTCTCTCTTTTTTCCAAATGAATCTGTCCAAATCTTCCGTTCTCAACGTAACGGTGGACAAGGATATGGTCAAGTCATTTAGTTCGATGTTTCCTCTACACTGGGCAACTAACTCTATACACTATTTGAGTATTGACATCACCTCTGAGCCCTTGAACCTGTATTTAGCAAAATTTGCCCGCTACTTATTCATCTTAGAGCAGATCATCTTAGAGCAGTTCACTCACTTTAGCATGGTTTGGTCACTGCAACGCCCTCAAGATGACCATGTTGCCTAGGGTGTTATACTTGATCCAGGCGCTCCCCATCTGCCTTCCTCCAGTGTTTTTTAAGCGAGTTAGCTCTTTGATTCGAGACTTTGTCTGGTCTCACTGCAGACCCCGTATCAAACTTCAACTTCTCTCTCTCTTCAACTTCTCTCTCTCCCAAAGCATAGGGGAGGAGTGGGCCTCCCTGATGTGAAAACCTACTACAGGGTGACACATCTCACGAGACTGGTTGATTGCCACTGCCACACATAGGCGAAACACTGGGTGGCCATGGAAATAGAAGACTCCAATGGCACAGCTAAGAGTTGGCCATGGATTACCTCACCTCTGTCTAGAGCTCTCACAGATCACCCCCACCCTAGGCAGCACACTGTTGGTGGTTAGGGATGCCTTTTGACACTCCTCAGAGTCACCATCGCCCTCCCCTATGGTACTGATTTTGGGCAATCTGGAATTTGAACCCAGCCTGCAGAACCCTCACTTTCAGCGACTGGCGGCGAGCGGACGGCTTTATCTTTGTGACTTTGTGGGTTCAGACGGCCAACTCTCTTCCTCTGTCAGGGGGGCTGCCGCAGATCCCCCGTTGGATTTCTGGAGTGGTCTCCAGCTGCGTACTTTTCTTCGCAGGTGTTCCGGGATCCCGGGCTTATTTTGACAGCTCACGGAATTGGAAAACATTTGTCACAGGGGGAAGCCTTTCGACAATCTACACTTTACTGATTCGACCGGTGCAAGGTTTTGTCCCTCTATTCCTTTCCAGGTGGGAATCGGACCTGGATATTCAATTCACTGACTTCCAGAAGGAGAAGAGCCTTCATTTTGCCCAGAAGTCCTCCATAGCTACCTCCATAGCTGCCTGTTGTTAACTAATTTTGAAACCGCTGTCTTTCATGTCCTCATCTGTACAGTGTATTGCTGGGTTGATCGATATATACATTTGTCTAGGTTAACCGTTTCTTTCTGTTACCTGATCATATCATATGTTTTTTTGTCATCTAATTGGGTTGTAAACCTTGCCCTCTTTGCAAATTAAAGGAATTATAATAAAGTATGAGATGTCTGGTTGGAATCTGATGCCACCATATTGGAGCAGGATAGCCCTGTGGACAGCTTACCTTAAATGATGGTTTCTGTCAGGATTAGACTATTAATCAGTTTGTTATGTTCACTACCTTGTACTGTATGCCCAGATATTTTATCAATCTGAGGTTCCTCAGCATTTGCATAAATGTAGGTGGAGAGTGGCTAACAGTGTGGATGATATGTCTTCCTTTCTTTATGATCATATTTCTCCTGCAGTGTAGCATTCTTATTCCTGCTTTTTGAGTAGCAAACCTTGTTTTTTTTTTGTTAATGGTTTTATTGTTGTTTTTCTTGTATTGTGT